>NC_087450.1:63160070-63783249 GCF_036321535.1 Camelus dromedarius
CTGTCCTCAGGAAGTTCCTGGGAAACATTGGTGTTTATGTTCTTTAAAAATTACTGCACCAGAAATTAACTCAGAGAATGGCCACTGTCATCATTTCTTGTAATCGTGATTCAGCGAGTGAAGTCCGGAGGGAACGGTGCTGGCCCCGCGTCTGTGGAAGGTCTCAGCCTGGGCTGGTCTCACCGCTGCCCCTCCCGACCCCCGGCAGCCCCGGAAGTCGGGAACTGCGGACCCCAGACTCAGACCCACTTCCTGGGACGCTGAGGCCACGCTTTCTTCATCTCACCAAACTCAGAGAAACTGAGAAAACATTCATCTCTTTGTTTCATGCCATGCTGTTCCCAAGATAATGCCGGGATTGCAGGCTCACTGAGTGTCCTCCAGGGGGAGGACAGAATCCTGGGGAGGGAGGGAGCCGTCCGAATGCTTGAAAGATGGTCTCTCATCTGTGCTGAACTCCAGTCCTGACCGCCCTTTTGTCAGCTGCGTGGTCCTCCCAGACGCCGCGCCTGGGCCCTCCGCGTGCATCCCTTCGTTCCCACTGCCTGTGCGACCCAGGCTCTGACACACGCGTCCTGCGAGTTTGATTCCGGTGTTCTGGCCCCGTGTGCACGGCCGTGCTCCCAGACAGCCTGGGCCTAGACACTGGTCCCCCGGGTTCCAGGATTCGTTCTCAAGGTTACGGTAAGTGGTGGCTTGGGTTTTCATGTAAACAGGAAAGGGAGAGGATGCGGAAGTGTTCTGTAGCTTGCCTGAATTTAAAGGCAGTAGGGTTTTAATGACTCATGTGACCCAGAACGTCCTGAAATTAGAGGCCAACAGCTGATACCCCAGCTCCCGCAGGGGCCGGGAGTGCACCTGGATCCCTGCCGGCTCAACCCCGGCTTCCTCCTCGTGTGACTGAATTCCCGGGGCTCCCAGGCGCACCTCTCCTGCCTTTGTGTCCGCCCGTGGCCGCGTCCTCACTACTTGAACAACTCCTGTGTCCCTCCCCGGCTCAGCCCCTGAGCCCCGGCGCCTCGTCTCCGGGACAGGGTCCGGGGGGCGGGGCCCGTGTCTGCCGGTCCGCTCTCCAGACTCACCTTGTCTTTCCCTTAGCTCAGTCACATCCCGGTGATTACAGCAACTCGGGTGAGGGATAAGGACGCTGGGGCCAGGTGGCAGCAGTGGACAGGTGAGGGGGAGGTTCTCATTGTGTCTGAAGGTGGAATCAGCATGATTTCCTGATTGGCTCAGAGGCAGGTCAGAGAGAGCGATGCCGAGAGAAGGACCCCAGAGTTTTTGACTGAGGAGTTTGTTTTGTTCTGGTTTGGGTTTTTTTGCTGTTTTCTACCCCAGCCTCATGTCCTCGTGGCACTGAGCCCCAAACCACCTCAGCAGCTGGGAGGGCAGGTTCACCGCCTGCTGAGAGGGAGAAGGCTGGAGTGAGCAGGGTCAGGGGGCCCTTGGATGTGGGGTGTCCCATGTGTATTTAAGAAGCAAAGTTTGGACAATAAGCCAGGCTCACTCCAGCCTTCTGTGAGTGCAGTGCCCAGCACCTCTTCCAGCCCTGGTGATGATGGTCCAAATGATGGTCCAAACCCCAGTTATCAAGGCAGGGAGTGTAGCTCATTCAGTTGTTCAGGACTTTTCCAGCTACAAGGATTACAGTACAAAGCTTTTCTGGTTCACATTTAGCTGAAGGTGCTGGAGTTGGAACACCTGGTCCACCGTTGAATTTTAGGGCAGTGCATGCAGACCTGGGCTGCGTGGAGGAACCTTGGCTGTGCATGGGTGAATGACAGGGAGCTCTCACTTTCTGCTCCACCATCCTTGTTGTCGGGCCCTTGTCCTCATACTCTCAGAGTGGCTACTGGGCTCCTGCCATTGTTGACTTGTTCCAAGCAGCAGGAAGAAACACAGCCAAGATCAAATGGGTGCCTACCGGTAGGACTTGTTTCTCTGCAGCCCCAGAGAAGGTTCTGGAAGTCACCGAAGCAACGGGTCCTGTGACCACGAGACATCAGTGCCCACCAGGTGGGCCAGGACACCTGGGCACTCCTTGGTCACAGGTGCGAACTGTGGCCAGAAAAACCTACCCCCCACCAGCATCTCAATAGTCTTTCATCAGAGTGAGAGGTAGGTCTCTGATCAACCCCGAGCCACTTCCAGACTCTGTGGGCAGGGCAGTCCGCTTGGTGTCTCCTCATTCTCAAAAGCTGTGGTTCTCACCTTGAGCCCTGCTGGCTGCTTCGGGGCGCGGACACAGAGTGGGCTCGATGTCTAAGGGTCTCCCCACCACCCTGGCCCAGATTCTCTGGTAACACTCTCCCAGGGACAGGCCCTCTGTCTGAGCCCTTCAGGCCACTAAGGGCAAAGGTCAAAGTATCTTCCTGAGTCCTTTGGGCTTTGATTGTTTCCAGTGCAAAATTACCCTCATGCCAAAGACATTTCTGGCAGATTTTGCCCCTACACACCGGGCATTTACGAGCTCACCTGGCTGGATGGCGTTGCCACAGGTGAAGGCCGGGGACGAGCTGAGAGCTCACCAAAGACGAGTCTTCACAGACCTGGATGGGCAGGTTCATAACAAAGACACACATAGTAGAACCACATTCCTGTGCTTTGGGGGGATTTAGCCCGTCAGCAAAGTCCTCCCGGGTGTGACCTTCCCGCCTCCATCGGTGTTCTCTTAGGAGGGGCGAGAGAGGTTGTAAGAAGCAAGCCATGAGACTTGTCAGGACGGCTTCCCTGGTCGCCAGCGTTTGTAGACGGAGGGAAACGTACAACCCACATGGCCGCCACAGACCTGATGGGCTGGGATGGAACAGCTGGGGGTCCTGGTGTCATCCATCACCCTTCTGCAGGGGGACTCGCGAGTTGGTGAAGCGGGTTTATGCTGTGAGGTCCGCCCGAGTTCGGACAGGGAGGAGGACGCAGCTGCGGGCTGTTCGCTCTGACAACGGGGCAGAAGCCCTAACCCCAGCCGGGAACTAAGTCGGGGGGTCGGGGGGAGCTTTTTTAACAGAGAGAAGGGAGGGAGTGGGGGGTCGTGAGACACACGTATGGGTTTGTGGTGCCCAGTTCCTGGAGGAGCAGCTGAGGTGCAGGTGTGGGACCCAACAGGACCTCTGTCAGCCTGGCTGTGCGGGCAGCTGGGGTGGACGGCTGCCCCGTCAGCACAGAGCCAGGGCCCACCGCTGAGGCTGCACGTCCGGCCTGGGGTCTCCGAGGACCTGCGGAAATGCCCCAAGACCCCCGAGGCAGCACAGAAAGACCGCCTCCTCTCACTACATTTAACACATTTGTGGAACTTTTATTCTTCATCTGAATCGAGTCCTTCTCATCAGTTTTCTTCCTTTGTGGGCTTTTGAGGAAAATTAAGATATTCTCCACGTAATCTTCTAGAAACTTGGTAATGTGACAGTTTCCCTTTCACATGCATCACAGGAGTCAGGGCTCATGCGTTCTCGCACACGTGTGCAGGTGGCCTGGTGGTGCACGCCGAGAAGGCCCCCTTTCCCCACCGCTCCCGAGGGCACTTGGTCCGGGCGGTGCCCGCCCCTTCTTCCGGGGGCGCTGCTTCACTTGTGCCTCGGCACCAGCTCTGCCCTGCTTTAGCTGCTGCCTGCGTGAGGGCGTCTCTGGTCCCTCCGCCACTGGACCGCCTGGTCCCTCCCCCACTGGACCGCCTGGTCCCTCCCCCACTGGACCGCCTGGTCCCTCCGCGGCAGGACCGCCTGGCCGGTTTGTTCTGGGCTTTCCACACGTATCTTCGTATCGGCTCGTCAGTTTCCACTGAAAGAGGTGTCCACAGGGACTTCGATCGGTATTACGTTGAATCTATCACTCAGTTTGCATTCAGCTGATATTTTAAACACTTAATCCTTCCATCCATAATCATGACATATTCCTGCATTTATTTGTGGCTTTTAAAAAAATTATGTCTTCTTTAGTCGGTTCTGGCGAAGTTTTGCGGTCTTTTCCAAAAGGTTTGCATGTTTTCCTTAAGTTCACTTGTTGGGGTCGCTGTCTTATGCTGTTGTAAATGCCATTTTTAAAAAATCACTTTCTGGTTGTACATTGCTTGTATACAGAAGTGCAGGTGAGTTTTAGAATTTGACCTTCTATCCACTATTCCTGATAAATTCAGTTATGAATCCTATTAGCTTTTAAAAACATCCTTTCAGATTTTTCTGTGTATACAGTTTTTTCTTTCAGTAGGTGAGTTCAGCTTTGTTCTTCCCAGCCCTCCGTGGAGCCGGGCGCCTGCGCGATCGAGGCCTGGCGGGTGTCACCAGGATGCTGGTCTGCGCTGGTCAGGCTCCCTTCCCCCTGTTTGCACAGGGTTGGCGCTCAGGAACAGTTTGTTGTTTATTTTGTAATCTAAGTATCACAGTAGACTTGGGGTTATTTTTCTGCTTTTTTATGTCTTTTTAAAAATATTATTTGCACCAGATTATCTCCTTGAGCAATTTCATGGTTCCAAGTGTCAGAAGTTCACAGATAACAATGCATCATGTCCAGTGCTTGACCGTGTAAGTCTGGACCGCATGCACGTTTCCTTCGTGTGAATGACAGTGACCCGTGTGACAGCAGGGCCCTGTCAGGGCCCTGACTAACCCACACAGTCAGTGGTGCTCCACGAGGTAGGACGGTAAGGCTCCAGGACTACGCGTTGCGCCTCTGCAAGGAGGCCCCTGCCCGCTTTTGGGAATTCCTGTCAAAGTGCCCGGCTCAGGAGCGGGTCGTGGAGTCAAGGGACAGGGTGCGAACCGACTTGCTGGGCGAACGCTCTGTTCCAGGCCCATGAGCTGTGCTGGCGGACTTGGCCCCTCGTCTCCTTTAATCTTGTCTGACCGAGCACAGCCCTGGCTTTGTGGGTTAACTCTGCCACCTGATCCGGGCCAGTCCCAAGTCAACTGGAGCAGGTGCGGGAGGGCGTCCCCCTGGGCCGGCAGGGGCCTCGCCGGATGCTCTTTGTTGTTTCGTTTTGTTTTGTGTCTACTTCTCAGCCTTGCCAAGGCAGAGGGTGTCAGCCACGCTGGGGCCCCCAGAGCAAGGACATGTAGCTGTGCACACAGTGTTTGCCATCATCAGGGAATAACTTGCAAAGTGTCTGCTTCCAGCCAGGAAGTCAGCGGGGCTGGGCGTGCACCCCGTGGGCAGAGGGCTGACTTCTCTCCCGGGGGTGAGATTCCTTGAGCCTGAACTGGCCGAACTGTGGTTTCATCGTCCCTGCAAATGCAATGGTGAGTGACCTTCAGGGCGGCCTGAGCAGCACTTTCCAGACACACCCGGCGGGCCTCCCAGCTTAGTCACTGTAGGACGGAGTCGCTGAGGGCAGCGGGCAGGGAGCAGGCACCGAAGGCACAGACAGTGGAGCTGCTGAGAGCTGAGTCGAACGTCCCCCCACCGTCGGGGCTGAAGAACCAAACTCTGGCCACGTGTTAGAGAAACAGGGACTCGGCCCCTTGAGATAAATGAACTCGAAGTTGGCAATCTTGCTCCGGTTGACCTGGGACTGGCCAGGATCAGGTGACGAGGGTGCGGGCAGCTCCCTGACCTTCAGTGATGGCCACATTGTCCGGTCTTCCTGATCAGTTCCCAAATGTGCCCCTGGAAGGCGGACGTGGTGCCCGGGTGCCGCGTCCATCGCCATGACGAGCGGCTGATGTCCCTTAGTCACATCACAGCCCGTTGTTCGCACGTCTTGGTGGAGGCCCGTGCGTGCCGGCCTCGGTCGGGGTGAGACACCCGTGCCATCGGGCCACACTCCCCCCGCCCCATCTGCGCATCCTGCAGCGGGACCAAGTGCCATCACAGTGCTGACCCCTCGGGCTTGCACAGTTCGGCTTGCTTCCCAACGAGCAGGCCCCTGGGCTGCAGCCGTGCAGTCTCCTCAAGGGTCTGCTCTCAAGTTCCCTCAGGGTGAGGGGCGTCGGGCAGGAAGAGTCCCCCAGAGTCTGGGGGCTCCCGGCAGCCTCAGCCCGAGCCCCCTACCTGCCGGTGCACTGGGGGGCTCTGCCTCCCTCCTCATCGTCTGCTACATTTAGTACCAAAGTCCCACAGATCCGTGTCGTCTTGGGAAAAAAGGTTCTGTAGAACTGCTCGTAAGCCCCCCCAACCCCATTGCCTTAAGATGCAAAATGCGTCCGGCTTTTCCAGACCTCCCTGCCCCAGTTCGTCCTGTTCCCCTCCCCCTGGGGCACCCCCAGAGCCAGTTTTCTTCCTTCGTGGTCCTGAATTCTCCCCTCATCGCCCCCGCTCACCCACAACCCCTCCTCTGCACCCACGATATCGATACCCACGGGCACCCTTTCTCCACGGGACGGGCCCCCACCCGCTATTTCTGACTGGGTCTCCGGGGCATCACAGTGCCTGCATGGTCCACCCCGCATGTGGACGCTTTTCATCGAGAAGGAAGTCATCACGTTTGGACTCAGGTTACTCCTCTCCCTCCTCCTGCCATCTGTCTACCTCTCTATTACTGTCTCTTGTCTTCTTTACCAGAACTTTCCAGCACTCGTCCATTCTGAGTCTTCACACCTGAAGGACAATGTCACAGCTGAAAGTCACAATTTTTATCTTTTCATTCAAATATATGTCTGTCCTGAATGATTGGAGGTGATTCCTTCCTGCCTTCCTGGTGGGCGGGGGGCTGTCACAGGGGTTCCGAGGGGCCTCCTGGACCCACAGGGCAGCTCCCAGTCACCTGGTTCTGCAGCCAGCCTGTGCCTGGGCCCATTGGAGCCTCGCTGCCCTCTGTGGCCTCCAGAACAATGCCCACTTCTCAGCATGGCGGTCAGTGCACTGGTGTGTAGGCTGGTTAACTGATGTAGAGGTTGGTTAACTGCTATAAAGGTTGGGGAACTGGGGTAAAGCTTGGTTAACTGGTATAGTGGTTGGTTAGCTGGTGTGGTGGTTGATTTACTGATACAGAGTTTGGTCAACTGGGATAGTGGTTAGTTTATTGGTGTAAAGGTTGACTAACTGGGGTGGTGGTTAGCCTCCCGGGGTAGAGGTTGACTAACTAGGTAGTGGTCAGTCCCCTGGGGCAGAGGTTGACTAACTAGGTAGTGGTCAGTCTCCTGGGGCTGAGGCTGGTGAACTGGGGTGGTGGTTAGCCTCCCGGGGTAGAGGTTGACTAACTAGGTAGTGGTCAGTCTCCTGGGGCTGAGGCTGGTGAACCGGGGTGCTGAGAGACCCTCACCCCTTCCGGGTGTCACTCACTGATGCTCAATCACTTGTTGCCTGTACACTTGGTTCAACCAGACTGACCACCTTTACTTGGTGACAATTGTACATACATTTTGATGACAAAATTTTCCATTTCTCTCACCTCTTATCTCAAAAAAACCCTTCAGAACTCATAAACTTATTAAGCATCTCTAAGGCACCAAAGCTCCCATTTGTTAAAGTTGTATTCCAAAATTACCCAGGTTTTCAGGGAGGCAAAGTATGATCCCAGAACCCAGAGATGACCTGGACAGTGTTTGTGTCTCTCCACCCAGGCAGACTCCAGAAACCTCTCTATTTAAGGCGTTGCCATTAGTGGCTTTCTGTTCCCATGTTGAAGCTCAGTGCGCAAACAGGTGCCCCAGGCCTGTTTCCTCAGGACAGGTGCCAAGTAAGAAAGACCAGGGGCATCGCTGCTCTGGGCATGGAAGGACCAGGTCACGTCAGCCGCCTCCCGCCCCCATCCTGGCTGGGCCACGGTTGCTGGAGGTTTAGACTTACTTACTTCTCAAGAACTCTCAAACATCACGTACCCACTGTTCTGAGGGTCGTTTACTGCATCTGTGTTACTTTACTCACATTTATCGTGCTTCATACACCTCGTGTTTATCACTCAGGATTCGTCCTGATCTGGGGCAAGAGTGGCTCATTTGCTCACCGTCAGCCCTTTTCTGTCGGGCTGCCCTAGTCTTGAACTGTGTATTCAGATTTGCCCAGAGCACATCTTTCAGTATTTTATTTTCCTGAAAGTGTGTTGGTTGCACACGTTTTGAGGATGTCACACAATTACCCCGACATCAGATACAAGGAAGGCAAGGGTAGGCGTTCGTGTTGCAGCCTTTCCCTCCGGCATCCTGGGGACACTGCAGCATTGCCGCTGGCGTGTCGGGAGCAGGACTCAGACCCACCTGAGGTATGAAGCAGAGGTCCCCTCTCCCTCGTGGTGGCCTTGTCTCGGACCCCGCTTTCCTAAGCCCCCAGCCTGGGCTTTCTACGCTCGGACCCCACCCCGACCCCCGCCCTGTGGAGAAGTGAGGGTGGTCCTCACCCAGGGCCACGCCTGCCTTGTCCAAGGTGCTGAGCCGAGCCTCCTGTCTTCCTGACACCTGGCGGCTTGCGTGCTGGTCAGGCCGGCAGACTGGCCACACGGCTGGCATCCGTCAGCTCCAGGTGAGCCGAGGCCGCACGGCTGTCCTTCCTCATCCCAGGGGCCCCTGTTGTGCAATGAGCCACTGTCCTGGGGGACAAACAGAGCTGGATTCCCACGACCTCCAGTCATGTTTCATCAGCAGATTCACACACCGCCTTGTTTTCAGTGCGTTTCTGTGTAAAGCCACCTTACTTAGTGCAGATTGTTGACTCAGTGACCTCGAACCCTTGGCCAGCAGCACTGGGACCTGACAGGTGCTCACCTGCCATGACTGCTTTCTCCAGGAGGCACGTCACAGCCTTCGGGCTCTGCGACCGCCAGACAGCCCTGCCACGCTGCACGGGGGGCCCGTTTAAACGGAGAAATCCCCACCAAATCACAAAGGGATGACATGCATGACACCGAGGGGGCCGAGAGGGACCCCAGTGCACCGGGGAGCTGGAGCAGAGGTGGAGCTCGCAGCCCGCTGGGGGCCAGCCGCTCAGTGATGCCCCCAGGGACCTCGAGATGCTGTGAGCACCGCCGTTGGGTCACAACACATCCCAGTGAGCAGGCGAGTCTGCAAACATGGAGTCTGTGGTTAACGAGGGGCCCGAGGAGGGAGGTCGGGCGGCTGCGTTGGGAGCAAGTGTGGCGGTTCTGGCCAAGCTCGCCCCCCTGGCTGTGCGAGGCCAGTCCCGTCTCCTCTGACCCTTGGGAGTCGTGTGTGTGTGCAGTTCCCCAGCCTGGTACTTCGTGGGTGGAGCCTCTGATCACCTCCACTGACGCACCGCCTGGCGGGGCCGTCTGGGGGCTTCCATAAAAGACCTTTCACCCCAGGCGGGTGTGACCACGAGCTCCCCAACACCTGCGGGGGAACAGAGGGCACAGGAACATCCCCGAGGAACCAGGTCCAGGAGGCATTTGTTAAACTGTGAGACACGGTGCCCGTGGACATGAGCTGGCATCTTCCACTTTCCTCCAGAGGCACCCGACTGTCCACCAGGCAGTAGGAATCGCAGGTGTGACAACCTCCTGAACTCTCGGGGGGAGGACCCGCCCACCTCCCAGCTCCCCACACTCGAGTCGGAGCAGGACGTGCACGTGTTTAGGCTGGGAGAGACGGAGGCAGGCAAGGCTCGCGGCCCACGTGGACACACTCCCAGCAGGGAGACCACAGACCATGAGAGAGGCCGCCCGCCCAGCCCCGTCATCCGAAGCCGTTCCAAACAAAAATTGTTTTTCCAGTTTGGAGGTTGGGGAAAAGTGGATTTGAATGCTGCCAACAAAAAAATAGTTCACATGGCAGGTTTAGACAGCTCTCTTCTCCAAGAAGGATTTTCACAGCATGGACCCTGATCTTAGAAACATTTGAATGAGTTTGTATTCAGCACCCTAGGCTTCTGAAGCAAGAAGAAGTGACCACGAGCGCGTGGTGGACTGGACCCGCCTGCAGCCAGACCGGCGGAGGGGCACCCAGCCTTGTCGCCGTCATTTGTTATTATTATTATCTGACTGGGGTCCCACTTTAGACCTGAGACGGGCGGTCAGAGTGGCAGCATCTGCAGCACCTCGCAGGACATCTCAAGGCTCAGCGATCAGATGGTGCTCGGGCAAAGCTGCTCTGAACGTGCCCTTCGATCATGGACAGGCGAGGGGTCAGACATCCCTCAGGTCCCCCGTCGCCTGATCCAGACACACAGCGGTCCCTGCTCTCCTGCTCACGGCGCCAACCTCCTCGCAGCAGCTAGAAAGCTCCTTTAAAGCATCGAGTTTCCCTGCCTGCCTTCTAGGAAACTTCTGGAAGTTTTTGAATCACTGGGGATGAAACGGCAAGTTACCCCTTTTGAGATAAACTCCCAGGCCGCAGATGGAGCCACTCCTGCCCGGGAACCCTTAGGTGACACCTGTGTCCCTCTAAATGACCTGCTTGTGCAGAGCCTGGGGCACGTGGTCCGCCAGACCCCACACGCCAGGGCAGGTCCCAGCCTTCTCACCCCAGACAAGGCCGACTCTGTGCCCCGGACGATTCCATCAATTCTGTTTCTCTTCCTTGTCCTTTTTTCTAGGTTCTAGAAAGCCTCCTGCCCTCCACCCCCATGGAGGCAGCCCACATGGTGCAGTGTTGAATTAAGCATCAAGTATCATTTAAATTGTCTCCTTTAATCACCATACGATGTCCCCAAAGCTTCCCACGCTGGGGGCCCTGAACACCTGGCCAGCCCCGGGGCTTTGGTTTCCTGGTTCGACGGGTGCTGCTGACTCGAGTCCGTCCGTCTGTGCTGACAGCAGCACAGTGACAGCGGTCACAGCAGCTCCTGGGGTCCCTGGGCAGCGGGAGGGTCATTACCAGCCAGACCACGGGCTGCAGTGTGCACGTGGCTGAGTACAGCACCTCCCCAGAGGCACGGCCCACCTCCAGGGCCCAGCCTTCCCATCCACGCGCCACATGGGGCCCCGAGGACGCCATACTCCCCACCTGCTGGGGGAGACGTTCTGAGACGTCTACCAACTGCCGGGCTCAGAGTCCACCAGACCATGTAATTTTCCTCATAAAATTCAGTAACACACAACCAAAAAATTCAAGTGCCCATTAAGACCCTGCATGACGGTAACACGAGACCAGAGCTGTCTATAAATCTTTAAAACTGAATTCAGGCTGCAGCTCATGATAAAACCTCACAAATTGCTTCTCCTTCCTGTCCCAGATATGAGCTGTGGCCAGACTCAACATTCCACCCTCGTATTTTTCCCAAAACCTTTGTTTCCTGGCTAGAAATCACCGCTGCCTTAGCCCCTCACTTCCTCTGAATTTCTGGGGCCAGGTCCATCAATTGATGTATTTTAGGAAAAATTTTTTTACAAATAATGTTTTTTCACCAGCGATTAGCTACCAAATGCACGTTGGTTCAAATGTGTTCCTCAGCAGGTGACGAGGTGGAGGCTGCAGGGCACTTCCAGGGACGGCGGGGCTACGGTCAGAGGAGGCAGAGCTGTGGATGGACGGGGCCTGGACCCCCCAGGGTCGGGGGAGGAAAGCCCTTCTGGCTGGAGGGTGGGGGTCCCACTGTGGTCCATGCGCGGCAGAGGGTGACTGCCTGGGTTTTGCGTGCTGATGGGGAGGGGTCCACGAGAAGCCCGGGTGGGGAAGTGACCAGAGGAGAACACTGGCGCAAGAGGCCGTGCACCAAGGGCGCCGGTCCTTCTTCGCTGGAATTTAGGACGTCCTGTCTCGTCACCTCTGACCACGTGGAGATGCTGGGAACGTGCAGGGGACCCCAGGGCCAGGCTCCGACCCACTCACCCTTGGGCCCGGCTGGTAGAGGGGCTTCAGCTGGACAGGAGCCCCTCCGGGTAGGCTGCGTCCGCGCTCTGGCCCCACCTCGCTGTCCGAAGCAGCCACGGAGCAGAACCGCTGCGTTCCTCCAGCGAGCTGGGATCAAAGCGCCGCTCCCTGGCCCCAGAGTGAGTCCCGAGACTGGAAGGAGCCCCGTTCCTTAGGTCTGTGGAAAATTCCGGAGGCACGTCCTCCACCCTCTAAGAAAACAGGTTTCCCAGCTCATGTTTCTATTTGAGCGGCGGGGCCAGCGTCTGAGAAGGTTTCTGGTTTCGAACCAGGCCAGCGCACAGGGCCTCTGAGGGAACAGGACTCTTCTGCTGGGGACGGCCAAGCCTGCCATCCGCCTGAGCCACGGCGTTCAGTTCCCCACCTGGACCGTTCCTGCTGCACCACAGCCCTGCGCTGGCTTGTTACCTGGATTCTGGAGGCGAGGGAACCACAGTCAGGGGGGCTACCTGTCCGTCCATGGCCACAGAGCCAGAGGTGCAGCTGCAGGGTTGCTGCAAGGCCCACCACTCTCTGGGTGGGCGGGTGGGAACCGACTGTGGCATCTGCTGATTTCAGCTGATGACAGCCTGCTCACAAATTTCCTGAATTCGGGAGTCGCAGGTGCAGGCTCCAGCACACCCCTGCTGGTGGAACCCAACCCCAGAGCACAGCCCTCGCACCCCGGGCCCAGCCCTCGGAGCCCTGCGGGGCAGAGACAAGCCCCATGGCCGTGTTAACCCCGAGGTCTCTCAGACACGTGAGCATTTTATGTCCTGAGGTTTGGGGGTGATTTGTGCCTCAGCCGTGGAACCGAGCGTGCGTTGTGTCCCTGGGGACGGGGTGTGGGCTGCGGCTTCCGAGGACAAGGGGCTGGTGGCTGGGAGAGGATGGGCTTGGGGGCAGCGGGAGGTGCAGTGAGGCCGGGAGGGGCCTCCGGCCAGGTGCCACCCTCTGTACTGACCAGCCAGCGAGCGCGCCTGAAGGAGGAACAGCTAATGCTGCTCCGCGTGGGGCCCTTCCAGACCCGAGTCTGTCTGTCCCATCCCGACAGCCAGTCTGGGCTCTGGGTGGGACCCAGAGGACGGGCAACTTTGATCTGATTCTTACAGAGCAGACAGGAGGCCTCGAGGGAGTGCAGAAGGGAGGCCACACCAGGCACGGGGGTCATAAGAAAAGCCCCCTGCTGTCCAGGCTCCAGATCCGCTCAGTCCCGGGGTCAGCCCTCTGTGAATGCACTTCCATCCCTGACCTGGCAGGCGTCCCTCCCTCCTGAAAGCAGTGGGAGCGAACGGGGTGCCATCTGCGGCTCGATGCCGCGTCCCCAGGGAAGCCCCGCACTTCCATCCCTTGGTGCTCTGGTGTGACTTGTCCCCCGTCTGCATCCCGTTGTGCACTGACTGTTTTTCCGTTTTTAGCTCATGAGCCTGTGTGTCCAGCCGGGGTGGGTGTACCTTCTCGGCAGAGGGTCCCTGGGAGGTGGGCCCGCCTCCGTCTGTGGGGGCCGCAGTGCAGGGCAGGAGGGCTCCGCGGACAAGGGGGCACAGGGCATCTCAGTGCTTCGTTTTCTCCTCAGACTTTCAGGTGAAATGGCTCCTGAGCCTTATTCCTGATCAGAAGCAACTCTGAGAAGAAGTTGCCCCGCTCCTGTTTTTGCTTTAACATCAACTTGTTTTCTTCTTGGTCATTAATAAAGTTGGTATTAAAATTGATTTTTTATCTCCTGTAAAGTGATCGTTTTTCTAGTGACAATGTATTTAAATGCCATTTAATCATCACACAGGCAACTAAACGTGGACAGGTCTCTGTTGGATTTTCTTGCTCCTGCACCTTTAAAATAAGGTGTTTCATTTTGCACTCTAACTTAGCAGTTGTCTATTTACTGTTAATACCCACTTACAATTTTCAAGATATATTTTTAAAAACTCTGAAAATGTTCACCGTGAAGTGAACTCTCAGCGCGCCCACTGGCGCGCTCAGTGCGAACGCGTTCACGCTGCCCCCAGCGGCGCGTGCTCCCAGCGGGCGCGAGCCCGGCGGTGACAGCGCCCCCTCGCGGTGGCCGCTGCGCTCTGGCGTCAGCCTGTCGGAGAGAGACGCTGCTGGCGCCGAGAGCTCCCGGAGGCCCTGGAGAAGGAGCCCGTCGCAGGGTTACCTGCGCACAGGCTCGCCTTCAGCCCAGAAGCCTCGCGAACAAGCAGCGACAAGAGCGGTCAAGGACACAGCGCGGGGTCTCCCGGGCCGGCCGCGGGCTCGGGGGTTCCAGGCAGCCCCCGTGCTGGGAGAGCCCGACGCGCCGCTCCGGCACGGACACACCCGCTTCCAGGACAACGCCCCCCGACCCCACCCCCCGTCTTCTCCACGGGCGCGGGGGTGCCGCGGGAGGAACTAGCCGGCAGGTGAAGAAGCGCTTCGCCCCAACACCCACACTGCGTCCAGCTGCACGGGTTCTGACGGGAATGGCTTCCTGCGGGGCCTCACGGGCCGGCTCGTGCGCACGCACAGCGAGGACAGCCCGTGTGCGCGCGCCCCGGCTGCTTCCAGCAGCTGCGGGGCAGGACCAGCGCCCTCCTGCCGGAGGCCCCGGTGTGGGGCACGTTCTCGAGACTGGCTTCCTCCGCGACCCGGGCTCCGCGGGGCCGGCTTCTCCGTCAGTTCCTGCTAGCAGCTTGCTGAGCGCCCTCTGCGCGCCGGGCGCTGGGCGAGGTATTAGAGGTGCAGAGGTGTGACACAGCCACGGTCTCGCAGGAGGCACGACAGACACCCAGTGGCGTCCGCTGCGTGCGCGGCACGTGGCCCGACCCCGAGGCCAGAGGGCGCCTCATGGCCCGCACTCCCTGAGTGCGTTCCGCGCACCAGGCGCCTCGGCCAGTCGATCAGCACAGTGTGCTCTCAGGTAGCGACTGTCATACCCAGTCACAAGTGAGGAAACTGAGACGGGGGCGAAGTCGCTGGCCCAGGGTGGCAGAGTTTAGGAAGTGTCTGGGCGGATTACCGGCCTCTTAAATCGTACCTGCAGGGCATGACTGAGTGGGGAGATATTTGGGATGTAGCTTTATAATTTAGAGAAGAAAAACACAAAAACAGACCAGAGGTTGCCGGGGTGAAAACGCACGGTCATAAAGGGGCGCAGCGTGGCGTCAAACTGGAGGCCCCCAGGCCGGGCCTGCAGTCAGCAGGTGCTGAGTGAAGCCCTGTGGAAGTTCAGTCCAGAAAGACCAGAGGTGACATCTGGTTTTGCGTTTCAAACCCTTGGGACTGTCCTCTTCACAGTGACGCAGGGTTAACTGTGGCAGCCTCTGCCCACGTGTCCACGTGACCACGCCATCGTGTCTCCAAAGGGCAGGTCCCGGTAACCTTCTCCTCCTGTGGGGGGGGGGGGTCACAGCTCGACGCCCTCCTCCCCAGCCCCAGGTGGTCAGCCGCAGGCAAGGCAGAGGGCGGGGCGTTTGGGGGAACCCTCGGGCTCCCCTCCCGGGGCAGGGTGAGGCCTCATTTACGCACGCCCGGTGGCAAGGGGTGGGGGTGGGGCTGGGTCCAGGTCACAGGTGGGAAATGGAGGGGACGGGCCAGCAGTGACAGCGCAGGCGGAAGGCTAGGGTCAGGGTGGCGCGGGGCTTGGGCTGGGGAGGGCGAGGGCCCTGAAGCAGGACAGTCTCCAGGCAACCACAGGTTTGGGGTCACAGGGAGGGCTGCCGTGCCTCGCCCACTTGCCTATGGCCCTCCCGCCCCCTCCCCCAACCTCCCCCCCTCCCCCAACCTCCCCCCCCCCCCGCCGCTGCCCGCCGCGGCCCCGCCTCCTAGCTCACCAGACAACTGATTGGGCGGGGAGGGGCCAGGGCGCTCCTGGCGCTGCAGCCCCGAGGCCTGGGCCCCGACTCTGCGGGGCAACGTTGGGTCCTGAGCTAGAGCCCTGAGCTGCACTTGGAACTGCTGCAGCCCGATCCCATGAAGGCTGTACCGTGACCTCCTTAGGTGACTCGGGAGGCTGGCTGGGTTCCCCTGCATGTCTGCTGCTGCCGTTCGACGTCCAGCCTCCGTCGTAGCTGCTGCAGTTACGGGAGGCCCAGATGGAAAGGTTTACCGGTGACCAGTTTGAATTCCAGCTTCAGCTCGAGAGCTGGAGCTGTCAGTTCATGACGCACAGGAGACCGTGCTGCCGCCTCCCCAGGTGGTTTGGGAGGCTGGCTGGGGCCCCCTGCTGGGCTGGAGAAGTCTTGTCTCTGTAACGGGCTCCAGGGGTGAGGCTGGGAACTCCTGCTGGATTGGAGAAGCCTCCTGGGTGGGCTCGCAGGTTCTCCCAGCCCTCGGTAAAGTAAGCCATGGGGAAATTCAGGTGAGGGATTAGAGGATTGCAAAAGAAAGCCTCGCTCAGCCCCTCAGCCCTGGGGAGTCAGAGGTCAGCGGGGCGGAGTCCAGGGACCACCCCAGGGGCTGAGCTCCCTGGACCAGAAGCCAGAGTGGTTGCCAAACAAAGAGCCACAGGAACCAAAGCCACTGTGGAAACATGATCCAAAGACAGTGCAGGCACAGCAACCCAGGCCAGGGGGCACCGGCCAGGCACGCTGCGTGGGCACTGAAGCGATGTGGCAGCCTGGCTGCACGTGCGCCCTCCCCTGCCTCAGGCCCCACCCTTTACTCATGACACACCTTTAGTGACACCACCTTTATTAGATCAGGGTGGAGGTCCAACAGAGTGAGGCTTTCTCCCAGGGCCTAGGCCATCCTTCCCCTAACAAAGGGACACTTAGCTCCTGCCAGGCCCTCCCTCCAACCTGGGGGACGGGGAGGGGAGCCCCTGAGCCCCTGCCTCACCCCCGCCCCATCATCAGTGTGCAGGTCTTGCCTGAACTGAAGGACTACAGGGGAAGACTGAGGCTCGGGTGGCCTCTGCCTTCCTGTTTCTGCTCGCAGGCCGTGCTCCCAGGCAGGTGCCCACATGTGGTGGGTAGAGAGGGCCGCAAGGAGGGTGCGTTAAGCACCTGTGGGCCCCTAAAGGTGTTCGCAGAGTGGCTGCTGATGGAGGACCCTTGAGCCTGCGAGCTGGCCGGAAGCCGGGGGACCAGGCTCCTGGGGCTCCCAGCCGAGTGGGATGCTAACGTCTCAGGAGGAAAAGCAGCTACAGCAGAGGCTGCCCGCGCACGGGCACAGACCCACACACGGAACCAGGGCCAGCAGCCCTCTCAGCAGAGCAAACGGAGGCGGGGAAGAGCGGCAGGAGTCAGAGATTACCCCGCTTCCCAGAAGGTGGTGCGGTCCGCCCGAGGGGGACACCAACTCCCTCCTCCTCCTTTGTCAAAGGACAGGCCTCCCTGTGAGAGTCCTGGGGCCCTGCTGTCACTGGGCTCGCGGCTGGGCCTGGCGGTGCTCCGAGCTCGGTGCTCCGAGCCTGGGAAAGGCACGGTTCCCGCCCGTTTGACCAGCACTAGTCGCAAATAGTAAGCGGTTCAACGAGGAGGAAGAGGATTCCATGAGCACAGCTCCCTGCATCTGGGTTTGGGGCTGAGACGGCGGAGCAGCGGGCAGCGCTGTCACTCGGGGCCGGCTGTGAGCCGTGCTTCTGTCCCCCCGAGTCTAGCCTGCTGCGGGATGCTGAGCAGCTCGTCTCCAGGCCCCGAGACGCAGCTACGTGGTCTGTAAAGTCAGGGCTGCACAAAGCGATGTCTGAGGGGACGTCCAGGGCTCACGTCGCGATACTGAGTATCCGAGGACAGGCCAAGCCCCCGGCCCCTCACAGGCCTGTCTCCAGGGAATCCCCCCAGAAACAGTGGAAACGGACGGAGGGCTCAGCAGACACAGAAAGGCCTGGACGGGAAGCAGGTCGACGCCCCACCCCGAGCCCAGGCGCACAGGCTCCTGGTTAGACATTCAGGTGGAATGAAAGCTGGGGAAACTGGTGCAGCCCTGACAGCAGAAAAGCCGGAATTACCACCGCGGCAGAGTCGCTGATACCCTGAACCACCTGCCGTGCGGGAGAGCGAGGATTCGGCGCACACGGGAGACAGCATGTGTGAGGGCCGGTGTGCTGGGCCGCCGGGACGATCGGGACCGGGAGCTTTCGACCCTTAACTGCTCCCGGACCCGAGGAAAGGGGATGGCTCCCTGTGGGGAGTCAGCTGTTCAGTCACAGGGCTTCCGGGACACGGACCAAGCACACGGGAGCCACACAAACACCTGAGACCCAAGCAAGGTCCCAGAGGCAGAGAGCGAACCGGAGTGGAACCAGCTCCTGTCCCGAGGGTCCGAGGGTCCAAGGGTCGAGTCGCCAGGGAGAGGCTTGGAGGAGCGGGTGGGACCCCTGTCCCTCAGTCAGTCCCATCCCTTCATCCCTGAGCGGAAATCACGTGGAGATTCAGAGCCTGTCACCCTCCACGCGCAGAGCTGGCAGCGGCGATGTGCAACGTGTGTTCCTCCGCTGCCTTCCTCGCATTCCGACAGGAAGCCTTGTCCCCCCGCAGCCTTCCAGGGGCACAAGGGGAGGCGGGTCAGCGAGCTCTGCCAGGGAGTCTCCCTCATGGGTCTCATCATTAAGTCCCTCCTGGCTTTATATTAGCAATAGGAACTTGGAGACACAGCAGTGCGACCCGAGACACGTGAGAAGCAGTGTTTTTAGGTTACAGAGAGTAAAACCACTTCTCCACGTAACGTCACAGCTGTGGACGGCGTCTGGGGCCGTGTCCCTCCGTGTCGCTGCAGAACTGGACAGTAGGGTCTTGTCTGCGGGTCCCACCGCCTGTGTGGGCTCAGAGATGGACAGCTGCAGGGCGCACATGTCTCTCTGCACATGGTGTCGTGCAGGAGGAAGGACCCCCCCCAGTGTCACCGCAGCCACTCAGCCTCCCTGTCACTCGGCCTCTCCCCTTGTGAAACGAGGCCAGGGCTGGTGTGACCAACAGCTCCCCCAGGACTGCCCACGGCTGGAGGGGGTCCCTCAAAGGATGGTCAGGCTGAGGTACCCGAGCGAGTGGGAGACAAGGAGGGGCAGAAACAGTGCCCAGCAGGGAGGGGGGGTGCAGAGAGGCCTTGGCCCCACGTCTGCCGGCAGACCCCCAGGAGGAGACAGGTCACTAATCCTGTTCGGTCCTGAGAATCACAGTAAGTCTCAGTTTTGCTCTCGGGGGGAGGGGAGGACACAGCTCAGGCACCCAGGCGGCGAGGTGGCCCCAGCACACGACACCCACGCATCCCGCCCGTCCTGGGAGCCGGCGGAGCAACGGGCTGGGCAGGCGGGCAGATCTGGGGGAAGAGGAGCCACAGCAGAAGGGGAGAATTAAAACTGGAGGGGAAGGGAGGCTGAGATGTGAGGGCGGTGACAACACCCTCCCGTCTGTTTGGCTGGGGAAAGGCTCATAAACATGTATAATATGTAAACACGTTCTCACGGCAACACTCCCCAAGCCGCCGAGTGACCACCGGCAGTACTGGCAAAGGGGTCAGACAGTTGCAAGGTGGCAGGATTTATTCGCCTGCACTTGGTCACTGTGTCCTGAGCAGGCACTTGGCAACATGCGAGCATCGTTTCACTGTGACTTGTCCTGTCCCGTGAAAACCAGAACAGACGTGCGTGGGGCCTGACTGTGACCCCACGAGCAGCTTCACACACGTGGGCGCCACTTGCAGAGAAGGATCCGGGGTCCACAGGCCGGGTCCTGGGCCGGGGGGGCTTGTGAAGAGCTTCCAACAAACGGGAAGCTCTGGTCTCGGCAGGCTGGGAGGTGCCGGTGGGGCCGCTGTTCCCGGCGTGGCTGGAGAGGCCCGGTCGGTCGGTGCACCGCCTCCCTCCAGAGGCAGAGTTCTCAGTCCACAAGGCTGAGCCTACTCTGCCTCTAAGGACAGGCTCATTTTAGCTCTAAACACCATCTCGCCCTGAATTCTGATGGGCCCCAGGGGAACTGGAGTGACTTTTTACCGCAACACGCGGAGGCTGTGCATGTAAGACCACACTAGTAAAAAGTAAGTTTAGATGGATTCTTCCCACACTGATTATGTTTATTCCATTTGTTTCCGAACGCATATTTTACAAGTCAACACTTCCCTTCAGCCGCTGGTTGACCCGCAGTCAGTACGGGGGACACGGTGAAGCAGACGCCTGGCAGTCACTCTTGGATCTGAAGCCCTGTCACCCTGGTTCACAGATTCTCATTCATCTTTACTTTTTCAAAGTAGGTAAACACTTTGACAAATTAGCATTCTCCTATAAATCCAGCCTGCAGGAGAAGAAAACCCGGAGCAGGAGGCTGGGAAGGGCCGGGGCAGGACGTCCTGGGTCTAAATGGAAACGTCCGACATCGGAATCCCAGCGGGACGGGGTGTGGACCTGCCTGCTACACGTCCCCAGCGGGAGCGTCGCGCCGGGAGCCGCTCACCCTCTGCTGTTTCCCAGGTCCCAGCCGCGAAGTCCCTGCTCCGTCTCCCTCCATAGTCGGCAGCGCAGATTTAGGGCCAGCGTGTGTCCTGGGGATAAACACGCATCCAGTTACTCCTGTTGTCACTGAAAAGACCCACGAACACGGTCATCTTGCCCCGTGATGGGGAGCAGATGCCGGTCCTCAGACCGCTTTCTGCCCCGATTTTACCAGGCAGGAGCCCAGGTGGCCGGAGGCCCCCCCTGCCCCCGTGTCTGCTCCGGAGGGTGTGATGCTGGCGAGTTAACCTCCAGTGTCGCCTTTGCCTGTCAGCTGTCAGAGAAGTCATGTCAGAGGGAGGCCGGGGAGTGGGTTGGGCTTAGAAGCCCCAGTGCAGCTGGTAAATGTGGGACACCAACGACCGCTCAGCCCCAGTCCTGCCTCACTTGCTTAATCATCCTCTGAGTCAGTAAAGATAAAGTCACTCACAATGTCACAGTGGCGACGAGGAAACACTCCTCAAATCTGTTGTTTCCCACTCTCACTCCGGACGTTCTGCCTTTGGGGTGTCATTTTGCTGAGCTGCTCACCCCCAAACTCCCTGGCGGCTCCCCAGCCCCGGTCGCAGTGCTGCCCTGTTTCAATGCTCCTGTTCCCACCCCGCCCAGCAGCGCCAAGGCCACCATCAGATCTCCCGTCCAGTCCATCTCGAGTAGAAATCACGTGTCGTCCAGGACTGAAGGCCACCACTTGCCGACTTCACCTCTCAAACTCTCAGGCCAATTAATTTACTCGACGGGCCTGAAATCCTGGGGACGCCATCTGGCTCCCCTGTTCTCTCTTCTCCAGGCAAACATCTTGAGGTCTGCAGTCGCCTCTCAAAATATCTCATGAACCTGTGGGCACCTCTGGGCAAGATGCCCAGAGGGTGAGAATGTTCTCCAAAGAGCTGGATTCAGGAAAGTTAGACTGAGTCCAGGGCTGAGGCACAGGATGTGGCCCCAGGCACGTGTCCCCGCCTCCCTCCTGCTCAGGAAGCACAGCCCCGGAGTCCTGGACTCTGGTGGACTCTGGCCTCTTATTCCCAAGCCCAGCGTTGTCCCACCTGCACTGTGTTCTCCTTAATCCTCGTCCCCATTTCTTGTGCCCCTGCTGCATTTGGGGCCGGCTGGAGAGCTATTTCCATGGGAAAGGCTCCTTTTGAGCGCACCTTCCCCACATTTCATGTTTCATCCACACTGGCCGCATTGTGTACCTGGTTCCCAGTGTCTGGGCACCGTGGCCGTGTGAGGGGGAGCAGAATGTGCTGGAAAATCCCCACCGGCCACAACTGGAATCCAAGAGGGTGCCTGGAGCACCCTCTCCCTGCCCCGTCCGCGCCCACCCACAGCAACGCAGGGAATGGTGATTTTCTCACACCTTCTGCAGCCCTGGGGCTACCCCCTCGTCCCCACTGCTGGTCGGTGACACTAGATGGAGAACCAAGGTTGATGGTGGGGAAACTGGAAGGATCCGGGTCCTCCTCCAGCCTCGCACTCAGAACCCCTCTTCTGCCTGCCTCGTGCACTACAGCGGGACGGCCACTGGCCAAGGGCAGGACAGCAGGCATGAGCAGCGTGGCTGGGCCCGGGGCCCCCACTGCCGATGGCCCTGGACCATGGGCACAGGTTCCATCTTCACGGAGAGGCTGTTTCCCAGAAACTTCATTTCTCTTCTCCCCTCGTCCTCCCTGAGCCAGACCGTGTGGGAAGAGGTGATACTGAAGCAGCATTTTGAGAAGAAGCCACTATAATTGTCTGCAGTAAAGAAACTCCGGCACCTTAATGTTTATTCCTCATAGAAAGAGCTGTATTTCTCCACTTTTGGGCTGAGTTGATTACACTCAGGCCCTGAATGCCTGGATTTATTTATCCGCGTCGCAGCGGGAGCAGGGGCTAACCTGACTGTGGCAGCCTCTCTGCCCTCCATTCCTCCAGTGGGGTGAGGAGACCACGTTCTCAGAGGCTGCAGGGAAAGCGGGTGAAACGGTGTGTGGGCGCCTCACATCCAATGAGCGGCCGGTGACCGCCGGGGCGTCTGTGCCACACTGAGTGGCGCTGGGCCCACTTGGTGATCAGTACAAAGTCCAGGACCAGATTCCGGGGATCCAGGTGATGCCATGTGATCCCTGGCTTGCAGGCACACCGCCCAGATCTCTGCCTCCAGGTTCACACGGCCTTTTCCCTGTGTGTCTGTGTCCAACCCCCCTTTTACAAGGACACCAGGCTTTTCGGATGAGGGCCCGCCTGCTCCAGTACAGCCTCTTCTCAGCTAATTGCGTCTGCAGTGACCCTGTGTCCAGACACAGTGACGTGCCAAGCACTGGAGGTTAGGCCTTCAACACGTGGGTTTTGGGGACACCACCAGCCGTAGCAAGTACTCACCTCTTACAATGGATGGAAAGATTGGGAAGGGGACCAGCAGTTCGCAGTGGGTCTGACACGGCTTCTAGCCGCTCCTAGTGGCTTGTGGTTTAAGGAAGGGGCCTCTCACAGGGCCACCTGAGCTGTGGCCCAGACTGGCGCTCGCAGACGTGTGAGTCTGCAGAGAGCGTGTCCCTTGCATACCGTTTACCCAGGAGACGCTGCTCCGGTGTCAGCTGAAGGCCAGATCACCGGGCAGCTGGCAGAGGGTCTTGGTGTGTGAAGTAAAGAGCCTGGACTTCCATGGCATCCCGGCCGGGGCGATGCAGAGCAGAGCGGTCACAGTCACAGAGGCTCCCCTTCCAGGGTCTCAGAATAAACAAAAGGCCGTGATGAGACCCAGTTATTGGTCACAAGCTGTGATGTCACAGTCGTGAGATCTGACTGCTAAGGACCAGGGTTCTGACTATTAGAAGTCCGTTCCTGTAAGTTGTACACAAACACGGGGAGAAGCTCCCTTTCAGGTCCAGCCGCTGGCATTTCTGAATGTGCCAAGGAGTCCCTAGGAATGCTGGCTTCACCAGGAAGGTGAGGCGAGCACGGGAGGCAGCCGGGAGGGCGCAGGGTTGGCGCGGCCAGAGGGGAGCGCGGCCGGGCGTGCATCCTGAAGGGCAGCCCAGCATCAGAGGCCGACATGGACATAGCGTCAGACGCTGGTGGTCAGTGCGCAGGCCACGGGCCAGGGGCCGGACTGGCCCTCCCTCATTCTGTGCGGTCATTTCCCCCAATACTTTCTAGGAAGACAAACAGAACCAAGTCCGACTCTAAGGGCTGGGGGACCAGCAGCGGCGGCGAGGAGGGAGGGCCCGAGCCCCCAGGCGGCAGCCCCGCGGCCCCGCCGGGAGGGAGCCCCCCTCGGGCTCTCAAGGCCTACACGCTGAGACCCGCCGCTGACGGCCTCGAGGGCTGCGCCGTTTTACCAGAAAAGTTCGTCTTTCAATTTCCCGGTTTCCCAGGAGTCTGTTCTTGAGGGAGAGGATGGGAATGAAGAATGAGGCTTGTCTCCAAGGCCTTCTTTCTCTGAGATACCTTTGTAGGAGCCTGTACTCCTAACGAGAGGGTACTTCAACACCATCGTTTCACATCCCCGAGAATCTGGCACTGCTAAGTCTCCACCCGCAGACGTCAGTCCCCTAACGTGTACGAGCGGTCGTTCCACTCCCGCTACTGAAGCGCAGTGAAAGCACGGGGGCTGGGGCTGGGGGAGATGGGTTTGGGACGCCGGCAATCTCTGCCAGCTTCAGAAGAGTAAGCCAGAGCATTACCAGGCGCTCCGTGGACAGGAAGTTACCTCCAGTCTGCAGAAAACCGGGGAGGGACTTACCACCTGCAAACCACCGTCCAGGTGAGGCCTGCCAGGCCGCAGACCAGCACGGCGCCCAGCGCGAAGGAGACCATGGACGCCCTCGGGAGCCTCCCAGAGTCTGTAGCAAGGACAGAGCCAGTCAGTGAGCCTGCTGGGCAAGGGCAGTAGCCAGTGTGCTCTCCCAGGCCCCAGCCCAGCCCCGGGCCCCAACCCGCCCTGGTCCTGGGAAGCAAGCTCCTCTGCAGAACCGTCCTTCCATGGACCTCTGCTCCGCGTGCCAGTGGGCGCCTGCTGTCTCTGCCGTATGTGGAGTCGAGCTCTGCTCTGCACTGAGGCCTCCCTTTCGTACTGCAGTAGCCTTAATAAAACGTTTTGCTGTTTAATAGGTACCACTGCATGGTTTTTTTTTTACAGGAGCCAGAAGCCAAGTTCTGATTCCTAGATCTGCAGCTGAGTGGCTGTGTGACCCTGAGCAAGCCGCTTACCCTCTCTGTTCTGCACCTGGGGTCACACATCGTGTCTCCCTCACAGAGATCATTCATGGGGGTTTGGAACAGCGCCCACGCTGCCTGGTGTTTGCTGTGTCCCCTGCATAATCTAGGTTCCGGTGGGAGCCGCCGGGTCACGTTCCCACCCAGCGTCCCAGCACAGCAGACACGGACAGACACCACCTGATACCACACGGCTGGGGGGGCCCCTCAGTCACCCTTACGCATGCTGTCAGACACCACCCTGCTTCCCGGCCGGGAGGCACAGGGACTCTGGTCTCACCTACGCAGGTCCTCCCGTCCTCTCCGAGCACGTAAGGGTCCGAGCACTCACACCGGAAGCTGCCCTTGGTGTTCCTGCACCGGGCGGACGCGTGGCAGGGGGGCTCCCGCTCGTCCTCACACTCGTTCACGTCTGCACAGACCCCGCAGAGGTCAGACCCACATCCCCACCTCCCAGCTCCCTTCCCCGCAGGCCAGTGCCTCCCCACCTCTGCCCTGAGTCCAGGAGCAAGAGGGACGACCCCCAAGTCAGGTGTCCCCTGACGTCCCCCTGGCCGTTTCCCTCTGGGCCCTTCAGCCGCCCAGGACTCACTCGCACCCTGGTCAGTCTGACCCGCCGGACCCCTGCCCTCCTGCCCACCCATGGCAGCCCCAGGGTCCTGCGGCTCCTCCAGGCTGGTGCCGGTCCACGGTCACTTCAGTTCAGACCCTGCACCAGGCGCTGTGGGGGCCTGAGCCTGGGGGAGCCAGCCCAGGACAGAGTCACTGGTGGGTCAGGCCCCAGGCCACCGGGCCTCCCTCAGACTGGGGGCACAGCCTCCCCGGAAGACACAGGAGCTTTCCTGCTGAGTAGGGAGGGAAGGAGGCTGTGAGGGCAGGTGGGACGGAGCCAGCCCATCCCAGGCGGATAGTTTCCAGTCAGCTGACCCACCCTCCGTCGAGCCAGGAGCCCAGATGTGACGCCCAGGCCCACAGAGCAGGTGCGTGTAGCGAGTCCCCGCAAACGAAGAGCGTGTGCGGCCCCCGTGGTCTCCTCTGCTTGAACCCATAACCAGCACTGCACTCCCCAGGCTCCTGTCTCCACATGACTCGCTCTCTGCTCTGGCCGATTCCAGGAAACGAGCGGTCAAACGTCAGGAAAAATCACGTCCAGAGCACACGGTGCACAAGCGCCACACGGGGGCAAGTGCTGCGCATGCACGTTCTCACGCTGGGCCTGGTGTGGAGGGGGTGGATCCGACAGGTGTTTGGCCCGGCTGTTGGCCACGCCCTTGCTCTCACCCTGGATCCCGGCGCCGCCCACACGCCGGGCGGATGGAGAGTGGAATCCGGAGAGACGGGGCCGGGGGCGCTCGCCCACGGGGAGAAGGGGGCTCCTGAAAGGCAGGTGGGGACTCGGGCCCAGCTCTCCAGGAGGTGGGGTCCTTCCTGGCCTCTCCCGACACTGGGGGCTGCTGGCCGTCCTGGCAGCCTTGGCTTGTGGCTGCGTCTCCCCAGCTCTTCATCTTCTCCTTGTTCGTCCTCTTCCTAGACGGACACCAGTCGTGCTGGACCAGGGCCGCCCCGATGGCTTCACCTCAACTCGACTGCACCTCAAAGGCCCTGTTTCCTGATAAGGTCCCATTCTGAGCAATTGGGGTTTATAGGACTTCAATGTCTTTTTTGGGGACACAGTTCAACCTGTTTCACTCCACGGTCAGGTTCTTCTATTGGAAACCAGAGCCCGCACAGGCGGGTGAGGACGCCTCAGCTCGCGTGTCCAAGGAGAGGTGTGGCGGCACCCCAGGGCCCTGGCGAGCGACCAGCATCTGCACAGACGTTCCTTCTTCCCTCCGCACGTTTGCGCCGATGGAAAACCTCGTTCTCCCTGACAGACGCAGGGACACTTGTCTGAATTCGTTTATTGCATAACCTCTCGGCAAAAGCTAGAGCGAAAAGCCCCAGACACAGGGCTTTAGTCCACTCTGAGGTCATGACTTTAAAGCCCTCGAAAGAGACTCATTGCAATTCATTTGCTGTTTTTGTTTTGTTTTGTTTTGTTTTGTTTTTTTTAACGAGGATGATTTTGGGAAAATGCAGTTTGTGAGCAGAGGCGAGAGGAGCGAATCCCATTTGATTTTGTGAATCAGCCGCTGACTGAAGCCTGCGCCGCCCTCCTGCAGCCCTGGACGTGCGGCTGAGCGATTCCACCGAGGACTGGCAGCAGCTCCTACGTGGCTTCGGTTCACAGCAGAAGTGGAGGTCCCGCCCTCCTGCACCTCAGAGGCATGTTTTTCCTGCAATTCTTGACTTAGAAACTTCTAGCACAGGGCACAGAGCAGGGGAGATACTCGTGTGCATGAGCTAGTGCGTCTCCAGTGGGTGGTCCCTGCCCAACTTTCTGTAACACACTTACTTTAAAGATACTACATCTTAATTATCAGCGTACTCAGACAAAGTCACAGGGTCATATGGACCCTCCCCACTCATTCCATCTTCCAATACCAGGGTGACCAAAATGTCCACGGTTAAAACAACAAATAGGTCCCACTGCTTTTGAAAAGGTGGGGTCCCATCACTCCCACTGCTCTGTAACTTGCATCTTTACTTAGTAACATGTTACAAACTGTATTCCAAGTCAATGAACTACTGCAGATTTATTCAGCGTAAGCGGCATGGTGAGGACGGGCCAGGGTTTACACCACCGCTTTTACGGGCTGTGTTAGTAACCGTGGGAAGGTGCCTTGTTCTCATGTGTTTAACTACCCACACAGACAAGCAGTGAGGTAGACTGATTGCCACCCTCGTCTTACGTCTGAAAGCACAGAGGCACAGAGAAGCCATGGGGCTGGGAGGCAGCTGTGGCCCCGGCTTGGGGGCACAGAGATGGTACCCTGTCAGAACAAGGGAAGCAGATTCAGGGTTAGAGATGGCTTCAAACCTGCACAGTAACTGGGTCTTGTTAGAAACACAGCTTGTGACTCAGGACCCTGGGGGGCCCGAGATTCTGCATTTCCAGGAGCCCCGGGTGCTGCCCCTGCAGACCCCAGACCTCACTGTGTCCAAGACTTGTACCAGGGTGATGGGTCACGGCCAGAACAGGTCTCAGACCCTGGAGCACCCTGTCTGGTTCAGAGTCCAAGCTGATACTGTCAGAGGTTGATGAATGTCTTGCACGTGCCTTCAGGGAATGGTTAATTGTTGGTGGGAAAAATTACCTCAGAAAAGAGACGGGAGGCGGGCAGATGGATGGTGGTGGAGGGCCTTCAGGACGAGGAGTGCTTCTGAGGTCATTCTCAGACTCGTGGAGAGGAGGCAGGAGGACCTCCCACATGGAAGCCAGCACGAGCCGGAGGTCGGAGCACATCCACGGGCAGGTGGCTGAGCCGAGGGACAGACCTGCCATCACTCTCTCGTTTCTTCTCTTTTATTTGTACCTCGCGGATCCCTGTGGGCTTTGGGCTCATAAATTTCTAAAACAAACAGCCAGCATGGTGCATAAAATGTCCAAGTATTTAAGCAAAAAAGATGGGAGGCACACAGGTGACGTTTATGCCTAGAACACGCAGGGCGCCCAGGGCCCTGAGGCCCGCGTTCTGCTTCCTTGTACGGCCTCCGTGAAGACCACGGGCCTGGGCGGTGTGAGCTCGTCAGCTGTGCACCAGCATGAAGCCAAAACGATGCTGAAACTTCTCGACTTGTTAGACGTTTGATCCTGGAGGGTCGTCTACAGGACAGTCAGGAGGCCGAGAGGGCGTCAGCCATCGTGACAAAAGCAGAGACGCCCACATTTCAGAAGAGCTGGGCTCCTGTCACGTGAGATCCCTGAAAGGTGATTCTCTGATCGGACCTCCGGGAGGAAGGCTCTGCCCATCTCCTGCAAGTCCAGGGTCATCAGGACCAAGCACCTGAGAGATGTGGGGGTGGCCGCCTTGGCTCTCGGCCCACGTGCTTGGGTACAGAGATCTGGGCACGCGAAGAAGCAATAAATTCCCCTGAACTGCTCAGGCTTCTGATCTTACGTCGCCGTCGGCTCTTCTCAAGTTGTTTTCTGGACGTTGGCCCAAGGCCGCCTCTATCTCTTGTCCTTTCTCTCACCCTGAGGGCAGTGGCCTGCACCTTCCTGAGACAGGGGCCTGGGCGGAGCTCTGGGGGTCTCTGGGCGCCCAGCCTCTTTGGTCTCTCCCTCTGCTCGTGGAGGTCTGGCAGGGGCAGCCCCTGTAGCCCGGCCAGGACACATCCCGGAGTCCCCAAAAGTGAAATGAAATGTTGTTACTGCGGTGAAATGCACGTAACGGAAGATTTACCACCTTAATTACACTTACGTGCACATTTCAGGCTCATGAAGTACATTCACGTGGTTGACAACCACCACCACTGTCTGTCTCTGGAAGTTTGTCATCTTCCCAAATTGAAATTATAAAACTGAGCAGATTGGACTCTGTCGTCATTTCTTACAAACCAGCCCGACTCTCGAGTGGTCCATCTGCTTCCCCACATCTTCACGACGCAACTCCTACAAGAGCCCCTCCATTCCTGCCAAGGTCAGCATCCTCTCTGCAGGGGTCGCTCCTTTCCCAGGACAGCGGGCAAGTCTGAGCCAACGTCCCCCATCCCAGAGCATGAGTGCGGGCTTCCAGCGCCCATCCCGGCCCAGCCACTCAGCACTGGCCACCCCAGGGTGCAGGGCCTGCTCTGGGGCATTTCTGCCTGCGTCAGGGCCACTTGCTGCTCTGATGGACGCCCTGGGATCAGCGCTAGAGCGGTCCACGGTCACTCCTCACTGGCTGCTCCGCCGGCATCCTCACCGCGGCTCCCAAGGCCCTTCTAGCAATCGGAGGGAAAAGCGAGGGAGCTTCTCCCAGGGGCCCAAGGCGGCTGCCCTGCTGCTGCCCGCGTGGTCCTGGTGAGGCGGGAAACCCCATAAAAAGACCAGCAGGACCCCCGGGCAGGGCCACTACTCTCCTGCCAGCACTGTCCGGTTCCCTGGCCCAGAGGCTCTATCTCACTTTTTTGCCTCTGAAACAGCTTACTTACCCCTAAAGTTCTATTGGTTCCCTGAGCTCACTCCTGATTGGTTATTTCTCTCCCTCCTGATTGGTCCATTTCTACAAAGCTTGTTCTTAATTAGTCAACGTTCCTTATACCTCATTTACATATAATGCTGCAAAGTGCAAACTGGCAGCCTATAAAAGCCAGTGTAAGCCTACAGACGGGGTCCAGAGCTTGGAGTGTTAACTCCTCTGGGCCTGCTGGTGTAATAAACCTGCTTCTCCAACTCTCCGAGTGCTGCTTGGTCTCTCGCTGGGATTGAGGTTGCTGTCACAACTGAGCTGTAACACCGAGCTGTAACACATTTTTCTGCAACACTGACTCCAAGTCCACCTCTGAGGGAGGGGGCCTGGGCCTGGGCTCAGCACCCTGAGGGTGAGGCCTAGCCTGGAGTCAGGCCACCAGGGCGGGGCTGTCCTACCAGTGCTCCTGGGGAAGCCCCTGTGCTCTGTGAGATCCAAGCGCCTCACTCCCCGAGGTTCTGCTCTGTCCCCTCCCCCTCCCCCTGGTCGCCCTGAGGACGTGTTCGCATGTGACTGTCTTGGTGCCTCTTTTCCAGAAAAATGCCAGCTTAGGAGCACGGGCCACAGAGAAGGGGAGACTTGATTTCCTCACACAGTTCCTGGAAGATGCCTACGCTCACAGGTGCCTTACGGTGAATAACACTTACTTACCTATTTGGGAGTTTCCTTTACTTTTTAAAAATTTTTATTGAAGTATAGTTGCTGTACAGTATTATATGTTACAGGTGTACAATCTAGTGATTCACAACTTTTGAAGGTTATTTTTAGAGGATGTTTATTTTTAATTCCTATTTGAAAAATGCAGATTTGGGGGTCAAGACATGAGAAGACACACCTTGAGATGACTGACCTTTACAGACGGGGGGCTGGGAGTCCCATCCTTTGGGGGTGCAGGTGACTTGCTCTGGCCCTTGGAGCTGGAATCCGTGACGACAGGAAAACACCAACACACGCTTTCCAGGCTCGTCACAGAGCAGGAAGCCCCCGTCTTCCACTTGGCTGGGGAAGCCACACGTGTCCCCTGTGGGCACATCAACATGGGACCCTGGGACAGAGCCCCCCACCTCGGGCTCCTGAGGGCCTTACTTCGGCACGTCTCCCTTCCTGCAGGCAGGTCCCCCAGCACTGCCTCTCCAGCCCCTGCGTCCTTGCAGCAGTCGTGTCTCCAGTTCTTCTCCCTGAATGTGCTCTGAGCAGGCTCCCCTAGGCACCCCGACAAGATGGCTTTAGCCAAAGCAGACGGTGGTCCTCACTGCATGAGGCAGGGGCTGGTCTCCTGCCCTCTCCCACTCTGACCACAGTGGTGGAGCTCACCCTCCCCATGCCCCCTGGGAGACCCGCCTCACCCCTCCCTCCCCACCTGAGCCGGTCTCTGGACCCCTCCTTTCGGGTGCCCTTGCCTTGGCTGTGTCCTACGGTTTCTTGGCACAAAACACAGTCTCTACATATGGGCTTTACAGAAAAATCCCAAATTCACATCCTCTTCCTGGAACTCCCCTCCTGCAGAGCCAGCTCCACACAAAGGGCGAGGGAGCAGCTCAAAGCTGCCTCATCCACAACGGAGCCCTGGCCTCCTGCTCCCTCCCTCCACTCAGGCCACCCCTAAGGGGTCCTCCTTCCCTGAGGGGGGGTGCTTCCCGATGCCTCCCCTCGTGTCCCCTGCAGCGACCGGGCAAGTCACGTGGACTCCACCTACCAGGACATCAGACCACCCAGTGCCCCCTTCCCTCCTCCTCCTCCAGGGAAGGAGGCAGCAGACTCACACTGACCCCCTGGGTGCCCTGATCCCCAGCCCTCGGGGTGTTCCAAACACGGGCCAGTGGGGTCTCCACAGGTGGCTCCATGGGAAACCTACCACACGGGGTCTCACTCAGAGCAACAGACACAGGCCTAAGGGGCTGGGGTGACGGGCCTCTTCATTTCTCTGGTCAGGTCTCCGGTCCCCCCCTACCCCCTCTGCTAGACCCTCCCCTGGAGACTCCGCCCACGCAGCCCCTTGCCTGCTCCTTCATGCGCTGGTTGCCCGTCGCACGTGCGGCCCGGCACATGCTGGGCACACGTCTCTTGTCTGTCTCGTGTAGGGGCTGTGAAGCCCCATGTGTGTGTGTGTCTGTCCCTACAAATGTGTCCCAAGCGCCTGGAAAAGTGCTGTCACATGGGAGGTGGCAGTTAATAAATCCCAGGTTCTGCTTGGAGCCCGATGTCAGGTGACGGAGAGCGGGCCTCACCCGGGACAAGGGAGAGCAGTCGGTAACTCCCGCAGGTGAGGGCGGCCAGCTGAGTGACCGGCCAGCACAGCGCGGCTGAGTCGGGGGCCCGCCCTCCGGCCTGGCTCTGCCAGTCAGTAGAGGAGCAAGCTGGGGACGCAGAGTCCAAACGCGGGGACCTCTGCTTCGCTGACTGAGCCCTGCGTGGCCTTCCGGCTCCTGGCCAGCGCTGTCCTCCCACGGCCTCTTTCTCTGCACCAAGTGCCGGTCACTCCATTGGCCGTAGAAGCATGCTCTGCAACCTCCTGCTGCCCAGCCTGAGCGATTCCGGCCCCACCCCTATCTGGGGACACGGGCTGCCCTGTGCGCCGTGTTGGTTGCCCCAGCTGGATGGGAGCCCCCGGACCACAGCGCATAGCACAGCCCGGCCGCAGGTGCCACTCACTCCCTCGGCGCTTACAGGATGGCGTCTCCAGGCCAGGATGGGGTCCTCAGACTCAGACCCGCCCTTCCTCACGGAGGAGGACACGCCCGGGACCAAGCAGGGCACGGAGATGGTTTCCTCCAACCAAATGGATCTGAAGTGGTTGCTCCGAAACGCAGCCCTTCTGGGGTTGAATCCCTGTTCTTCCTCCCAGTTTGAGAGACGCTCGCAGTTACCTGGAGGCGGGGCCTCCCTCCACGCGTCCAGGTTCATGCCCGGGATGTGGTCACAAGGCTCGAACTCCTGGGGCCACCTGGAGACCCGGAAGGCGTCAGGGGGCACGTGAGCGAGGCCGGTGTTGTCACAGATGACGCGGGCCAGGGAGTGCCGCCCCAGCTCCTGCCGCTGGGCTTCAGTGAACACCGCCTGGTTCTCCCACCAGAACCTGCGGGAGGGACAGACGAGGACACGTGAGAGCACAGCCCCGGCCCCTCCGACCATGTCCTTCGGCCTCTGTCCCCAGGCTGCTCCCACCCTCGGCCTGCGACCCCCCATCGGGGAGGACAGAGGCCAGGATGGCCCCGGGGCAGGCGGACGGATGAGTCAGAGTGCCCGCAAGCTGTTCGTCCTGCTTGCGGCTCCCTCAGCCAGCCCGGCTGCCCTGGTTCTATCCCGTGGAGGCTGCTTTCAGGACACGAATGATGACAGACGTCCTCTTTCAGGAGGCTCTCCGGCCCAGCCACCAGGGGTTCAGATTCTGGGAAGCAGCCTCAGTTTCCTCCCAAAATCGCCGACAAAGCCCCAGAGCTCCTGGCCTGGATCCACGAGGCTTCCCGCCAGGCAGCCCCTTCCAGACTGAGCACCTCCCCGTGTTGCCCGCAGAGGGCGCTGGTCCTGGGCGCCTACCGGTCGCCGTCCCTCAGGGCCTTCATCTGCTTTCCGATAATGCAGGCAAACAGCGGGCCCGTCCGCGCCCCCGGGAGGAACTTCTCAGCCAAGCCGCCCAGCCAGATGTCTATGTTGTCCGGGTGCCGGTACAGGGCCAGGATCCTGTCGGCCACGCTCCGGTTGGCCGTGGCGGCGGCCAGGTCAGCCTGGGTCTGCAGGGTGGACAAGCCGCAGAACTTCCTCCACTCATTGTAACCTGTGAGGGAGGGTGGAGGCCTCCTTCTCAGGGATCTGAACATGCTTCTGTCTACACAGCCAGCGCTTAGGGACGGCACGTGAACTCCTGCCTCACACGCCGTACTGAGTCCGGCGGGCACCTCGCCGAGGCTCCCCGTCTCCTCCTCTCTACTTCTACTGTCCTTTAGCTGAGACTGCGTCTTGTTTTATGTCCAGGGCCTCCCACACAGCAGACCCCGGGCGGAACTGCCAGATAAATGTGTGGACGTGAGGGGCTGCGTCACGGCTGGACCAGCGCCCCTGGGGTGCTGAGCGTCAGGACAGACCCCTGGGGGGTTTAGATGAGGGAGAACTGGGGGAGATGGTCTCACATTTCCAGTTAGACAGCGAGGGGGCCACGAGGCTGACAGAGAGACTCACCGGAGCCAAGGGAGGAGGTTTGAGTTCTGCTCGGGCTCCAGAGGGAAGCCTGTGGAGCGGGGATGTGGTGGGGGCAGCAGTGAGAGCGCCAGGGTCAGGGACGAGCTGCGGGGAGGTAGGGACACGAGCCACAGGGGTCCTGCCGACGGGACTGGACGGGGCGGGGGTGGGGGGAGAGGAAAGGACATCCCCGGGGAAAGTAGACTGGACGCTCCGCGGCCCCTGCCAGGTAAACCAGGAGGAGACTTCCCAGCGCAGGGAGGTCGCCATCGCATCGTTACAGAGAGCGTGTCTCTCGTCTGCTTTAGCCTCGACCTAAGGATCAGGTCTAATTAAGCGTCCGTCACACACGGGGCTTCCTGCCCCATCCAATTCCCCCACGTGTGAGGCTGAGGATTAAGGTATCGCCTGAATTTTTACGCTTCCGTCTCCTTAACAGCGTTTTAAGCGATTATACTTCTAAGTACCCGGGGTTTCGAGGTGGTGGAAAGAGCTAATCTGTGTAAAACTTCAGAGCGGGCTCTGGGAGCAGGTTCCGAGGCCCAGGTGAGCGGGACACGCCCCGGTGGGGGGTCTGCAGTCAGCGAGACGAGGACAGTGTGGGCCCTGCCTGGTGGAGCCCCTGGGAGCCAGGACAGCAGAGCTGCACACGGACCCTGGGGTCGTGGGCAGGCTGAAGGTGGGCCAGACAGCCGAGCCGAAGGGGTCCCAGGGCAGAAGGCCACGGTGGGCAGATGCAGGCTCGGCCTCAGGGAGGGAGGACGTGGGTTGGTACAGGTGAGGGAGGTGGGGGTCAGAGTGGGCGTGAACAAGGGGGGAGTGAGGAAATATGCGGGCAGCTGCCTGGCTCACGAAGAGGGTCCTCACTCACACCAGTGACCAGGAGACTGGACCAGCTGGTCAGCGAGAGCCCCCAAGGCAGTGGAGTAATGCCCACTGCCCCGGGGGATGCTCTGAGAGGGAGGAGGTGGGCATTCCGTGTCCTGCTTCCTGCCTGGGAAACGCCTCCCTCTGCCTGCCCTGAGACAGCTCAGCCCGTCCCTGCCTGGGGCTGAGAAAGCTGGGTGGTTCAATCCCACCAACTAAGGCGCCCTTAGGAGCTGGTGGCGGACCTGCAGGTACATTTCACCACAGACCAAGGACAGTGGCTAATCTGGAGCGTGGGAGCGGAGGGAAGGGAAGTGGGGGCTGACCTGGCAGGCCGTGGTCCCGGCCCCGCTGCAGGTTGATGGACGCCAGGTCCAAGGTCCCCGAGTCTGACCGCACGAAGAGCCTCTCCGTCAGCTCCTCGTTCATCAGCTGGTCCTGCACCTGCAGCTTAGCTGGTCGCGCCAGGAGGCCCCTCATGACAGGGTCCACGCCGCCTGAAAACATCAGAGAAGGCAATGAGCTTTCTCAGGTGAGTCCTGGAGAAACAGAACAAGGCCTCGACTGTAAACTACGCTGGTTCTGAACAGATGTCCTCACGAGTTCAGGAATGCACCTCCTGGGACTCCCATGTCTCCCGGGCCCTTAGGACGCTGCCCCGTGGTGGATTCACTCATCTGGACCCCGATGGGCCCGGTCGAGATGCGCATCTGGGGGGGTGGGACACGGGGCCTCAGGGGCGGGGTTTTGTTGTTTCTCAGCAGCAGAAACGTTAGAGTCAAAGGAAGCGTTTGCTGATTCGAAGTTCAGACCCATGAACGGAAGGTCCGGCCTGGCTGAGGGGCAGACGGGGCCCAGGGCCCCGCGTCTGTGAACCCAGGGAACTCCAGAAGCCCCAGGGAAGTGTCCCTTTTAAACCCCTTTGGATGCGTTTACTTTCTCCACGCACGCTGGCCCCCAGGGAGTGTCTAGCCAGGCTAAGGTGACTGCACACCTCACCCAGCCCCGCGGGTGGCCGAGATGGAGGCGCACCTTCCCCGAGGAGCCGCCAGGGCCGGAAGAAGGCGTCGTGCAGCAGCAGGTGGGGCAGGCCCGGGTGCTCCTGGAAGTGGGAGTCCAGCCGCCTCACCAGCGGGTGGACCGAGGTGTGGCCGAAGCGGAAGGCGGCCGTGGAGAACACGTTGGACACGGTGGGGTCCACGGCGGGGTTGTAGCCCCGGTAGGGGCCCACGTGCTGCTCGAAGGCCTTGGGGCCCAGGATTTTGGGGACGTAATCTCGCAGGGTGATGATCTGCCAAGACAGGAGAGCAGCCGGGGGCAGTGGACATAGGGTCACGGTCACAGCATTGGGGGGCTTCCTGCCGCCCAAGCCTGGGGGCCGCTGCAGCTCCAGAGCTGTCCCGGGGGTCATGTCACCTGGTAAGGGGGCAGGGGGGCAGGTGCAGTGACACCACTTACTCCAAACAGAGTCCTGCACTCTCGGCCTTTACGAGGTTGGGTGGGGTGTGTCAGAGACACCCCAAACACGCCCCAGACCAGGCCACGAAAACTGAGGGGACGCTCAGCTCGGAAGACTGACCAGGGAGGTGCTGCCTGCTACGCGCCTTTCAGAAACGTGACAAGGTTTCCATCCGGCAGTTCCCCCCTCACTTGCACGTCTGCCCCGAGCGCTCCGTTAGCCCCGGACCTAAAGCCAGACCCGGCAGCCTGTCCCTTCAGGGGGTCTGGGCGCCGGCGGCTTCTGACCCCATCCCCCACCTCTCAGCCGTGGGACTCCGGGAGCTTTCCAAGTCTTTCAGAACCTGTTTCCTTTTCTGGAAAAACCTCTTAGAATTTTTGTGAGACGAAACAAGCAAGCACGGGCTGACGTGTGCTTGACACATCATGGTACACGCACCCACGTCACGCAGAGCAGATGCACGTGTCACGCTTAGCAGACCCCCTGCATGGACAGCTCCCCGCTCCCCCGTTTAAAGGAAGTGATGCACAGGTTAAAAGTCATACGTGGCCTGAGGGCCTTTCATAAACTGGAATCTGGGCAGACACCAAGGGCCCGTGTTACTCCTCCATCTTTCCCGTCTGCATTGTCTGCGCCAACGCTCGCCAGCTCCTGTAGAGGCCACAGAAACACAGCGGTAAAGGGACCATCAGAGCTGTCCACAGAAAATGAATTCATGCCGTGGGTTTTAGAAATGAATCAAAATTCCTCCGTTTTGTACCATCCTGCGGTGACGTGTTGCATTGTGTCAAACGAGGGGCCAAGCGCGGGCACGGAGCTGGGTGCCCTCATGATCCGAGGATGAAGCCAGAGGCACGGAGGCAACTGCCCATTTGACCAGGTCTCCACAACAAGGCTCAGATGGAACGCCGCAGAGGGGGCTCTGGGCGCTGTGAAGGCTGTGGGGGAGGTCCGTTCATGGGCCCAGGACAGTGACGGGGCTGGCGGCCAGGGTGGTGTCCCACAGGGAGGCCGGGTCAGTGGGCGTGACCTGGCCTCGGGCCCTGGGGGCACAGACCCACTCCTGCTGGTGACCCAGTGGCAGTGCTTTCTCCTGCCTGGTTCCTCCAGCTGCTCCAAGGATTAAGCCAGAGTCAGCGCGGACGGAGGTGCCTGTCAGGCTCAGCCCCGTGCAGTCCCAGGCCTTGTCGTTTCTGCTTGCCTCGTGGTCCCCGAATCACGCACAAAGGTCTGCTTTTCTTTCAGCTGTGAAACTTCGGGTCACATTGTTTTTGTATTTAAAGAGAATCTTTTGGTCAACAAACCACATCCAAAGGAGGTGTATAGGCCAGCAGGAAGGACGTCCTCCCAGAAGGGAAGGCTGCGTGTCTCAGCTCCCTGGTGGGAAGGGCAGAGCAGCGCTCAGACTGCCGGGAGAAGTAAGAGGTCGCATCCTTGTGCACAGTCCTTCCAAACATTAAATGCGCTTCCTACACGCACAGCCCGGCACGTCCGGGGCCAGTGGACGTGGTGCGTGAGCCCGAGGCCTCCCGCTGAAGGGAGGGGAGCCCCCGCACCGCCACATATTCTGTCACCTCTGAGACCCGGCAGACTGGGATGGGGGCCCCGGCTGGGGCTTCTAAACTGGGGGCCCTACCTGAGCTGGTTCACGGGCTGGATAGAAGCGCCCGCGCTACCAAAGGGCGTTCGAGAAGAGTGAGGCCTCGAGGGACAGAAGCAGCCTCAGCCTCAGACGTCGCCCACACCGGCAGAACCCGGCCACACACGCACCCAGGGCCTTCTCCCGGCCCCGTGAGGTGAGGTGACCCTTCCCACCCAGGACATGGCAGCAACTTCCACTGTCACCAACGTTCTTTGATTTCTTCTCCCTCCAGCAGCCGGAGATGGTCTCCCTCCTCTGCCAGGACCGTGAGCCAACTTTAAGTTCAAGTGCAAACTATTTAACGATGCCTCCTCCCTCCCTCCCTCAACTCAGGTTTGACTTGTGGCCCCAGAGGATGCAGGAGGCACGGCCACCGTCTCAGGCTGACGAGGCTCTTCTAATCCCAGAGCTGCTCCTTCAGGGGCCAAGGGGCCCCTTTTACCTGAGGCCGTTCGTGCGCCCTGCTCATCCCTGCGTCTGACCTTGCCACACGTCCCCCTTCACAGCGCTCCCATGATCTGATCGGGGATGTAACGGAAGTGAATTTGCTAAAATGCCTGGCACTCTCCCCAAAGTGGGGGCTGCAGCACCATCTTCTGATCAACACGGCCTTGAACATTGGAATCTCACCAGCCTGCTCCTGGGGCCTCGTATTCACTCCTGCACACACATTCTGAAGTACCTCTTAGAGCCAGCCCCGTCCAGGGGCCAGAAGGGAATTAAACAGAGGACATCTCGGTCTCCGTGGGGAAGGGGCGCAGGCGGAACTAAAACAAATGCGGGGGGTGGTGACGAACAGGACAGAGGTGTGATCCCGGGTTCATCCACAATGAGAGCGAAGGAGCAGAGGGAAGGTGAGCCGCGGGGACTTTGTCCTACTCTCTGCTGGCTGGCCTGGCCCACTTGGCTCTGGGAGGTCAGGGGAGGCCTGACGGATGAGGTACTTGATTTTTATTTAAAATGGTCACTTTAAGACTCCAGTCACGTTGCGCTGCTATGGTTGGAATTTGCTCAAACTCCCCCTTCACAAATTGCTGTATCTTTTTATTCTGTCAGTCCTGTCTGTTCACATCTCTGAAGCTTGTTTACCCTAAGCTGCAGCACTAACCCCGGCAGCAGTCCAACTGTGTCAGATTCCAGTTTATACTTTTCCCCCTGGACCACGCACACCCCACGCCCACATCCCCCCCCCACACTCTGACTCAGCCTGGGCGAGTGCTCACCCAAAATACACTGGGGGTAAAACCCTGAAGCCTTTCCCCGTCTGCTGAAGGCTCACCAGCACCCCAGTGCTGCCCAGCCTCTCCTGGACCATGTCCGGCACCCCCCCCACCTGCCAACATTTACAGGGTGATGCTGGCTACGGGGGGGGGGCACTGCAGCCTCTGTTCTGACCCCGGGGTGCTGGGCTCAGGGGACCAGAGGTGGGAAAGGAGCAGGCTGTGCCCAGAGCAGCCCATCCCATCTTGTCCCCATGCCAGCTTGGACAAGACCCGACCTCCTCTGTAAAACAGGATTTATAGGGTCATCGAGGGGATAAAGGGATGCTGGCAAGGGCCTGCTGGAGTGCCCAGACCACAGACACACAAGTGGGGCCACTGAAGCAAGCCACGTGCTCCACCTTCATGACAGCCTGTGAGTCCAGTGGACTTGGCAATGGTATTTGACACTCCAACCAGTGTCCTCTGGCTCAAGATTAAAAATCATTGTAATAAACCCTCACTTTAGTTTGCTAATTTGCAAATATCACACAGATTGTTTCTCTTTTCATTTTCTCATTGTCTCCCAAATATGGAAATATCAAAATCACTGGTGGGCGCCCACCTCAAAAGGTTGCTGTGAGGGTTAAATGAGTTAAAATCCCTGCAGCCCTTAGCGTAGTCTGGGCGCCAGGGACCACTGGCCAGCTGTGCCTGCTGCTACTGCTGCGTGGCTTTGGTTACCGTCCATCTCCTAGTGGGACGGTCACCACCAGCACCAGGGGCGTGGTGGGCTCCCACGAGGGGACCAGGAACCTAGAGCTCCGGAAGTGGGTGGAGTTAAGCTCCCTGCAGGGCGCCCCCAGGATCCCGCGCACACCCACGCGGGGCGCCCATGAGAACGCTGCGTGCACCCCCGAGGTCCTCCCGCGCACCCGGTGGGGAGCAATCACGAGGACCTGCGCGCACCTGGTGCAGGGCGCCCACCACCTTGCGCGCCTCCTGGTAGGCGGTGTCCGCGCTCCAGTGCGCGTTGCGGGCCTTGAACGCGGCGGCCAGGCGGTTGTGCTCGCGCAGCCACAGCGTGTGCAGGGCCGCCAGGGCGGGGACCTCGCTGGCACGGCCGTCCCCGGCCAGGAAGCAGGGCGCGCGGGCCTCGGGGGCGCCGGGCTGGGGCGCGCAGGCCGAGGGCGCGGGCGGCGGCGCGAAGGGCAGGAAGGCGCGGCCGGCGTCCTGGTAGCGCGCGTTGACGCGCAGCAAGCCCTCGGCGCTGGTCCAGTTGCGCAGCCGCTTCTCCGAGGCCGGGGAGCTGCCGTACACGGTGGACGCGTCCAGGAACGAGGTCAGCCCGTTCATCTGCTGGCGCGGCGTTGCCGAGGACACGTTGCCGAAGAAGGCGCCTTGGGTCCCGGTGCCGCAGGCGGCCGAGGAGCGGTAAAAGGGCAGACAGGCGGGGCCTGTGGCCGGCGAGGTTTTGGCGAGCTGCAGAAGAGGACAAGGGGTCAGCTGGGGTCCTGCGGTCCTGGGCCCCCTCCTTAGAGACACTGGAAGCTCTGGGTGCATACGTCTGTGTTTATATGTGTATGTGCACGGATCATTTCCGGCAGGATGCAGCCACTTACCCTCTGGGAACAGGACGGGAACTGACTTAGGTGTTTGATTTTTCACATGGCACCTGTTGGTTTCACAATAAAAATTAGGAAGTTTAAAGATTCTACCTGTATGGGAAAACACGGGCTCTGGTTCTCACAGGTCAGCTGGCAGTCTGCCCCTCCCCCGAAGGTGGCTTTGCTGGTGCTCTGGGGGGTGAAGGCCACGTCGTGGTCGATGTACTGTCCCCACGCCGTCAGGAGGTCAGAATGCTGGTCGTCCTCCGTAACGGCCTCGTTGGAAACTCGGATGACTTGCCTGGTCACTTCCCGGACCTGGGTGGGAGAGACCAGCGTCACGTAGGAGGCCACCCCGCAGGGCCAGGGCCCGGGCACCCACGGGGCCTGCCGGTCACAGCTCAGAGCTCGTGTGTGTTCACCGGTGCCAGTGCCATGGAAGGCCGGGTCCCTGGGGACACCCGGGCTCTCCTCCCCGAGATGCAGTGGTCTGTGGTGATTTGGGGCCGCGTAGTTGATTTCCCTGAGCCTTAGTCTCCTCATTTGTAAACAGATACAAAAACGTTTGTCTTTCAGGGCTGTCGTGGGGATTGAACTGAGTCACCCAACAACGCTGCCCTGTAGTCAGACTCAGGGGCGGAGCCTGGTTGGGAACGAGCCCTGAGCCAGCGGGCTATTCCCAGACCTGGAACCCCATGGAGCCGGCCTGGCCTGGCCGAGAGCCGTTTCGGGTCACTGGCGTCCCTCTCCTGCGCCGCCCCCCTCCTGAGCCCGGCGTCTACAGCTCTCCTATGCTCGTCCCACCACCGCATTTTGGGAGCAGACTTGTTTCCTGGCTTCATAGGCCCAAGTGGACGGGAGTCTTGCCCCAGGAGGCGTCACACCTAGAGTGTCCGCGCACCCGAGTCAGATTATTCAGATGATGAGATTTGAGACTCTGAAGAGGTGAGGTTTAGATCAGATTTGGGGTTTTGAGTTGATGCTGAGAACTTGGGGGGCCTTGGGATAGGGTAAGTGTGTTTTGCACGTGAAAAGGGTGTGAATCTTCTGGGGGGAAGGGTCAGAGAGTGGACTGGTGGGCAGAGTAATGGCCCCAAAGACGTCCATTCCCCAGCGCCTGGCACCTGGGAACACGGCACATGGCAAAGGGGACTTGGCAGATGCGGCTTCTTAAAGGACCTTGAGTCCGGGAGATGATTCTCGATTTCCACGTGGATCAGATCTAACCACGTGGGTCCTCAGTATCTGAGACCCTTTCTTGACTCAGAGGAGATGTGACTTTGGAACAAAGGCTCAGGGAGGTGCAGCCTCGCTGGCTTGCGGGGGAGGGCGTGGGCCAGGGAATGTGGGTGGCCACCCACTGGTGTATTCATTGAAGCGAGCAATCAGACTGGGGACAAATGACCCGTTTTTTGACCCAGGTGGTCAGTGGATTAGGCGTGAGTTCGTTTGACAAATAATTTGCCCCTGGGCGTAAGTGGCGCTTGTCAGCTTTGCATAAATGAGTCAATTAGCTACGCGTGTCTTTGAACAAGGCCGGTCTTCTCCCTGTCAGTGTGGAGTCCAGGGAGTCAGAGGGAACTGAGTTTCACTCTGTCTGTCCCCTCTCGCCGCGTGGCTCCAACCCTGCAGAGCCTCAGCTCCTGAGCTGCAAGGTGGGGCGGTCTCTCCCCACCTTGAGGAGAGAGGAATTCGAGGGGCCCGGCGCAGGGCCCGCCCCCCTGAGTGAGGCCTCAGGAAAATGTGGGCCCCCCAGGACTTGGGAGGTCTGCTACGTTAGGAAACGTGTCCCGTCCAGTCTTGGCAACACTCTGTACTGACTGGCGGCAGCGGGAAGCCGTTGTATGAGAAGTGGGCATTCCAGCCTCTGGGCTCGCTGATGCCATCCTCGTAGGCAGGAGGCAGCCACCTGGCCAGGGCTGTGTTGGAGGCTCCCCACCTCGGGTGGTCTCTGTGGAGACAGGAGTGTGCATGAGTTTGAGGCGGGGAGGAAGGAGGAAGGAAGGAAGGGGCAGGCCCAGTGGAGTAGACCGTTCCCACGGAAGACGGTGGATCTGGCTTCCCCTGAAGAGGAAAGGCCTCGGCTTAAGGAGTGGTGTCTGGTGGGGACCACACACCCGGTGGTGCCCAGAGCTCTCCCTAGGGGTTAAGGGTGTGGGTGGTCTCCAGGGCACTGACTTGCAAAGCCCTCCTTCCACATGCCCTCTGTGCTCAGCACCTGGGTTCCAGGGGTCCTGCCCATGCGCTCCCAGGGAGCCGCTGAACCTTGAGGGTCAGTCAGCAAAGAGAGGAAGAGAGAAAGAGAGAAAGAAAGGAGGAAAAACTGCTTGAGCAGTCAAAGGAACGTTGCGTCATTTTAGTAATACTGCGTTGATTTTAACGAGTGAATCTGCAGCACTTTATGGAATTTCAGTGGAGACGAGCCGTCTGTAGCAGCCCCGTGCACTTCACTGCAGCACATGCCAGCCTCTGCTGGCTGACTTACCGTAGCTACGTAAACGCATTCCCGCCCCGCACAGTCGTGCAGATTGAGCCCCTTTGGTTGTGCTGGCGACCAGTGGGGTGTTACTAATAGAACTGCCCCTCTCACTGTCCCTACAGACGCACAGAGGCCACGTCACGCCCGCTGCTGCTCGCCGCTCCTGGCTGGCTCCGGGACAGGCGGCTGCTAGGCGGTGATGGTGACCGTAGCCTCTAGGGTAGGGACCAGGGCTGTCCCTGCCTTGTCAGTGGAATCTTGCCTTAAACAAGAGCTTAGAAACAGTGCTCAGGAGCGCAGGGTTCCTTTCCGTCTTAGGCAGAACATCTGAATCAGTCGCATTTACACAAGAATGATGAGTGGGTGTAATGTCCCAAATGGTGCTAATAATTTCATGTCAAAACAAACCAACTAATTTTTCAATATTTATATTTGCAAACACTTTAAAAGTTTAAGCATCATTTAGCTGTCACGGTTCTGGTAGACTCCCCTCCCCAGGTGTTCCAAGTGTCTGCACATCAGATGCATGAGAGAGTGTTAGAAAGGTTTCAGTCTTTTCCAGTTCAAGTAATTTTGTCTCATGGCCTCGGAGCCCAGCATGCTGGCTCCTGTCCACCTGCAAACGCCTGGCCTCGCTGCATTCTTTCTGGAAGATACGGCGACCCCCAAGTCCTGTTGTTGCCACGTGGACTTGTGGACAAAGGCCAAGGGGACTTGGACACTGTGACAACTTTGCACCCCAATCATCCAGTCTTAAAAAACATTTTTTCTCTAACAGAAAATTCCTTGTTTCTTTTCTCTGAGCTAACGTTCCCATTGTAATCTGTCTGATGATTTTGTTTTCAGATGTGGCATTTTTAGTGATTGGAATTCTTATATTTTCTCCTTGTACGTGTTCCTTTGCTTGTCCCTGTGCCCTGCAGGTGTTTCAGCCCTGCATGTTACACATGCCTTCTATTCAGTTAGTTATTCTGGACACGTACGTACTCTACCATCTCCTTATGTATTTACACATTCGTACGTGTTTGCACAAGGATCAGTCACCCCTCACCGGTCTCTCATTTTCTCACTGCGGAAAAGGCTTCCGGGACGTAGTGAACGGTTCTTCTTTACGCCCGTCCCTTCTCGTAGAGGCACCTTCCTGACACAACATGCTCAGAAGTCACTTGTAAAACTGAGATGCTGTTAGACGCAGCTTCGCCTCGTCAAGCGCTGTGTGTTTGTCCAAGTGTGTTGTGGCCAGAGACTGAAACTGCAGACGGGCCCGTCTGTGGGCAGCACCCCGAGTGCCCCAGCGGCCCCGTCCAGTCTCACTGCCAGACCCGCCAGCCCAACAACTCACTTTCTCTCAGAAAAAGCTTGACTTACTTTGACTTCAAGCAAATGTGTTAACACAGCCGTCTCACTTCTGAATTTAGGGCATCTCAGCAAGTCCCAAACACCCACTTGCCAGCAGAAACGCTGTCCTGGAATGAATGTGCGTGACAGGAGGGGCGTCCCACTCAGACGGCTGTCTGTCGTCTCGAGGATGGAACGTTGGGCCCAGCAGTGTCTCAAGGGGGACCTTCGCCAGGGGCCCCCAGGCTCTGTGCACACTGAGGGGCAGTTTGTAGAGCCGGCAAAGAAAGCAGGCCTCACGTGGCTGAAAGTCTGCTTTGGGGTCTTTCCATGACCCCTGGGCATGTGCACATTTGAGTCTGGTGCAGGCAGCTCTGAGCTAACAGGTCTGAGCCTGCAGAGGAGAAGCCGGGGACCTGGGGACCATGCTCCACGTCCTTCTTTGGCTCGTTTATGAAACGGTGAGGCCTCAAAGTGATGTCACTACAGTTTTCTGAGTAGCTGTGTTACGTTTCGGGCAGGAAAAATTAAAGCATGACTGCCTGCTGGCCCTTTGGGCCCAGTTGCTGTAAATACTGTGACGCAAGATGTAACTGCCAGCACAGAAGGAGAGAGGCGGACCCACGCTCCCACCCAGCCTCCCTGGACCGTCATCCCCACAGCCAGTTGCCAGGGGAGACTTTGCTGCCCCTGGTGGGAGTGCAGTGACCAGGGCACAGGCCACACGGGCAGCGGGGCCTGGAGCAGTGGGCAGAGAAGGCCGCTGACCCCGACCCACTGGGGCCTGGTCCTGACGCCTGTGACGCCACCCTCGTCACTCAGTACCGCTTCCCGGGAACTTCCCAGCGGGTGTGCACAGTGCAGGGCGCGCTGGGCGAGCCGGGCCTGGAGTTGGCTGGGGTCACCTGGAGTGCCTCGGGGCTGCCTGAACGGACTGACACTCTGGAACGAGCGACCAGAGTGTGAGGAGGCCTGAGTCGGGGGAGGAGAGGTGGAAGGCAAACCACGGAAAAAGAAGTGGAGGCAGGCTGGGATGACCCAGGGAAACGCAGGAACTTCTATGAGCGACGTCAGGGTGGAGGTGGCTGGGTGGCTGGCAAACTGAAGACTTTTCAAATCTAACCCTTACCGAAGATACGCACGGCAGTGCTAGGAATGCGGGCGTGAGGGAGCGGCCGGGCCGAGTCTTACCGTGATGGTGTTTAGGAAGGCCGGAGCCAATACGGCGCACCTTCTGTGATGAAGCCGCAGACGACTCCAGAGGCCCCTCCCAACGGCCCCCGTCGCCCGACAGCCCCTGTCACCCCACAGCCCGCCCCCAGGGATGGCCCGGGGGTACCTGTTGGTGCAGGCCCCTGTGATCAGCCTGTATTTGTTTGCCAGGCAGGTGTTGGGACACTGCAGGGGCAGCAGGTGAGGCAGGCAGCCCGACAGGTTTGCGATCGTGTTCAGCAGGGCTTCTGACAAAACATCTGCAGGGAAGCACCAGAGGTCAGCTTTCTGCGGTGACGACAGCCCAGCCTGGTCAGGGGCTGCTCCGCCCTGGTCTTGGCGGCGGCCCCCACAGCTGAGACCAGCGTTCACACGAGTCCTCGTCTCTCTCGGCAGGGAGCTCCTCCTTCCCTTTAAATCAGTAAAATCAAAGGGGAGGCCTCGCATGCCCCCCCGCGCATGTCCACGGCTAGGAATGTGGGCTATAAAATTAATTTCTGCTTTGCGATCTTTCAGAAAAGCGCGTCTGAGAGCTCTGGCCCGAGACCAGCCCTTCTCAGAGCCCCCTTGGCGCATCCCCGGGCAGCCAGGCCCCAGGAGACAGACGATAGCATTTATGCCCCTGCAAACCTGCCTCGGCCGCTTCCCTGACCGTGTCCTGTGTCCATCCACAAACCCTTTTTCCCTCCCTGTTGGTCTTTGGTTCCTTCCTGTGAACCTTTCCAGTTTAGGGCCCAGAAAATGGCCTCTTTCATTTTTTGCCAACTCTGACACTTTTATTCTGCAAGTCGAAGCAAGAACAGCTTTCTTGGGGGCGCTGTCTGTCTCCCTGCGACTCGCTGCCTCCCCCATAAATGCGTTCCCCAGGTTTTAACCAGGCTGGTGAGGAGGCCTCGGAAGACTTCCTAAGCTGCTCTGTGCCACAGAAGGCACTGAGCGTGGGTTGTCGAGCTGGTTCTCCGAGCCCAGTTCGAATAGCAGAGAAGCAGTGATTTCTCGGACTCAGAGAAACGGAGCACCGTGGCTGCTGACCAGCATCTCAGAGAACCGCTGCGTTTGTCCGCGGACGCGGAGTTGCGACAGCCTGGTGGGAGGGCCCCGGGGCTCTCACCTGTCCAGGGCCCCGACGGACTGCGCCGCAGGTGAGCCCTCTTCATCTCCTGGATCGACGTCTCCATGACCTCCGCTGCCTGGGCCGTGGCTCGGCTGGTGGGCTCGGGGAGTTTGGAAAAGGACAGGAGCTGGGACGCGGAGGGGGCTTCCCTTCTGTGCAGGTTTCTGGACAGGAAGAGGAGATGTGAGGTCAGCGACTCTCACTGGTGATTACTCACTGATCAGTTACACAGACCCTCACTGAGAACCTGCTGTTACAGGCCGGTGGGGAATTCAGGCACGGAGCTGATACAGACCCCTCCCCATCCACAGGGGTCGCAGGGCTCGGTGAAGGGGACGGGGCAAGACTGTAGATAATCCATCAATGATGAATGTCCAAGAGAATGATCAGCGTTTGCCTGTTACAACCCCCCTTATGCAAACTTGTTTGATTCGAATAAGGTCTGTCAAGGATAAACCTTCTCGTCAAAACCCAGGTAGACGTTTGTGTGCAGCAGGCGGCACGGGGCTCAGAGCAGAACCAGCGTGCGCTGGGCTGTGAGCCGGCCTTGTCCACGCCCGGCAGGGAAGCAGCTCACGGCCCAGCAGAACAGGCATGCATCTGTTTGCGGTGAGAGCTGGAAGTCCCCCGGGAGAGCGCGAGCCAGCCCTCGGGACCCCTCTCCCTTGGCATCCCGCTGTCTTCTGATGTGGGTCCCAGGCCTGTTGGGATCTGGCAGCCCCCACCTCAGGGGAACTACCCCGGCATTTCAGGGCCCACCTTCCCCCCTGGCATTTCAGGGCCGGGGGTGCCTGGCGGGGCAGGGTGGAGGTAGCCTCTGCAACGAAGCTGCCATCACCTGGGGCGCCTGCGGGGCGGAACCAGCAAGGCCCAGGAACCCATCCGAGAACAAACTCTAACTCCAACCTGAGACCCGCCAGGGCAGTGCTCAGGGGCCGGACCCCCACCCACGGCCACTTAGATTCCTGGTTCACCGCCCTGCGGGCTTGGGGGGCTGCCCGTTCGTGCCTCCGTTGCTCTGGCTCTGATCAGAGGGTCCTCCGTAATTCCCTTTGTTAACAACTCCTGGATGCCCAGCGCTTGCTGAGAGGGGGTGCTGGGGCGGGGGTGTGTGGGCGTCTCACCCACGTGACATCACACCTCCAGCTGGTCCCCGTGAGAGGCTCAGCAGGTGGACTGCCACGAGGCCCACTTACAGCCGAGGGGACCGATGCATCGGGGGGACGGCCAGTGCCTGAGGCAGCGGCATTAAGATGCCGAGGTAGCCCACAGCCCGTCCCTCAGAGCCAGCTAATGTCCACAGAGGTGTGTGCAACGGAGAGCTGAGAACACATGAAAGCTGTGTTTGCCAAGCTGTTTCTGAAGACACGCTGAGTCAGAGACAGAGACGGGGAGAGACAGAGACAGAGACAGAGACAGAGAGAAAGAGACAGACAGAATCAGAGGCAGAGATGGGGAGAGACAGAGATGGGGAGAGACAGAGACAGAAAGAGACAGGGAGAGACAGAGACGGGGAGAGACAGAGATGGGGAGAGATGGAGAGACGGGGAGAGACAGAGACAGAAAGAGATAGAGACAGGGAGAGACAGAGACAGAGACAGAGAGAAAGAGACAGAATCAGAGGCAGAGATGGGGAGAGACAGAGATGGGGAGAGACAGAGACAGAAAGAGACAGAGACAGGGAGAGACAGAGATGGGGAGAGACAGAGACAGAAAGAGACAGAGATGGGGAGAGACAGACAGAGTCAGAGACAGAGATGGGGAGAGATGGAGAGACGGGGAGAGACAGAGACAGAAAGAGACAGGGAGAGACAGAGACGGGGAGAGACAGAGATGGGGAGAGATGGAGAGACGGGGAGAGACAGAGACAGAAAGAGATAGAGACAGGGAGAGACAGAGACAGAGAGAAAGAGACAGAATCAGAGGCAGAGATGGGGAGAGACAGAGATGGGGAGAGACAGAGACAGAAAGAGACAGAGACGGGGAGAGACAGAGACGGGGAGAGACAGAGACAGAAAGAGACAGGGAGAGACAGAGACGGGGAGAGACAGAGATGGGGAGAGATGGAGAGACGGGGAGAGACAGAGACAGAAAGAGATAGAGACAGGGAGAGACAGAGACAGACATGGGGAGAGACAGAGACAGAGAGAAAGACAGAGACAGGGAGGGACAGGGAGAGACAGAGAAACAGAGAGAAAGGAAGAGGAGGAGGAGGAAGAGCGAGCAGGAAGGAGGGAGAGTGAACAGAAAGTCAAGGGAAGGACTAAAAAGCTGGTTCCTTATCAACCAACCAACCGCAGCATTTTTGACCCACTGCAGTGTGTTCATCCCTAAGTTGAGCGCAATACGTGTGTCTCTTTGCAGGAGGAACGTGAACTTCTGGAGAAAGACGGATACGTTACATTCTTTCCGTCCCAGGGTCTGGCGCAGCCTGGCAGACGGACAAACAGGATTTCTTGCTGAAGTGAGTGCAGTTTAAGTAGGTGTCGGGGTGTTATTTGAGAGTTATCAAAAAGCAAACCCTTCCAACAGAACATCCCCAGCGGCTTCCACAAGCGGTGGCCACTGTCAGCCCTCTCGGCCACGGGGCAGCGTGACCGTGACTGCGCTCTGACCCCGTTCCCGTGTCTTCGTGGGTGTCACGACCTGGACACGCTCTGCTCTGACTTCATGGGAAATGCATTTTCTCCTTCTTTCCCCTTTGACTGAAGTTTTTGTAAAATAAGTTAAAAAAAAGTAGTTTGCAGCCCGTATGGAGAACAGGGAGTTTCTCTGGTGGAAGTAACAGAAATCTGGGATAAATCAACCGCTGGCTGGTGCGGTTTTGAATTTCGAGAGCTTATGTAATTACCCCTCAACTTCCAACAGAACCACACACTTGTGAAGGTGAAACCTGCTTTTCAGATTTCAGTGTGTTTGTTGTGTTTGTTTCATAAGCGTCTAATGTGAGACCGGAACACCCTCACTACGGTGTCACTTTCTTATGTGAAGTCCAGGTGCTCCGCGATGATTTCGGGACAGCGGGCAGAGCTAATTCCCAGGTAGCACTGCAGCCCGGACGCCGGGGCCGTGGTCCGACTCCGCACCCGTCCTGGGGCTGGGGCCAGGTCTGGAGCAGCGAGGCTCACTCCTCTGTCTTTTGAACCAGGGTGCGTTGGGCCCGCTAGACCGCTGCCACTGTTTTGCTGGGGAAGTAGTTTGAGATTGCATTCTGGGACCTTTCAGCTGCTTGCACGTGATGCCAGAAACCGTGAATGAACTCACGTGAGTCTCAGCTCCTAATCTGTAAAATGGGGCCAGTTTTGGAGGGAACCGTGGAGGTGGCAGTAGGCACATGGGCGAAGACTCCCGGGGACTGGTGTGCCTGGGGTGGGGGCGGGTGGCCCCCTCCACCCTCCCCCTCCGGCCCGGACGGCACCTTCTCATCGTGTGGTACATGGCCTCGTCCACCACGAGCTTGCTGGCCTCCACGATGCGGGCAACACGTGCCTCTTCAGTGTCTCCTACGGGGTGAAACATCATGCGATCAAACACACAGTTCAGCCATTCCCTGTCTCCCTGGGTCCCTCCACGTCCAGCTGACGTAGTGACAGCCACAGGGCTTCGGGGGCCAGTTCCATCCCTGCGTCCTGGAGGGGTGACCCCATCAGCCTCCGTTCTCTGTCTTCAACGGGCGTTGGTGCCCCCGTGGGGCGGGGTGAGGAAGGGACCCAACCCTGGCCTCACCTCCTGCAAGGTCGGCTCAGCTGCCCCTGCACCTCACTTGCCCAGACCACCCCCAGTGACTCTAAATCACCTGAAAACTGGAAACTCTGAGTATTTTAGCAATCTAAGCCAGGGTTAGAAAGTATAATAATTACTAGTTGCCTGTTTTAACTTGTGCAATTAACAAGGGATAAGTTATTCAACTACCCCAGCAGCTTCCAGTGCAAAGCCTCACTTTTTATTTTACTTTTCAGTGTGTGGGGTGTTTAATTAAAGTGCTGTCGTTGGAGGGCTGGTGTTTCCCCAAAGTCCACAGGCTGCGCTCCTGGTGCTCAGTGCGGTGCTGTTGGGGGCAGGGCCACTGGCCGTGAGGAGGTCCTGAGGGTGGAGCCCGAGGTGGGACCATGACCTTAGGAAACAGACCCCAGAGAGCGCCCGCCCTCCTCCATGTGAACACACCGCAGGAGGGGGCCATCTCTGCACTGGGGGACGCCGCTCCAGCCCTCGTGTGCTGGGCCTCCCTCTTGGCCTTCCAGCCTCCAGACTGCGAGAGGCAGGCATCCGTTGTCTGTCTGGCCCCCGTCCGTGTCTCTGCGGTGGCCGCCCAAGTGGACTAACAGTAATTTAAGGTTCCTTTTGGGGCTGAACTGTGAGGTTCCAAATGAATGCTATAAAGCAGGCAGGTCCTTCCAGTGACACACAAGTAACTTGTCACTGAATTAGCTTTCGTACACTCCATATTTTACCAAGGGAAATGCGTTTATTTCTAAAAATAAACGCCATCAGAACGTTCTTGAACATTATGCATCTGCGTAGAAATAAGACCGTTTTTAAAAAGGTGAATTTCAGAATGCCTAGAATTACGCCAGCGGAGTGGGTCCCAGAAAACGTGTTAGTTTCCTGAGTAAATTTAGGAGGGCGAAGTTACCTGGTAGCTTCTGCCCGAAGGTTTAATGAAAACTTTTACTGCAAGAAGAAACAAAGGGGCACGAAAGTGTTAGAAAAGCCTGGGAGTGGCAGGTTCCCAGAGGCGGAGGACTTGGCCGACCCTCCTCCACCCGGGAGCCCAGGTGGGCCTCGCCCCCGGGACCCCACAGGCCCTCCAGCCGACAGCAGACATTCCGTACCCACCCCACCTCCTCTGTTCCTGTTTCCTTCTGCGCCCCCCACTGCGCTCCGGCATCACCGGGCAGGTGGACCGCGTCCTGGGCAGCAGCAAGAGCGGCCGGCTGGGGGAGCCAGGGGTGCAGGCCCTGCTCTGGGGGGTCCCAGCCACCAAGGCCCCAGGTCCTGCGTGGAACTGGGATCACGGGGCATGCGTGTGGCACGGGAAGGGGACAGGGCGGAGGAAGCTGGGGGGCCCCAGCAGGGTGGTGCGTGGGCCCTGCAGGACCCGCAGGAGAGCAGGGCGTCGAGGACCGCGGCCCTGGGGCTCCAGGGAGCCCCACGACGCTGGGTGTTTTCGTGCATTTTCCATTCATTCCTGACTAACCCTCTGCCCACATTTTCATTTCTGAAACCAGCTGTGGTCCCTCACTGACCAGCTGTGACAACCACCTGCCCCTTTGACGCCAATGCCGGGTCTCCTCCAAGGAGAACGGCTCTTTGCAGGCACCTGACAGTTATCTAAAAGCCAGCCGATGGTGTAGAAGGAAAACGTTTATCTGTCGCTGCCACCTCTGGAATCAGCGATGGGCCGAGAGACCCTCTCCTCTTACTGACGGGTTTTCACTGTCGCCACTGAAGCCTAATCGACCACACCTGGCTTATTCTCCTGTCTCCTTCCTTATTGTGAAACACTTCCCTGAATTTCTAGAGATAGTGTCACAGGTTTGCAGATGATTATTCTTTCCAAATTTTGTATAAGAAGCATATTTTTGTGTTAAATTTCCCATATAAAGATGTAATTCCCATCTCTAATGGAAGGGGGCAGACGAGACACAACGTTTCATTTCCTCCTCACCATCCCCGTCCCCCGACCCCAGGAGACGGCTCGGCTCCCTTCACAGAAGGAAGGGGTCACCTTGGTTCTGCTGTCAGAGCAGCCACAGGGAGGGCAGCGCCCAGAGATGCGGCATCTGACGGGAGGAGCACAGACTTTCAAGGGATTTTCAACCTAGCTTCTTCTCGTCAGATCTGAAGCTGCATTCTCGAGATTCACGTGACTTGTCTGATCCAGGTCCTCAGCCTCCTGAGCGCCCAGAGGCCCCCCGTGCAGGTCCTCGCCTGTGGAGGACGGCGGGGGTGCGGGGAGCCGCTGTGCAAGGGGACCTGCAGTTCAGAAGGAAGGCAGTCACTTATCTCCAGGGAGAGCTGACCTCTTCCTCTGACTCTGAGGACTTGGCTTTGCCCTGAGCTCTGCGTCTAACCCTTACTTGAATAATCCGTTTGCCGAAGTCCAGGGACCTGGAATGAGTCTGCCAACCCTCCTCCTCGAACAAGTCCACTCCGCACGCCCCGTCGGCGGGCGGCACCCTGTGCCTCTTCATCTGCACCGTGTTTTCCTGTGGCAGCTGTAACTTGTTGGAACATTTGCCACAAAGATAATTGCACATAAACCGTGACTCTGAACAAACACTGGAAATGAGTCCACGTGGTTTCCATGACAGACGCTCTGTTCAGAGTCGGCGAGAACGCTTGACGCCCTCAAGACTCAAACTCCTGGTGCTCAGGCATTCCTGCATTCGCACCGACTGGGAAACGTAAAACATCTGCGCGGGGGCTCTGTTCCTGCGCGTTCGTCACCCAGAGTCACACGTGAGAGTGTGCTGTTCCCACGTAAAGACTGGGAGGTGAGGGTGAGTTTGGCCGCAGCTCAGGCACATCTGAGACCCAGGGCCCCCAAGATCGGAGTGTGAATGGGTGACCGGACCCCACGGGGAGGAGCGGCCCGCACAGCAGAGGCCCGAGGGGCTCCTCCACCAGCAGATGGACGTCTGTGGCCTGGCCCAGACCTGCCTTCTTGCCCAGTGCCCTCGGCTGGTTCCAAAACAGCAACCTGACAGTTTGCATCACAAAGTCTGTGAGCACAGGTAACGTAAACCCAAACTCAGACAAAAAATCTGGTGGTATCGTCACTGAAACTTTGGCTACAGAGAAGCGTGACTGATAAAAGTTGTTTCAAAGAAAAGTCACCTGTGAGTAATTATTTTGCTTCAAATGACTGTTGGCTTGTCAACTGGGAAAAAGCATCGTTATAGTAATGCTGTGAAATTGAAATACTATGAAATTAATAAAATTTTCTAAACAAGTAATTTGCGAAGTAAACAAGCACTAAGCCAGGTTCAAAATATTCTGATGAATCATAAATTAGGCTCCAAAGTGCGGCACACGGTCAGACGCTGTTTCGTGCAGTTTGTATGTGTCCTTGGTCTTAACCGAAGAGCCGAGGAGCGAGCACTGTTTATATTTACCCTGAAGTTTGAGGGAAAGACCTCTTAGAAAAGGGGAAATAACAAAGACTGCTCTAGCAAAGCTGTAGGTACTACGATTCCCAGTCTTTAAGGAGGACGTGACGCCTCCCAGATGAAACTTTCTAGGTGCGGCTGTGCTCGTGTTCTGCTGAACAGCTCGTGACCATGGCAGCTTTGTTCCTGTGGTTTTGGAGAACGAGGACTTTAATCGGCAGGAAATGAAATGACTATTAATCCACAAAATGTTTGCTGAACCTCACGCTGCGTCAGGTACCAGGACGATGTGTTTCGGGGGCAGGAGGGGAACCACTTTGCTGGAGGTCATTTAAGGGGACTTGGCTCAGCACACGCCGCCCAGGCACCATGCACGCGGCGCCTCCAGGGAGCTCCTCGCTGGCCCTCACAGTCTGAACTGTGGTGGGTAACTTTCCGGTTTTCTCCGTTTTGCTGACAGGAAAGTGGCCCAGTCAGGAGTGAGCGGGGACGGGGCAGACCTGCCTCCAAGCTTGACCCCGGCCTCCTCGTGGCCTCCATGGTGAGGTCGCCTTCTTAGGAGCACGTGACTCTGAAGCACTTTGGTGCAATGGTTAATACGAGCACAAAGGCCCACACTCAGTGAACTGGAGAAACTGTGGAGCCCTGGAAACTGGAAGCCCTGCTGGTGTGGACGTGGCTGCAGGGTCGGGCTGCTGGCCAGGCCTGGAGGGTGACCGCGGGGCCGGGGTTCCCAGGAAAGCCGAGAGCAGAGCGCCCAGCCCTGACCACCCAGAGGGGCGAGCCTGCCCAGCAAGGTTTTGTTCCAGGGGCCGGAGGCCAGACGGCGTCCACGAAACGCCCTTCCATTTTCTGCTTCAGTGAAGTTCCTTCTCCGTGTTTGGGACTTTTCTTTCTTTTGTTGTTTTAAGCAAAAGAAAAGCAGAGTTTGAGCTGCGAGTGCTTTGGCCCCAGCAGCGCTGCACCCTTAGTAACTGAACCTGAAGCTGTAGCTCCCTCGACCCGGAAAATACAGCACAGAAGTTTTTTAATGAAAAATGATTTTGTAGTAAAGGAACAAACAGCTACGCCCAAAGACCTTTTTCTCAAATACACCAGCAGGTAACAACGGAAATTTTCTACAGTGTGATCATAGGAGAATCAGTTATTTTTCAGAAAGAATTGCATTTTAATCCTTCTAAATTCAAGAATTATTAGCCTTTTCTTGGAAAGGGAAACAGAACACGGAAGGGGTTGAACAGACGCTCCGGGACGCCCACCACGCTTTCTGTTTTGCTAGCTGAGAGCAGGAACTTTCTGAGAGCAGAAGAGTGCAGTGTATGGTTACTTACCCCAAAAGAGGTCCTCGTGTCTCAGGAGGAGAGAGAAGAAGCCTCCGGTGCAGGCCACCGCCAGCGCGATGCCCAGGACGGCTCGCACCCCCATCCTGAAGGGGACACGGAGGCGGGCCTCAGCAGTCAAGGCCGCGGTGGACAAGAACCGTGGCTAGAGTTTGTCCACAGACTCTGCACGCATGTCTCCGCAAGGCTGCTGTCCTTCCAAGCCCAGTCTGGAGCTGAGATTCTGACCCGACTGCGGTGTGGACAGGCCATACGTGCCCCAGAGCCTTGGGAGCAGAGCTGCCCTCTCTGGCAGCTGTGGTCACCCGAATAGCTCAGTGACAACTTACTGTAATTCGTGGTGATGCCAAAGGCTGCAAAATTTCTGAGAATAATTACTGGGAATAACGCAAACCTATTTTCCATAGCACATCTATGTAGAAAAAAATGACTAATACCAGGAGTTCAGCCTTTGTAAAAGAGGTAAACAAACTTCCTAAATGCATGCAGGATTTCCTACAACATTCTTCTCCTGCTCGTGAAGTGAGTTCAGAATTACCGAGCTGCTGAGACGAAGCAACAGCTCCAAAATCGGCCCTTCCTGCTTTCCGAGTCTTTCTTCTGCTGCCCTCCCCCGCCGCCCCGGCTTCCCGTCAGTTTCCGGACCACCTGCCATGTTGAACAGGGTTGGTGGTTGCAGGAGAGGGACCGGGCAGCACCTGTGGCCGAGCTCACAGCACTGAGGTCACCGAGCCTGATGGTCCCCATCTGGCGCCCTGCCAGCCCTGCCTCCCGGGTTTGCCCCAGACCCGATGGGCACCCCCTCCTGGACCACCTTGCAAGTTTAGATGCTGGTTTCCTCTCAGGAGAAAGAAAGACACAAAGTCTGGCCGCCTGACCTTCCTCCTCTGTGCAGGCAGAGCGGCCGCGGGGCAGGTCCCCCTCCGGACTTGCGCGGCTGCCCGTGGGGCCCTCCCGCCTATAAAGCGGCTCCACGCTCCGCTTCCTGCCACGTGGCCGAGCTGGAGAGGTCCCCCCTGCTCCTGTGTTTGCACAGAAGGCCCCACGCTGGCGGCTCCGAGCCCAGGTGTGGCCTCCCCTGGGTCCACGAGAGGCTGAGCCCAGTGAGGGAGAAGCACAGGGACAGTTAAAGGGATTTATCCAGGAAGGAGAAACCAAGGCCACTGGCCCCTTGGGGCCCACATCGTCCTCATTCTTGCTTTTCTGAGTCAAACACTTTATGGGAAAGAGCTCAGCAGTCGTCAGAGGCGGATGAGTCCCATGCTTCTCCTGGGGCCCCTGCCGCTGGCCTGGTCCCCAAGCCCCCGCCCTGCCTCTGACAGGGGGTGAGGGGCGTCCCCCAACTCGTTGGGAGTGTGGACTCTGAAGCTCATCTCCTGTGGAGTCCCAGGTTCCACCACGTGGAATCCATTTCCCCCTTCTCCTTTTTTTCTCTCTTCCATGAGACGTCTTCAAACAGGAAGGACGGTGGGGCAGATGCTGGGGGCCTCGGTGCCCTCACACCTCAGCTTCCTGCAGGGCCCTGCACTGACGTTCGGGTCTTTTAAACAAGGAGGACACTCCTTCCAGACCCGGGAGGGAAGCCCAGAGGCCACGCCGGCCGGTGGGGACTCGCAGTCACCTCAGCCTGGGGGCGGTGGGAGAAGGAAGACTCCCAGAAGGGGCTCTCGTTTCGAGTGTATTGCTTGCCACCTTTGCCACAAGGATCCGTGATTAGAAAGCAGTCTCTCTATTTATAGTTTTGTTCAAGATAAAAAGAATTTTAGAAAGTTCTCCTCAGGCTCAGTCGTTACCGACTGACTTGCCGAGACACGCAGAGACCGTGCACGGAGTCAATGTTCACGTCTCGCTGATAAAACCCCTGCGCCGACTCACATGGATGACACGATCACCATGCGTGCCGCTGAAATGTGAGGGAGTCTGCATCTCACTCGCGTGCTGGATGACTCTGCAGGTTGCAATAGAGCAACCCTTTCTCTCAGCCACTTGCAAAGTCAAGTTGCAAGGATTTCCAGGCTGTAGGTGATGGCTGGCTGCAACTTCATGTGTCTTCTGAAGCCCAGGGGGGCCCACCGAGTTTTAACAACACTGCAGAATGAGCTCCTGAACGTAGGAAGCTTGTGAACAAGCACAGAAGGAAGCAGGGAAATTCAAGGCCATGGGGTCCCGGCTGGACGGCGGTCTCGAGCCAGAAGCCCCGCATTTCAGGCTTGTGTTTTCTTGTGGCAAAACTGGGCAACTTCCCTGGGGGGCAATGAAAGTGCCTGCTCTCCTGACTCCAAAGCCGCCAGCCACCTCCCACGTCCCCAGAGTAACAGCAGGTGTCCCCATGGTTGTCTGTGGTGCCCGCCGGCTTCCCAACCAACCCAGCCAGCTTCCCAGGCAGCTTCGTCCCGCGACCCTGTGGCTCTTCCCAGCCCGAGAGACACTTCACCAGCGTGTTCTCGCCCGACCACATGGCGTGAAGCGATAGCCACCACCTCGCCCAGATGTGCTGTGTGTCGCTGTGCCTCTCCAGGAGGTCGACACCTTCTGACACAGTAAAGTGTCCACTTCTCTCCTGACTGTGCCCCGTGGGGGATGAACACCGCCCCAGTTCCCGCATCAGCGGGCGGGAGTGCGGTCAGGTGCTACCTTTATTCACCTCTCCCTGCCTCACCCGTGTAGCGCACCTGGACTATTTAATAAGGAACAACAAAACAGTGAGCCAGATGTCCATTCCCTTTTATTCAATCTAATGACAATACTTGACACTTTGTGCTAAAAATATGTGCATATGAAACAAAAAAATCACAGTTTCCAATGCATAAGGGAAAAGTGAGTTTTACGAGTACAGGTGGCCAAAAGCTTTGTTTTCTCACCTTTGTGAATGTGGTCGAGACAACACAGCTGGTAGCAATTACTGCAGCAAACTGAATACACTGTTATTTTATTGGCCCGAATTTTGAATACATTTACCCTGGTACCCTTAACAGTCTTGTCCGCTGGAGGTCCTGGCCCCCCAGGAGTCAGACGCAATTTTCCCAGCTGGAGTATGTGGACGTTCTGTTTTCTGCCGGAGGAGTTTGCACCCCACAAGCTGACAGGTGATGTGCAGGACAGGGGACCTTCTTTACAGCGTGACTTGCCACGTATTGGGCTCAATCTGGAACGTCCACCCCAAGGATGCTGGGGTGACAAGCTGGCTGGGGGACAACACGCCCTCAGAGGGGACCTGCGGAGCCAGCCTCTAAATCCAGAGTCTGTCAGCCGTGCCGGGAGCTTCCAGCACCGACAGCCACTCGAGCTCGCTGGCGCCAGGTGCCCCATGACCTCCCGCGCTGTTGTCCATCTGCCCACAAAACGGGCCCCCCACCAAGTCTCCCTTCTCTTCATTCCACTCCTGTGTTCCAGAACATTGTGTTTCTTCTAAGGAAACTTCTCAGACTGAGGGCAGCGGCCTTTCCACTGGCTCACGCTTCTGTTCGGGAGAGCAAAGCCAACAACCCCTCAGGGTCGTGCGCCGGGATGCGTTTCCCAAACCTGCACGACTTTCCCCCGAGGTTTCGGCAGCATTTGAGAAAGGACTTGTCCCCCTTTACTTGAATTTCACAGGGAAATAATTTGTACTCTCAGCCTGACTCACCGCAGAGGCACGTGTGACGTCAGAACCAGCCCAGGCCCGGGTTCTAGACAATTCGAGGCTTACTTCCTGCCCTGCCTCCCCGCGCCTAGCACGCTGGGCCAGAGGCCTCGCTCCCCGAACCTCCCTGTCCCCCCAGCAACGCGCAGTCGGCGTAACCGCCCCCTCCCCGCGCGTGCGGCAGGCGGGCCCGGTGCCGGGGCCCAACGACCCCGGCCTCCGCGGGAGGGCCGTGCTCGATTTTCTCCAGTCCCAGGGCGGCACAGGGATTTCCGATGGCCCGGTGTCCTGCACAGCTACCTGTAAGGATGAGGAAACAGCAGGGGCGTCAGGAACCTGGGGAGAGAAGAGGCTGTTACAGTGGCTCTGTCTCTGGGGCCTTGCGCCGGGCCCCGTGGCGGCAGGAGGGAGAGCAGCGCACCCCGCTCCGGTGTCAGCGGCCCCGAGCGTCCTCTCTCACGGGCCCGGCGTCGGCCTGCACCCTCCCGGGCGTCCCCTCAGGTCAGGGGCAGGAGGGGCCCTCCCCCGGCACCCCCCCCCAGCTCCCAGCAGCTCCCCCCTCCCCCGGGGCTGGGTCTGTGGTCCTGCACGCACAGGAGCGCTGCTGTAACGACAGGACAGCGTCCACGTGACAAACTCGGGGGAAACACAGTTACAAACAACATCTCCTCCCAAACCAGAGAACCTGCCCCCAAAAGCAGGAGAGAAAGAAACAGTGTACGTGAATCTGCATTGACCCGTCCCGCGGTGCGCGCTGCGGCGCCGGAACCCCCGGGAGGCTGTCGGAACGGAAGGAATCGCCTCCCCACAGCCACCGGGCTCCGCCCAGCACGCCTGCTCCCAGGGGAGGGGCCGGGCCGGTCGGCACCACCGGCGCAGAGCTCACCCCCAGCCCCCGTCAGCGGGGGGGACCCCCGCGCTAGCTAGTGGCCTCCACACCAAGGACGCACAGGCCCCGCCCTCACAGCAGGAGGTGGACGTGCAGCCGGGCGGCCTCTGCCGGCGGGCTCCTCCCTCCCAGGACGGGAAAGCCCCCCCCCCCCCCAGCTCCATCTCAGAGACGTTTCCAGCCCCCGGGAAAGGCGCTCCTGGCTGCAAAGCTGGCAAAAGTCGCAGCTACTTCCACACGGGTTCACGTGGATCTCAAAGAGAAGGAGCGGGAACTGCAATCCCCAGCCTTTCCTTTTCAATAGTTCACGTGTTCTGAACATTTTTTGTTGGGGGAGGTGATTGGGTTTTGTTTACCTTGAGTGGAGGCGCTGGGATTGAACCCAGGACCTCGTGTGTGCCGAGCACGGGAGCTGCGTCCCGCCCCGGGACCCCGGGTTCTGCACGTCACTTTGCTCAGTGCCGGAATCCGAGCCCCGAGACGCAGGAGCGACTCGGCCCGGCTCTTCGGAGGCCTGGCTGAGGCCCCGCCCCTGGATCACGGGAGCCCGGATGCACCTGCGACCAGGTGCGCGCTCGAGCTGGCGGGCCGCGTGTGCGGCCTGAGCACGGACGCCGGCACCTGCGAGCTTTCCTAAAAGTGCAGCGATCACAGGGGACCCCTCCTCATGTGTAATTGAAACAAACGCTGAGAAGGTTTGGGGATGAACTGTGAATCCCCCCACCAAAAAAAAATTTTTTTCTATCCAGCTCCCATCCCAGGAGAAGCCAATGCCAGGACAGGTTTCGTTTTCAAAATGGGGTGATAACTGGGGGCCCTGCCACCCCGTCACGCCCCCCCATCCACACTGCAGGAGCCCGAGGAACACGGCTCAGCGTGCCGTCCACCGGCCCGCAGCCCTTCTGGGACACCGCGGACGCCGCGGGCGGGGGACAGCCCCAGCACCGAGGGACAGACCAGTGGGCACTTGGCTGTTTCTTCTTCATAAGAAAGGACTTCTGTTGTTTTTTTTTTTTAAAGCTATGCATCTTTCCAAAAAACTGTATATTGATACAAATATCCAAGTAAACTTTAGTATCAAATCCTCCTGGGAAAGTATTATCCTCTTCATTATTATCCAGGAAAGCTACTTAATTTAGAACTGCGTTTTCCATGAAAACAAACAAAACGTCTTCACCGTTCCTTCCCTCCTTCAGTGCAGAACTCCTTCCATTTCTGAGTGTGGCTGGCTCCTTGGTACAAGGGAAGGAAATGAGAACTCACTCACTCAGAGATTAAAGCACCCACGCCACGGAACCTGGAGCACGGGACGCCTGTAACTTGCCTTTCCCAGCTGGTGACTGTTTCATACAATCCTAGCTCCGACTGCCTTTACTGCCGACGTGAACGGGAAGCTTGGGTTAAAACAAGAGGATGCGCCCCTACAGAGAGGAACGTCCCAGGTGCTCTGTGAAGCTACCCGCTTGGAGTATTATTAAAAGTTGCCTTTAATGCTCCGTTCGTGTTGGTCTTCCACGGAGGTCATTAGAATGTAAGTGAGAATATCTTATATAATATGTAACACACATACTATACACAGCATCCTCTAAGAAGGAGGATGTATTTTCAAACACATAAAAACCACCCATTATAAACATTTGCTATATTATAAATCAAAATAATTGCTTCTTCCCAAACGTCAGGTCAGCAAGGGCGGGAGGGCTTCAGGGAGGCGGGGACAATCACTGAAGCGTCGCCACCTCCCGGGACATCAGTTGTCAGTGTCACCCCTGAGCCTTCCCGCAGAAGCTGACGGAGGCAGCCTCTGCCTCTGCTTTTCGGTCCGAGGCCCCAGTTTGCTCGTGTGCTGTCGGCCTGGAGAAACGGGTGCGTGACCTCGACTCCTAACTCCGGCCAGTGCTGCTACAAGAAAATCCAAAACGGCTCTAACGTCCAGAGCAGAAAGCGGCGTGACCTGAGGGACCTTAGACGCGGTGACCTGAGGGATGAGGAAGCAGAGATTCAGGCTCTAGGCTGTGAGTGAGACAACGCGAGGCAGCATGTAAATGCTGCGCGATTCGGGTTCAGCAGCTCCCTGGTGACGACGTGACATCAGACAGGGCTGTGTTCCTCCTCCCACAGAGCCTCCTGCTCACTTCTCACCCTCCTCCTCGAGAGAAAGGGCAAGGTAGCAAGCAGAATGCAAAGGAAAGCTTCTCATTCCTGGGGAAAATAAACAGGGGAGCTCCAGGATTTTACATCGTGTGTTTCATGAAAATGAACTGTGGCTCCCCCCGTGGCGGGCTGGGACCCACTTCCTGGGGTGAGCTTCCTGCAGCTTTGCTGCACGCCCCGTCAGACTGAACGAGGCTGCGCCGTCTCTGGAAACTAGTGACATATTTAGTGGTGTCACAACTATGGGATCATCATAAAGTCACACAAAGGGGCAACAGTGTGCAGGAAACACTCCTTTCTGAAGAAAATAATTTTCAGCCCTCAACAGAAGCACTGGTTAAGGGCTGTTCATGTATTTTCTTGTGATGCTCTGACTGTCTACAAATACGGGGTCCACCGAGGCCACCTTTGTTCCTATGAAGGCATGGATGCAATGCAGAACAGCCGTCAGGCCCTGAAACTCGAGTTCCTGTAAGAAAAAATACAGTGTGTACATGAAATGTTAGAAAAACACATAACAAAAAATTCAACAGATGCTCTGCTCTCTGAATTACAAGCAAGTTACCCGAGTACAAACACCCGTGAAATAAGGAAGGTTTTAAGATGAGGTTAAAATTTTTTGTTAAATTCAGCCAACATTAGAATCGCTTTGGTATCCCCTGAACATCACAAATTATGAATAAGACAAATACACATTTAAAAAAACAGCCAACACGATCGAAGGTGGTAACACCAACAGTGCCGGTGTCTCTGTCTCCTTCTGCTGACACCCTGACGGTTGCTCTGAACCCCTTGTTTTCTGTCACCAGCGTCAGCTAACGCTCCTGCCCTCTGCTGGGCATCCTGGCTCTGCCTGTGCCTGGTGCCCAGTCACCTGACCAGCAGAGTCAGGGCAGGACTCCAGCCTCCCCCGAGGAAGCTGCAGAGGTCGGTCCCTGAGGTTCACAGAGAGCAGCCGTCTCCATCACATAGAAGTGCAGGGGCAGGGGCAGGGGCTCCAGAGGATGGAGCTGAGGCCATTCACGACTGCGGCTCCACTCAACTGCAGGTTGCCAGTGTAGACGGAACGGCTTCTGTTGGAAGAAGATGCCACCTAGGGCTTTCCCGGCTGCAGAGGAGGAGTCAGCGCCTGGCTGCACGGTGTCACAGGACAAGCGGCCCTCTTGATGGAGGAAATGTTCACACACCGAGGTACAGGCAAGCCCTTCCGGGTCACACGTGGATTAACTTCAACTCTGTGCTGACGACAGTAGTCTGCCGTGTGCCCTCTTAACACACACGGCACATCTGATACAACCGTGAAAGAAAAGGGCGCACTGACCAGAAGCAGCAAAAAGGACCATTCTCAGGATGAACGCTGACTGTCTCCCTTCTGGGGATGCCGGGGCTGGTGGTCCCACCATGAGACGGTTCCCTTCCCAGGCGCCAAGGCCACACTGGCTCGAGGGGCATGTGCTGCTCCGCCTTCCTGCCAACCTTGAAGGAACAGCCCCCCATCCTGGCTGGTGTGTGTTCTTGGTCCTGACGAGGCGGGAAACTGTGCTGGGAACCACACTTCTCCGGAGCAGCTCCTCAGAACTCCCGAGAGGCTGTCTCTCCAGCTATGGCCTCAGTCTGGCTCGAGTGAAACCTTTTCTGTTCCTTTCATAGATTGTTTATTGATTGTTTCCATCAGCACTCTTGTCGGGGCCAATGCAGCTGGTGACTTTAAGTTGAAGCCAACGCTCCGTTGCCATCAGACAATCCTAGGGCCCTTAAGAAGGGTGCTAAGTCCACACTGCCTGAGCTCTAGCAGAGGGACCACAAAGCCTGGATGGCAGCACCTCTGTTCACAGCTGGTTTACTGAGTATTTTCTGCCCGCCGTTGAGACCCACTGCGCAGAGGAAAAAGACTCCTTTCCAAATGCGACTGCGCACTGACAGTGGACCCGGCCCCCGGGCCCTGACGGAGACGGACAGTGAGGCTCAGGTTGTTCTCAGACCCATGGATGGAGGAGTTGTTTTGCTTTCAAAGTCTCATTATTTAAGAAATACGTTTTGTAAGGCTGTAGCTGCCACAGGTAGGGGTTCCTCTGATGGATCCGGGCAAAGTCAGCGGAAAACCTGGAAAGGATTCACCGTTTTCAACACCATGAACACTCACGATTCATGGGGAGAGGAGCTTGGAAGAAGTCGACTCTGGTCCACGTGGGTGACTCTGAGGGCGTCCACACTTGCGGGGAGGAGGTGGCTGCTGGTGCGGTGGAAACAGCAGGACACCCAGAACTGGAGTGGAGCCTGAAGACGTGTGAGCTGCTGCCACCTGAGGACAAAACCCGGACAGGCGAGGAGCTGCTTCTCACAGGTGAGCCAGGAAAGTGGCTTCCTGAGGTGGTGTGCGCTCCTGGCAGAGATGCTGCGAAGACTGTTGAAATGACAATAAGGGTTGAGGGTGTGACATAAGCCGAGCTGACGAAGCATCGTGGTTTGAGAGGATGGACTCCGCCTCCAGTGACCACCACCTGATTCGTCCGCAGCCAGCAGCAACAGGGGCCGCGTCCAGGGGGCTCAGGCCTGGATGTGCGGGGAGACTGGGCACTGCCGCCCTCGCTCCTCAGGGCGAGGCCACGGGGCTTCACAGGCAGCGACCCCGGGCCCAGCCACAGGGCCCGACGCTGCTGACAGAGCTGAGAGCCATTCGTCCTGGGTCCCTCAAACCTGCGCCCAGAGAGTGTGCAGACTGGGGTCCCAGCGAGTGGCCCCTGGACTCACTGGCCTCTGTGCTGGCCCTGCCGCCAGGGCTGTGACGGGGTGCGTCCCCGCGGTCCCTCCCGGCTCTGCGCCCCCAGAGCTCGGATGCAGCTCCTGCGGCTGCAGAGGCTCCGATCAGCTCCACGCCTGTCAGTGTGACAGGGTGGATCCGCAGACACGGCGGCGAGGCCCGCAGAGCCCAGCACCGGTGGTGGGTCAGGGCCCCCCGTGCAAGCAGCTTCCTCTCCGCGGGAATGGACCCGCTTTCCAGGCTCGTCAGGGATGGGGTGGGGAGGGAAGGAGGAGGGAAGAGAAGAGAAGGGACAGCTCTGTTTCTGTCCCGGTTTCCTGGAGAGCAGATGAGAAACCAGGCTCAGAGCCGTCCTGGGTGGTGGGGGGGCCGCACTTGCGAGTCCCTCATTCTCTGTCAGGCGCTCGGTCCGCTCCATCCTCAGGAGGAACGGGGGCCCTCAGGACGCTCCCCTGAAGACCCTGCCCAGGCCCGGCCTCCCTCCTCACCGCCCCTCCTCTGGGAACCCCTTTCTCAGCACCGTCCGTCCACACCTGGCCACCGGCCGACTCGCGGTGGCTGAGGAGCAGTCTCCAGTGGAGTTTAACCTCCAGATCGTCAGAGAGGGGACATAGCCGCCTCGTTCCTCCCAGTGGCAGTGTCTGTGTCACACACACTTAAGTGGGCTGTCAGAATCGTGCACGTGCAGGTGCTCACAACAATGGGGTTTTCATTTGCAAGAGACTTACTAAGTCTGAAGATAAAAAGCTAAAATAAAGCTGCCCTTTGGTGGCTGAGTCTAGAGGCAGAAATGAAATCACAAACAAACATGTAAAATACAAGCGAAGCTGGGGGCGGAGGGGACACCATCCCTCCCCGCAGCGAACCCTGACTTCCGTCCTTGCACCGCACCTGTACTTCACTTAAACCGCACATCGCCAGGTAGCAGAACAGTAGGAAAGTAAGTCCTTCATTTCATAAAGCTTGTCATAAAGTACAAAGAAGAAAAACAAACATTTTCTATAAAAAATACTGCGAAGCCGAACCTGCAGCCATCGGCATCATTCTGGGGTCAGCCCGCGCTCCTGGACTGACCCAGGCTCTGTGAGCCGCGGGTGGCGGGAGTCACTCCCACCCCGTGCTCTGGGCTCTCCCCTCGGGCTCGGGAAGCTCAGCGCTTTCGCTCTCATCCCCACGGCGGCGCTGTGGCTGCGCGCCCCAGGAAGATCTTCAGTAAAACATTAAAGATTAATTGCTCCGTGGGTATTACTCCTTTAACTAAAAACTCAGTCAACGGAACAGTTTTCCCCGAAACTCCTGGTTACCTGGCGTGAAGTGCCCTCTCCCTCCAGCCCTGGCAAGGCTCCGGGTCCCACTTCAGAATCCTGTCCCCAGCTCTGTGTCTGAACTGAGCATTCGCTCCAGGGATTCTCACAGATTGAGATTCCCTGACTGGCATTTGCCATCTCATAAGTTGTAATAAACGCAGAACAGCAGCTGAAAGGCAGTTTCTCAAAACCACCAAGCGTGTTTCCTTGAGGCTGTGCACAGGCACGCGTCCCACTCCATGGGGATTATTACTAGAACGTGGGAACTACGTTTGTCCTACTTCACTCCCACCTGCAAGGCCCTGGGAGGGCCCAGGTGCGGTGCCCCGGTCCTTACTTCACCTGTGGCTGGCCGAGACCCTGCCCCTCTCCGCCGGCGCCCTGGGGCAGGCACGGGTGGGGGTGGGGAGGCTGCGGCAGCTCTGGGATCCAGGGAAGGGAGCTGAGGTGGGGACGTGTTTAGTCTGCGTCTCCTCGGATGTACTTGCGTCTCATCCTCATTTCTGTGTGGAGTTAGGTCATTGCATTTGCAATTCTGTCTCTATTTCATAAAGAGACACCTACACGCCACTCAGGCTGCCAGCCTGCAAACCCTGTATCCGTCCCTGTGGCTCCACAACTTTCTAGGCCTTTCTCTTTTCCTGAAAATGGAAACTGACACCATCTAAACCAAGGGCCACGAAAAAATCGGGTCTACTTCAACACATATGCCCCCAAATCAATGTCACATGCAGGAGGGGTGCTGTCACCCACGATCAGTGCAAAGTACCAAAGACGAGGTTAAGTCACTCAAGACTCCCTCCCTCTCCCGTCTCTCCTCGGACCCCTGGGGCTCCGCTGGGCGCAGCCCCGGTCCTGTCCTGGCCAGCACTGCTGGTCGTGGCTGCCCACCGTGCAGCTCGTGCCCCGACAGCCCCAACGGAGGTTACTGTGAGTTTGATTCTATCCGTCCCCCAAACATAAGGATATTAAGCATTTCTGCACAATTTCAACTGCACTTCAGAAGTAGATATGAAGCATTATCTCATTAAACTCAGAAGAAATGTTAACAATGGACACTGGACATTCAGATACAGCCATGTCACGTGAGGTGTGTCCTCGGGTTAATTTCATCTGAAAAAGCACACAGAGCTGACCATCTGTTCCAGCAGCAGGTGTCTGTGGTCTCCCATTTTTGTTTTCTCTTTCTTTTTCTTTTGTGTAACTGAATTTTTCTTCAGTTTGTCTTTCGTTTATATTAAAACTGGGTTGTAGACAACACCATTATTCATAAAATATGGAGCAAATCAGTACCTGCTAATAGTACAATGACAGCCAATGCACTGAATTTGTAAGTTATGGCAGATCCTCTGAATTAACACTACAGACAATTCACCACACATGCAGTTGTAAAACTCTGCCTTTAACTATTGACTTCTTTCTGTTTTCTTTCTTTTTAAATGGAGGTCCTGGGATGGAACCCAGGGCCTCCTGTGTGCTAAGCACGCTCCTGACCGCTGAGCGGTGCCCCATTCCATTTATGTGCTGGGCCCCCTTCCCCTTTATGAGCTGTGCCCCCTTCCCTTTATGAGCTATGCCCCCTCCCCTTTATGAGCTGTGCCCCCCTCCCCTTTATGAGCTGTGCCCCCTTCCCTTTATGAGCTGTGCCCCCTCCCCTTTATGAGCTGTGCCCCCTTCCCTTTATGAGCTGTGCCCCCTCCCCTTTATGAGCTGTGCCCCCTCCCCTTTATGAGCTGTGTCCCCCTCCCCTTTATGAGCTGTGCCCCCTCCCCTTTATGAGCTGTGCCCCCCTCCCCTTTATGAGCTGTGCCCCCTCCCCTTTATGAGCTGTGCCCCCCTCCCCTTTATGAGCTGTGCCCCCCTCCCCTTTATGAGCTGTGCCCCCCTCCCCTTTATGAGCAGTGCCCCCCTCCCCTTTATGAGCTGTGCCCCCCTCCCCTTTATGAGCTGTGCCCCCTTCCCTTTATGAGCTGTGCCCCCCTCCCCTTTATGAGCTGTGCCCCTTCCCCTTTATGAGCTGTGCCCCCCTCCCCTTTATGAGCTGTGCCCCCCTCCCCTTTATGAGCTGTGCCCCCCTCCCCTTTATGAGCTGTGCCCCCCTCCCCTTTATGAGCTGTGCCCCCCTCCCCTTTATGAGCAGTGCCCCCCTCCCCTTTATGAGCTGTGCCCCCCTCCCCTTTATGAGCTGTGCCCCCTTCCCTTTATGAGCTGTGCCCCCCTCCCCTTTATGAGCTGTGCCCCTTCCCCTTTATGAGCTGTGCCCCCCTCCCCTTTATGAGCTGTGCCCCCCTCCCCTTTATGAGCTGTGCCCCCCTCCCCTTTATGAGCTGTGTCCCCCTCCCCTTTATGAGCTGTGCCCCCTTCCCTTTATGAGCTGTGCCCCCTCCCCTTTATGAGCTGTGCCCCCTTCCCTTTATGAGCTGTGCCCCCTTCCCTTTATGAGCTGTGCCCCCCTTCCCTTTATGAGCTGTGCCCCCTCCCCTTTATGAGCTGTGCCCCCTCCCCTTTATGAGCTGTGCCCCTTCCCCTTTATGAGCTGTGCCCCCCTCCCCTTTATGAGCTGTGCCCCCTCCCCTTTATGAGCTGTGCCCCCCTCCCCTTTATGAGCTGTGCCCCCTCCCCTTTATGAGCTGTGCCCCCTCCCCTTTATGAGCTGTGCCCCCTTCCCTTTATGAGCTGTGTCCCCCTTCCCCTTTATGAGCTGTGCCCCCCCATTTATTTTTAAATACTGATCTCCTGCTCGTGCTCACTGAGAAACTTGTGACTTGGAGTGAAGACAAATAACGCGTGTCAGTGATCAGGACTTTAGCATCAAGCCCCTGAGCAGGAGGCAGCGTGTGTGCGCTCCTTGAGGGACACCCTGCTGACTCTGAGCGGGGCTCACACTTGGAGACCAGTCCTCTGTCCCCTGGCCGGGGGAAGGGAACGTCCCCCTGGGGCACGGGGCTTCCCTTGGGCGGGCTGGGCTCGGGGGCACAAGGCCTACCTTCATCTCGATCTGCCTGGTGCCCAGATTCTCAAACAGCAGCTTCACTCGGGTTTTCTGGTCGTCCGAAGATCCCCTCAGCTGAGAGAACTTAAATCTCCAGAGCACGTCCTGTAAAGGAAGGAACCGGTGAGCAGTTTAGACACCAGCGCTCCTTTGTCCAATTAGCGTCTGTCACGAGTCACAGAATCTCGTGAAACGCTGCAGACACTTGCCTGTTGTGTAGCTGAGGGCCTGGTCACAACTCAAAATCTGCACCTTCTCTCTCTGGGTCTAAAGCACGGACCCCCTCAAACACCAGGCTTCCTGGGGGTCCCTCCAGCCAGGCTCCCAGTGGCCGGTCGGGGTCCTGGGGGCCCAGGCCTCCACCGCGCCCCCTCCCGCCCACTCCACCCTCGCCGGCTTTCTCTCGGCTTCTCCTGGACATCGTCCCAAAGCATCGGAAGAGCACTGCTCCTTTCTCTGCTTGTAAACCTTGGAAAACCCACTCCAAGGCCTGAGTGAACGCGGTCGAGATTGCAGATAAAATGAAGACCTCTCTCCTGACAGGCATGTGCCTGCCTGAGGCCACATCCCGATCCCTCAGCGTTGGGTTCTCCAGAACCAAGCCAAGAAGCGTAGACAACATTAACTCCTCTGTGCTCTGCTGGTGCAGAAGTCACTGCATGCTCGCCACGGTTCTGGAGAGATGAGTATTCTCCGTAAACGCCTGCTCTCTAATAGAAAGGGAGGCTGCGCCAGAATAAAGACTTAGCGGCTGCCCTTCACAGAAGACAGCCTGTGACTGTCGACTCTTCACGGTAATAAACCTTTGTCTTCCAGGAAAAGCCCCAGGAGAGAACAGCAATTATTTTTCAGCAAGTTACATGCTGCATTTGTATTAAAAGCATCTATTTTGAAATAATGCACGTATTTTTCTCTGAGTCTCAAGGAAGGCCAGGAGGCGGGAGGTGGGGACCCTGAGGGCATGGTGACTCCGTGTGCCCCTGGGCAGCAGATTCCACCCTCGCCACCCGCAAGGCTCCAGGCACGGCTTTGTTTTGTTTTGAATCTCGAAGCCCAAGAGTCTCCAGGTTTCACGGCCCAGGTCAAAGCACATGTTCCTTCTGGTTTCGAGAGACCTGGAACTCCACAAGTCCGAGGCCGTGACCCCACATCTTCCATGTCCTCGGTGGGGAGCCGAGTCCACGCCCCCGGCTCGGGCCCCAGGGCCCTTTCAGGTTGGGATTGCTGGCCTCCACCCAGAGCGCAGACTTTCGGAGGCCACGTCAATCGCCACCAGGGTACGGGTTCCAGAAGGGCCGCTGGCCCATGGAATAAACTGAAGGAACCAACCAGAGCACCGGCAGCCCGGCCGGGAGGGCCCAGGAACAGTGGGTGATCACTGCAGCGCCTCCCCCCACCCTCCCGGGCTCCCAGCGTTGTTGGGGCATCGCCTCGCCCACCGCCCTCCCTCCGAGGGCTGGGGAGGGCCACTGTGGTTTCAGCCTCTAGGTTTCTTGAAAACAGCTCAAATCTCATCTGCCTTTAAACTACCCGCCCTCGAGCTGTCCTGTGAGGAACCTGCAGTCACTTAAGGACGTGCGTCCAGAGGAGCCAGAGGAATCATGGTTTTGCCAAATTCCTCACAAAATAAGCAAGACCCAAACGTCTCTGGGAACACCACCACTCGGTGTTTGCTCAAATCTCATTAAAAAGAGGTCAAGGAACATTCTGGGAATGACCTTCATAATTATCATTACATAGAATCATAAACGGCTGTTAAAACAGTATAGACAAAAAAGAGCCAAAATCCCCGCGTGAGAGTCCTGCTTGCTGTTCAGAGAATTCTCGAGGGTCCTTATAGCCAAGTCTGTCTGGAACGCTCCTTGTGCACCAGCATCCTGTGTGCGCTGATCGGAGAGCAATGCTAGCGTCTGAAACAGACACACAGTTCCTTTGCTTAAAGCCGTGCTCTGACTCCCCATGAGGGCCCCCGAGTGGGTCAGGCAGGACAGCTGGCTGCGGGGCGGCGGCCTGGGAGGTGCCCGGGGCGGGGCCGGCGGGCACCTCCGCCCTCCCTCACTGGCTAGCGAGACGGGAAACAGGCTAAGGCCAGGCTTCATCTTCTGAGGGCAGGCAGTTAGTGGTGGTGACCTCTGCCCACTTCCTTTGCAGCAGACATGAGTGATCAGAACGCAGGCGATGGGAAGTACACCTGCTAACGGCTCGGCTGGCTGGACCCCAGACTCGGTGGGGGAGGCTGAGCTGCAGGCTCACTGGTTGGCGTTCTTCCGTGTGGTCTGGCCGAGCCTGGCTCCTCTCCCGTCAGGTCGGAGCCAAATCTTCACCTCCCACTGCGAGAAAGGCAACTTCCTGTCTGGCTTCCCCCCAAACCACGGTTCCACCTCCGTCTCAACTCAGCCCAGAGCTTTATCCGATCTCAGGCTGGGAACCGGCCACTGGGTGACGAGGTCCGTCCTGAAGCCCCCGCTGACGGCCCTGACACAGAAACGCTACTTTTCTGCTCTGAGTGGGGAACATCGCTGGTTAAAGAAAACGTGGGTGCAAGTTGACATTTAGGGACAAGGCGGTGCCCCGAAGTAACAAGCAAATAAGAAGAAAAGTTCCCTCTGGTTCCCGGTCCCAGACCCTTGACGACGTGGGTGTGGGCAGCCCCAGAGGACACGCAGCCTAGAGGAGGGCAGGTCCGAGCCCCGCGCCTGTGCCGTGATGTCCACACCGTTTCCTAAGCCATGTTGTGTCCTCTCCCCTCCTGCTTAACAATGACAGAACTGGGCATTGGTCAGCCCTAAACCCAGGGGTCAGTAAACATGCGGGGCCTCTGCCGTGTCCAGCAGGGGGCGGGGGCGGGCAGCTGGATGGAGTTTTAGCTGACTCTGGTTTCATATTTCCATTCTCTCTCTTTTTTTTTCCTAGGGGGAGAGGTAATTAGGTCTTACTTATTTTCTAGTTGGCGGTGCTGGGGATTGAACCCAGGACCTTGTGTGCGCCAAGCATGTGCTTTGCCCCTGAGCGAGCCCCTCCCCACCCTTGGTTTAATATTTTCAAAATCGTCTAGAAACGTAGAAGTACTGGAGACGGTCTTCTTATCCACTTTGTCAGGCGCAGAAGACGCTTCCTGCTCAGACGTGTCTTTCCCCGTGCATCTCAGACCTTCTCAGCGTACCGCGCCTTTATTAATGTCGGGAAAGGAGGACTGAGGGTGAACGGATTCACGCCGAGAAATAGCTGCTCACCTCCTCCCTGTCCGGCCGGGGAGCGGGGACTAAGAAATCCGACCACGCGGATGTTCCGGAGGGGGCGCCGTGCAGACGCCCAGCGTTGAAGTTTGCTGTGTCGTCGAGTCCAGGGTTTTGTTCTTACAGCGTTCGGCTAATAAGTAGCACTGCCACACTGGGGGTTCCGCTCTACCAGGAGATCACGCACACGCGGTCCTCTCACAGGGTGATGTCGCAGAGAAGCGCCAGTTATCTTGCGACGATAAGCTCCCCCTCACCCCGGCCCCTGCGGCTGGAGGTCGGCCCCGCCCGGCGCTGGGGCTCCTGAAATCTGGGACCTGAGCCTTCACAGGAGGGTCAACCGGGGAGGACAACTCGCTCCCGCACGCCGGTCGGGGCTGGTGATGGCCGCAGACGCGCGTGGGCGCTCACGTCCCTGAAGCGCCACAGAGCGCCAGGCCGAGGGGCTCCTTGCTCCGCCGCCGGGCGCTCACCTTTGTCTTACTGTGGAAACAGCTGAATCCCAGCGCGAAGTCCACTGTGAAGCACGGCGCGTCTCCCCGCCAGCTGCGCAGGTATGTTTTGGACTAAAAGGTACGAATGGGCGGAAAATGTTACTATTTTCAATTAAAAACGAAGTAAAAAGAGCATCACACGGGGGAGGGGTAAACGAGGGTTCGGGGACCAGCAGATACAACTACGAAACGTAAACAGACCAGCAGCAGGGAGCTACATTCAACGCGCTGCAGTAGCCGCCAGCGAGGAAGGGTACATACGTGTACAGCCGAGGCACCGTGCCGCTCACCAGAAACAAACTTCGCCTTGTAAGTCAACGCTACGTCCATCAGAAAAGCTACTGCGAACAGTAAAAAGGCAGAGACACCCCACCGCACGGGTCTTCCGCCGCCCGGCCCTCCCTGCGCCCTCCTTCTCCGGCCTCTGCTTCTCCTCTCACCCCGTTACAGTTTGTAGCACGGACGGAGCCCCACACAAATGCTCCTCAGTTTTGCCTGTTTCTGAGATTCGTGGAAATGGACTCGGAACTGCTGTGCCAGCCCAGACCCTCTGCCAGCCGTGCTGACAGGCCCACCCCTGTCCCCTCCCTCCGCTTGCTGACTTTGCCCGTCTGGTGAGTGCAAACATCTCACTGTGACGGGAGCGGACGTTTCCCTGAGACTTGGGGGCTCCCTCTCCCGGTGGCCCACCCTCCCCGGTCCCTCCCCGTCTCCTGTCCCCGGAGCCCCTGGCCCACGTCCCTCTTCTGAGCATCTCCGGTGGAGGTGGGGACTCGGGGGGCAGCCCTCGGAGGAGACCTGTGTTCAAGCCCTGGGCACCCTCCCTGTCTGGGATGGGGTCGGTCACGTGTGTGTGTCACACGGTTCACTCAGGAAATACCTGGCCTGGGACACATTCAACATGCTGGAATTGTGCAAAACGTCACAAGGCGGGGAAAGCCTACGTGGTTTCCCTCGAGAATTAATGTCTGCATGGCTCTGTTTCTGCACCGCCCTTCAGGGCGGGTTCTCCCTGAACAGGGAGGCTTGGACCCCGCACCAGGTGTGCCAGGACGCGGGGCCCCGGGGGGGCGGTGGGTCACGACCCTTTGACTAGGGAGGCAGAACTCTGTCCATCCTGGTGGAACAGGACCTTACACCACTGCCCCGCGGGGAAACACAGAGGAAAGTGTGACAAACGACTGATTCCCAGGCAGCTGCTGCTGCTGGAGACACGACGGGCCGGGCCAGGTGCTGGAGGGCTGGGCGGGGAAGCCGGGCTCTGATCTGCTTCTGGGGGAGTGCCCACCACCTTCCGTGTCCTGCACCCCCCAGGCTCGAAGCAGGAGGGTGGGGGCAGGCCCCTCACCCCACGGGGCCTGCCCACCTTGAGGGCGGCCGTCTCTTCGGAAGCGAGGCCCGGCGTGCAGGGAAGCTCTTCAAAGGCCCTGCTTTCCTGGGGGCTGTGACCGGGCTCCACGCCCCGTGCTCAGACAGTCCGCGTCCCGCGGGCCCTCCCTCTGAAGGGGCCCCACCGACGGACGGCAGTGTGCCCGGGGAGGGCGCGGGGCGGTGAGGGAAGAACTGTAAGGTGCACAGGATTCTGGAACCTCGGGCCGTCCAGAGGGACAGGAAGCCCGCGTCCTGCTGCATTTGTAGCTGTTGGTCTGTCAGATTTTGAGATACGCAGACAGAGACTAAGGTAGCAGGGGCTGACGTCAAGCACCACCCAGACTCACTCAGCAGTGAGCCCCCCACCACCTGTGTAACCCCGACCCTAACACGCCTCCTGTGACCCTCAGTTCCATTCCAGGAGAAACTTCCCTTCCCGACATTTCTGGGCCACATTTCCCGTGTCCTTATGTAAAGCCTTGGGGAACAGGGTTAAAACTAAGGAATGCTTGAGGCACAAAGACGGACTAGCTCATCAAAGAGGACATCTTCTTTTAACAGAGTCATTCTCCCCATAAGCTTCTGCCCCTTTGGGGAAATTATTCTGGGGAGATGATGTTATCCAAGTAAATGGGGAGCGGAATCTGCCATGCTGGCCGTGGACACACTGCCCTATGTGCTGTGACATCCACCTGACGCCTGGACCACTGGTCTTCAGCCTTGTGGCCACAGCTCTAGAGCTCACAGGGATGCGGGACCAAGCCCAGCAGGAGGCGGGCACGGATGCTGCCCAGATGGACCCACACCCTAGGGTCACCGAGCATCACTATCTTCCCAGCATTCCAGCTCGAGTCCTGGGGTATGTGGGATTTGATCCTCCAAGCTCTGATGAAACAGGAACAGCACAGACCCCAGTCAAACCCCACGCCCGACTCAGAGCCAGAAGACCCGCTCACCCTGCACCTCCTGCTTCTGGGACAGTGACGTGCACTGAGCACGAGCCTGGCCAGCGTCCTCCGGGCTGCAGGTGTGACTTCTCCTCCGGACGTTCCGGAACTTAAACACAGGCAGGGCGTTCACGTCCCTCTGACGCCCAAGGACGCAGACTTGTGATTCTTAAGACGCTGAGACGCTTTGCTCGAGGTCTGTGCTGGAGTTTCTCGCCTTATTCTGACACCCGTGTCCTCAGGCGACGCGAGTCTTCGCTGGTAGAACGTGCTGTGGCTGCGCAGGCTGGAGGAAGCACTGTCTTGCTTAAACCACCGTGGCTGATCCATTTACGGTTAAAATTAGCAGAGACTGGAGTTCCTTCTTGCATTTCTGATGTCTTCAATCTTAAGTACGTTACTTTCTAAATATAAGTCGGGTCAGCGGTCATTATAACCTAATCATTCTAGAAACTCCCATGATTTTCCCTACGGTGACTCAGTGCATCTCTGCTCTGCAGATGACCTAAGGTTCTCTTATGAATTCCTCCATTTACCAACTATTGAGGTGCATGAAGTACCCCGTGCTGAGAGGAGCTAGGGAAGTGGTCAAAACCTCACTCCTGGTAGGGGCGAGGCTGGGTCGGAGCACAGGGTCCGGCTGCAACACCTGGATGGCTCTCGATGCTGCACACATCACCCTAGGTGCCTCCTCCAGGCAGAAAGGAGCCTCCGCAGTCTTCTGACGAGGGTGGCAGAGGCCAGCGGTGTTGAAGAGGACCAGATTGGCAGCAGCGTGTGCCACGGTCATGATGGAGGAGAGTCGTAAACACAGCGGCCAGCTAAGAGGTGATGGCCGCCACCCAGCCCGAGCACACGCGAGGCCATCTGCACCAGGCCCCTGACTCTGGGTTGCTCAGGGAGTTCCAGAATGTTCTTAGCCCCCAGGCCTAGCGGGGTGTGGCTGGCGTCCAGCTTGGGGTTCGTCTAAGCAGCGCTCCTGCAGCTGCAGGATGGTCTTCCAGGCTGTCCTTCACTCTCCCAGCCACCCTGCCATCACACAAGGCCGTTCCCCTTTAGGTGAAATCCTTCAAAAGCCCTCCACCGGTTGGGACACAAAGCAAGTCTTCACAATTCAAAAGAACAAAATCACACAAACTATCTTTCCTGCTCACGTTGGAATGAAGCGAGGAATCACTGGGAGAAGGAAAAGAGGAAAACAAGTAAATATGTGGAAATTAAACATCCTCTTGACAGCAAATGTGTCAAATAAAAGGCCACAGAGACATTAGAAAATACCCTGAAGTAAATTAAAGTATAAACACGACCAACTGGAACTTCTGGGAGGCAGCGACGCCAGCGGTGAGGCTGCCGCAGGGACTCGCACTAAAGAAGAAAGCTTTCAAGTCAGCATCTTACTTTGCACCTCAAAGGACTTGAAAAGGAACAGACTAAACCCCAAAGGACTGAACCAGAGGCAAAGCAGAGACTAGAGATGTGGGCGGGGCCAAGTGCCTTGAACCGGGTTGCCGGATGCTGGTGGCCGTGGAAACCCGAGTAACAAGTTGAGAACCAGCTCACGGGAGCCGTGTTTGGAATACTGAAAGCTGGAGTGTGCCGCGTTTCACATTTTGGTCTTCTGGTCGGTTTCCATTCCTGATTAGGGCCCGACCTCCATCTGCATTTTAACACAGTCACGTTCCTCAAGGCCCGGGGCCTCCCTGACACCTCAGGGACCTACCGAGTGGACAGTGGCTCCCTGTGCAAGGGGATGGACACTCCCCTGTGAGGCGCACACACCGCGGTGCACACAGCACGGGCCGGCTGCAGCCCGAGGCAAACACACACGCCGAGAGGACCAAGCATCGTCCTGCTCCTCCGAAGACACAGCACCGTGGGATGGACACCGTCAGCGGGACGTCGGCCACGAGACGTCCACGTCCTGGTCCCCGAGCTATGGGTGCGCTCCCTTCATGGGAAAGGGGGCTTTGCTCATGTGATTACGTTCAGGACCTTGAGCGGGGGAGCCTGGGTCACCCTCATCAAGTTATGTGAGCCCTTAGAAGTGGGAGCCGTGTTCCCCTTGGCCTGAGGGACGGGAGATGGCATGAGGGTGACGGGGGCACTGCTGGCGCTGAGGACGGAGGAGCCCCGGGGGCCCCAGAGGGAGAGCTCCGCCAGCAGCCTGGCGACCGCCCTGAGCCGCAGGCCTGCAGGACAGCGGGCGGGGCGGCGTTTCCCCCACGGCGCTCGCAGTGCCTCCTCACGCAGGAGCAGGGCGCCGACAGACGCTCCGGCTGCTCTGCTGCATCTGACTGTGTGCTTCTGGCGTTCGGGTTTTCAGTGACCTTCAGCAGCTTCGCTGACTTCTTCCCCTTTCATAAACTGTCTTCTCAGCCTCGTCCTTGAACCAGCTCCCTTTCCTTTTCGTGCCACACCTGCCTTTTCTGAACAGCCTCCCAGGAGCCACCTTCCACCGGGTGGCTGTAACTCGGGCCACGGCCTCCCGTGTGAGGACCTGGCACAGCAGCGGCCCCTTCGCAGGCGGAGCCTCACGTCCCCACGCTCCTCGGCCCCGAGGCGGAGCAGGGGCGGTGCCCCCTCTCCTGCCCTCACTGCACCAGGACCCTCGAGTTTCTCACGCTCAGGAGGTCACCTGGCCGACCCTGTGGGGTCTCCCCAGTGCAACACCCCCCACGCCCACATCCTCCTCCTGCCTCCTTCTGTGAAAACTCCGGCCAAAGAGTAAATTTAATCAGAGAAGGAAAAAATGCAGAAACAAAGGAAAACAGTCAAACAAGACAAAATAATGGCTGAGCCGTCACACAAAGGCAAAGACCCGCAGCTCCTCCTCGAGGGCTGTGTGTCCTGAGCCCTGTCCTTTGAGCTGTTTGCAGGCTCTGAAGCCCCCACCAGGCGGAAGAAGTTGCCTGCGTGCCGACCAGACTGCAGCCACGACAGAAGCTGCCACAGTTCTGAGCACTGGCCTCAAGGAAGTGGGAACCAACCGACCCTGGGACTGAAGATCATCTGCACTTAAAACAGTCAAGGTGACGCTAGTCAGACCCCGCACGGCCGATTCCAAGGTGCCTGTCAGAGCTGACCATGCTGCTCCACCTGCCACCCCCACCTGGCACCCCAAACCCCCGTTAGAAGCTCTTGCCCCCGATCGGCAGTGGGGAGTGGCTCTTTGGGGCGTGAGTCCCCCTTCTCCCCAGGAGGCCAGCCTCCTGAATAAAGCAAACTTTCCTTCCTACCCACACCTGTGTCTCTCGGTTTGGGGCTCTTAAGTGTGGAGCAGCTGGACCCGAGTGGGTAACGAGGACCCGCCCTTGGCTTGGAGACAAGCACGACTGAGCAAGAAACCACTCGAGGGACAGCGGGGGGGGGGGGGGGCGGCGCATCTTCACCGTCGGCCTCGGTGGGTGTTGCGTGTCTGCATGCACATCGGGGCCACACGGCTGCTGCTGGTGAGGGTCTGCGCATGAGCACGCAAAGTGACAGACTCGGACTCGCGAAGCTTGCCCAACCACAGCACCTGCAGGGGGAGCAAACGCTGGTGCTGGGATGGAAGCACCTGCTGGGTGTTTCTAGGAAGCTGGGAAACGAACACATCGAAGGCGCTAACTGTGAGCTCCTCTGTGAGGTCACTGAACTGCGTACCTTCCTTCAGTGGCGAGGAAGTTCTAGAGAGGGCGTGCAGACAAACACACGGCCATTACAGGAACCCCCAGGTTTAACGTGGATTCAGATGAGGCTCCAGCTCGGTGAGGAGCCCACGGGACCAGCCTCAGAGCTGCGACGCCCTCGTCTGTGGGAGTGTGTGGACTCGGGGAAGAGGCAGCATGAACAGGGCGTCAACAGAAGCATCCCAGTTACACTGAGGGTTTTCACGTCACACAGCCCTGGCTGCAAAGCCACATCCGCAAACGCCCAGGTAAATCAGAACCGCGACAAGCGTGCTGTCGTAATGAGGACAACCTAACTCTTAACCGGGTCGTTAAGCCGGTGCTTCTGGTAACAAAGTCAGTGACCGCGTAAGTCTAACCCGAGTGTCCTTTAATGTTTCACTTGACCTTCCGTTAGGAGCGCTCGGTCCATTTCTCGGAGGGGAGCAATGAAGCGTCTTCGCAGTATTCCACGTGGTGTCGCAAAACCTCCCACTACAGGGGTGTGCGTTTTTTTAATAACTCAGCCTGAAATTAATTACAGATTTATCTGAAAAATCTAAGCATCTAAGGAAATGTTGTTTTCATATTATAATGTCGGGGGCTTTATAAACATCAATTAATTAATTTTCATAGCATGAACTCATGAATTGTATTCATATGAAATGATGGGTGTTCACTAAGTTCAGTGATTATTGCGATAGTCATCTCACGACGCGTGTCAGTTGTCACTGCGCCGCGCACCCTGACCTCCTGCGGTGCTGCGTGCCAGTCACATCTCAGGAAAACTGGAAGGAAAAACCACATTCTTGGCCATGCCTTTCTCCGCTTGTTTCTGCCGTGAACTGTCTACCCCCCACTTTATCTACTTATTTATTTGTGTTGTTTCAGAGTCGTTTGTTTGCTCTTCCGTTGCAGGAAAGTCAGCCTGTGACGCTGTGTCGGTGTCCGGTGTTCGGTGTAGCCGTCCTGGGCGTTTCTTGCCGGTGCCTGTAGGCACCTCAGCAAACCCGGCTTGTCGAGTCTGACCTCACTTCTCCTTTCGAGCTGAACTCTGATTCTTTCACTGCACCCATCCCTCTTCTGCTTAGAGGAAGCCGCCCCTGTCCCAGGCCACACGGCGGATGCTGGTCAGCAGAGGGCGGTCCCTGGACAGACCTTTCTTCTGTCCAACATGTTCACGACCTAATCTGGCAGGATCAAAGCCCGGTTCCCCTGGGGAGCTGTGCCCCCTCCGTGAGCGCGGGGAGAGGGCCGGCTGCACCCTTGTGTCTGGCAGAGGTCCTGCAGCAGGAGGGAGGCATTCGGGGAAATCCAGACCCCAGCACCCAACGGGGGGTGCGTGAGGAGCCACTGCCCGGCAGGCACCTGTTCTCACGATGCTGACGGTCGCTGAGTCAAGAGTCCTGTGACTTGTGGCCAAAGGCAGCCTGTCTGATGCACATTCTTCACACTGCGTGCTGCTGTAGGAAAGAGATCCTTTTGGAAAAAACTTCAAATTCTATCAGGGTATCACTGGTATAAACAAAAATGTGAGCTGATGTGAAAAAATGCACAGAATTTTGCACACTGCAGTGCAGCACGCACATATGAGTACACGTTTAATAAGGAAGAAAAAGACCACCGAGATGGGAAAGGCGTCTGACAAACACACGACCTGACGTCTGCGTTTGCGCCTGAGCTCGGGAGCGGGTCGGGGAGAAGGTGGTCCTCGCGGGGCTTTGATGCGTTCAGGTGCAAATACGACACTGAATTCTGGCCTCCTCCGTGTGCTACCGTAACGCAGATGCTGTTTAAATACAACGAGCCAAGCGAGTGTTCTTGAGACGAGAGGGCCGCATGACAAGCGCCAAACGAGCGGCTAACTCCGACTTAGGATTTTGCTATAAAATGTACTGACCCAGATAAGACGCAGAGTGAGATTCCTGTGAAGACAAGTGTATTTAAATCCAGAGCCAGGGACGGGCTCAGGGACAACCTGTCAGGACCCTCCGAGAGGAGGAGGGGAGCAAGGAACGCGGGAGAAGCGCTGCCCGCGGCCACCGCGCTCAGGGTGGAGGGCCGGCTGCACCACAGGGACGGGGCCTCTGGGGACGTGGAGCTGGGCGTCGGGCCGGGCAAACCCGCGTGAAGATGGAGTGCCAGACACGCCCGGAACCACAGAGCCAGACACGGGGCGGGGGCAGCGAGCTCGGCTGGCGTCTGCAGCGTCCCTGCACTTTCCGGGCTCTTCCCAGCGTTCCCTCTTGTCTCAGGGAGGCAGTGTGTTTAGCAGAGAGAACGTGCCTCCCAAGACCGAAGTGCGTAGGGCAGGATCGCGGGGTGTGGCTGCCCTTCTCCGGGTGACCGTGGAGAAGCCCCCAGCCTTTCTGAACCTGTTTTTCTCTTCAGTGAAATGAGAGGAGGAACCATGATGGCTGCGTCTCAGGCGTGTTCAGAAAAGTAAATACCGTGTTAAATGCACCTGGTCTGGCACAGGGTGCGCACTAAACTGACACAACCTGAAACGGCTCATGGTGTCTCTGTGATAACCCTTGGTTTGCAGATTTGCTAATGGTGTTCTGGAGAAATCACTGGTCTGAGTTCATGGTCAGGCCAGGACTTGAGCCCTTCTGACTAGTTCCTTCTACCTCCTGAGTCTAGAAAACCGAGAACTCAGGGACCGACTCTCTGGCGCCGAGGTCGCTCCCGACCGGGAGTGGGGGGGCTGCAGGGCCTTCCTCGGACACAGGCATCCTGAGTGAGAAGTCAGAGCTGCAGATCGGGGACCTCGCCCCCGAGAGGCCGGGATGGCCTTTCAGTCCTGCACAGTCGAGCCCCCGGGATTCCTCCAGCCCTCGTGAGGCCCTGCACAGCTGGCGTGGCCCCCGGACCCTCCCCATCCCAGCTCTGCCCAGTCCCGGGAAAAGGACGGGGCCACCTACTGTCACAACAGAGCGGCAATGATGACACGGAACCTCGTCACACTCAAAACAGCGCTCAGTAACAGGGCCGCCGCCCTTGGCAACCAAGTCCACACCGAGGACGTCAGAGCCAGGCCGGGGGAGCCCAGAGCCGTGCTGTGGGCGCCAGTCAGCTTCGTGGTGCCCCACCGTGTCTGCCTTCTGTCACTGCCTTCCCTCCACGCGTGTCCCCCCGAGAAGGGCTCTGCCGTTCTGCGAGGGTTCTTGCGCACTCTTCCTCCTCCATTCAGTCCAAGCACACTCACTCCAGTCCGGAGAGACACCTGCTGCTGTGAGGGGGCAGAGCCATCCAGACGCACAGGCTGTCCGCATTCTCACTGCGTCATTAAGTCGTCAGGGGGGCCGCTAAGCGCCTTAAAGTGTGACAAGTGTCCAGGTAGCGTCACCGTACACCCACCGGCGGACGGACCCCAGGGAGGCGGGGTGCGGTGGGCTTAGACGCTAAGTGTCGCGGCCCCTCCCCACATTAAGCGTAACGACTGAAGTGGGTGGGACGGAAGCGTCTCACGTGTCCCTGTAACCCCGCACCCACCTGCTGCGCACGCCGAGCACAAGGCCATTTGACCCGGTGACCGGACGGAAACACTCAACCTGTGAGGTTCATTTTCACGGAATGATTGTCACACACGCTCTCATTTGTGCTTCAGGCCCCGAGCAGGTTTCCTCAGAGAACAGCGTGTGGCACTTACCCCGGCCCTCTGCACCTCCAGCAAGGCGGCCCTCTGGAAGGACCTCTCCCACGCGGCCAGCTCGCTCCCCAGACCCACGCTGAACACGTGGCTCGCGCCGTGGCCACCGAGGACGCTGAAGCAGTAGGGCCCGTGGTCCTGGCCGTCGGGGCCCCCGAGGCCCAGGGAGAGGGCAGCTGGTGCCCAGCTGTCGTCCAGAAGCCAGAGCTGAAACAGAGGTGGGGGGACGTGGTGGGGGAACCCGAGGGAGCGGGGAGGGCCCCGGGCCACGGTGACCACATCCGGTCGCCACCTGACTCAGGAGCGCAGTACCCTCGGACACGGCTGCTGTGGACACGGCCCCATAAAGAAGTACGTGTAAGTCAGTTACGTCCAACTTCAGTCATCTGCAAGCATCTTACACTTAGAGTATCAGTGTCGCTTCTTTTCCTGTTTAGCTCTAAAGATAAAAGTCACGAGACGTCTGTGCTGAAGCACGGGGGACGGCGGGGCGGCAGGACTCCCCGCGGAGTGACCGGCCCCCTCACTGCACGCACAGGAGGCCGGGTGGGTCACTCGGCTCCCAGACTTGGGGATGCGAACCCAGAGGGCCTGACCGCACGGGAGACAAGTTTCAGCAACAGCATCAAAGCAAAGGTTAAAACAGCAAAAAGCAGCTGTTGCTTCTGGTTAAAAATTTAAGCAGAAACCGTGAACCGGCCAGTGTGTCTGTGATCACAGGCGCCCTGAGCGGGGTCCTGGCTGCTCTGACCTGTCAGGGTCTCCACCCTCTTCCCCGAGCTGAGCGCACCCTCACCCAGGGAGGAGCCCGACTGCAGAGCTCCCGGGCCCAGGGAGCCGCCGCCGGGGCCGCAGACGAGTCAGTGTCTCAGCCGGGGCCGTGCCTGCGCCCACCCCTTGGCGTCTCTCCCTCTGTCTCTCGGTCTCTGTCTCTGTGTTTCTCTGTCTCTGTCTCTCTCTCTCCCCTCAAGGTTTATGGCCATCCTCCGTCGCCTGCTCGCCCTCTCGCTGTGCAGACCCACACGAAGTGCCCCCACAGCCTCTAGGGCAGGAGAAGGAGTGGGCTGGACGGCTGATGGATGTGACGTGACCACAGCCCCGCGTGGATCGGAGCTGCCCAGAGGCTGGGTCTTCACATCCTGATTCCGAGCTACTCGGATCCCCTGGACTATCCAGCCCAGCACCCCCCCCCCACTCAAACAGGGCTCGGAGTTCATTCCCTGAATCCTCATGAACTTCCTTGTTGGCCAAACGGTTCTATTTGAAAAATGCTTGTTTTCTGGGCTCTGGCTGGTACGTACAGTGACTGCTGCCGAGGGCAGGGGCCCGGGGGCTCCCGGGGCCAAGGGACGGCTCTGTGGGACCCCACTCTCTCCATCTCCCCGCTCCATCACCCAGGGAGTCCGTCCTCGTGCATCATGTAGAGACACCTGCTGCCCACAGGGTGTGCGAGGTGTGGTGTCGTGTGTCCAGTGCTCTGTCCCCGACCTGGAACGAACCTGCACACAGGTGCACCTTGACCTGGGAGCCCCGGGGTCCTTGACCTCAGACTGCGATGCACAGAAACCACCAACTGACAGGACTGTGGGCCATAAAGCAAGAAGAGAAAGGCGTGTCCCTGACCTGAGCTCTCAGACTCGACACAAGGACTGAGCTTGCGGTGGCGGCTCCCTTACAGGGAGGGGAACCCGTCTGCAGGCGGCCCCGCCTTCTACTGGCTGGGGGTGGGGCTGCACATCTCAGCAGAAGAGAAGCAGCTCTGAGAACCTTCCTCGCCAGTTACCAGCTGCCGCCCTGAGCTCTTTGCTTCCCTCTGAGCCTCCGTTTCGCACAAGATGGGGCGTCCAAGAAAGGTCGTCAAGGACAGCGCAGACAAGGTGTGCGGCCCACGGAGCCCGTCATGGAACCGTGCGTCCTGCTTACACGACGCGCGGTCGTTAAGCAGAGCTGCGTCTCAGCGTCCGCTCAGGTTTGACGTCTAGTATGCAGCTTACTGGTCCCCACAAAATCATCACCACACAGCCCGGCACCCGCTCTCCAGCCGGCACCCGCTCAGAGGGCCTGGCCCCACCCCAGACCACGGAGCCGGAAACCATCTCGGCATCGTCCAGGAAACAAAAGCAACGACTATTTCAGAAAATTATCTGCATTTTTCCTGCTTCTATTTGTGCCTGTGAAACAATTACTGCAGCAGCCCAGGGCATGTAGCAGATAAATAACTCTGCTTTGTTCTCTAGTGTTTTACATTCCCTTCCACGCAAGGTCTCTCTGTAAATGCAGTTCTATGAACGTGTGACAGGATTTTAACGGAGTTCTTCAAATACACGATCACCGTGGGTCTTCACTTCTCAGTGGGCTTTGACAGTCCTTCCAGTGCCACTAACTGAAGAGCATCGCTACGTCTCCACGCACACAGCCGCTGGCTCTCGGGAGCGCCCTGCGTAGAGTCGGAGCTGACGAGTGAGCGCACTCGATCGGGCACGGGGGCCAGGGTCCTGCGGCGAGTCGACACGCCTGGGGTCTACGCTCAAGAACAAACAGAGGACGTGAAACGCGCCTCGGGACCTCCTGAGAAAGCCCATGAGGGGCGCCGAGGGCCTTCACAGACGCTGCCGCGTTCTGGAACTCACACTGCTTAGCCTCATAAAAACAACACGGAATAAATGCTGCAGAAGTGAGAGCAAGGACCCACACAGCTCCCTCCCCAGTAACTCAGGAACACACTGTGACGATGACTCAGACACTGGGGACACCGGGGACAATCACCCCATCGAAGGTCCTGAGCTGCCGCAGAGACAGTGAGTGAGTGACCCCCTCCCCCCGCCCCCACAGCCTCACTGACGGCGCACAGGCCCTCCGGGCCCCGGGCCCGGCCGCTGTCCCGAGCACTTACGTTAGAAACTCATCCTCCTCGGCCCCGTCGGGGCCCCTTTGACACTTGGATCTGCCTCCCCGTCCACAGCCGGGCCTGGTAGCCGCCCCGCCCTCGGGGTGTGAATCCAGGGAACTGGGCCATCTTCGGTCTCTGTGCCTGCGGGAGCCTCGCCTCTTGGGGCAGCTCCACCTTACAAGACTTACCCCACCGGGAAGCTACGAGAGAGGTTACTTTCCCCTTGGGTGGGGCCGCGGCGCCCAGGCCACGGGAAAACCCACGCCCCACCCCCAGCTGGTCGGGGCCCCGCCCTGGGCACCAGAGGCACTGGGCTCGATCCCTGCCCGTTAGCCGCGGCCCGGAGCGCCGTCCTTGTCCGTCTGACTTGGGTGGTTCTGTTTCTGCTGCGGCAGGACTTCGGAGAATCACTCAGGCACTCTCTCCCCCGAGCGCTAGTCACTCCCACAGCTCCGCTTGCTGTCACTAAAGCTACACCCGGGGAGACGCCCGCACACCTGTGCTGACGGTGAACAGAACAGCCCTGAGGTAAGCTTCCAGGACGAGGCCAGCCCGCCTCCCGCGAGGCTTCTGGAAGAGACTCCCCTCTGCGTGCTTGACTTCCCAGCTGATGGAGGTAATAAGGGTCGGCTCCTGGGGGGGCAGGGTTAGCGCAGGGTGCAGACAGAGCAGGGAGCTGGGCCCCGGGAGCCCCAGTCCTCGAGGGGGGGATGTCACGGGCCGGAGGGCACAGCTCAGGGGTGGGGCGCGTGCTTAGTGTGCACGAGGCCCTGGGCTCCATCCCGGTGCCGCCATTAAAATAAACAGGGACTATGATCAACACCCTTTGCCAAACGCCTGCGCAGCTTCGCGTCCCGGAGAGTTCCCGCGCTGGACGGACTGTGGCGCCGGCGCCTCACCTCTGGGTGGGGCGCTTATTGTTCACCCTGTGGAGGCTGAGAGGCTGTTTACAATTCAAGTCACGATCGCGATCAAGCCAGATGACGCAATTTTCTCATCTGTTTCGTGGTGACTGTGAAATACAGACACACGATGTTAAGACCTGGAAAAGGAATTTGGGGGGAGGAGAACCTCCCCCGCAGCTGCACGCTGGGTTTCTGGGCTAGATATTAATGGCTCTGCTTCGAAATGGTGATTCAAATGCTGTACTGACATGCTGGGCCTTACGATAACCCCACGTTTATTTCGGTTTTTGAAAAATGAACGAACTCTTACCAAGAACTTTAAATTCACGTGTGTGAAATAACCAACATCGAGGGTTAAAGGACGTGAGAAAAGGGGAGATTCTGAAAGATCACTGTCAGGGACACCCGGCAGGACGCTCAGCCCACAGGACACAGTCTCCTTTCTAAAAACGTCCAACTTTGTGACTTTATTATCATGTTCATTATTATCGGTCCTGTGCTGAGTTTAGGACGTTCGCTGCACCCATTCTCCTGGGCAAGTTCATGATCTCATAATTACTTCACTGCACGTGTGTTTATCAAATTCTTTTCAATCTTTGTGGGAAGATACGCTGGATAAACATAGGAGCGCGTCTCTATCTGTTAATAGAAGAGGCTCCATGGTGTATTTGTCGCACATAAGATGCGACGGCCCTGTGGCGACACCCCAGACCCAGGCGCACGTCTCGGACGCAGGAAGAGCCACGGAAGCACGTGGGAACACCAGCCAGGGGGAAGTCACGAGGAGCCTGCGTGACGAGACAAAGAGACAGACGGTCCCCCGGGTGCTCTTCGGTGGCACTTCGGCGAATGGCGGGAGGACGGACCTGGACTTCCAGCTTATGCTACTGCTTCAGCAGACGGTGCTGAACAACGTTCCCCTTGCTCTTTAAGCCCAAAGGGACACCCTGTTAAGACGAAAGCGTCTAATGTGCCAGGACACTCACCTGGTGAACTTTAAATAGCACCTTGCAGAGGTCATAGGCTTTTTCCCCTCGGCCCCAGTCTAACATGCTCACCTGTGAGGACAGAGGGCGGACACATAAACCCCGTGGGTTCTCACCCGAAACAGGGACCGTGCAAGGGGACGGGGGTGCCGACTAGCTGATTGTGGGAATCACTAACGTACGTGTGTATCAAATCACCACGTTGTTCACGTTAAATATGTGATGACTCAGTCAATCACAGCTCAGTAAAACTGGGAAAAAGTTAAGCACACCTGAAAGATGGATGCCGTTTGCAGTGTGAGAACTCAGACGCGACTCACGGTGTCTTTACCTTCATTAAATTCTAAACCCTGCGTAGGGCGCCTGGAAGACTGACCCAGGCACTGCGGTGGGCCTTCATGGGTGACCTGTGCGCCCTCATGCTGCAGGCTTGGGGACGACGTGTGCAGACACGTTTCTGACACAGGAACGCGGTCACGCAGGGACGTGCCCACCGTACACAGTGGGCATAATTGTAGGAACTCACTCTGGATTCCTCTTAGGTTCAATTAAAGACTAACTTCAGGTCAGAGCTTTTGGGAAGGTGACGGGTTTGCAGGTGGAGGCTGCGCGTCTGCTGGGGCCCCTGCCGCCTCGCCCCTGCCGGCTTCTGCCCCCGCGAAGGCCCCATCTCCACGCCCAGCTCTGCCAGGGTGGGAGATGCCATCCGGGGCGGGAGTCGGTCCTGCATCTCATCCTCTGGGCCACGGGGACTGTTTCAAGTGCCACCCAACACAGTTCATGTGCCTGATGGACCGTGAGGCCAAACGGAAACGCTGGAGTTTGGAGCAGAGGGAGGGTTAGCGCAGAGCCAGGCAAGGGGAGGGGCGGCTCGTGCCCGGGAACCCCCGAGCTCCCCAATGGCTCCGTGGAGTTTTTATAGGCAAAATTTGGGGTGAGGGCTGCAGGGGTGTGACTGTCTTCTGACTGGCTGGTGGGGAGGAACAGGGTGGGGCTGCAGGGCTCCTGTGCTCGGCCTGAAGCTGCCATCCTCCACCTGGTGGTGGGGCGCCTTAGTTCCTGCAGAAGAGCTCAGAGACACTGCTATGTCTGTTGCTGGAGGAGCAGCCAGGACCCGCACCGAGGCCGCACCCTTGCTCCTCGACCGCTCCTCCCGTCTCTGCACCCCTCCCTTCCCTGATGACAGCTGTTGGAATCTGCCCGTTGGAACTCGGAAGGTCTGGGAGGCTCCTTCCTATGAACAAGAAACGGGGGACGTGGGAAGGATTCGTATCTGGGAGGACCCCCGGGTGCTGGCTTGGTTTCCCCTACTCCTGTTTCAATCTCCCCAGGTCTTTCAGAGGAGCGGGCGATGACCACTCTGGCTGCTTCCTGCTGAAACGGGGTGGAGTCCTCCCTCGATCTGGGTAGCGGACACTGAATGGGAAACACTCCCGAGTTCTCGGATGTGACCCTGTGTGATTAAGGTCTCAGTCCCGTCAGCTACCATCTTGGCGCAGCAGACCCAGTCAGGAGGAGGAGGCTTGACAACCGGACTTTAATGATAAAATAGCTCTCACTCCCTGAGAAATTCAGGACAAGCTTGGAACCAGTCTGGGCCTGGCCTTCAGGGAGGCGTGCGGTCAGGCAGCTGGCTGCCTAACTTCAGCTAGGAAGGTCGTGACTTCTGATGTGGCGTCTACTACACAGCGCAGTGTCTCCGGGCCCTTCCACAGGAGCCCAGGCCCTACCCAGGTGCATGCCGGTAACTTCAGGCTGAGCACAGGAGCCCCGTCGGAGGAAGGGCACATACTTGCAGGCCTCCCCTCCGATTTTGCCTGTAACAACTCCCTGGTGGTTTGCGGGGAGCTCAGGGCTTTTGGGCACAGGTCACCCCTTCTCTCTGCTTGACCCTGCAACAAATGTTTCTCGGCTCCAAACTGATGTTTTGGTTTGTTTGGCCTCACTGTGTGTCAGCCACATGGACTTGCACTCAGTAATGGAACCAAGCAGGACCCTGCGGGCCTCCCCCGACCCCTCCACCAAGTACAGAAGCCCCCACCCCACGTCCCCTGGATCTTGTCTGCAGGGAGCTGAAGTGTCCCAGGCCTCCCTGAGCCCCAGACAAGCAGGTCATGGCTACGGAGCCACAGGCTCGTGTCTGAGGCACCTTCCTGTGTTGTTTCACAGGCACCGTAACTGCCAGCAGGACACCTGCACGGTGACCGGACTGCAGCCATGACGTCAGCTGCTCCGCCTTGAGCGGGACTGAGCCTGTGGTCAGCACAAGTCCAAGAACTGGCCTCGAGAGAGTGGGATTAACGCTCATAATAACCCACATCTCCGTGGGCGTCAGAACGTGTAGCTTGCTCTGCCCGGGGATGTAAGCAGGCACCTACGACTGTCAGCAGGGAGAGGCTGCAGGCCCAGGCAGACGTCCTCCCCCTGGGAGCATGGCGCCCGGCATCAGCAGCAGGAAGTCACGGAAGATGACCCCCGGCCCAATTCCGCGGAGATGGGATGGTGTCGGACAAGCGGGCGCTCGTAAGCAGCTTTTGGCAGGACGGAGCTCTCAGCAGGAGGCCCCTCTGTCTTGTCACCTCAGCTACACAGTCGCCAACCTTGAACCAGGCGTCCGGCCCAGACGCACTTCAGGACTTCTGCTCACACGGCCCCTTGCCTAACCTGCTGGTCTGTCCACAGATCAAAGCAGCAGAGACGGAGAAGGGGCGGCTCACAGACGGCAGATCTCCTCCCCAGCCTCCCCCTCAGTGCGTGAATGGGCAGCAACCAGAAAAAGCACGAGGCGTCCGCGAGCCGGCACGTGGGGGGCATGGCCGCGAGTCCGACCCCCACCTCCATGGGTAACTGAGACCACGTCCCCTCTCCCCTTCAAAACCTCGGAGACGCGTTTGCGGACGTGAGTCCACCTTCTCCCCAGGCTGCTGGCTTTTGTGATTCGAGCAGCCGTCCTTCCTACCAGCGCTTGCCTCCCGAGTACTGATTTCCGAGCGGCGAGCAGGCAGGCCTGAGTTTGGTAACAGTATCGTGAATACTTTCTCCAAATGGTAGTTGATTTTTTTTTATTTTATCTGACCACATCTGACTTGAAATAGAGCAGAAGTTTTAGACAAGGTGTAATAACTCGGCATATTTTAATATTGTGGAACACTCACGTAGCCCCAGGGGAAATATTCTAAGTTAGATACATACTGGATTTTTTTTTAAATTTTATTTTATTTCTTGTTAGGGGGAGATTAGGTTATTCATTTACTGGAGGCACTGGGGATTGAACCTAGGACCTTGTGCATGCTAAGCACACACTCCACCACTGAGCTACACCCTCCCCAATACGTAACGTCTAATATGTGTTCAGTCTACAGATCTTCAGTTACAATATTTCTTTCCCAGTAAATACTTTTTGTGACAATAGAATACACTTGCCTAAGTGACATCCTTAAAACTGCTTCTAATATTTCTTGCATATTCATAGGCAACTGCTATATAATTTATAGCTATAAGATGCTATAAAATTGATTCCATAAGTGTTATTTAACACATTTTAATGGTGTTTAGAAACATGAGTAGCTGCAATATTATTTCCCAGATTCCAGTTTGCAAATCAGAAATAACTGCTCACACTAAGGAGGGACAGCACAGCACCCTGGTTTAACCCAGCTTTTCCAGCATCGATCAGCACACGGGGCAGACGGGGCAGCACCCCCGCCGCTGGCTGCTCCTCTTCAAGAGGCGCTCAGACCCTGCCCTCTCAGCCCCACGTTGCTCCCTTCCTGCCCCATCCTTCCCGCTTCTGTTTGCTCTTTCCTTCAGCACCATCCCTTTCCCTCATCGTGAGGAGCTTAGAAACCATCCTTGAAGACAGGACTTTCTCTGTAATTTCTCCTCAATTATTTGCCACCAAATCTCTGGGCCTTTTAAAAACTCATTTAAACATTCTGATGTGAAGTGTTAGAAACAGGCTGCATCAATGTGGTCAGGGATGTCTCAGAGAAGACCGCTGCCCCTGGGATGGGGGTGAGTGCGTGCTGACCAAGACGGGGTCTGAGAGCAAATCACAGGGGCACTGGGAGACTCACGCCCTGGAGCCATTCGCTCTCATTCCAAAGAGAAATGGACCAGAGACCCTCCTCCTCTCCCAAGAGAGCTGTGTGTGTTGTCTGAGCTCAGACGGGCATGACAACCTCGAGACCCTCCCCGGTGACCCAGCCTCCACCTTCGCAGAGCACGCCAGCCTCACCCGCCCGCCTGCAGGGACAGCGGTGAGATGCCCTGTGAGTGATTAACAGGGCACCTCAGATCCACAGCCTCACGCTTCATGTCAGCAAAACAAATAAGTAAATGTCAATATTAAAAACTTAACATAAAGTTGCTTTTGATTTGGGCAAAGCAGAATTTGTTATTGGCAACTTGCCTCCAGCTCTGGGATATCAAATCCAAGATCAGACAAAAACACATGTAAATATTTAGGAGTAAATAAATTCACTCACCATATTTCATTATTGCTTTGACAATAAGAGGTTGCTGAATATTAAGAGTAAAACTGCATCTGTTAAATTCAGATGGATTTTCAAACTCATTTATAAGTGTGTAAATAAAGCCCCTCGTGTTCGGCGTGAGCTGGGGGGTATTTCTGCTGGCATTTATTGTCCCGCCATAAGATGGAGGACAGTGCTGAAGAGGTGGTGAGTGAGGGGCCTGGGACCCACAGCCGGGGACCCACAGCCAGGAAACGGAAGGATTCCGTGTGGAGCCCAAAGCTTCCAACCATTAACTTACAACTTTTCCAGGGAGCCTCCCTGCCTAATATTTTGCAGAGTAAACATTTCCACCGCCTTATAACATCCTTCAGTCCCCATTTGAAAACATGCTTCTGTTATTTTAGACAGTACATGAACGTGATTTAAAACCTTTGGTTTTAAACCAGCATGATGCCATGATGTAACGGCAACGTTTGCTTTTTCTTTCTATTTAGAAAAATGATCGTAGTTCTGGGTCTGCGTGTGAGGAGTTGAACATCACCCTCCCACGTAACAAGCAGGTTGAAGCTGATGGATGGAAGATTCAACAACCCCTTCTGGATCTGTAGGACAAGGGAGGATGCAGGGCAAACCACCGCCCCAAGCCTGGGGGCAGCAGACCAATACAGGGCATCTCATGTTCTTGGAGCAGAGACTCCTGAGCAGAAACACGGCAGGAACCAGCGCCGGGGCCAGAAACCCTGCCTTGTAATCAGAGAATTGCTGGAGGCTCAGAGCGGACAAGTTTGAGTTAAAAACTCCAGGGGGCCCAGTCACTGGGTGACCCATGCAACACTGTGAGGTTCACCTCCAGAAGCTCGTCCAGGTTCTCATGGAAAACACTGGGGAAGAACCCCCTGGGTCTCCGGCGGGGGTGGGGGGAATGGGGTCACTCTGGAATCCCCAGAGCATCCTGTTCTCCCCAGGGGAACCCGTGAGCTGGAGCCTCACCTGCTGGGGTTTTCACAGCCTAACTGGCCTGGGGAGGGGAAGCTCTCAACTCCAGCCCCCTCCAGCCATCCTGTCCCACCTAAGTGGGGAGAAGAAACTGAGAAACACGTGTGACATCCACCGTCCAGAAGCACAGGCTTCACTAAGAGACTGAGACCTGGTCGCAGGACCACAGGCAGCTTGTCCCCTGTCCCCCCCACCACCCCAGCACGGCACTGAGGGACCATTTACAGCTGATACTCTTACCCGTGCCTCATGTCCAGGTGGTGAGAAAGATAAACGCAAAAGAAAAACACCACATCTTGGCATATCATTTTCAATTATGTAAAGTTAAAGGTTAAAAAAATCCTGACTGAAGCCAGAGTGAGGAAAATCTTAACTACAGAGGAACTAGACAAGAATTACTGCAACGTCTCCTCACCAGAGGAGACAGACAGACGGCCAATAATCACATGAAACGTGCTCCGTGTCCTACGTCGTCAGGGGAGGAAAATTAAGACAAGGCGCCACAGCCACACAGCTGATCGAGTGGCTAAAGCCCCACCCTGGCCGCGCAGAACGCTGGCGAGGCCGCGGCGCAGCGGGAACGTGCCCCGCTGCGGGGGAAGGCGGGCGACGCAGCCCCTCGGGAGGAAGTTGCTCACCAACCTAAACACGCTCCCACCGTCCGATCTGGCGGTCCCGCTCCTTGGTGTCTGCCCACAGGAGCGGAAAGTTCACGTCCACGCAGAGACCTGCATGGGGAGGTGCCTCCCACACGTGGCCTCACCCCGCCTTTTCCTTTAAACTGCAAAGCCCGGGAAGACGCCACGTCGTCTGTCTTTGCTTCCTGCAGAGTTTGCTCAGCGCCGTTTGAGGTTCAGCCACTAAATGCTTTGAGACTTGTTGGCTTGCTGCCTCCACCCACCAAAAAACAATCTGAAGGGTTGATTTTTCCTCTATGCAGTCGACCTTTGAACAGCGTGGGTTTGAACTGTGAGGCCCCACTGCCACGTGGACTGTTTTCAATAGTAAGTACGTGTAGTAAACGCAACGTGGTCTGAGGGCGGTCGGGCCCTGGGTGCAGAACTGCAGGCACACGGGAACCACGCCCAGGAGGCCCCCACCGTGTGGAGGGCCAGGGTTCCCACTGTTGCTCAGGGTCAGCCGTCTCCTCCTCAGAGGGCACTGGACGGCATTTCCAAATCACGCAGCTCCACCCCAAAGCTACGACACTTATCATCACGTATTTATATGAACAGATGCGCTACATGTTTATTTACATGCTCAATATTTACTTTACAGATTATACAACCGACGACCAAGGATGTCTTCTGCATCTTAGGTCTGATGCTAGATGTGAAGGAAGCAAAGTTGGACACAGCATTAAAGGAGCACCCCGACCAGCGGAAAATAAGAAAATTGGATCTGTAGCGTTTTACCAATACAGAGGAGCTCCCCCAAAGTCATCCCCAGTCTCACAGCACCTCTCAAGCAGGCCCTGACTGACTTGGTCTCACTTGTAGGTGACATTTAGCAACAACAGTTCAGACGACCAGATGTTGAAAAGCTACATGAAGCCGTTAGGAGGTGGACAAACACATCAGGTGAATGAGTCTGGATTTCGGGTTGACTGTTAATGACCCTCCTGCCTTCGTTCCTCCATTTCTTCCTGTGCCTCACTGGTGCTGAGTGCCCTGGAAGTTATGTGGATCCAGGAGGAACAGGTGGCTCCTCCATCCTGTAAGCATGAAGAATCCAGTGACATGAACACGCAGGCTGAGCTGGCGCTGTGGAATCGGAGACCTTCTATGCTGAGGCTGCCAAAGTTCATACCGCGAGACAGACCCCATCGCTGCCCGGGAGCAGGCCCGTCTCAGTCTCCGGGGAGGCCTCCTCCTGGTGTCTCTAGGTGGTCCTCATTCAGGATCACCAGCACTGATGGCCGCTCTCCGCCCGCAGGCCCGTCCCGGTCGGCGGCGGCATCGGGCCCCCGCCGGCTCCTCCTCCTGCAGCCACGACAGCCCACACCGAGTGTCCGTGTCCGGGAATCAGCGCGCGCGCAGGCCCCGCTGTGCTCCTGGGCCACAGAGGATGTGCGGTGCTCTTCTGACGTGATCGGTGAGCTCGTGTTTACACTCAAAAAATCGAATTGTGAAACTAAGCACTTTCTCCAGGAGAACAAACTCCGTATTTCAGTGACCTGAGGTCTGGGCTGCCGGCAGGAGTGCTGGGCGGATGTGACGTCTGCAGCAGCGTCGGGCCCCGGAGTCCGGTGCCATTGGTGTGGGCGTGGGGCTGATTCAGGCTCCCAGGGTGGCGCCCTGAACCGTCCTTCTGGGCCCATCCGGGGTCTTGCTTTTCCTGCACAAGCAACCTCGTGGAGCAGACACACCCACTCACTCTTCTCGATGTCGACGAAACCGTAGTTACCAAACGATGCTGCTGGTGCTCAGCTGGAGAGGAGGGGGAGGGGGGGAAGTGTCTCCTGCAGAAACTGTTCGGAATGGGAGCTAATGAAAGGAGCGCCTGCCAGGAGGTGCCTTCCCGGGGCAAGAGCGAGGCGCCAGTTACAGGGGAAGGTGAGGCGGCAGGTGTGTCATTACCACAGGGTCATGCAGCCCTTCCTACACCAAGCATGCAGCCCCGTCTCAGAGGAACCAGAAACCAGGGAGGGAGGGCACCCTGGTCAGAGAGAAGAGTGGGTGGAGACAGAACCAGGGTGGTGGACAGACAGACAGACAAGCACTCCTGCAAAGCACCTGCTCTCTGCAGACGCCCTCTGAACGGGCCCCACAAAAAGGAGGACATGCTGCCTGACCCCCAAATGCCCAGAACCTGGGTTTCTGGAGCATTAGCGACACAGGGCTCTGATGATCGGCGGTGGCCATCGGCTCGTGTGGGACATTAATGACCAGCTGTAAGGGAGCGAGGCAGCTCTGCTAGGATTCTGGGCAAAGGAAGTGACGTCTCTCAGGGTGCAGACTGGTTGTGGGGACGGAGCAGGGATTTCCTGCAGCTCTGGTGTGGCCGCAGGCCCAGCACGGGGTCACCAGTAGCAGAACTGGGCCAGCTCACCTCACTGTGCGGAGCAGCCGGGCTCTCAGGGAGAGCCTGACCCCCGCCCAGCCCTTTCCATCTCTTAGCTCAGATGAGTGCCTTCCCCAGCTCGGTTCAGGATTTGGGGGGGGGCACGAGGTGTCCGTGAAAAGCCGCAGTGCACCCCGCATTCTCCTAAAACACCTGTGATTTAGAAGGCGTTGTAGCCAAACCCAGGGAGAGGGAGGAGGAGGGCCTGAGGGCTGCCCACTGGGCTCGGAAGCGGGTCGGGGAGGCGTGGTGTCCTGCTCTGCCTGGGGACCCGGCCCCAAGGGGCTGCATACGGAGGGGCCCTGGCCGCGGCGGGCCTCGCCCCCAGAGCAGCGATCTGGGAGGATGCCAAACCCCTGAGCACACTATTTGCTATTTACGTGGGAGGAGACGTGCTTCGGGACAATCCCAACAGCTGAGGTCAGGGATTCAGTCCCATGATGTGCTGTTCTGACGCCACCGCCAAGAAAACCGGCCACGGGATTTCCCAACACACAAGCAAAGCCTGGCGCTGATGGGAAGCGACCTTCTCCACCTGCTGGTCAGGGAGGCCCTGCGCCCCCAGAGCAGAATTTCCGTCCATGAAATGGAAATTGGCCCTGGGAAGTAGATTAAACCGTCCGCTCCTGGAACAGGTAGAGCACTGTGATCACGTACTTAAAGCGTCCCTCACGCTTTAGAACGCTGTGCGTGGGGAGACCCAAACCTTGAGAGTCTTAGCTAACGAGGAAACTAAAATCAGAAGGACTTTCCGACCCGGGACCTGGGACATCCAGGCACATCCCCCCGGTTCTGGGGGTGGGGACCCTGCTTCGGGGGGAGGGGGCTGACCTCGGGGAGGCTGCTTCTCCCTTAGCCGCAGGGAGCGGGAGGCACCTCGGCCCGAGCCTGACTGTCATGGCGCATCCCAGGTCCTCAGCGCCCCTCCCCCCGCCCCGCCCGCTTCTCCGCCCACAGGGAGGCAGGCAGCTCAGTGTCTCCTTCGTGTCAAAGTGCATCTAGCAAGAAGCATCAAGAGCAACTGGGGAGCATCGTGCGTCTGGGGAGAACTCGGTGACCGGGCAGCGGTGGCGCGAACTCGCCAGCACCCGCAATTCACAGCCTTGGTTTATGGAAAACAGGGGTCCCCGGGGGAGCCCGGGCCTGGGTCCTGGGACAGAAAAGGGCTCGGTGGAGAGGCCGATGGGGTCTGATGGAGCCTGTGGTTTCGTCACCAGAGCTGGACCTCCCTTAACCGTTCAGTTTCAGCGATCAGACCACAGTCAGTTACGGGGTCGACACTGGGGGAACCTGGAGGGAGGGCGTGGAGAAACCCTACCACGGTCCAGCTTTCCCGTAAACCCACAGTTAATCAAAAATAAAACGCTTGCTAAAGACCAACGAAAGGAAGACACGCATTCGCGTCTAGACGTCTGAGGGCGAAACTTGGTTTGTCCTTTATTATTCTCAGGTTTTTAAACCGACTTACTGAGGTATGACTGCCATTCAAAAAGCTGTGTAAACGTAATGGCTACAACTTGATGGGCTGAAGATGAGACACTGGTGAAACTGACGGTATTTGCCCCGAGGCCCTCAGCCCTCCCACGTCAGGGCTGGCAGGTGCCGGTGAGGAGGGGAGGAGAGGGAGCCCGTCTGCGCTGCTGGGGGGAACGTGACAGGGGCAGCGGCTCCTCAGAGAAATAAAAACAGCCGCGCTGCGAGCCGGCCATTCCACTCCTGGTTCTTCATCCCAAAGAAACGGGACCTGGGCCTGCAGATACCTGCACCCCCGTTCAGGACAGCAGCACGCAGCCGGCCAGGGCCGGGAGGCAGTCGCACGGCCCGCTGACGGGCGACGGGACAGCGAGAACGGCCGCCTGCACACAGGGAGCAGCACTCGGCCTCAAAGGGAGGAGCCCCTCTATCCACTTCAGTGGCAGAAAGGTCACGACACTGAGGGGGCTGCATACAGATTGTTAGGTTTCCCGAAGCCGTCAGGTTTTGTCTGTGGTTCTGACGTTCAGACTCACAGAAAGGGAAACTGCTTTCACTGATGAACTTCTAGGCCGGGCATCCACATTATATGCGGCCAATTTAGGGAAAATGGTGCAGGTGGGAATTGGAAAATAAATTGCAAACTGTAGCGCACAGCATTAAATTTCTATTAGGACCCAACAAAATTGGACTGTTCGGCTATTCTGATAAAACTTGGAAGAGCTGAGGGAAAACAGCTTTTTAAGTTCCGTTCTTTGCCCATTAAATCAGAATGAGGAGAGGGCGCCGTTCTGTCTTGTTTGCTGTCTGGACTCTTCAGCCGTATAACTGGTGCTCTAAGACAGCCAAGCTCCTGCACCCCCACCTCAAGTCAGCTGGCCCTGTAAGCACGAGGACATCCCAGTGTCCTGATGGCTGTTCGAGCTGAAGGATGAGCACGGCGGGTTAATTTAGGACTTTAAGAAAAGCCAGTGGGTCCCCGCAGACCCCTTCCCGCCGTGGGGGTTGGAGGAGGGCGCCACGGCCATGCCCACTCTGGCCTCGGCCGAACAGCGGAGCTGGTCTTCGCTTCTCTTACAGGAGGGCTGGTCAGCACCTCCCGGGCCCTCCAGGGCGTGCTTACCGGAGGAGCCACGAAGACATGGAAGGACGAGCCCTTCAGGGCCAGGAACTTGGGTCTGAAGGTCTGAGAGGAGCCGGCCCCATCCAGCCTCTCGCTGGCCCACCCCATGTGCACAACCTGCAGGGGAAAAGCTGCACATTAACCACCAGATCTCAGCAGGAGCGGAGGGTCGGGGCGGGGGGACCGCGTCCAGCACGCTCGCGTCCGCGGACTGGACACCGGGAGGGCTGGGTCGGTCAACGTCCAACCGGCAACCAAGCAGACACGACACGAATGTGCCACGTCTGGGGTCGCTCGCCCACAGCTCTGCGAGGGGCCAGGCTCCGCGCGTGAGCTCCTGCGTGGCCTTAGTCTTGGCCCGTGCTGGGCTTCTCCACTCCCTCAGAACTGTGCCTTCCATATTTATTTTTTCACTTTTTTACTTATTTATTATTATTTTTTCTTTTTTAGGAGGAGGTAATTAGATTTTACTATCTACTTATTTATTTTTTTAATGGCTGCACGGAGGATTGAACACAGGAGCCTGTGCAGGGAAAGCCGGCACTCTGCCACGAGCTACGCCCTCCCTTCTGCCTGTTTTTTAAAACAGTATTTCCTTACACTCTCTTAGGGGTTAGTATTTCAGATTTGTCTACGCGGTTGCAGAAAGCCCTAACCGTAAACTCCACACCTGTGTGAACGTTAGTTAACACACACGGGAGAAGCGGTCGTTCCTTCATAGTTCAGCTTCCTAACAACAGTGAACATAATACTGGGCATTGAGCCTTCTAAACCTAGAGACGCAAAACACAAACCGCAGCGATCAGAACACGACCTTAAAAGTTAGTGAAAACAGAAACACGGAATCCAGCGCGTGAACTGAAGTTGGCTTCCCTGAGGTTCTAACGTGATGCGCTCGCAGGCGGTGGGAAGAGGAATTTCGTTTTAATTTTCCTGTTTCCTCATTTTGCTACGTTAACAACAACAAAAATCCTGCACAGTGAATATTAAAACGTTCTGCACATTTAAACAAAACGAGGAGTAAGTCATCACAGACACGCCGACCGCTTTATGAACCGAAACGTCTGAAGGCAGGCGTGCCCCCCGGGTCGGAGACCTGGGAGCTCGCAGGAGAGCCCTCATGGCAGCCGGCAGCCGTGGGCTCGAGCTAGGTCACCTCCTTCCCATCTTTACCTGACAAACCACTGCCGGTTCCGCCTGTGCCTGGTGAAAGGCTTCCTGGGCCAAGGCGCCAGGGGACATTTTACAAAAATGCCATTTTCACAGTGTTCCTAGCAACAGACAAGCGGAAATCACGTCTCCTGTTTACGGAGAGTGGCGGCCACAGCCCAGCGGGCACCACGCTGCTGGGCCTGGGTGCTGAAGCCGGGAGCTAGGGCGTCAGGCCGGCCTAGACGCAGGAGCCTTGCAGAATGGCCCGCTGTTTCCCTGGCTCGTGAGCCTGCCCGTTCCCTCTGGGCTCAGCCAGCGTCTCCCGAGGACGTAGGAACCACGCCACCGTGGTGAGGTTTCAGTGCTAAAACAGGCAGTCTACTGTGAGCAGACAAGAAAGCCATTTCATATGTGTCTCGGAGTCATGTAACGTCGCTGGTCTCCATTTTCTGTGATTAGCTCCCGTGGAAATTCCGAGAATCTGACGCTGAGCCACGGGAACCCCTCCCACAGCGCTGGCGGGCCCGAGGTCAGGGGAGTCAGGGCTCTGGAAAGCGCGCCGATGCAGCTGACTCCCTGAGCGTCTAGTGGCCTTGAAGCTGACCACATGGATTACCTAGAACACCTCGGATTGACTGACTCCCCCCTTTATGTCTGGTTGGGTCACACAGATACACTTTCTAACACGAGCGGTAATACGGCTATAAATCGTAAGACGTGCTCAGTTTCCATCGTTAACACCTGCTCCGTTGTAGCCGCGTTGTTTGTGTTCTTACCCTTTGAGTTTTAAGAGTCCTTTGTATATTCTCGATAAGAAGAACTTCATTTTCTCTCTAGCAAGTCTAGCAGACCCTTGATATTTCTAAAATGAATTCAAGGAGTGATTACTGAATCCCACACTCACTGCTGTGCGAGCACGATGATTTGTACAACTTACGTAACACAGGATTCATTCTGGGTACGGTTACCAAAACCAATGAACTGCAGATACACTGAGTGAAAACACACACAGTGAAGGAACATACAGAACTGCAAACATACACAGTAAAAAGCGGGTTTGCTCAGAAATCAGCCTCCGGTACGTGAAGTCTGGATGTGTGGTGTTAAGGAAGCTGCATTGGTTATTTTAAGCTGGTGCCTGTGATCATCCTTCTGAACGTCTTTGAGGGGCCGGTGTTTGGATACTTTTTTCTTAGTTCAAATTCATCAGAGCCAATGAGCTGCCCTGTGGTTTGGGACAATATCCACCCCATTATGCTATTTGCTGATAGGGCTGCCTTCTTAGCGGTGGGCCGGGGGCCACTGGGTGACACTGGGGCAGGGACTCTGGACATGGAGCCAAAGTTACTCGGAGCCCTGTGTCCCCGTCCTCACCTTCAGAACAGGACTGACAGCCAGGCACACGCCTATTCTGGGGGCAGGAGCAGCGGTCTGCACACGGGTGCTGGCATCGCACAACGCCAGATCGTCTCAGCACCCTTCTGGGTACACTCTTCTGGGACTCTGCTCCCCTCTGGGTCCGCATCAGACCCCACACTCTCTGAGGGCAAGGCTGCGTGCCCCGCCATCTGCCCCACGTCCGCATCACACCCCACGCTCTCTGAGGGCAAGGCTGCGTGCCCCGCCATCTGCCCCATGTCCGCATCACACCCCACGCTCTCTGAGGGCGAGGCTGCACGCCCCGCCATCTGCCCTGCAGTGCAGGACTGGCCGAGGGGCCTGGTGCCTGCTCCCTGAAGGAAGGGGTGTTGTCCTCCTTCTGTCACTGCGCACGTCTGCACGAGCAGCGGAATGGGCACGCAGCAGGGCGTGCTGACGGGGGCATCAGGTCGGCCGGCTGGAAGGCCTCGGTTTTACTGACGACTGTCAAAGCATGGAGCCAGAATTTTTAGAAAACATAGAAAACTGTTTCAACTCTAAATCGCTGCAAGTTTTCGAGGCAGCAGCTCAAACCTGTGCTTTGATGCTCCATCTGTCACCAGGAACCGCACCGAGCTCCTCCTCCTGCCTCTGCGTCGGTGCAGCTGGTGGGGACACAGAATCATCACGGCCCAGGAGAAAAGTAAGCGGCGGGAAGCAAGCAGCCCCCGCAGGCCCCCGGCAGCGCCGTGCGAGGCCCTGGGCCCCCAGACAGGCCCCCCCCCCCCCCCCGCTGAGAACCCCGGCAGGCAGGGCCTGCAGCCTGGGGTCCTGGGGGGGCGGGGGCGGGGACACAGTAATTCTTTTGTCTGCAATGGGGAGAACTCTGCTGGGATCTCCCTTCATTTTTAAAACCTCGCATTCCAGTGCTGCCACGTCTCCCCGTCCTCTTTCTCTTCATGAACTACTTGGTCGCGCACTGCAGTTCAGACGCCACGAGGGAAGAATGACGCACTGGGATCTGACTTGTGGGAACTTAAGATGGCTGTAACCCCCACAGACATAAAAGTGTAGATTAATGGCAGACAGAGAGATGCTGACAGACAGACAGACAGGTACACAGAGTTGCATCACAGACGGTCCGGCTGAGCGACGAGCTGAGAACATGAGTTTAGCTGAAGCGGGAAGCCGGGCTCTCCAGCACAGCGCAGCCTGTGTTGTCCCCGTGAGAGCCCTTCAGGGACAGAGGTACCGTCGATTCCAGCTCAGCCTGAGAGTCACTCTTTCTCAGGAGACCCGGGCGCCAGCTGGGACCCCAGAACCACATCGCCCAGAGCAGGTCTCCCCACTGCCCCCAACCCTAGTCAGGCCGCCTCCCTCCTGGGGCCGGGCCGGCGTTGGGTTTGCTGTTTCCCCTCCCGGGTCTGGTTGACACAGCGCTGGGCACAGCCCTCGACAGGAGTTAGACGCTGAGGAGCCAACTGGGGGCTCCTTTCCTGGCCAAGGGGTCGACGCACAGATTGTCAATAATCTGAAACGTCTAAACATTGGATGTGAAGTTGATGAAATTCCGTATGTAACTGAAGTCTGCCTGGATTAATTAGCAATGAAATACGTTACCGCTTAGCTATTACTGGGAACACTGGCAGCTTTACCAGCCTTTTTTAGGTATATGCAGCTCACAATTTCAAGGGAAGCTGATTTTATCTTTTATGGCTTATTACATAGTCCAAGAAGTGTATATTATAATTTAATGAACACATACCTGACTATATTAAATCAAGGGGATCTAACCATTAAAATAAAAGAGCGTAATTTCATTTATCTTTTCTGATTCATTTCAATAGAAAAGTCCTTTTTCTTTGTTTCACCTGAATGAGTCAAAATAATTCGTTTAGCATCTACGAGATAATGACTGTACAACTGGTCTGTTCCTTTTCACAGGAAAAGCTAAACAACGCGAGTTATTTATGCTTCTTTTAAATTTGGTGATTAAGGAGCCATGTCTCCCTTTAATTCAGGTTTTCAAGAAGAAATTCATTTTGGAAAATAGGTTCTTGCTATTTTCGTAGGGTAAACACGTGTCCTGGTTTTCCTGGGACAATTCTAAACCTGCTCCTGTGGTCTCAGCGTTACCGTCAGGTTGTTCTTCACCCCAGAAAGAAGTGCCCCAGCTTGGATGACAAATTACAGTCACGTTATGCACCAGACGCCAGAGCCTAACACTCTACACCCCAGGCCTCTGCATTGTCCTTCCAACTCTGTTCGCTTTTGCTTTTGTTTGCCAGTCTCAGTGGCTGTCAAGCATCTTTATTTTTTCATATTTATTCAAATATTATTCTTGCTACACACCAAAATCAGCAGTTAATTGTTCAAAGTGAGAAAAAAAATCCTTTTTTGAAAAACAGGATGCAACACCATAAAACTAACCTCCTATAATGCAAACAAAATGTTTAGTGTTTAGAGAAAATGGGAAACAGTCTCCTGAAAGCCTGGCAGGAGTTGGTTCTTTCTTAATCCTACACAGTGAGGCTCCTCTGTAATATTTCCTTCCAAAAAAACTAATTCAAGCCCTTGAGTAAATTCAAAGTTACACAGAAATTTTAAGGTTGAAAAAAACGACTTTAGATTACCCATGACAGCTTTCTTATTTTCTAGATAAGAAACCAGGAATCAAGTGTTAATTTGCTCAAACGGCACCACCAGAGAAGGGATCGCGTGGGACCAGAATCCAGGTTTTATTCATATAAAGCCACCCAGACTGGCATCACACGAACATGGTTAACAGGAGGTGATAAATTTCACTAAGAGAAAACCAAAGCAAAATTATTCCATGGCCTCGGAGGGTTTTGAACCATAATTCACTTAATGTTCTCTGTGCTGGGAGTCAGGTCCTCAGACTCCGTTCAGGGCTCTCTCCTGGGGCTCATTTTTAAGCAAAACAAAACCCATCTTGACTTCCAGGCCGGTGCCCTTCCCAACCTGCCAGGTGACTCAAGTACAGCCATGAACCCCAGGGGTCCTCAAACCCATGAGGTCCAAGTCCCGGGAGGTCCACACGTCAGCAGGGCGCCTTCTCAGCACAAGGGGTGCTCATGGGTGCGGACTTGACTGGTTCCAGACTACTGAGCGTGAGCGATGTGTTTGGAAAGTCCCAGGGGAGGGCGACTCCCCAGCAAGGACCCTAGAGAAGCCGGGAGGAAGGGGCTCTGGCCGCGGGCGCTCCCCGTGGTGCGGGAAGAGCCTCTGACTCAGCAGAAAAAGGCTCACGGGACATCGTGCCGCTACTGATTGTGCCGACAGAACCCCGACCTCAAATGGCAAGCTGTTGTCGGGGGCAAAGGCACCGACCTGGTCTGTTCTCCCATCCGTCAGCTTTGGGAAATAAATCCAGAGAAGACACATGACGTGTGAACCACGGGGAGGTGTGTCCCCAGTGGAAAGTCCAAGAGAAGCGTCTGTCTTAGGAACACAAGGTGTAGCAAGGAAAGTGTGTTTGTGTGTGAGCACGAAGACGAGTCCTCTGTTGTCTGAGGACGTTTGAGGGACGTTACATCAAGCAGCCCCCCTCCCTCGCTGCCCCATGTACACAGACACAGCTGTTCACAAGTTCAGAGAAACATAAAAGGAATACAAGGTAGAGGAAGTTTGCCTAGTGTTTCTTTTCTAATTTAAAGACGTCGACTAGAAGGGTTTAATTTAAAACATGGCTCTAATTTCCTGTCTTTTTCAGTAAACGTTTGATTGGCAGACACTTTCCTGAATGTCTTCCACTTTGAATCAAATTTTATCACTAAGCACTATTTAGAGTATTTATACACACTATTTAACGCAAACTGAACGATTCTTTGGTTTTCTTAACTTGAGGCTGCAATGGTGCTTCCTCAAACCTATGGAATTAGAACCAGAAAGCTAATGGGCTATGAAGTTTTAAAGGTTCACGCCTGCAGCTTTGGCTTTGACTTTATCAGAAAGGAAACAGGGAGTAACACAGGGACTTCAAAGCTCGCTCCCCTGACACAGCTGAGGACTTGCACCCCTAGTCAGCACGCACCCCTCGAGCCAGGAAGTCGGGCGTGTTCAGGGCTGGCCTCTGCTCTCAGAAGGAAGAACTGAGGGTTCCTCATGAGGCAGGGAACCTGGGTCGAGGTAGGGGCCCCCCAAAGTGAACACACCGTCTGCGTGGGGGGGGAGGCTCTTCCCCAGCAACAGGATCTGTGGCGTCAAAGGCCTCCCCAGAGCAAAACTTCCCAAATGAGGGCGCCATCTGAGAAAACGACACGAATCCAGAACCTACGCGCTGTAACTGACTACACTTCAATGAAAAACATTCCGAATTACACGGGCGTGTCTCCGCCATCGATCCCCTCTAAGCTTAAACGATCACACCCAGTTACCTTGTGACCACGGCCCCCTACAGAACACGGCTGCCCACAGCACCGAGATCCGGCTCTCAGGGCGGAGCGGCTCCCGGCGCCACTCCCAGCACAACGGCAGTTTTACGCGGGGGCACTGAGGGCGCGGCCCTGACTTGGGTCTGACGTGTGCTGGGGCTTTCCTATCCACGTGTCCGAATCCAGCTTCAGAAACAGAAAGAGGCTGCTGTTGGAGACTTGCACGATCCACGCAAACGCAGTCTACCTGGTCACCAGGAGAACAGCCCGTATTCACCATTCTCACCTGCAGAGAGAGGGGAGCAAGGAGTCATTGTGACATGTGTATTAAAGCCGTAATTTCCCACCCTGTCGAGTTGACAGCTGAAGTTAATCAGCTGCATGAAGTGCCCTTGGAAACAAGTGTCTTTTAGGAAGCTTTTTCCCCAAAAAACAAGAGCAGACACAAATGCATGGTAGCGGCTCTCATCACAGAAAACCCAAGACGAGCACTCGGTCTGCTCTGTTTCTGGCATCAGCATTTTGTGAAGTGAGGCAGTGGGGCAGCTGCTGCTCAGAGCTCAGCACCTGAGGGTCCGGGGACGTGGTCGCTGCCCTAGGTGATCAGGGTCGTTACGGTTCCCACATCTCACACCGCTCCTTCCTGGGTCCCCCAGCCATCCTGCACGGTGGACCTCACTCCCCCGGATTTACAGCACGGCCACGACTACGCAGCTGGGAAGTGGCTCTGAGCCCGCAGTTCTGGCTCTAGAGCACTCGTGTCTCCTCCCCCCGCTCTGCCTACGAGCTGCTCTGTGCGGGAACCATCGGCCTGAAGGGCTCTCGTGGTCACGCGCATTCTGCAAGTGTCCGTCCACCACCACCTGGCTGTTCCTTTCCTCCCGTCCACCCGGATACCTTTGGAAGTCAAAATGTCAGGTAGGAGAACTGAGGTCCTAGAGAGGAGCGGGTACCTCCAGTGCAACGGAGAGCCCCAAGGTCTGTGGAATAGAAACCTCACAGGGTCTGAAACTGCTCCAGCAGCCCCCGGAAGGTGGCGGCACGTGAGAAGAGGGGGCGGTGGGCTGCTGCTGGGGCCGTGACTGGCTGGCCAGAGGGCGTCCAAGGACACCAGGCCCCTCCTCCACAGTGGCCCGGGGACGGAGCCAGCTCTGGGCTGCCAGCGTGGCCCGCGGGGCACGGCACTGGCCGGGAATGAGAACCAGCAAACCATCCCCGGCCACCTCTGGCCGAGCGCTGGTCCTCCCACGAGCCCCGCACTGCGGACGCCAGGAATCACCTCGGGGACCTTAATGCTGCACGGATGCTCGCCTCCCGCCACATCTCAACCTGCCAGCTATTTTATGTTTTAACTTCGTGCTGACTTTGATCATAAGATGGTTCTCCCAAGGAGACAGAGCACTCTTCCTTCCTGGGTACCTGCAGTGAACCAGGAGTATTCTTGGTAGCTGGGCCTCTTTGTAAATTTCCTCAGTGTTTTGGGAAATGACATCTTGAACCCGATTAGGTTCCCCAAATAAAAACGCCACATCACACCGACGCGCTTGGGTAAAACGCACATAAAGGCACCTGCGCGCAAATGTTTCTGTGCAGGCGGGAGGGGAGCGACCAGCGTGAAGAATCCGGACGCTTGGTTGAGCCTCTGCTCTTACATCAGTCATTACAGCTTTGCAATGACTCAGTTGTTTAACTTTTTTTACTCAGAGATTCGACGTGTTCTTCTGTTTAATGTTATTACCAATGTGTTAGGCTCAACCGCAAGTAACAAAAAAGTCTTAATTATTTTTGTGGACACGATGGGAGGTCCGCACTCACGTTCTGCAGCGTCAGGTGGCTGATGTTTGCTGACACGGCCCTGAGCCAGTCGGCGCCGTCCTGGGCTGTATGACACTGCAGGAGCCCCGTGCTGCCCCCGTCTGGGGCCAGCACCTTGAACGCGCCGGACCTGCGGGAAGAGCGGAGACGCTGGAGGGGGCCCCTCGGATCCAGAAGGGGCGACCGGAGGGGGCGGAGGTGACCCCATCCATAGTCACCACGGCAAACCCAGTGCTCAGCCAGCCCGTGTCAGGACCTCAGGTAGGTTTACTGAAAGCAAGCTCAAGGCCCTGACATCTGTCACCAATAGCTGTTCCTATTTACTGAAAATACGGAAGGCAATTCAGACAGGAAGTACGCCCTGCTCTCGCAGGAATGGTGGAGTTCCTGTCTGACGGGGTCCTGAGACCAGCTTTTTGAAGACCGTTCATCGCGGTATTTGAAGCTCCTGACACAGGGTGACGGCGCAGGTCAAGCAGCAGCGTCACTCAGCGCGAGGCGCGTTTACGGCCGCATGCGCACTTCTGATTTACAAAAGGGCTTTCGAAGAAGTTGGTTCTCCTTTATTTTCACTATAAAAACCACCCTGCCCCAAACCTACAGTGACAGTTCTCATAACAGCAACGTAACTGTAACTTTCAGTAGTTCTTTCCTACCCTGCACAGCCTTTCTGTCCAAGGGAATGCACACACATCTACTGTCACAGGCTGAGGTGCGTCCCCCCAGAATCTGCACGTGGAAGCCCCAGACCCCAGTGCGGCGTCTCTGCAGACGGGCCTCCAAGGAGAGAAGCCTGAGCGAGATCGGAAGGGGGGCCCTGATCTGACAGGACTGCTGTCCCTGTGAGATGAGGCCCCGAGCTGGTCTCCACCTGAGGACGAGCTGCAGAGCCGGCCACTGGGCAGTCAGGAGGAGACTCCTCATCAGGCACTGAACCCCCCCGAGCTTTGATCCTGCACATCCCGCCTCCAGAACTCTGAGAACATACGTTTCTGTTGTTTAAGCCCCAACCTACGGTACTTTGTTACTGCAGCCTGAACTAACATAATTATTACAATAAAGGAGTGTCATTTATACCTCTGTTCCTTTTTTAAAGAAACCATGTATCTAATCCATGCAGTTTGCATTCATGTCCTTAAGGAGATAATTGAAAGGTTAAAAAAAATAACAAAACAAAACAAACCTTTTTTCTTAAAAAAAACAAGATTTGCACTAAATTACACTTTAATAATCTTTCAGACGTGGGTTTAATCATGGTTTCATTAAACAGACAGAAGGATGTGACAGAAGGGAAGGAACCGGAGATGACATAAAACAGCCCTGCACATTCAGGGCCGAGGCCGCCAGAGCAGGCTCCCTGACCGCACAGCCCTGTCTTTCCGTGAGCATACATCCCGGCCAGGTGTCAGTCCCGCCCTGGGGAGGCTGCCTGGGTCAGAACACAGGGGCCCTTTACAGCCACGCGTGTCCCCGTCTCCACGTCCTGCTCCAGAGCCCTGGCTCAGAGATCCTACCTGGGGGTCGGGGGGCCGGGGAAACAGGGCGTAAAGTCTACAGCTCCTGCCTTCCTTCCAAAGGAACTCACTCCATTTCCAACAGAACTCGGAGAAGTCCAAGGTCGTGGGTGACCCAGAACAACGGATGTTTTGGTAAAAGACCATTGGAAGGAGCGTCCTGGGTGACGCAGACACAGGCTGAGCTGTCGGCCGGCTCACTCTCAGGAGAAACCCCAGAGCGACACAGCCGGAAGGGGCCCCCCTGGGCTCGGCTCGGAGCTCGGACGCTGGCCCAGGAGCTGGGGCTGGTCTGGCCTTCTCACCGCAGGGTTTCAGCGGTGTCTCTGCAGCTGGGACAGCAATGCCTCTTATTTCCAGTCTAGTTCTGTTAACATTTAGAACTGAAAACAGCATTTCTCCTTCTAGTGACTGACCCTCCGCGGAGGCCCGACGGTCACCTTTCCACGGTCGGAACTACTCCCGGCGGCAAACCAGCTCTCTTCTGATCACTGACTTCTTATGGTGCTTACTTCGTGTTACCATCATCACTGATTGTTGTTGCTTTTGCACACGCGGAACCCGCCTGGACGGAGGGCCTGCACTTTGGGGAGGGCAAGGGGGCGTCACCGGCTGGTGAGGCTGCGGGGTTTCTCAGCGACTCCATGTCGGACGACAGACACACACCTCAGCTCTTCCACCCCCACTCCGCACCGTGCGATCCGGGCCATGGACAGGGGCAGCGACGGGCGTCCAGCCAGCGCTTCTCGTACTTTGGTTCATCAGCTGCGGGCGAGGGAGGTGGGGACGGGGCCTGTGCAAGGCAGACGGGAAGCGACAGGCACAGAGTCGGTGGAGAGCAGGCCAGGCCCCCCAGCCCCCAGACGCACATTAAACACGTTTCAGCTGCTGCAAGAGTGGGTGCGGCCGTGTGCCCAGATCTGGGGAGGAAGACGTCCTCTTCTACCGGAATTTAAATGCTGTTCTTCCTCTAGTTTTAAAAACAAAATGCTGCCCCATAGAGAGGAGAGTCACAAGGGAGGGGAGGGAGAGAGACTACAGCTGGAAGGAATTTCAGGGACGTGACGAAGGCTCTGGGTCCAGGGAGGCCGTGAGCCACCTCCCCGACCTGGAAGGTCAAATTGGAGCGAGCTCGGAGCCAGGACGCAGCACACAGTGATACACAGAAACACAGACAACGTGATAATGTCGCCCAGGCCACACGACCGGGCTTATGCACGAACGGCAAAGACCCCACTGTCCACCCGATGGACGTGAGCAGCGGGGACGCCGCTGGGGACGGGGAGCCAGGTCCCTCCCCAGCAGGGCCTGCAGGTGCGAGGAAGGTGCGTGGAAATGTGAATGAAGCCACACAAACAGCCCCATTTTCAGACGAACAACCCACAGGTGCCCAGTCAGCAAACTGCCGGGTCCTGGGCCTGAGGGAGGACACAGCCCTGGGCCCAGGCGGCTGCACCTCGCCAGATGCCGGACACCGAGTCTGCTTCACAGGGAAGCGTCCTCGCAGCAGCCAGGCCAGGAGTGAGAAAGGCAGGTTTTCCCGGAACCTTCCATCCAGGAACAGAGCAGAACAGGGTACGAATCCCCAACATACAGCAAACACACTAAGGAAGACGGCAAAACCGATTGGCCCCGAGGGCTCCACCAGAGAGGCTCACGCCCGGGGAGGCCGCACAGACTTCAGGCCCTGTGTGCCGACCCCCAGCGCCCGGAACGCGGGAAACGGTCTCAAGGATGAAAACAGGGGCCTGTGGGGGGGCGGTGCTGGCAGTGTGCTCCTCTGAGAAGAGTAAGGCCGTTCAGGATGCGCGGGCGTGAGAATACCCCGGAGCTCCCACCTCGGGAATCCAGCAGGGCCCGGGAACTGCCCTGATGGCCAGAATGCCCTCCTCAGACCAGACTCCCCGCGAGTCTGTGTTGGACGGCCTCCGGCTGGACAGCGCCCCCACCCCAGGATGAACATATTGGGTCCCAATCCCTGGAACCTGGCACCTCATTTGGACAAACGGTCCTGGCCACGTGATTAAATTAAGGATATGGAGCTTGGCATTGACCCCGGATTACCTGGGTGCCCCCGAAAAGCTACTGCAGCCATCCTCACAAGAGGGAAACAGACAGAGACCATAGAGCGGAAGAGCAGGGCCCCGTGAGGACGGAGGCTGAGTCAGGAGCAGCGTGGACACACCACAGGGGGCCCCTGCAGCCTTCGGAGGGCCTCCCCCCACCTGATTTCAAGCCCTGGAGGCTGGATTTGGGTCCCCCCCAACACTCTTTATTTAAATGTATTTATTAATTCCATGGCCTGTAGCTCGGAAGCAAAAGTATTGCAACAGATGTCTAAGCGAGATTTTACGACTGCTCCTCCGTTGCCATCTTTCTGCAGTTGCGTTCTAACGCCTGCTGCGGGATTTGCTGGCGCACACATGAGCACGGAAGACTCACAGCCAGTACTCAGCGTGGACTTCCTACTGGCCTTACTGAGCGACCGTCTGTCTACACCACGGCTGCCCCAGGTGAGGACTCGTCATCATTCACGACACACCACGGCCCGTCTCCAGTCACCAGCTTCATCACCGTCAGCTGCAGTGACCACGCCACGTTCACGGTGCAAGGGTTCTTTACGCACTGTCTCCCTGCGGTTTGCGGAGCGCGGCGGGCTGCGCTCACTGACTCACACCTGTGCCCACAGCGTGCGTCCACACCAGAGTTACTGGGATCCTGCTGCAGCACCACCACTGAGGAGGTCACAATGATTCCAGGACACAATAAACATTATTTAAATGAGCAAAGTAATACGGATTATTTTATAAAATCATTTAAGTTCACTCTTTAAAACATACCAGAAGAAGCAATTTCCCACTACGAAAAACAACTTTTCTTCTATAAAATCAGGTTGCGCTTCGTAAGCCCTGGGCACGTTTTAGCATCAGACTATGAGGTTTTAAAGGAAGCTTTCGGTTCCCTCTCCCTTAGAGCTCTTCTGCCCCAGGGGCCCCTGCCCAGCCCAGAGTTTCAGGTCAGACCTGATGCAACTTTCCTCTAGAAGAATATTTTGTAGAACCCAGAGGCTGAAGGGGGCCGCCAGGTCTCCGCAGGGCAGAGGAGTCCTCTTGACGGCGGGTCCAGGGCTACGGGGGAGGAGGGAGAGCCTGGCAGGGGTCACCTCCCAGCTCGCTCCATTCCTGCATCCCTGCGGGACCCACGCTGCCCGCCCTCTGCCTCTGCAAGCCCCGGGGTCTGGGGGAAGCATCTCGGGAAGGAGCCTGAGCTTCCCCTCCCGACGGGACACCAGCAAAGCGGGCCAGGACAGACCTTCCAGAACCAGCAGTCACGGCTCCATCAGCTCAAGTCCTGGCGGCTTCACCTCTGGGGGCGGGTCCCAGGCTGAGGGACGGTCACCCGCAGAAAGCAGAGATCACGATTCTAATTTCAGCCCCAAACAGCACATCCGCTGAACAGCCTGCGGAGGTGACGAGGTGTGTTCCTCCCAGCGGAGCCGAAGCCCTGGGTCAGACCTGTCAGCTCCCCTGAAGGACCCGCCGCGGAGCAGAGCTCGGGGAACTTAGGGTGACACCCCCCATCGACTCCAGAGGAGGGGCCCCAGGACGCGCTTCCCTGTACGTGACTCACGATGCAGCCGAAAGGTGCCAAGGGAGCAGAGGAGACAGGCCGTCCTGGTTCTGAAACACACGTGCCCGACCACCTCACGGAGCCTTGACTCTGAGGGGCCTTGGTTCTGGGATGAAAATTCTGAGTCGGAGCCCGTAGTAGTGTCAGTCTTTGCTGGAAGAGGATACACCGATTTTCCAGGTTCCCCCGCCTGCCAGGAAGCTTGTCTGGGACCTTCTGCCTGCAGAGGGCTGGGCACCACAGTGGAGGAGGAAGAGGGGATCCCGCCGGCGGGAGTGCCAGCCCAGGACGCTGCGGGACAGCCGTGCCCCACGCTGCCCCGAATTCTGCGAGATGAAGGTGAGCTGCAAACCGCCGAGCGCTCCTCCTGCTCAAATGCTCCACCTGTGCCCTCCGCCCGCACCTTCTGTGCTGGTGGAGAGTGTCTGTAAGTCAGCCTCTTCTAGGAAAATCTTCAGTGCTTTAATACTTGACGTTCAAATGAGAAATCTGAAGCCGACTTCTCCGGTCTTGCCGTCTTATGTCTGCTGTGAGTGGCTGGGGGCGCCCCAATTTCTTCTTTTATTTTTAACTGAACTATATTGAGGCATAAATTACAGAGTGACGAGGACGGACTTAAGAGCACAGTTTGGTGAGGCCTGACATTCGTGTACACCTCCTGCGACCGAGCCCCGAATTACAAGAAAGGTTGACTCCGCCCAGACACACAGCGTTCCCCACGAGGGACGCTCCCGGAGCCGGTGGGCAGGCACCTCCCCGGCAGCCCAGGTGGTCCCCGAGCCGACCTCCATCACACGTGACGCCCACGTCCTCCTCACTTAAATGACGAGCTGGTCACCCTGACTCATGAGGGCCCAGTGCTCACTTCGGGGACAGAGGCTGTGACTGTACTGTGACGTCCACGTGGCAGTTTTCCCTTCTTCTTGCTGTCGTGACTCCCACGTGGTAACTTTCACTCCCGAAATCACTTCCTTTGGGGGTTTGGTCTCTGGCGTGGGTGACAGTCCAGGCCTCGCCCGTCCCTCCTCACTTGCTAAGCCCCCGGCCCGGTCCCTACTTCCCCACCGCATCCCCACCGCATGTCCCCACGGAGGGTCTGAGAGACGGACCCGCTTCCAGAGGGGCCCCCACGTCGCCTGTCCAACCCCTCGCTCGGCCCGAGAACCAGGCCCTCAGGATGGAGGGGACTCTCCGGGCTTTGTCCCAGGTGCAGCCTGTGGTCTCAGGCTCTGAACACAAAACAAACAAATATTTATTTAACATAACAGCACCTTAAGACATTTAAGCAAAGTATATTTAGCCCCTTTTTACATGAAAATAAACGAGGGTTAAGACAGGCTCAGAGAAGCAACCCAGGGTTCCTACAGGATTTGACTTTTTGCCCAGAATGCTTATAATTTTCTCAGTTAAATAAACTACTGCTCAGTATTTTTATAGGAGTTTTAAAATACATGCATTCCTGCAAACCACGGCTTTCACGGTGCTGAACCTGCACGTCAGTCTCCGGGGGCGGCTTGGTCTCCTCGTGTTGGCGCTGGCTGTCTCTGAAGGGACGCGAGTGTGTTTTGCGCAGACACCACCCTCCAGCCGGCCTCGGCCCTGGTCTGAGCCGAGGTCATCCCTGGACGGAAGCCAGGGTCCCGCGGCTTTTGTAACAGAGCTCCAGCTCTCACTGCACTCCCAGTTCTAATTTTCTTTGAAAATGCATCACACCCAGACGTGCCTGCATCTGAATGTGGACAGTGGACCGTCCCACGGCGCCCCCGAGCTGGGCAGGTGACAGGAGCAGCAGGTGGGCCGCACTTGTCTTGTGAGGTGACCCGCTGGACAGGCCGCCGAGGTCACACAGGGACCACGTACGAGCGCATCCGAGCAAAGTAGTTTAAGAAGACGTGCCGCTTTGCACAAACGAGGTTTGCGTGTTCTACAAAGCATCCTATCTGTCAGCTTTTAACCAAGTGTGTTTCTCACTAAAATAATTTTTGCCTGTTTTGCCTCCAAAGAGCAGCTCTCGAAGGCTTGATTACCCATCAAATGCTAACCATGACTGAGGGAGAAGCTTCATTCTACCCTCTTCCTGCAGCTAAACGAGGACATGCGTCTCAGGAGCAAAGCAGCAGAGCTGGGCCCCGTGGTTTTAGCCACAAAAATGTGTCAGTGATTTTTCTATTTGAACTTAATATATTTTTAGTGGAAAAGTTTAGTTTGTTATTTTAATGAAATTAATCCATTAATTTTCTGAAGACAGCTAAGTACCTAAATGACTGAAGTTGTATAAATTTTTTATTATTACAGCAGTTAAATAATTTTAAAGCAAATGAACCGATCTGACAACATACCATTGTTATATTCTTCAAATTGAAATCATTGTTACGATGATAAGATTGAAAATATCTTATAACATGAATGATGGAAAAAACAGGGCTTGATCTTAAACTCTGGGTGGTTGTGAATCAGGCCTGTTTGGAAGCCAGGTGAAGTCTTCACAGCCATCAGGCTCGATTTAAGATGCAGGTGAACGAAACACTGAAGCACGGGGCGAGAAGAAGACAGAGGGTGCAAATACTATCTTTAGAGAAACATGGTATTATTGAACAGGACGGGGGGCTCCCAAGGTGGAACGGCGCTCTGAGAGACTGGACCCACAGAGTGCGGCACCGACGCCAGCAGAGGTGAGTCACTTCCTGTGTCAGGACTGTTGGGAACAGACCTGGTTCCCGAGAAAAAGACGGCACAAAAAATTGTCGAAGAGAAAAACTACTTCACATTACAAGAGAAAAACCAGCATTTTGTGACGACAGTAATGGAGGAAAACAGGCCCATTTCAGACACAGACACTGAGCGGCTCCGCCAGGAGTGAGCGGGGTCCAGGACCAGGTCACCAGGCTCAGATTCCGACGCAGGTGCGCACTGGCTGTGCCCTGCTGTGCGAGCAGGCATGGCCCTGTCCCCTTGCTCAGTGAACTAAATTCCTGTGCCTCGGAGTTTACCCTCCTCCAGACAAAGAAGGTGACCGTGACGGACGTATAGCATCGGAGGGGTTCCTGTAAAATGACTGCCGTGGCAACTGGGGCTCTTGTAACGAATTCTATTACGAAATGCAGCTACACACTTAAGGAGAAAGGTGCAGTCACCCATGCCCTTTCCTTCCATGGATCATCATTCCAGCGCCTGGCGTGTAGGATTTACTTTTCCGTGCCTTTGTAAATGATCGTGTTTCTCGGCACAGACGCTTTTGAAAATTAGTATCATGCCAGTACGTTCCAGTCATTAAACAACCTTACTAAAACCCATTTTAAAACACTGGAAAATCTCATCCCGTGAATCGCTCACCGTGTAACTCATTACTTCCCTGCTCCCGAGAAGCTGGGTGGACTCACTCCTCCTCAAGCACATATCGAATGTCCTGTCGTTCATTCCTGATGTGGAATTGCTATGTCGAAGGCGAAAGGACCCAGAACAGTCTCAGCGCCTGCGGCCGGACGCCCTCCCGAAACACGGCCGCCCTGCGCTGGACGGCCCGGCCGCCCCTCCAGGAGGACGGCATTGGGGACCACCGCCCAGCGCCCTCCGCGGAGCCTCCCGGTCAGGGTCTCTCGTCACCTCTGCGCTGCCGTGTCCCCGAGCCGTAGACCCCGCTGACCGGCTGGGGCTTGGATGCCTCCCGGGAGACCGGCCTCTGTCTCCCCAGCCCCGGTGGTCTGTAACAGGCTTACTGTTTCTACGTAACTATGTGACTGTTTTCTAAATTCCTTAGCAGTAAGGTAGCTATGCACTGTCTTCTGCCAAGTAAGCCTTCTTCAGTCTAAGGTGATTCTAAGTGATTTATTTAAATTTCTGGCAGCTTTTTCCCTTCTAGCTGCTGTATGAAAGTTTCTGTTACGTTTGAAACACATAGTCAGCATGACACACACACTCCTATGCACACGTATCTACGCTCGCTTGTGAAGCAGAAACTACCTGCAGCCCGTGATCTCCCGGGGGACTCACGACTCAGAACACTCCTGATGCCCCCGGCTCCATGGGCCCCGCCTCCCCCACAGCAGCACCCTGAATTCTGCAGCAGATGCAGGGTCCATGCAACACAGATGACAAAATGCAGGGGCCTCTTGAAGCAGCAGAACACAGAGTGAGTATGCAGCCAGACGCTGCGACCGGCTGCCAAACCCACCCCAGCAGGCCCGCCCTCGGCTGGAACACAAAACACCACCACACGTGGCCCCAGGTGCAGTGCTGGGGAACCACCGACGCTGCAGAAAGGGGCGGCCAGTGAGGACGCGTCGCTGCCCCAGCCCCCACGGAGCTGAGGGACCTGCGCTCCTGAGTCCTTCCCCATCTTCTCCTCCTGACCAACACTTTAAGCCGTTTCCAGGCTTGTGCCTCAGAGAACATTCTTGGGCACGTCCCCCAGGGCACAGGCAAGTGGAGCTCTGGTCTGCCCCGGAGGGCACTTCCAGCGGTTACCCGGCACGCCAGGCTGTTTCCAAGGGGTCACACCTGCAGGGGGACCGTCAGTCAGTCCCCCTGCGGGTGGCCTTCCTTCCAGGCTCCGCCACAGGGGACGGACGTCGTCGTGATGTGTGCGTTTCTTCTACAATCGTGAACCTGAGAATCTCTTCGTATGGTCGTTACTCTTGTTTCCTTTTATGGAAATGCCTAATGGTACTTTTGTACATATTTTTATTGTGCTGCCTTTTATTTCAAATGGCAACTGTTCTTCTATTCTGAACAATAATTAATTATAGTAAATAGTTAAGACAAGTGTTGAGCTGCCTTTTCACATTATTACAGTGTTTAACGAACAGAATTCTTTAATGTAGTCAAATTCAGCTTTTTTAAAAGACGGACATTTCCCCCTTATTCTGAGGCCACAAAAGTATTCTAATTTACTTTCTAGGTGTTTTACAGATTTGGCTTCATACATGAGCCTTTGATCCACCCGAGACGGGTGTGCAGTTCAGGCGTCCATCTGGGTAACGTTCACAGTTTTGAACAATCTGCCTTCTCCCCCGGCGATCTCCAAAGCGCCCTCTGTGACACTCAGTTTTCTGCACGCACTAAGGCCCGTTTACAGTCCCTCCACTGCATCCATCTTTCCTTGATGCTCACACAGTCTTACTTGCCATATCTCCACCGTAAATACTGCTCTGGGGGACAAAACCCCCAACTTCCTCAATACTACCTTGACTCGCCTGGCTCCCTGGTCCTTCAGAAACGTGGTGAATTTTCTTGTTCATGTCCACAAAGTGTCCTGGTGTAACATGCACCGACACTGCTTGGGACACACACACATTTGGGAACCAGATCCTAAAGCCACAGATGCTACCAGGAAGAAATGGACACACCTGGCTATACTGAAAGTAACCTCTATTTATCAGGAGTTGGTGTAAATACAGTGGAAACACCAGCTGTGAACTGTGAGCAGAGAGCTGAGACCCAGAATCCATGAGGCGTTAGTTCCCAGCGTACATGGGGAACCCCAGTGAGTCAGGCAGGAGAAGACAGACAGGTAGGGGTGGAGGGGCCCCGGTGACGCCCCGCCCTCCCCAGGGAGGGGAAGGCAAAGCGAGCATCAGCAGGACCGGCCAACATGCCTCCTCAGTGACAGCCCGGGGGAAGCCGCTCCACGCCCGCCTGCTCAGAAACCCGAGCCCACGGCACAGCCTGGAGAAGCCAGGTCACCTGGAGCCCCCTCCCCCTGCCTCTGGGAAGGCAGCCGGGACGCCACAGTGAAGAGACGCTGTCATTACTCTGGAAACCAGGCCCTGGCATCACAGGTCGGGGTCTGCAGCCGGGCAGGTTCACGGCAGCTCCGGGCTCAGGGACAGCAGGTCGGGAAAAAAGCAAGGAACACAGGCCGAGTGCCTGGTGATAAGCGAGGATCGGCAAATGACCCGTAGCACAGTCACACGATCACACACCACGGCCCGAGCAAACACGCGCACGTGGCCAGGCGCGCGCACGACAGCGGCCGTGGGGCTGTGGGTGACGGCGGGTGCAGGCGCGAGTCCCCGCCGGCCAGGCCAGAATGGCATTTCCCACGGCTCAAACAACACGGAAGGGGGTACTGTTAGGGACCTATACATACGGATGAAGCATTGTTTTATCAAGGGGGTGACGAACTCAAGATCCAGGATGCAGTTTATTTTGGGCAGGCCGGAAAATGGGACGCGGGAGTGACACAAAAGCCGTGACAATATTCTAGCTACCTGTTTGCGTTATGAGTCCGTGGTTGTCCGTTTTATTATTTGCTTCATAACTCACACAGACCTGATGTCAAGAACTACTGCAAAGGGTAAAACTGAAAGACAGCGGCCTTTGTGCCAACACGAGGCGCCCTCTCTGGCCCTGCCTGCAGGTGAGGTAGCTGGCTGTCCGCCGGTCGAGTGGGTACAATTTCCCACAAAACATCTGTCCAGCTGTTTACGGGATTCTAACCCGTATCCGCCAACCGCCCAGTGGACGATGAGGTCCCACCCAGCAGGGATGGGGTCAGGCCAGGTCTCCCTGGGGGGGCACCAGCCTGGGGTCCTCTGCGGCCCCCCACCCCCGTTTTCGCTCAGCTCCGTTTTTCTCGGGAAGGTGAAGATTTGGAGCCCGATGGGAACTCACTGCAAACACACAGCCTCACACTTCCTAGGTAGTTTCTGTTAATTCTGGAATAAACTGCTTTCTCGAGAGTCTGGTGGAAGCCTGCTGAACAGAACCCCTGCAGTCAGGCTTCCCAGGAGAAGCAGAACCGGGACTCAGAGCAAGGACCCCGGCCTGCTCACGAGACACCACGACGCACGAGCATAAAGTGCCCTGCGAGGGAGGCCCAGGCGGCCCCGGTGGGAATCACGCCCACGGAGGTGCATCCTGGACCCTGTCTCTGGAAGAGGGGGGGACTCGGTTAAGTCAAAGGTCAGGAGGGGCGCGCTTACCGTGGGGCCGGAGTTTCCGTTCAGATGCAAACCGCTGTCAAAGAGGGGCCAGGAGGTCCCACTGCCACCGGTGTTGGGGTTGCTGGGTGGTCCCGGGGCCCTGCAAGCAGAACAGAGATGTCGCTGCAGACGGTGCTCCAGCACGAGTCCCAGCCGTTACGGCGCCTTCAGTCCCACCAAGCGTGTCCCCAGAGAAGCCGGGTCCCTCGCCGAGCAGCGGGGGCGTGGTGCTGGCTGTGCGGCCACGCTGGCCCCTCCTGCCCCGTCTGCATCCTGCGGGGGGAGGGCGCCGGCCTCTCACGGCCCCACCAGCCTGTCACCGGCCCCCGGGGTTCCCGTATCTACACTCTCCACCTCAAAAAGGTGGCTCAGTTTCTCAAAGTTATTCCTGAGCTTCTGATTTTAATTTCAGTGCTATTTATTTGTCTGACATTTTCTGGGTATCTTTGCGCTACAAGTTGCTTTAGTGAAAAATGTAAAGACAAATCCGGAAAGCTTGTAAGAAAAGAGGAAGCAGCTAGAGACTCAGCAGGGGGCCGAGGTCGGGCCTGGCTCCTGCTTCCCGGGGTGAACTGGGGATCCAAGTCCAGTGTCCCGTCTCAGGCAAGTCAGGACCGGTCCTGAGCTCGGTCCCCATTTTGGGAAATAGAGGGACAGGAAAGGGACCTCGGTCCTGTTCCCCACAGCCCCCACCGCCGGGGAGCGGACACCTGCCGACCTGGGGGCCCAGGTGAGGTGGGACAGGTGCTGGCAGGGCACCTCCCCCATCCAGAGACCAGCCTTCCAGAAGCCGCAGGGGCGGCAGCGCCCCCAGCTCCTGTCAGCTCTGACCCCCGCCCGGGACGCCTTGCTGGGCGCTGGACGGGCACTGGGGCCGCGGGCAGTGAGGAGGCCCCCGAGCAGGGGGCACATCTCCTGAACTCTCCGCAGCAGCGAGACCGACCCGAGGCCAGGACGCGGTGTCCCTGCAGTCAGGTGCTCAGCCACGGCCCTTCCAACCCACTCGGCAATTCCAGAGAGAAGCCACAGGCCCTGCGTGTCCTGTCACCAGGACGGGCAACGGGCGGGTCCTGGTGGACGTCAGGGCCGGGCTGTCCGGCCAGAGCTGGCAGCGGCCTGGCACACGCGCCCTGGTTTCTTTCGGCTTGAACATTTTCAAAGCCAACATTAGCTTTCAAAGCCAACATTAGCCTTCAAAAGCCTATTTCTAGGGGGACACATCACGTCAGGCAGGGGTACCAGAGCAGCAGGTGAAGCTGAATCTGACCTGGAAATCGGGTTCATTTGATCAAAATCGACACTGCATTAAAAGTCCAGATTTCTCACTTTCTTGGAAAATGACAGAAATGTGACTCTTCTGGGGTAGAGTTCCCAAGTGGCAGTAAGTGTCGGGGTGGAGTGGGGCTGCCCGCTCCACAGGGACCCCACCTGCCACCCACTGGGTCTGCGGGCACCAGCGTCCCCCGCAGCGGGGCAGGGCGGCCCCATCACTCAGGCGGCGGCGCCCGCATCCCCGTCGCTCACGAGGACAGAGCCGAGAGCCAGCGCGTGTGGCCGTGTTTGCCGCTGGGACGCAGGGCCCCGGGGTGGAAGGTGTTCACTGTGTCACCAGTGCACGGATGAGGACGTACTGTGACTTCTGGCTTCTCCTCGAGAAGCGCGGACCGTTTACAGGATCATGTGCACAGCGCCCGACACAGCCCGGGAAGCAGCGGACCTCCTCCTGGACTTGAGCAGCAGGAGTGGAGCCGGCGAACCGCCCCGAGAAATCACGGTAAATCGCAGGTCTCCATGCTGATGGCCGGCGCCAGCCTCGGAGTGGAGCTCCCAGAAGGGAGGCTGGGCTCCTTTACGACCTCACGGCCCCACCGAATGCTTCCTGGCCAGAATCGGGTGCGGGCAGCTCCCAGAGACGCAGGTTCCCGTCCGCTGGCTCCAGGCGAGGCAGCACACCGGTGTCCTGGCCCCACGAAGGCCGGGCCGTGGGAATCAGACGCTGCTGGATGTGATGGCGAAGGAGACCCTGACAGACGCCCGAGCAAAATGTGCGACCTGTTTGTCAGCGGATGACCTGCGTGCTCAGAGAGGGGAAGGACACTGAGGGTGGCCCAGCAGCAGGGCCTGTTCCCAGGCCTAACGACCGTGCGGGGCTGCCCGCAGCACACGCGGGGGCCTCCTGACCCAAACTCCTGCAGGAGTGAGGCCATGAGCTTGGCCGACCCAGACCAAAGAATCTGTGCACCTGTGGCGGCTGCTGCCTCGTCTGTGTCCTGGGACCGGAACCAGGCCAACAACATCACGCACAAAGTCCTGCTGCTCGACCAAGGATTCTCTTGCAGGCGGGGCGGCGGTGGGGCGGGGTGGGGGGGTCCGCAGCCCAGCCCTCACCACAGACCCTCCTCTGCACCGGGGCCCCGGTGGCCCCATCAAGTCTGCGGGCCAGGCGCCTGCAGGCAGAGCACCACGCGGTCGGGCTCCGAGAAGGCTTGGAAAAGTGAGGACCATCCACCTTTGCTTAAACCGTAGCTCCCGACCACATCCGGCGACCAGGCCTTCTTCCTGTTTCCCTCGACCCTGTAACCAGCTTCCAAGGCACGGACTGGCCGTGGACCTTGAGTCTGTTTCGTCCACCCCTCTGCCCGCTTCTTCCTGTGGCTTCTGTCTGCAGTGCTTCCCCGACACCACAGGGGTCATTCCCCAGGAGCTCATCAGTGACTGGGAGCAAACCTAAACGTCCCTGACTTTCTTCTTTCTTTCTCCAAGTGCTGTCACTGGGGGAGCCTGGGACTAGCAGTGCTGGATAAGTGCTGAGTGAAGGACCCGATGAGTGGGTGGGTGGGTGGGTGGATTTTAATTTGATGTCATCTGTAAGCTCTAGGTTTCTGTTAATTCACTCCTGATAAATGAGTAACTTTTCATCTATATCCCCAAAGAGAAATTTGAACAGCTGTAATATTTTTCTGCTTACCTCTAATTAAACCTATTATTTTAAAATGATCAATGCCAATAATTACTAATAATAAAATTAGTTGGTGTCAGTATGATCCAGCAATCCCACTCCTGGGCATATATCCAGAGGAAACTCTAATTTGAAAAGACACCTGCACCCCAATGTTCGTAGCAGCACCATTTACAGTAGCCAAGACGTGGAAACAGCCTAATTGTCCATCAACAGATGACTGGATAAAGAAGCTGTGGTATAGTCATACAATGGAATACTACTCAGCCATAAAAAATGATAAAATAATGCCATTTGCAACATGGATGGGCCTGGAGATCATCATTCTAAGAGAAATAAGCTGGAAAGAGAAAGAAAACCACCATATGATATCACTTATATGGGAATCCAAAAATATGACACAAATAAACTCATTTATAAAACAGAAACAGACTCACAGTCATAGAAAACAAACTTATGGTTACCGGGGGGAAGGATGGAGGGATAAATTGGGAGTTTGGGATTAGCAGATACTAACTGCTAGATATAAAACAGATAAACAACAAGGTCCTACTGTAGAGCACAGGAAACTATATTCAATACTTTGTAATGACCTATAATGAAAAAAAATATGAAAAGGAATATATACGCATATATATGCACACATAACTGAATCACTATGCTGTACATCAGAAACTCACACAACATTGTAAACTGACTGCACTTCAATTTAAAAAAAGTTGGTTTCAGAAAACAACAGTATTAGAAAAGTCACAACACAAACGTTTAATCAGCAAACATGGAAACAGCTAAGCTGAGAAAGGAGCTGCTTCTGTGGACCCGACGCTGGCCTCGTGTACAGTGGGGCCGGGCGTGTGGTGTGCAGCTGCGGGGAGCAGGGGGGCAGGCAGAGCCCGGGCAGCGACTTGCACAGCTCAGCTCCACTCCCCGGTGTGTGGCCAGGAGCCGGGGAAATGCGTCCAGGTCCCCCTGGAGCAAGCCCTCACACTGGCTCCACCACGGCAGCCCCGAGGTGGACAGGAGCCGCGGAGCGTGGTCTCTCTGTCCAGTGCTGGCACAGGCTACGGCATGGACGAACCTCCAGCGAACAGAGCCAGAGCAAAGGCCACACACCGCGTGACCCCGCTTAGGTGACACATCCAGAACAGGGGACAGAAGGTGATTCCACGCTTGGGGGAGCTGCCAAGAGGTACAGAGAGTCTTTCGGGCGATGGAGACACCGGGAGTTGGACAGTGTGCTGGCTGCACAGTACGGTGAAGGAGTGTGCGCTGGACACTGGAGAGTCTGGTGTCATGTGAGTGGTGTCTGAAAACAGACTAAGAGCTTGAACTGATGCAAAAAAATAAAAGACGGCACTGACTGTGTCCTGAGGGGACGCCTTCCCGGCCGCACTGCGAAAGGAGCGCTGATGTCTAAGCACAGAGGCTCGCGGAGGGCCCTGCACGCCCGCCCCCAGCTGCTCGATGCTGGAACCCAGCGCCACCCACCTCCACGAGCCACATCCCTGGGCGCCAAGGGGAGGCCCGGTGAGGGCTGTCGGTGGGCCTTGACGTCCTCCTGGAAGCATCCCTGTGAAAGCCGGCGAACCCTCGAGCTGTGTGTCTTCTCTGTTCCTCTTTGAACATGTGGCCTGACGTCGAGTGTTTCCCGCTTTCTGCTGCTCTGGGAGGGCCTGCCTTTCCACGAGCACCTCCGTGTCCGCCTTCCTGGCCGGCCCAGCACCCCCGGTGCCCGCGCCCGCTCCCCCTCTGTCTCTCCATCTGTCTCAGCTGCTCCCACTGCGGACGGGCTGGTCGTTTTCGAAGGTGGCACGTGTGGTGGCTCTTCCTGACGTATTTTCACAGCAGGGGATGAGCACCCAGTCTTCTCAGGAGACGCCGGCTGCGGTCCGACGGGGACAAAGTGGTGTCCCTGGAACTGATTTGCTCGGTTACTCAGGAAGATGGATGGACAGACGGGGCGGGGGGTTCAGTGGCCCTTTTCGTCCTCGTGGACACCAAGGTAAGATGGGGTTCCAGCCACTGCAGAGGCCCCGGGGCAGCAGGGGCAGAGAGGCACTGACAACAGGAAACCCAACAGAAAAAGAGGAAAATACACAGTGAGGAGGTCGGCTTGGTTAGGGAGCTACTCCCTCACGTGACAGAAAGACCCGAAGAAAGAAGGGAAAACCGTCGCGGTGAGGAGGGGCTGCGGGGGGGCTCCCACGTCAGGGTCCTGCCTCCGCCGCAGGCTGGACTGCGCTGAGCCCCGAGCAGAGGCAGCTCCTGGGCCCCTAACCCAGGGAGTGACGGGCACTTTCTAAGTCCTGTAAAAACACACGGCTGAACAGAGCAAGTCACAATGACTATTCTGACGAAAACACTTCACAGGTTTGCAGTGCGCCACCTCCGCCCGGGACCACGTGCATGGACAGGGAGAACACAAAGGCTGCAGGAGAGCGCGGGAGGCTCGTCACGGTGCAGGCTCACTGTGGTTTTCCCTTTCACAGGGTAAGCTTCTTGTGTCAGCACGGACACTCTAAATACAAACTGTTTCTCGGCGTGTGCACGTGTGTGCGCACATTCGTGTGTGCACAGGCCAGTAGAGTCGCAGCGAGGTGACCTGAAGGAGGCTCCCCGTGAACCGCCTGGCACAGGCAGCCTGGTGATGCACTTCTGAGAACCTGCGGATGAAGGGCTGGGATGTCGTAGGACCCGGAACACTGAGGTGCTACCCGCGTCCTCCTCTCTGGGTACGAGCTCAGGAGATGGTTTACACGCCCACCAGGGCGATCGCATGCAGATGGACACCGTGCGAGGAGGAAGCCCTGCGGTGCCCGTGGACGCCCCTCCTTACCTAATGGGAGCTTCAGAAATGATGGCGCTTCCCTGAGATACTCAACAGTGATGGTCACTTCGTCTCCAGAATTCCTCAAAAGATGCACCTGCCAACATGACAAAACACAGCCGCTTTACCATCACAAAGGGACCAGCGCAGAAATGGAAAAGCCCCTGCTCCCCTGGCCTGTCTCTCAAGAACTCAGCGCTCAGGGCGGGAAGCCTGTTAGCCTCACCTGGAGTGACAACACAGCGGCTGTGTCTCCGGCCACGGCCACTGCGCCCCCCTGCACAAACACACACACCTGTGCACGTCGCGCACCGCACCCGGCACGCGTCCTCGGGCTGCGGAGTCACCGCAGGGTGGACGCAGCCCTCACGCCAGGTGCGGTGACTGGAGTCGTGTCCTGGTCCCCCAGACGCCCTTCTGCCTCCTCAGCCCCCGGAGCGAGGGGCGGGCCGGCCGGCAGTGAGCGCGTGCGGAGCCGGTGCGAGCCTGTGCGTCCGTGTGTGAGCTCTGTGAGTGCGTGTGAGCGTGTCTGTCCTCCACAAAATCCACATTCTCTCAAGAACACGGGGCACCCACAACAGTTGCTCAGGCACAAAGAGAGCCAGGAGCAAGCAGGGTGCAGGCGCTGGAGAGCTCGTCCTCTAAGCAAAGTGACAACGGCTCGTCAGACAGGCCCTGGTCTGAGCGGCGAGGTCTCAAGTTTCTGGCCATTAGGTACTTGGTCAGCCGCAGGTTCTGTAGACATCCCTCACTAAGCTGAGGAGAGTCCCCGCCCCTCGTAGTTCACTGGGACCTGCGGTCACGGGTGGGTGCTGGATTTGCCAGATGACCTTTCTGCACCTGCTGGCATGATCGCGTGGCTTCTCTTCTCTGGCCTGTTGATGCGACGGTTCCGTTACTGACTCTCCAGGGCTCAGCCAGCCCGGCATGTTTGGGACGAGTCCCACTTGGTCATGATGCACAATTCTTTTCATACATGGTTGGATTTGATTTGCTAGCATTTTGTTGAAGATTTTTCCATCTGTGTTCATGAGGGATACTGTTCTGCAGTTTTCTTCTCTGGTTTTGGGGTTAGAACGGACCGTGTACCGTACAGGGGGTTGGGAAGCACCCCTTCTGTTTTATTCTCTGAAAGAGACCGTGGAGATTGGTAGTGCCTTCCTTAAGCGTCTGGCAGAATCACCAGTGACCCACCTGGAGCCGGCGCTTTCTGTTTCGGAAGGTTATGGATCATTGATTCAATTTAGTAACAGATACAAGCCTATTCAAACGATGTCTCTTCTTGTAGGAGGTGCGGCAAATTGTGTATTTCCAGGGGTCAGCCCATGTCACCCAGCTAATCAAATCTGTGGGCACAGAGCTCACAGAATTCCTTCATCACCCTTTTAACATCCACGGGATCTGCAGCGATGTCCCCCTCCTCATGTCCGACATCAGCAAACTGTGTCTTCTCACGGCTTTTCCAGCTAGTCTGGCTAGAATTTGTCGAATTTATTGATCTTTTAAAATAGCGAACTGCTGATTTCACTGATTTTCTCTACTGATTTATTTTCAATTTCTTTGGTTTCTGCTCTAATTTTTGTCACCTCTGTCCTGCTCACTCTGGACTTCATGGCTCGCTTTTTCTAACTTCCTTCTGAGGGCCACTGTGACTGCAGCCTGCAAAGTCTGAGAAGCTGCGTTTGCATTTTCATTTAGTTCAAAATATTTTTAAAACTTCTTTCGACGTTTCCTCCACCCCATGTGGTGGTCAGAGCCTCCAAGTGTCAGGGGCTCTCCAGCCCCCTCTCCACTACTGATCTCTAGTTGAATTCTGTTACGGCTGGACAGCAGATACTGCATGACTTCTGTTTTTTTAAATTGGCTAAGATGCGGTTTACGGCCCAGAAAGTGGTCCATCTTGGTAAGCGCCCATGTGAGCTCGCGAAGAACGCAAGTTCCCTGTTGCTGGATGAGTTCATCTGTAGGTACCCATCGTGGCCAGCTGACCACGGCTTGGCTGAGTTCAACTGTGTCCTCACTGGTTTTCCTGCCTGCCGGATCTTTCCCTGCCTGATCAACTGTCCCTTTATCTTTGTGCTGAGTGTCTGTCATCCACTCAGCAGTCCTTCATTTCCCTTCTCAAAGCTCCTTTGTGTGAAAGGGAAGCCAAGCACTCTGCTTCCCCAGATACTTTGCTGAGAGAAACTCACGTAAGGTCTGGAAGCTGCAAGAGGAGAAGTCCCTGGTCCCTGGGTTGGAGGAGCAGCTGCTGGGCAGACAGGCCCTCCTGGGCTGCCCGGCGCTCCCGCGCGCTCCGTCTCATCCACGGCGGACAGCAGGCGCGCTCCTGCTTCGTGAAGACTGCAGCGGGTTCCTGGCCTGTTTCCGATACCCACCCACGTTGGTTCTCAGTGCTCAGACGGCAGATCCCTGCACTTTGCTCTCCCAGGGATTCCGACGTGCTGTGAACCACTCTATCCCCAGTCAAACTGTTACGGCAACAATTCCTGCCACTGTGCCTGCCTTCCTGCTGGGATCCTGCTGGGCAGTGTCTCGAGGTGGGGACAGGGAAGGAGGCTGCTGCAGCTGCACTGGGGAGCCTGGAGACAGAAAACCCCACAGCTCAGGGGTTAACGTTTCCGGCTGGAACCCGGGGTCGAGAACCAGAGCTTCATGGTCCGCCTGAAATGGTTCCTCATTTCTTGTAACTACACAGGTGAGGCTTCTGAAGTCCCAGCTGGGAGGCTGGCAGAGCAGGTGACACGTGGCTGAGCCCTGAACCTGCAGCTCGTGTTGCAGCCAGGACGCTGACCGGAAAGAGCGGGGTCGGGAGCAGACGTCAATGTCCCTGTCCCTCTCCATCCCGTCTTCCTCTTCCCCTCAGTGGGCACTTTCCTCCCCCGAGGGTCCTGGAACCACCTTCCTGAGCAACAGCCTGGAGGGAAAATGCTGACTTCGGAGACCCAGCCCCTCTGCTTCCCAGTAACTCCCAGCCCGTAACGGGTCTCAGGTCTTGGCGTGAAGTCTGACTTCAGCAGAGGTGTTCCATGCATGTCAGGACAACCGCAATATTCTACCCAACTGTACCGGCCGGCACGTGAACGTCGGGTGTGTGCTGAGAGAGTGAGACCTGCTGGACCGAGCCAATGGACTAGGGGTTCTAGATTCAGTTTCTTAGTTTAAGCAAGTAAGTCAAATAGCTTCCACTGTCTGTTGATTGAAATCAGGACACAACGTGGCCAAATTAAACGAGGTTGAGATACCAGAACTTCCCAGAGACACTGTTGAAGAAGTAATTCAAAGGGCTGCAGAGACGGACTGCCCTGCTCACCCACCCCCTTGCTAGAGCCACGTCCACTCCTCCAGGAAGGGTCCAGGGGACACTCTCTTCGCCAAAGGACTGAGAACAGTCTAGGTGAGGAAAGCTCTGGCTTCCTGTGAAGGCTCTGCTGTATTGTTCTCCTGCTGACGAGTGACGGATGGGCGATGCCTCCACCAAAACTGGTCTCCTGACTCAGAAAGACACAACGGGGTCCTGGGGGCAGAGCCCCGGGGACGGCACTCAGCCACCACAGCCGGTGGTTCGGTTCCCCTGATGGGCAGGAGGGCCGAAGGTCTGGCCGTGGCTCATTGATCCTGGAGCCCCTGGGCCTGAAATAGATGAGGAACGTATCACGGTTGTAACCGATCCGTGCAGGCGCTAAGTCTCCCGATCAGGGAAGCAGAGCCCTGACCGGCCATCACGATGCAGAGCCACCAGGTCTCCATCAGCGCTGAGGGCCGAGTGGGTTCGCAGTCTCCCTGTCCCCTGAATGAAGGAGAGTCTAAGTCCATTTGAGGAAAGATTGTCAAACACTTTCACTGCAAATCCCAGCCCCTGTAAGAGGCTGTGTGACACCAGTGACGCGCAGTGTGAGAGACGCGGAATCCGCGTCTGTGCTGATCCCTGGACACCCAGCACCCGCCACCGTCTGGCGGTCAGAACTCAGGTCCTAATGCGGCCAGGTGACCAGGGCCTTTCGTGCTGGACCCATCTCACTTCTGTCCCTAACACACCCTGTGGTTATCTTCCCCTTTTCTGCAGAGACCAGGTCCTAATGGAAGAGCTGAGCACGTGAACAAGAGCTGGACTCCCCCCCGCCCCCCACCCAGCACCACCACACCAACAAACCTCCGCCAACCTCACCCACGACCCTACCAGGAGTTTAGCTCCCTGTTCCTGTGACTTGGAACCTGCTAACTTCAAGGCCTGGGAATCAGGGAGAAGTGGTGCTGAACCAGAGCCACCTGCTGAAGCGCCTGTGGGGTGTGTCAGGTGGTTCTGACGTGCTTTGGGGCGGAGAGCCACCTCTCCAAACAACTTCCCGTCTCGTGAAGGAGAAAACGTTCTGGTCGGTTATCTATCCACCCACACTTCTGCCATCCGTCAGTCCCCTGCCTGCCCGCCTGCCTGCCCACCACCTTCCATCTGTCCGATCTGTCCCCTCAGCCTGTTTCTCTGGTAGCACTAGGGCCCCTGCAACCAGATGGAAAGGCTGACGGTCTTCTGCAGTTCCTGCTCTGTCATAGAAGCAGAGACTGAGGGAATGGTGACCTTTCACCTGCAGGAGAGAAGATGAGAGGAGGGGGACCTGGAGCAGGCTGGGCACCATCAGGAGGAAGAGGGGTCCTGTCAGCCCCTAGACCCGAGAGCAGAGGCAGAGCAGCCAGAGGGCCAGCTCCTTCTGCAGCAACAACAGGGCTTCCACTGTCATTTCTGAAATACAAGTCTCACCTGATTAGACCAGGCCCACCCCTGAGGTCCGAGGTCATACATGACGGGACGCCTGCTTCGGCATTAAGCAGAAGGAAGCTGCACACATTACTGGCTCCAATTTTCTTTTTTTTAGGTGAGTACTTTTCCCTTTCCTTGGGCTGGCGGGGCGTTACTGAGGTGTGCACTGTCTCTTTTAATTACTATGTATTTTCTCACCTTAAGAAAGCAAACTTCAGCAGAAATTGGAAAACAACAAAAATGTTCAGTTTAGGAAGTGAAGAGGTGAGAGCGGGTCACCTACCCAAAGGTAACCGAGACCACAAGTCGCTTGACACCAAGAAATACACCATCTCTTCTCCCTGCCTGGCAGGCGCGAAGTTCGTCTTTCCCTCAGTAATGAGTCACTAACACACTGTGTGCTGGTTTGATGGAAAGTCCGTGTCCCGCAGACCAGATATGTTTGGTGTCTGGGCTGCCCACCCTCACTTGGAAGTGATGTTGGCTCAGTGGAAAATAAACAGTGATGAAGGGCGCACAACTGACCGCACGCAGAGCTGTCCCTCCCCGGGGACGCTGGCACACTGACATCCTGCTGGGCTTCACTGCACCAGGCAGAACAGGCCACCTTGTGAGGGACCCTCACCGCCCGCCCTGCGGGGTCCCGGGCTCCCCCCCACTTCGGCCCGTCCCCCGTCCCCCAGCCTCCCCACGCTCCAGGGCCCGCTCTGGCCGGCCTTCTTCTCTCCCCATCTCGCTCTCCAAGGTCCGGCTCAATCACCATCCACATCGATGCTGCCCCCACCAAGGGAACACGCGTCCCTGTCCCCGCGACCCCAGTCCCGTGCATCGGGGCACGTGGCCGTACACGTGGATTCACTGCAGGGCTTCCTGTGCCTGATTAAGGCTTCGGCATGGATGTTCCCTGCACCCTTCCCGGCAGTGTGGACCTGACCCGTCCACAGGAGGAATGCCGGGCGGAGGCCCTGTGACCCCCGTCCCTGGGCCAGCACTGAGGCTAAGTGCTGGAGACGTCCTCCCAGACGGACAGACGGATGTGCACACAGGGCCCAAGGAGCCGCGCGGGGGCCCCTCATCGGCTCCACTCAGGCCGCCCGGGGCCCCACCCCCTAAATTTCAGCTCTTCCGTCTTTAAAACAGAAGCCACCAAACCCACCCTCTACAGTGTCTGCGAAGACCTGTCGCCTGTGGATGTGACAGCCCAAGGGCACACGACCCAGAGGGCACTGCACAAAGGCCTCTTGGAAACATGACTTTTACGTCTAAGCTTTTTCCTCCCAGTTCTAAAACTCCGTGCCTGCGAACACACTCAGTGAAATACACGTTTAAAGAAAAAATAATCAGAGTAAGAAAAGCTAATAAAAAGAAAAAAATAATAACATCTAAAATCTAATACACTCACCACTTCTTTGTGGGTTGCATTTTCCACATGAATGCCATTAACCTGAAAAGATGACGAATTAAGAATTTTGAGGAAAAGAACTGAATTAGTGTAAAGCTAAAGTGGGACACAGCTAAGCACTGGGGTTTAAAACACTGACCTGCAGAACGGCGTCCCCACGAACAGCATGCCCGTCCGCTCAGCTGCGGGTGCAGAAGTGGCAGCAGCGTCAAGAGAGGCTCGGAGACACCGCGCGTCAGGGCAGTGGCCTCAGCTTAGCGTCTGCAGCAACCGGCATTCTGTGTACGTGTGTGTGCACGCATGTCACGTGGGCGAGTCTGCGTGTATGTGCGTGTGTGTGCACTGCGCCGTGTGAGTCCGTGTGCACACGTGTGCATGTGGGTGAGTCCATGTGCATGTGCAGATGTGTGGTGTGTGAGAATGGGAGCACATGTGTGTCTGTGAGTGTGCGTGGGCACGGGTGTGTGTACCTGGGTGTGGAAATGCCAACAGCACAGCAGGCACCCCTGAAGCGAACCAGACAGCTAGACAAGCATGTTAAGAGGGCGACTTTCCAAGCACAGAAGCCTGGTTGGGGAGGAGCGTGGACACCGCTCCCTCCAGACGAAGGGCGTCGTCACACGTGCAGAGTCGGACGCGGCTTCACTAAGTCCACACAGACAGCAAAACACAAACCCCAGAAGCCCCTCAGGATTCCCCTCTTCTCGGGAACAAATCTACACAGACCGCTTTGACTAACGAGTGGGCCCGGAATATTAAAGGGAAAAGGAAAGAAACACTTGGTGTGGTCAAGTCCGAGTGTGCTCTCTCCAGCATCATTTCCCCTTAACTTTCCACTCTCCTAGGCAGAGGCAGAGCGACAACTGCTTTCAACGACTGATCAAACCCGCACCAAATGTAAAGCTCTTGTAGTGTAAACCGTGACACTTCCTGCTTGTAATGCAAGGGCCTGGCCTCACCTCAGCCCAGGAGGAGCGGCCTCACCCCAGACAAACAGCGGGGCCCCCACCGAGGCCCCTGCGCTGTGGACGGCTTGGCTGAGCTCAGGGACTGACTGTCTGGGCTGCCTGCTTCTTCCCTCCTCGAGCTTTAACTTCCTGCTCTTACGTTTAAATCACAATACAGAGTGACCCCTGGAAACCCCCAGGGAAGCAGGACCCTGGGCCCCTGCGCTCTCTGCCCACAACCTCGACCTGGCTGTGGACCCAGGTGTGCTGTGCGGTTTCCAGGTCCTGCCAGGAACGAACCTTCCTGTTTTCAAAGCTCCCTCCTGGTTATTGCTGACGGCGTCCTGCAAACACAACAGGACCACAAGGGCTGACCCGGTCCCCACATGGGCTGGAGCCAGGCTGAGACCCGCACGAAGCTCTTTTACAGATCTCTCACCCTCACCTGGATTTCCTCTAATTTATAAGCCTTTGGTTAAATAAGAGAAGCCAAGTAATAAGCTATTCCTTTCACACTGTAACTTTCTTTAAATTCCATGCAAGTATGTGATGGCAATTGTTAATACTAGTTCTAGTCATTAACTAGTATTAAATTTTGTTGCAAATAAAATAGTCTTTATATTATTGACTGTGATGGTATGATTTTAGGTAACTAAGAAAGTTCTCGTTGACACTACAACTTCGCCCAGAAAGCCTGCCTCACCCATTAAGGGAGACCTGCGCCCCGTCTGGCCCCACGGGAGGCCTTCCAGAATCCCCCCCTCTGTCTCTGTCTCCGTCTCCGTCTCTCTGTCTCCATCTCTCCTCCTCTCTCTCATCTCTGTCATTAAATAAAAGTTAATTAAAAAGACTATCCAATTAAATCTTTGAAATGCTTTCCATTTGATGGGCTTTTAGTCCTAAAGAAACAAAAAAGTGGTGAAATGGATAATAAGATAAAACCATGGAAGTTTAAGTTTAATTTAAAATTTTAATTAACGTTCCTGAATAAAATAAACTCTTTGGTCAGAATATACTAGGCTTGTGGGTTTTGGCCGAAAAGCGATTCTAGTTTATTTCTGTGGTTATCCTGTCGTTATGCTGGGATGTAAAATGGAAAAACAGCATAATGTAGTTTAATCCATATAAATATTCAAAGGTGCAGACTAGCTACAATGGGCTAATATTTTCTATTTCTGTTACACTTGCCTTCTCAAGGCAAATTAATTGCTATTACCCATATTTGAGGTGATGTAAATTTAATCACTGTTGGCAATACAATGGTTTTGTAACAAATAATTTGCTCTTTTTGCAACTTTAGTCTTTGTAAAATTCAGATACAAATACTGATGAACAAAAACCTTTGGGTAATAGTGTAAAAGGGTAATATTTCTTAAAAGTCTTCCCGTTAGAGCACTGAACTTCATTATCTGGACTAACAATGACTAAAACTAGCCTTTCCTGCGCGTCAGGCCCTCCTCACGGTCCACTTTGCGCTCTGACTCTGGAACCACTCGCCCACCCGTGTGGGGCACGGCTGTCCCCGGGTGGGCGGGTCCCCTGTGGGGACGCGGGCCTGTGGTTTGACAGGAGAGCCACACAGAACTAAGTTCAAAGACTGTGGACAGAGGCAAGGAATGCGCACTCTTAGTGTGAACCCCACACCCGCACGAAGATGGGCACTGACTCCAACGAAACCCCACCGCAGCCTTCCTGGAAAGGCACAAAGTCCCGTTGCCAGTGGCGGTCGTGGCGGCCTTCTGCTGTGGACGGCACGGCCGGTGACCGGCACTGGGAACAAGGGTGAGACGCCCTGTGGGACAAGCACCCCTGTCTGTGGGGCAGGTGGGTGGGCAGGTGCACGCAGCGTCTCACAGGAGCAGAGGATGCAGGCGGCAGGACACACTCCTGAGAACGGCCTCGCCCAGGACCCAGTGCTCGTGGGGCCAGCTGGGCTCCAAGCCCACAGCACAGCACATGGCCCCCCTCGAGTGGTCGTGAGACGGCTCGTCTGGGGCAGCACCTACCCCACCAGGTGCTGGCATGCTCCCTGTGGTGCCATTAACTGCTCCACCTTCCCTCTTCTGGCTGGTCAGCAGTGGGTTCTGGGCGTCCCTGGCATCCTCCAGGGACGAGTGAGGACCCCTGAGCACCAGCACGGCCTGGATGGGCAGAGGCTGCTGGTCAGAGCCCAGCCCAGGGCCGAGCTCCGGAGCAGATGGTCTCAGAAAGGGAAAGCGAGACCAGAGATGGCCAGGAGACTGTGGAGGAGTGGGAGGAGAGGCGGGCTCCGTCCTGAGACTTGCTGTGCCGAGCTTCCTGTGGTGCCTCCCAGCAGCTGGAGAGGAGGCTCTGCTTCGGGAGAGAGTGTGTTGGCACGTCTGGACTCCGGTTGGAAGACTGGACGCCCCCGTTACTCCTGAGGACACCCACCTGGCCGGCCACCCCAGACGCGGGCGCGCCTCCCAGCTCACGGGGGCGGCCTGGTCACCCTCTGCAGATAAAGCTTGTTCTCATCCTGAACTGGGCATAACATCCTTCTCTGATTTTCATCGTCTCCCTTCGTCCCAGTCTTTTCGGAAACTGATATTCACACCCACACATTAAAAACTTCACTTAGAAAAAGAACTGAGAATGTTCACGAAGACCACAGGAGCCAAAACGGACTGGAGCACCTTCCTTCAGTTACTGGCCAGCCAGCCCGACGGTGACGGCGGCGCACGAGGCTCCGAACACTCCGAGCTCGACGAGGAGCCGAGTCCTTCCCCCTCGCAGAAACTGCCTCAGACGGACTCGGCTCCACAGCGCTTCCACTTCACAGCTACAGCGCTGGCTAGTACAGCAGAAGGGCGTTCGCCCAAGGGAGTCATAATGTTTTGTCAAAGTGCTTTAAAAACCTCGAAGAATAATGGTCATTTGAGTCAGAGCCCTGTGCCCTATGGTTACAGTTAGAACTGTATTTTCTTACAAAGCTGAACGGCAGGGGAAGGACCAGGCTCCTTCCGAGGCTGCGGCTGGGGTGGTTCCAGGTGGAAGCCCCTCCGGCTCTGTCCCCTCGACCCCCAATAAGTGGCGATCCGTCTGCTGCAAACGGCAAAGGCAGGTGCTGCGACTTCGCTCAGAAAGGGAAAATACTGTATCACGCTGAGTCCTGAATTCCATCCTTTTGGTACAAGAGAGTCTTTACACACATGCAGATTTTGTTACAATGCCTCTTTCCCCCACGAATGAATTCAGAGCACTGTGGGGAGTTCACATCCCCTGGGAACCGTCTTTGCAGGAAAACGTGACCCCCAGGTCCGAGGTAGGCGTGATGCCCGAGGACACGCCGTGCAGACGCCCCAGATACCAGGTTCTGAGCAGAAGCACGAGCTGACTCTGAGTTCCCACTGAACCTGCACGTCTCGGGGGCTGGTGTCTCCATCCGGGAGGCCCACAGTCTCTGCCCCAGGACCGGTGGCAGGGTGCACCCCTTGCTGATTCAGGCCTCCCTCTGGATGCTGCACGGTTTCAGGCTCGGGGCGTGCTGCCCTCCGCCAGTTTTGGGAGGACCATCACCTGAGTCACAGGTCCCACTGACAGGGAGTAGCTGGCAGGAGAGGGAGCCGAGGGTCCTGGTGGGAGTGGACCTCCCCACCCGCCACTAGCAAGGTGACGCTGTCAGAAAGCCTCCATTTCTACGGGAAACGAGCGGCCCCACACAGGGAGGACCCCGTCCTCACTCTCCTGCCTACACACAGCGGCCTCGGGAAGGGGCAGCGGCTCCCAGGGCCAGCGGCCCATCTTGTCAGCAACGCCTGCCCCGCCGCACCCACCACACCCGAGGCGCCCGCCGTCACAGGCTTTTACCTCCAAGCCCTCGTGATCACCAGGGACCCTCCATCCGCACTGACCTCCCTCAGTGGTTTGTCGTTCCTGAGAAACCCAGTGCTGGGACCACTGGCGTGCCCGTGTGTCCCGGGGCGGGGGCGAGGGGGAGGACAAGGGCCGGGTGGTCGGCTGAGACAGCAAACGCCTGCAAAACCGCGGCAGCGCAGACAACCAGGCGAAGCCAACAGCTCATTTCTCACCTAAAAGCACACACCACCTTCCAAACTGCCGCAACGCACGCCAGCCGCCGCGCCGCTGTTACCTGTGTGGTCTTTCAATATTTTCGATATGACGACAGGGACTCTGTGCTCAGAGCCTCCCTGGAAGACAGGCAGCGGGAGTGCAGGTCAGGTCAGCGCAGGGCCAGCGCGGGAAAGGAGCGTGGGGGCCACCCGCTCATACCTTTACGCTCAGGCCCAAGCCGCCCCCGGGCTGTCGCAAAGCGTAACTGTTCTGTGCTTTAAAAAATTGAGGAAGAAAAAGAACAGTTTATGTTAAAATGCACAGTCAGAAAGGGAGTACAAAATGCACATGCCGCTTCTGCGTGAAACGCAAGAACTGTTCATAACGTATTTCCAGAGTCGCCCCAGTCACAACAGCATCTCCAGTCTCCAGCCCCTGCCGTGACACGGACGCGGACACTGACAGAATCAGCCCTGTTCTGCGCGTGATTTAAAAGCCACACAGAACTCCGGCAGGCGGGCGCTCTTCCCCTCACCGTCTCTGGGAGTCGAAGCACCATGAGGGGAACACTGGCCGTTTCCCAGGGGCAGACGGTGAGGCCGCAGAGCACACCCTGACCTGTCCCTAACGTGTGTTCTCCCCACAAAACGGGCTCCCTCTGCACCACCCTCCTCTGTGCAGCTCAGTCACTCTTAGGCCAGGTTTCAGGTGATCAGCGTGAACTCTCGAGTGATCAGTTATTCCACGTCCGGATCCGGTTTAAAGGCGTCAGTGCTGAGGAGAAGCCAGATTTCCCCTTGCCCTTGGGGTGGGGGGGGGGGTGACTGGCTGGGCACCGTCCCGTCTCTTACACGTTCCATCATGTGACAGACTGTATTTTGGTCTAAACTGCCTGACTGTTAGCTGTGGGGCTGAGACGGTGAGACCAGGGAGGCCTGGACCAGCTGAAGGGGCCGCAGCGAGCGTGCTCACCGGAGGGACCATCGGCACAACGGGAACGCCCAGCATCGCTGGGATGAGCGAGTGCAGAGGTAAGCGCTTTCAGATGCCAAAGAGTGCGTGTGTGCAAAGCCCGCAGAGAGAGACCCCGGTCGGGGAAGAGCGGGGTGTCCCGAGGGGCCCCGCAGGGGACGCACCCACTGCCAGCGCGAAAGGACCCGGAAGCTGTATGGCCACCTGTCATTTACTTACACGCTTTTATTTTTATCATTTTAACTTCTCATATTTATTTATTTATATTTATTATTTTATTATTTAAAATCCACTTGTAATTTTAGTCTTTGGAGTGAATATATTATAACCTTAAAGACACCAAAAATTAGAGCAAATAAACCTATTGTAGGGTGTACGTGGGACACATTCGACTATTCTGAGCTCTTCAGCACATGCAACGCTTTGAACTGATGAAATACTTTCACAGTCAAATGTGGGAAGAGCTGTACTTCAGGACTTCGGTTTCAGAGAAACCGTTTCGCCTTTTTCCTCGTCCTGGACTGGGTTCCCAGTGAGGGAGGTGGGGGCAGCAGTGACACTCGTGCGACAGGGACACTGTGGTGACTTCCGGGCCGTGTTCTAAGTGCGCGTCTGAAACGCCGGGAGCACCTTTACCCGCACAGCGTCCGACGCAGCAGAAGCAGGCGTGAGGCTCGGTCCCCGGCAGGTCCCCACGTGCGACACAGGAGCTGACTCTCCAGGTCAGCGAGCGTCTCCCGAGTGTGACCAGCAGCGTGGGGACACTCGCTCCCTCTGTTCTGCCCTCGGCCCTGAGGTCCCCCTGCGCTCAGGCTCGGCTGGGGCGGGACAAGCCCCACGTGCAACACAATCAGCCCTGAGCTTCCAGCAGAGACCTTCTGAGCGTCGGGAGGTGGGAAAGCTGGGTTGTCCAGAACATCAACCAGGAGGCTGCGACGTTCCTCAAAACAGTCGATAATGCTTTTCACTTTTCCCACTGGGTTAAGCAACAGAACCCACTGAGAGCAGGAGAGTACGCGTCAGGGGAAATGTGTTTGAGAAGGAGCAGGTGGGTCCTGCCTCCAAATAATGACCTTTCGACTCTGTCATTTTGTTCCCATGTGGACCTTAGGAAGACAATGCAAAGCAAACACCAAGAAATGGTCCATGGAGCCAAGTTCTAAGATTCCTAACAGGGGAGGGAAGGAAACTGTGTCATAACCCTCTTTAACTCGGAGCGCCTGCCACCCAGGGTCCCGGCTCAGCCAGAGTCCTGGCCACTCAGATGCCTACTCCACGCCGTCTGCTGCAGTGCCCCTCCTGAGCACACGCGGCCCCGCCATGTGAGCCTCGCTCAGCAAAGCTGCACAGGTCCACATCAGACACTGCAACTGGGGCTTAATGCGAACTTCCCATCTGTTACAGCTGCAAGCTGAGGCTCAGATCAGAACATTGCAGTGTCCAGAGGTGGGCTTCAGCCGGTTACAAAGATAAAACTGGCCCTTGTGAGGGATGCCACCAGGCCTGCTGTCCCCCTCCCCAGGCCCGGGGCACCTTCACCCACACCCCCGGTCACTGGTGATTCCACGCTCCAGCCTCGCCCCACCCCAGCCCCCCGACATCACCGCCAGACCACCTGCAGTCAAGAGCCAGCAGGCTTTCACGACACACATGACGGAAGAGCCTGAAAGAGGGATTGTTAATGTTAGCAATTTAGGAGAATTTTCTGAGGATTTTAGTTCTCACACACACACAAAACCTTCTCAATTTTTTTCAGAAAACAGATGTTAGTGGATTTTGATGTTGGGGAGGGTGTGGGAGGAGGGTGTCAGGCCCCAGGTCCCCGACGGGAGCAAACACCCTGGAAGGGTCTTGCAGGTCGGGGTCCGGGTCTCTCTTCCCTCTCTTCCTAAAGCTTCCACACCAATGACTCCAAAGAAAAAGACCCGGGACCCAGAGTCAATTTATGGTGTGAATGCATGTGTAGAAATCAGTTTTCAGAAACTGAGAACAAATGGGTTTTCAGTTGAGGTCTTGGGAAAAATGGAAAAAATTCAGAAATAAATGTCTGCCAACAAATAGATACTAAGGGAAAAAGACAATGCCGAGGAAGTACGTCCAGTGAGTTCAGAAGGGCTGTTTTGTTACTAAGTTACTTGCAGTTTGGGCTGCAGGATAAAGTGTCTGGTGGGAAACCAGTAATTACTAGCACAGGAAATACAGCAACAAAGATTACAGACGAGAGTAAAATCGTTCTTTAAGTTAAATACTAAAATACAGGCGGTACCTACTTCTGATCTATAAACCCAAAGAACAGAAAGGAAAAGGGTGCTCCAGAAAGCACGTCGAACTAAGCGGAGAGAAGTCGAAACAGTGCGTTGATTTTATAACAAAAGAGCGATGACAGGATTGTGCTGCGTGTCACACGCAGAACTGATCAGAAACTGCCGTGTCCTTGGCCAGCGTCACGGCAACCACGTCGCCTGTCGTGGAGACCGTAATCCAAGCTTAACTCCTTCATCGGAACTAAAATTAAAATCTGTTGACATTCTTCACAGGACATGTTATGTAAATCATAAACCTAACTTTTTTTTTTTTTTTTTTTGATTTTAACCAGTTCAGTGGACCATTGTGACGGCCCTGGGACCACCTGCAATGCCTCTCGTCGGCCCCGTGGCGGCCAGTTAGCGCGTCACAGAGGTTGCTCAGTCAGTGGTCTTACTGAGCACCTTTCTCTGCACTGGGTAACTCACCCCTCAGTCACTCGCTCGCACAGCTGCAAAGACACACGCGGGAAACCCAGGAAGCCAGGCCCGGACGTGTGGTGCACGCGGTCCCGGGCGGGGGGGCCCGTGTGCCTGGATCTAAGCATCCCCGACGGGACACGTTTACGGGGAAGGGAGGGCCGACAGCTGTGGGGTCGGGTGGATGCAGAGCTAAAATACGCGGGCCCGATTCTACCTTCTACCGTCAGGCCACAGATGTGTGATGTTAGCCAGACACACCTTCCCTGGGGAAGACCGGGCTCTGACAGGACACAGACCCCCCCAGAGAGGAGGGGCCAGCAGACCCCGCCCCCTGTGCGGCCCGCACACCCCCTCACAAACCGGGCGCGCGTTTCAGGCAGGGAAGTGGGCGTCTCTCCCTCCAGGGGTCCCCTGGGGCCCGAGCCACAGACTGCCGTCCTTCACCAGCGAGGAGCCCACTGCCCCCCGAGCCCCTCCGCTTCCCTGTCTCCACGGCCCCAGCAGCACCCGCGCCGCCCTGCGGGCCTCCGACCTGCTCTTCTCTATTTGCCGACCCTGGTGCTCCCCCGCTGCGGGCCCCTCAGCCCCTGGCGCTCCCCCCCACCCTCTGCGGGCCCCTCAGACCAGCCTCACTGTTTCACGGCTGAAGCTTTCTTTCTGACAGACGTGCTGTTTAGCTCGCACCCCGAGACTGCTCTCCTTCCCTGAACTTGTCCTCTCTGGTTGGTTCCACGCCTGCTGGGTCACCGTGCACGGCCCTCCCTCCCAGCCGCACTGGCGGGGCCTCTCTCGTGTCTTCAGACGTAGTGAACGTGTGCACCGTGTGGCGCTGGACGCCCAGGCCGGGGATCTCTGCGGGCCCACGTCACCACCCTCTCCTCCCTGCGTCCCTGCCCCGTCCTCTTCCCCGTGGCTTCCTCTCCACAGGCCCCCGGGAACCTGCACTGGGGAGTCACCTCAGACCCGAATGTGAAGTGTGCTCCTGCAGAAGGGACACGCCGCTTCTCCCTGCGCGGACCGGGGCCCCCAGACCTGGCAGCCCTACAGCCTCCTTTATCCGCGCGGGGCTTTCATGGCACAGGGACCGGTGAATCCCAGCCGCAGACCCAAAGCAGGGCGGGCGGGGGTGAGGGTCCCTCTTCCTTCTGGAGCCAGTGCCAGGCAGGGAGGACTCTTCCCTCCCATGGGGCGGGCTTTGTTTTCAGGTCCACACACCGCAGCTGTGACCCCGGGCTCTCCTCCTCCAGGCAGGGAGAGGGCCGGTCTGTCCTCCCTCTGGCTTCCCCCCGGCTGTCTCCTGGTGTCCACGCTGAACCCCTCGTCAGGTCATGCTGGGGGCACACCAGGCTCGGGGACTGGCCCTCCCAGAGCTCACAAGACTTCCGCGTCACTGAGCATCCTCAGCATCACTGACGTTTGTGTCTCTGGGAACATCCCGCACGTCTCTGGGCTTGTGCTGTCTTGGGAACCCAACACGCAGCACCCGCTGGGTCACAAACTAGCCGAGGAGCTGCTGAGACACTGCCCCGATTCTGTAATCTGCTCCATGAGCTCAGACAACAACTTCCTTCTCCATGAATCCCAACTTCCCAAACAGGAATGCGAGGGTGTGGAATCTCCCAGATTCATTCCAGCCGCAAATGTGCCGTGACTCTAAGTGCCAGATACAACACAGAGATCCTGGAACTTGTTCCTTCAGTGGAATGTGTTTAGATGTAACTTCCTCACCACATTCATTTAAACCACAAATGTAAACGTGGAGTTTAGAAAATTAAACTGTGTCAAATGTACAGCGACAGTTACAAAAATAAAGCAATCCAAACACAAACTGAAACAGAACGAGCGAGCTCTTTGACGCTGCAGAGCGCACACTCTCTTAGGAGGGAGTCAGCAAACCCAGAGATTGGGAGTCTTCAAAGTGCCATGTTGATGTCAGGAAAGAGGAACATAAATGAAGTGTGAACTCTTAGATTCCAAGTTCGGAGGCTGGATCAGCAGAGTTAAGAATACATTGGTTTTACTAAGAAGCAGATTTAGTTTTACATTAGCCCTCCCTCTTTTGGATTGAGAACACCCCCCACCCTTAACTGATAACACACTTACCTTCTTGCCAGTAGGTTCAAGGAAACAAAATGCAAGTCTACGCAACCGTGTCTTCTCAGGCAATCAGCACGTAAGCGCAGCCCAAGGTTTAGGGTTCCGTGTGAACTCTGTGTTAAGCTTCAAGAGAACCAGACTCCTCCAGGCTCACTTCTGAGTAAGTGCTGAGTCAAAGGTGTGTTGCCTTTGAAGTGAGCAGGGACCTCCCACTGAGAAGAGCCCGAAATGTGAGAATCAATCATCAGTAGCACCTCCCATTAAGAAAACTGATCTTGAAAATCAAAACACCAGCGTGAGCCGTCCACAGACTCAGTGACGGCATCTGAGCTCGCGGGGCCTGACAATCGAGGCGTTTGCTCTAAGACGCTGACCCGGTCTCGGGGCCCCCGTGACCAGCCGCCTTCTGCTGGACTTTCCCATCTACAATGCAGACTCCGCGACCCGGCTGAACTGACTCCAACGACAAGTTTTCACCTCCCGGGAGCCACACAGGAACTCGAGGTTGGTGAGCTGTAAATTCACACTCATTTCTTCCGCTGATCCACTGTGGAATCGTTGTATCTTCCTTTCCTGCTCTTCAGAAAAATTTTAAATGGAAAATAATTTTCCTCAACCAGGTTCTCTGGTGGAAGTTAACATGGAAACATCCAGCTAGGAACATACTGAGAGTCGAGGCTCTGGTGTCCCTCAGAGGGGTTCTGACTCTGTAAAAACAGCCCTGACTTTTGCTAAAAGGAGTCTTTCTTATCCTCCAAACACACGATAAATTCTCATGTCAAGGTTAGTTTTATTTTTATAATCAGCTGAAGAGCACAGGGTTTCAGCTGCAACTCAAACCAATGGGATTGAACCCAACGTGATTCTGTAACTGGGGTTCAGAAGAGATTCTGATCTCAGTAACTGACTATGTTCATCTAGGCACGGAAATGTCCTCTGAACGCCCCTCCCAACTGTCCAGCCCAGATACGTGTGTTTACTCAAGCACATGTCCACTACTTTCCTAAAACAGAGGGCTTCCTAGGGAACCAGCAGAGAGCAGTAAGGAGGGGCGGAGACTGGGTACAAAGCCATGTGAACCCAGTGTCCCCACCCACACCCTTATTTTAGGGCAGGAAACACTAACATCACGCTTCGGGCTTCAATAAATCACTTGAAAATGAAAACACATTTATGGGTCTGAATATACACCCATTTTTCTTAAGAAGGAATCTATAATTTTCATCAGGAACTTAACCTTGGGCAGAAAATCTGACACTGAATAGAATTTAAAAGTGTAGGTTATTTTTCCTGGACAAAATAGCCTAGAAACATTGTGTGTTTTTACTATAACTTGTCTGAGATCTTCTAGAGATTACAAATTCACTATTAAGAAGGGTCATTTTTTTCAAGTGGTTAGAGTGGTCCCATGGCTCCCTCCCCAGCCCCACCCCATGGCGTCCAGAGCTGCTGCAGGGAAATGAGCAAAGGAATGGACACTGCCAGGGCCACACGAAGATGGGACAAGACCTCTCCACTTTCAGAAAGAAAGCAGACATGGGGGTGTTAGCAGGGTCTTTTCGGGGCTGGTGGAGCACAAGGGGGTCTGCAGGGTGCAGAGAGGCCCCAGGGTGGGGTACACAGGATCTGAGTCTGCAGCTCTCCAGAGGATGGCGGGAAGGACCGCCTCCTGGTCTGGCCCCACAGGTCCCGGACCCGCGGGGGGACCCTCCCCAGATGCAGCAGCCAGACCCAGACCTGGGGAGGCAGACCTATGGCACAGGAGGGAGGGTGGACCTGGGTCAGGGCAGATGGAGGAGGATTTCAGGTGGAGACGTGAGTTTTGAGAGTCACGAGAGCCTGTGTGGACATATGGCAGGCTCAGGCCTCCCCAGCAAGGTCATGGCATTGCATCTCACGAGGAAATGCCGAGTGCGGGACCGCCGCCCCGGAGGAGGCGCCCGTCCAGTTCACCTCCAGCACAAAGGCCACAGGACTCGGAAACCACCCAAAGCAGGTGTCCCCAGAGCCCGTGTCACTGCGAACTGGGGATGGAAGTGCTTCGGGGATACTTTCAAAGACACTCTGGGGGAGGGGAGGGCTCAGCGTGTGCTCAGCAGACACGAGGTCCCGGGTTCAATCCCCAGCGCCTCCATCAAAAATAAATAAATAAACCACATTACCTCCCCCCCAAAACAAACAAAACAAAACACACAAAAGGAAAGTCCTCTCCTCTACACGGTTTCTTGCTCGTCAGGTTTTGTGGCCGATGGGGGGTGTAGTCAAAGGGGAGAGGAACAACTGAGCTGACAACGCGCAGAGACTCGTCAGCAGGATGCACGTCTATATCCACGGCCGCAAAACCTCCTGGAAGGAAGTGGGAAACGGACCACGGCTTCAGATACAGTATGTTGTGTGTTTAACACATCGTCGGTGGGAGGCCCAGGTAAACTCTGAGCTAAGACCCTTCACCCTAATCTTCATTCAGTATTCTAGTGCATCTAACACAAAAGCTGCTTGCTGTTAAGGACACTTCATCTGTAAGTCTGCAGCCAAGAAAGACCGAGCTTCACCTGAAGATCCTGATTTGTACCCACGGATGCAGGGACAAGGTCGATAACCTGACACTGAAAAACGCCTGCCTGAGCATGTGCTGCAAGTCGTTCTGGACAGAAACCCTCGGGTTACTATTCTGTCAGGGAGTAGATGTGACTGTCACATCACTGCCCTCTAGCTTCCAATGAAACTATGCCCAACCTGACTGCAGTGTTTGGGGGTGTTTTTAATGTAAAGCTCCGCAAGGAAAATACATTCATAAAACGTCAGGGAGAGCGCAAGTGATAAAATGCTGACAATGACAGTCTGCTCTGCGACAACGAAGGCCAGCGGTGGGACCTCTAGGTTCGGCGGAGGACCGAGTCCGGCAGGTCCTGCAGGACCACCCGTGGGCGGCTCTGCCTGGGGAGACCCTCTGGGCTCATCGGGGTGGGACAGTCTGGGACAAACCCCTGGGGCCTGCAGACGCGGGAGCACTGACGTTCGCACTGTGGTTGCTGCCACTGACACAGAGGACGTCTTGCTTTTGAACTGTCAGTACCTCTTTCGTCAGCTTCAGCCGGACGTCGTAGGCGTGTCCAGACCCTGGGTCGCGCAGCGGTGCGGTCCTGGTTTTGGTCTGCGGAGACAGTGGGGACGGGGCAGTGAGGCCAGGGGAGCCTAGAGCTCGCCCGCACGGCCAGCACCGACGGCTGGTCCGTCCGCACTCGGCTGACGAGGGCCTGCCCAGCGTAACGCACAGCATTGGAATCTTTACTGTGTCTTCCCGAGTTGTCTTCAGAGAATTGGGTGTAAAACTTTTTTTTTGAACATTTTATTTCTTTATTAATTGAATATAGTCAATCTACAACGTTGTGTTAGTGTCTGGTGCACAGCACAGTGATTCAGTTACACATGTACACAGATATTCCTTTCCACATTCTTTTTCATCATAGGTCATTATAAGGTATTGAACAGAGTTCCTCGTGGCGTACGGCAGGACCTTGTTTTTTAAATCTATTTTATATACAGTAGTTAGGATCTGCTAATCCCAAATTCCCAGTTTATCCCTTTTCTCCCAGTAACTAAGTTTGTGAAACATGTTTTTACAGGATAATTAGTCCTCACGTTTTTAAAAGCTTGAACATTTTAATAGTACTTTATTTTAATCTATTTTTCTACTTCGCATTTTTCACTTTGACCAAAGCTATTTGAGTGAAAATGATAACTTTCAATAAAGATCCAAATAATAATCTGCATGGAGATCTGTTGTTTTGGAGCAGGAAGGTGACAACACTGACAATAAGCAGGACGATGTCAGGGTTACAGTCACTGAATGCACAGATGGGATGGTGACTCCATCAGACATGCCCCGGGATGAGGCATGGAGCGCCCGCCCGCCAGCCCGCCCTCCAGGGAGGCTGGGAACAAGGTGTTTTCTGTCCTCCCCACACACCAAGCAATTCCACCTGCGTTTGTTGGGAAGTACTGATTGGAGATTTAGTAATTACAGAAGATAATGTACCAGGTGTTCTTAGCAGGTGATGAGTCAGGAAGACACCTTTGGATCAATTAGCAGAAGTCGCCTCCTCCCGTGTGGACATCACAGAAATGTTCCCTGGCTGAGCAGCCCCTGGTCGCCCAGGTGGGCGTGGATCCCGGGCCTGCACCTGACGACCTCCCATCTGTCTTACGCTTGCACCAAGCTCTGGCCAGCATGGTCTCAGGCACAGCCCTGCACCTGGGAGGAAGGACAGAGGGGAGAACGGGCACTTGGAGAGGTCACAGGGGTCTAGTCCTCAGGCCAGGACCAGAGGATGGCCCCAGGGCACACGGAGCCCCAGCCAGGTCCCAGGAGCAAGGGTGCAACCAGTGTTGCCTCTGTCCCTCCACTGTCCTGGCAGGAGAGGCCCTTCCTGGGCTAACAGCTCCCTCATGTTCAAGGTCACAATCCGGAGCAGAAGGAAAATTGGGGTGGGGGGCAGTGCTCCCTGAGGGGTCCTGGAGGAGGCCCGGGTTCAGTGAGGGTAATGCTGAGTCCCAGTGCGTCACTTGGTCAGCCTGGAGTGCCGGGTCTGCAGAGCCCCGCCTGGTGCCTCCCCCAGGGACCTGGGTCTAATCCCCATAGGATGCGGTCTGAGCACCAGGAATTTGAGACACTCAGCATTAGCTTCTGTGCACCTGACAGCTGGGGAAGGAAGGCCCAGGCCAGGAGGGAGGGACCCCTGAATCCCTGTGGAAGTGCAGGCCTCAGCCCACGGCCCACCTGCCGAACCAGCACGGCACTCCCCAGCACACCTGGTGACCCACGTGGCTGTTTTCAGGGAACACCACGAAATGCTTCCACCATTTAAATTGTGTTAATAACACAAAAAATGAGCACAGAAAACATCCCCAACAGCCTGTCTGAATTGGCTGAACACTCACAGAGGCAGGACCGCACAGAGGTGCCGGGGCCCGGACACCAGGGCCGGCGATCTGCCCGCCTCCCTGGCTACCCCATGCAGAGCTTGTCTGGCTCAAGCATAAACTCGAGAAGGTGGAGCACCTGTGCACCCAGGGGGGCTCCCTTCTCCCCTGCCACCCACTGGAGTGGCTGAAACAGGGAGGGCCGGGTCCCCTGCGCCGATGCCTGAATCCCCTCAGCCCTGCTTCTGTCACTGACGCAGACCAGCTCCAGACACAGGAAGCCTGGGCGGGGGCTTGTCACCTATCCTGGGGTGTTTCCTGTGACTGTCATCACTAACTCCAGCCACAGACCTACCTCCACGCTGCACTGGTCCAGACCCTCTCTTGCTGTCCTCGACCCCGGCTGTCCCCTCCCCCTCCCAACACCCCCCCTACAGCTGAGAAACCCGCTGGGGTCTCACGGATGGGAGGGGAAGATGGGGGACACTTGGCTGTGAAAGTGCGTCTCTCTGGCCCTAGTGTCAGCCAGCACGCTCGTGTCTGCTGGAGGTCCTGGCCCACGTCTCATATGCCAGACACAGTGACAGAGCTGACCGCCTGGCCTGCTCAGCGCCCACGCGCTGGACCGACAGGAATGCGAAGCAAACGTTTTCTGAACGAAGTAAAGATGTAAAGATGTGAGGGACGGAGAAGGAAAAAACAGCTCGTTTTGGCGGTATTTTTTTAAATTCTAAAATTGCAGGTTTTTAACCATATATTTCAGTGAACCCTTACTGAATTGAATTGAAATTAGTTACATGATTCAATTTTCCCCGCTTTGTTTTCCTAATTTAGTTTCTTCAACTGAAAATGTGCTTTCTGTGAAAATCCGTAAACTGCGTCAATTCAAGCTCAGGTGATGGAAGAAGCAGCACACTGCCTGCTTGTCCGCCCGGAAGACGGACCCGCTGCGGCAGGGGTCAGTTGCGCTGCTCCGCCTGAGGATTTGCGGGCGGGGCCGCCCCGGAACCTGGCCAGCTCCCGGGGGAGCCCCGGCTGCGCCACCACCGCGCAGGGCCGCGCCTCCCGTTCCCAGAGGGAGCGGCGGCCCCGCAGCAACCTTCGCGCAGTCAGTGATGTGGGCGCGCGGCCCCCGGCGCCTCCCCTCGCGCACCCGGCCAGAGCCAGAGCGCCTGCTGAATGCGGCCCGGAAGGACGAGGCGTCCCCGGGCACCGGGGGCGGGGGGAGGGGGGGCGCCCTCCAAGGACCCCCGGAGGAGGCTGCTGGCGCTGCGGACGGCAGAGGCACAGGCCCGGGCCGCCTCCGGGCGGGGCTTCCGCGGGGCCGCAGCGCCCCCTCGTCCCGCGGCGCGGCCGGCGGGGACCCGGGGGCCCCGCTGCCACCGGCAAGCTCGGGACCGGAGGGCTGAGCGTCACCGGCCTCCGCAGGACGCTTCCCGGGAGCAGCGGAGGGCGGGCACAGGCCGCACAGACAGGCAGGCGTCACCGAGGAGGACGCAGCCACTCGGCCGCCTCCCGCGCGCCGCGCCGACAGCGCTCGCAGACAAGGACCGTCACCGACAGCCACACAGCGGCGTCCGCTTCCCGTCACAACGCAGGGCACGGCTTTTCAAAGCACTGTGAGACTGCGCGAAAATGCAGGATTCTGACCACGGGCATGTAATTCCTCAGACTCGGAGAAGGACACGCGTCTCTGAATTTAAGCTCACCTTCCTGGAGAGTGAGCTCATGACCCGGGGATTGTAGGCCAAACAAAATGCCATCAAACCCCCGTTATGACAGTTTCTCTGGGGGTGCTGGGGAGACAGGAAGGGACAACGGGGGTTCGGGATGATGTGGACAGGGAGGGGGAGGGTGGAGAAGGGGAGGGGAGGGTGGAGAAGGAGGGGTGAGGAGGGGAGTGTAGAGTGGGGAAAGGGGAGTGGAGGGTGGGGGAGGGGAGTGGGAGAATTAGTCATTCTAATAACTCAGTAGAATTGACATTCCTGCTTAAAAATCTTCACCTTGGGAAGAAAACAGAATCCTTGATACGTTCCTAGGATCTTAACTAAGAGGAGACTTCAGAGTTTAAAATTAATGAATCTGTTTACCTACATTTTTCAAAAAGTACGAACACATCAGCACTGCACTGATCTGAGCAGCAGAAGCAGAAGCTCGAGGGCACTGGCAGCTGCAGGACGCTGGTTTTTAAAGTGCGCACGTGTGTGGACTGAAACCAAACCTACTGCTGGCCTGGAAGAAGCCCTCAAAACTCTCAAAGGGTCAGAATCGCTCAGACTGTGTCCTCCCACATACTCTGCAGTGGAAGATGATATAAAATCTCCTCTCCTTCAAAGTTAAGCGATATACTTCCAAATGACCACGGATCAGGGTGGAAAAGTCAAGTGGAAATAAGGATGTATTTTTAATGGATATGAGGTTACAACTCTTTGAAACAGTCCTTCAAAGAAAATTTACATCTTTAATATATTTTTTATTTTTATAAAGCCAAGGCTGAAAGCCACCGCTAATCTCGGGGCAGCCCCAGGCCTGTGTCTGTAGATGAAGCCTTGCTGGAAGAGCTGCACCCACCCCATCTCCTGCTCGTCACCGCTGTCGTGTGAACACGACTACACCTGCTTTAAACCTGAACGCGTCACTAAATCCTTTCACAGAGCACAGCCCAGGGCTGCATAGCTGCATCAGGGAAGTCCACAAATCTCCGGAAGGATGACGCTATGACACAAACTCTTCCAGAAAAACAAACATGGAACACCACTTCACTCATTTATAAACTCAAACTAAGCTGGACGCCAAATCCAGCAAGGAGGCTGCAATAGAATTAATTTACTGGTCAATTCCCCCTTGTCAACATCAATGTGAAAATCCTAAAGAAAATATTACCAAATGGAACAATCCGGTTGGAAACCGAGGATGAGAAGGAAATAAGAGGCCTCCGGAGGGGGTGGAAATGAAAGGCAGGAGGGGGGTCTGCACAGGTCCCGGGGAGCAGGTTCCGGCTGGGAATCGGGCCTTGACTCAAACACCCCCCTTCCTCAAAGGCTGACACCCTCCGTCCGATGGTTCAGTCCCGAGCCCCGCCCACGACGGACAGGAGGGACCCTGGAGTCAGCAGTCAGTGCCTCTGACCAGCTGTCCAGGGAGGATGCGGGAGGTTTCAACGCCAACCCAGTCCTCCCCCAGGAAGACTGCTTCCCGGGGACACAGCCGCCCAGGGCTGCCGAGAAACAGGCTTATATTTTTCCATAGTCCAGGAAAATGCCATATGACGTATTTTAATCTTCCATTTTAAACTTTGTTTAGAGCCCAGCTTCAAGCAGTGACACTGACCTTGTAACTGCCGCTCAGATGTCTGATTCCGCCATCCCAGTGGATTTATAGCCATCAATGGAAACAAGCAAGGCCTGTCAATAATGACCTACTCAGGATGCACTTTTTGAGGAGAAAAAAGGTAGGGCTCCACGCTGTTGAAGGATTTCTATTTCTGCAAGAATAGACTGTTCTAACGAGCCACAAAGATCAAAAGAATCCTAACACAACTGCATAGCATTTGAATAACTTGGATTTGACACACAGAAAGTGTTTCAATGTTATTTAAAATAGATATCTACTTCCTTAAACTGTATTTTAAAGTGAAATCTAATTGTGAGAGAAACAGTTGGGAAGAGAGACATGTACACACATTAAAAGTCATAAAAGGCATTAAAATAATCAAAACAAAGTAAATGAATCCTCGTTTATCATTAGCAGAATTCAGCTCAGTCACGCAGATGCCATGGCTGAAGCTGTCAAAACAATCCTCTGTATATTTTAAATGGGGATTAACTCTGCCTCCAAAAGCAGCAGTGAAGATGCACGTTACACGTAAGGGTGTCACTTCCAGCAGCCAGGCCGCATGAGCTCTGTGCACTTTTCAGGAACTTGTGGGCGTGCAAAGAGGAACCCACTGACAAGGTGAGCATTTCGAGTAAAGATTTCACTCTGCAAAAGGGAAGAAACATAAAAATACGGGCTCATCTGGGAAGAACAAACTGCAGGTAGAAATGAGGAATACTTAATGCATCTAAACATTTCAAGTGTGCCCGACATTTCAGGGCGGGTGTCGGGCACGTTTGACTCTGCAGATAAAGCAGGACATGCTTCTAACTTTTTTAAGAACACAGACTTTAGCTCCTGAGTCTAGCAGGTCCTCGGCGTCAACCTGAACATTCTGTGAACTTGTTAGGAAGCAAACCTGAGTTGCACGTGTCAAAGCAATCATGCAGTTAAGACATGTTACAACAAGTTGTCCAGAGACACCCTCTTGTAAACCAGCTAACGCCCACCTTTACCACACTGAATTTATTTACGTGGAAACTCACACTATCACAAAAGAAGGTGGCGCAGTGCCCAGTTTGGATGCTACTGGACCTGAGTGGGAGGATGAGGGGCGGAAGCCCAGGGCTTCACGAGGGGCACCGTGGCCTGACTCCTCGACGGGGCAGCTTCCTGAGGAGATGCTGTGAGACGCCGTCATTCGTTTCACATGCAGAATTGGCTGTGCCGCCGCTGCTGTCTTTTGTCGTGATCAACTATTTGTTATTTTTTTTTCCAATCTGGTAACAGAAACTCACAGATTCACTCTGTGAGAATGTAGTTACAGAAGAAGCAATCTCGCCTAAAACTCCTTATGAGAATAAATAATGCACAAAAATGTTTACAGTCAGATGATAACAGCTCCCCTTTTAAAGATTTTGACCACTGGATTGATCTTGATTAATTTATATACATAAAGTCCATCCTGAGGGACCAGGTATTTCTCTAAAGATGACAGAATGGCTCCAAGGATAAAAAAAAACCAAAATTTTTTTAAAAATTAAAAAATTAAAAATAAAGTCTTATGATTCTATTAACAGATATAAAAAACTTACTATAAAATATTTCAGCTATCACCACTACCATTTGACACTGTTCTGAAAAGTCCTAGCTAAATTAAGGCAGGAAACAGAAATACGATGTTTAATGATTAGAAAAAAGAGGGAAAAAATGATCATTATTGGCTGACCTGTAATTGCTTATCCTGGAAGACACTGCATTTTCCCTCAGACAAGGGAAAGCCCTCCACGTGAGATACGCAGACAACAAATAAAGACACGTGGAAACACGGCAAAAAGGCTGAGAACAGACGGAGGGCAACATGTAAACGACATGTGGCCCCAGAAAGGGGGCCACAGCAGTCCAGACCCACCTGTGACAAACCAACGAGAAAAAATTATCTACTATCAACAAGAAGACCTTAGAAACAGTGACAAGAGGAGAAATAAATCAGGAGATACAACAATCAATACACACAAATACTGTCCAGCAAATACTCCTCACAAGACCGACAGCTGAATTCTGCAGACAAACACAATTACAGCTGCAGCTGGAGACGCGGGTACGATCCGACTTAGCCCATCTGGCATCGGAATAAGCAGAAGACAAGGAAACGTACAGAAGATTTAAACAACATGATTACAAATCCTGAAAGTAACGGTATGAATTTTAAAAACACTCGTTTTAGAGCATCTGTGAAACACTGCCCCAAGTCAACCACGGAGAGCCATCGTCAGTCTAGCTACACCCTCTGATCACAGCATGACGGATTGCAAATCACTGACAAACAGTCGTCTTAAAAACCCAGCAAAGCATGACACGGAGCACAGCTTGGCTAAGAGAGAAAATAAGACAGGAAGTTACGAACTGGATAAAAATTAAAATTTTATTTCAAAATTGTATGAAGTTGCTGAGAATACCCAACAGATTGGTAAGAACAACAAAAAGCAAAAGGTTTGGGTGGTGATTTGAGGGAACTGGAAACACCCCTGCCTTACTGCTGGCATCCAGGCTGGAGGCTGACTGCGCCCAGCAGTCTGGAGTCACTTGGTGAGAATGTGCAGGTCTAAGCCACACAGACGGGTTCACAGCACTGTGCATTTTTCGGGAAAAAATACTGCCTGACATCCCAGCACATGACTATTAAATCAAAAGCCATGAGAGGATTATGGGAAATGAAATAAACTGGGAGGGCTGAGTGAGTTACTCACCATAAATATCCCAATACAAGAAGGTACGCTGGGGAGCAAAAATGTTTTATTGTGCCTTGTCAATTTGCAATTACTGTCATAGTTTTGTGTTTTCAAATGTTACAGAAATGATAACTTCACTCCCCACTTCCTGAGAATTCCAGTTAGCACATGACTGTACTGAACATCATGCCTGACTGAGGAAACTGAATCACTTCTTTGAGGTATTGGCATTCACCCTCGAAATTCGTTACATACTAATACTTAGAACAAACTCCCAGGGGACCAGCTGAACTCCCTAAAGCTATGGAGCAATACAGTCGCCATCTGGTTTTCTCTGTCTTCAATATTAAATTATCTGATTGCTAGCAGAAACATGCAAGTTAAGAGCAAGTTTTCTCAGCAGTCTGCCAAGAGGCACGTATCATCAGCATACCTGAAGGCTTTTAACTAGTCTTTGGATGGAAAGTACTTAATGAGTAAATAAGAGAGAAAAAAAGACTAGTGATTATGACAAATTGAAAAAGCATACAAATCTCACTTGTGAAATCAATCCACACCTTCTTTCAGCCTGCGGGAACAAAAGTAAGTCAATGACTTTACTTTAAAAGCAGATTTACACCGCATACAACTCAGTGACAAAAAAATAAACAACCCAATCCAAAAATGGGCAGAAGACTTAAACTAACATTTCTCCAGTGAAGTCATACAAATGGCCAATAGGCATGTGAAAAAATGCTCAATATCACTAATTATCAGAGAAATGCAAATCAAAACTTACAATGAGGTATCACCTCACAACAGTCAGAATGGCCATCATTTAAAAGTCCACAAACAAATGCTGAAGAGGGTGTGGAGAAAAGGGAACCCCCCCAACACTGCTGGTGGGAATGCAGCTTGGTGCAGCCATTGTGGAAAACAGAATGGAGATTCTTCGAAAGATTAAAAATAGACTTACCATATGATCCAGAAATCCCACTCCTGGGCATATATCTGGAGAAAAGTATAATTCAAAAAGAAACCTGCACCCCAATGTTCACAGCAGCACTGTTTACAACAGCCAAGACACAGAAATGACCTAAATGTCCATCAACAGATGACTGGGTAAAGATGTGGTATATTTATACAATGGAATACTACTCAGCCATAAAAATGACAACATAATGCCATTTGCAACAACATGGATGGACCTGGAGATTGTCATTGTAAGTGAAGTAAGCCAGAAAGAACAACAAAGATTATGTGATATCACTTATATGTGGAATCTTAAAAAATGACACAAGTGAACTTATTTACAGAACAGAAACAAACTCACAGACATAGAAAACAAACTTACGGTTACCAGGTGGGGAAGGAGGGAGGGATAAATTAGGAGTCTGAGATTTTCAGATACCAACTACTACATATAAAATAGATAAACAACAAGGACCTACTATAGAGCACAGGGAACTAAATTCAATGTCTTGTAGTAACCTATAGTGAAAAAGAATACAAAAAGAAATATATGTATGAATAACTGAATCACTATGCTGTACACCAGAAATTAACACATTATAAACTGACTATACTTCAATAAAAATTTTTTAAAATAAAAAATAATTAAGATGGTATAAAAAAGCAGGTTTCCTAATTAGTCACTTATATGCTGAAAAATACGTTCAATCTACTGGTATCTCTAAAAGATACACAAAATTCATCAAGTTTATTATTAGGAAAAGTATACCAACTTTTTCCTCAGACTGAGGATAACATTTCCAAAATAATAACACTGTAACACGAGTTACTACTGTCCACCAGTTTTATTGGACTTATTTTAGTTATGTGTGCTGTCTTCAATTTCAATAAAAACACACACACACCAAAATCAACAATGTGTGGAAGCAACCGAGGAGAGATGCTCAGTGCGTCACCACGACCGGCGCGGCGGAGCCCTGCTGATCGGAGGCAGAGACGCAAGCACAGGCGCTGGCCCGGCCCAAAGCCGAGGCTGGGAGGGGGTCACGTGGACAGAACACGGATGAGAAGCCCCCACCGAGGGCAGGCGAACCCATCAGCTTGCTGCCTTTGGCAAAAAAACAGGAGGAATGACGGTAGCAATGAAACCAGGAAAAAACAAATCGGAAATGTCAACAGGGGCGTAAAGCTGAGTGGCGTGGGGGCACGGGGTGGGGGGCAGATGGGTGCCCTGCAGGTCTTTCCCGAGCCCCAGAAGGAGCCCCTTTAGCTGTGGTCCACGAAGGAGGACCCCTTGTCTCCCTCCTGTCACATGAAGCAGCTCCATCCGCTGCGGGTGACGGGGCAGGTAAACCTCCTGCGCCCCAAGTCCCAAGGAAAGCCACGGCCCCGGGGGAAGCAGGAACCCCCAAACCGGGGCCAGGCTGGCTGCCCCTGGGGAGAGGGGCACCAGCACCGAGAGATCCCACCGCCACGGTTCGGGGACGCAGGGCCTCAGGCAGACCCAGTGAAGGAGGCCAGAGGGAAACCCCCTCCAGAAAGTTCCAGAAGGAACAGGAGGAGGCAGCAGACCACCAGAGGGCCAGCAGGTGAGGGGGCCTGAGCAGAGCGAGCAGGGGTCTGGCTGGGCTGGGACGGAGGACACAGGAGGCCTCAGCCTGCCAGGCCTCTCACCCGCTGCAGGCAAGGCCACCACGGGGCCGCTGGCAGGTCTCTGTGATGGCAGGTGACCTCAGGGTCAACGAAGCCCAGGGCCAAACACCCTCACCCCCACCAGAGCCTCCTGCTTCGCCCAGCGGTGGGTGAGAAAGGCTGTCCTTCCCCGACAGAAGCAAGGGGTTTAAACCAGCCATTGTCACCTCAGCAGCCACCAGTGGGCAGCCCCACAGATGCGGGCACAAGGGTGTAGACCAGGTCTTAAAGTGCTCGGATCTGCACGTCAGTAAAGGCCCCGGTGACAGTGGACGCGTCCCGAACAGAATTTCAGCAGAAATCCTGGAATTACAAAAACCAGTCTGCTGGAAATTTGAGGGCAAGTCTGTAACAGAGGTTAAGGAGCCCTTCTCTAGGGCTGTCCACACACCAACACGTCAGCCTGAGAAACGGGTGATCTGAGGGGGGTTCCCAGGGGGGAACAGAACAGAGCATCCCCAGACATGCAGTCACACTGCTGAGACCACGGGCACAAGGCCCAGGAAGCGACCGGAGAAATGAGAACCACCACCTGGAGGGGCCAAGACGAGGGTCATGGTGCACCCCCCCAAAGTGACAGGCCAGCCGCACCATCAAAGCACAGGATGGGGCCGGAGCGGCCGCCCCAGGACACTGAGTGAAGGAGGCATTGTGTGAGCTGCACAAAAGCACGAGCCCCGCCGGGCACAGCTCACGCAGAAAGGACATGCCACCGGTGAAGACGGGGACCCACGCAGAAATGAAGGGCGCCGTGAGATGGTGATTCGACATTCTCATCTCTAATCTCCCTCGTGAATAACGGCCTAAAGCAGCAGGAGCTGGCCTCACCTTTCATCCAACCTGTCATTCTCTTCTTAATCCAGGTGCTGGAGCCATTAACACCGCGTGTGATGTCGTCACCCTGTGGCTCAGTGATTATCTTTAGTTCCATCTGTCTTCTTCCTTGTTTTCCTGCCTTTTAGATTCAGTACTTTTATTATTTACTTTTATTTCAGTTTTTGGCTTTTTAAGTTCATAACTCTTTCTTGAGGGTTTGCGGGTGGGATACAACTGAAGCACCGGAGATCTGCGAGATAGGAGAATGTCAGGAACAGCCTTGTGCTGTTGAATTGGACAACGTGGGTAAAATAGAGAAACTTGTTAAAAGAGGAAAAGTACCAAAACTCGCTCAGTAACAGGTGACCCAAATGGCCCTGTTGCAGGAGCTGTGTCTCTTCTGCAGAGAAAGTTCCAGGCCCCGGTGGCTTTACTGGTAAACTCTTTCAAATCCTCCCAGAACACAACAGAGGAGAAAACATGTTCCCACTTTTCTTATGACGCTGGAATTACTGATACCAAAACCAGACGAATACACCAGAAGAGAGAAAATTAGCTTTACCTCCCTCGTAAGCACAGCTGCGACTATCCATAACAAAGCACCGCCAAGCCAGCGCCAGCAGCTGCGGGAAGAGCACACCTGACGTCCCCTGGGACTCACACCAGCACTGCCAGGCTCCACAAACATCTGAACATCAATGCAGCGCACCAGACGAACAGCTCAAGGGAAGTGAGACCGGTTTTCCACTAAATTCAACACATTGAAGACCAAACCCCTCAGCAAACCAGGAATGGAAGAGGAACCTCCCCAGACGGAGAAAGTCTGTGCAGTTGATGCGAGAATTCATGGTGAAAACAACCAGTGTTTATCCCCAAGTTCAAAGACAAAGCGTCGACTTCCCTTCACTTCGTCCCAACATTTTCCTGGAGCCTCCAGCATTGCCATATGGAAGGAAAAAGTACAAAAAAATCATCTCCTGGCAAAGAAAGAAGAACTAAGACTGTCTCTGTCACGGATAACATAATTGCCTACCTAGAAAATCCCCCAAAAGTCTAAAAGTAAAGTCACAAAAACTAATCAGTGGATTTAAAAGGGCCACAGGATCGAAGGGAAATGTACAAAAATCAGCTATATTTCTAGATGCTAAAATAAGAAAAGTTTGCAAACTGAAATTTCAAAAAATACTACGATAGGATGAAGTATATGGAATAGACATAATATTGTAAAGCATTGCTGGCAGAATTTGAAAAATCTAAATAAGAATGATTTTATGTTCATACGCCATGCTCTTAGTTGGAAAACTAAGTATTTTTAAGACATGATTTTTCCCTAGACTGAAGTATACTTTCAAAAAAGTCTCAATTAAAATTCCAGCAGGCTTTTTTTGTAGAAATGGGACAAGTGATTCTACACTTACATGGAAGGGCAAAAGATCTAAAAAACCCAAAACAGTACTGAAAATGAAGGACAAATTTGAATAATTCACACCAAGCGATGTGCAGGCTTTCTGTAAAGCTACAGCACTGGGTGGATGCGGCACTGGCATCAGGAGACACGTGCAGACAAGGGAGGCGGAGCCCGGAAACACACCCGCAGACCCGCCTGGGAGACGGCCAAGAAGGCGGCAAAGAAATCCAACGAGGAGTGGGCAGGCTTTTCAAAAAACGCAGCTTGAACAACTGGAGAGCTAGATGCGAGAAAAGAACCCCCGTCCACACTTCACTGATTATACACAAAGTGCGCGCACTGGATCCCAGACTTAAGTGCCGTCATCCAACCTGTAAAACTTCAAGGACAACACAGAAAATTTTACGACATTAGGTGAGGCAAATATTTCTTAGACAGGACACTAAAAAGAGAACCCAGAGAAGGAAGGGAGGAAGGAAGGAAGGAGAAAAGGAAAAAAAGAAAAGAAAGAAAGAAATTGATGCATTGGATTTCATCAAAGTTAAAGCATGTGCTCTGTGAAAGGCATAGTTAAGGAACTGAAAAGACTTGGTTGAGACTGGAATAAAATTCTGTAAAATCAAAGTCTGATAAAGGAGATGCATCTAGAATGAACAGACAACTCCTACAACTCAGTATTAAACGGAAAAAAAACCACTAAAGATGAGTAAAAGACAATCAAATAAAGGATTTTCAACCAGAATATGAAAAGAGATCTTCCAACTTAAACATAAAAGAAAACCCAGCACAAAAAGGGCTAACACCTGAACGTGCCTCATGAAGGAAGTTGCCCATGTGGAAAATGTACACTGAAAAGCTGTCTGAAGCCACCGTTCACCCGGGACCAGGATGAAGCCTGCAGCTGCAGCCGCACGTACACCTGGAGGACTGGGCGTACAGGTGCGGGGTGCGGGTACCAGGGCCAGGACGCAGCAACAGGACCGGCATCCGTGCGTCGCTGGGGACCAAGGAGCACAGCCCTGTGGAAAATGGCCTGGGTTTCCCTGTGAAGTTACAGGTACACGGAATGTGAGACCAGCCATCAGGCTCCTACGAGTTTGCTCAAGACCAAGGGAAGTGTGCGAGTACAGAAACCCTGTCCCCGAACACCCACAGCCGCTCTGTTATGTTATTATGTGTTCACAGCTGCTCCAACCTGGAGGCACGTCCGTCAGCTGGTGAGACACATTCCTTCGAGGGGACATGCTGGGAGATAAACAACGAACCCGACACATGCGAGCTCCCGGGCGAGGCCGATGAGACCTGAGGAAGCCTGACCAGGGCCAGAAAGCCACTCGCTGTGAGACCCACGCACAGGACCTCTGGTGGGACAGAACCCGGTCCTGGGGCTGGGAAGTGGCCGAGGGGACTAACTGCAAAGGAGAGGAGGATATGGGGAGTGTCTTGATCACCGTGGCGACTCCATGATTATACTTGTCAGAACTGATAAAACCACACAATTTCTTCTGCCTGCACAGGAGCCCTGACATCCAGCATCAGGAGGGCCTGCTTCACCTGGGGGTCCATGTCGGGAGGTGGCTGCATCCCCGACCGCTTCACCCCCAGTCCTCCCTCCCTCCGTACTTCCACACATCTCCTCCTCTGATTCTGGCCCTCCCGTCCTCCCTCCTACAGGACCCCGAGATCCAGGATGGTCTCCCCAACTCAAGATCCTTCATCACAGCAGCAAACACTGCTGTGCTGTGTACAGTAATGTAGTCACCGGTTCCGGGGTTGGGACATGGGTGCGTCCACCAACACACACCTGAATCCGGCCTCGCCACCCTTCCTCAGGCCTTCTGCACAGGACCAGCAGCTTCAAAGCCCCTCTCCTCCAGGCTCCCGTAGGATGCCCAGGCCCTTCGTACTGAGTGTCCACCCGTGTTCTGCCCACAGCACTGTCCCCACTCAGACATGCCTTCCCGGCCAGGCAGGTTTACTCTCCCGGGAGACAGAGACCGTGTTTTCTACAGCTTGTGCACTTTCTGAAGCATCTGGTGCAGTTTTAAGTAAATAATCAACATTTCAAAGGGAACCCTCCTACACTGCTGGTGGGAACGCAGTTCAGTGCAGCCACTAGGGAGAAAAGTATAGCGAGTCCTCAAAAAGCTAAAAATAGACATATGCTACGATACAGAAGTCCCACTCCTGGGCATGTATCTGGAGGGAACTCTAATTCGAAAAGACACGTGTGCCCCAATGTTCATAGCAGCACTATTTCCAATAGCCAAGACATGGAAACAGCCTAAATGTCCATCAGATGACTGGGTAAAGAAGTTGAGGTATTTATACAATGGAATACTACTCAGCCATAAAAATGATAAAATAATGCCATTTGCAGCAACATGGATGGGCCTGGAGATCATCATTCCAAGTGAAGTAAGCCAGAAAGAGAAAGAAAAATACCAAGTAATATCACTCACGTGTGGAATCTAAAAGAAGAAAAAAGAAGACACTAATGAACTTATCTATAAAACAGATACAGACTCCAGACATGGTAAACAAACTTACGGTTACCAGGGGAAGCAGGGTGGGAAGGGATAAATTTAGGAGTTCAAGATTTGCAAATATTAACTACTATATATAACAAAGATAAACAACAAGGTTCTTCTGTACAGCACAGGGAACTATATTCAATATCTTGTACTATCGCGTAATGAAAAAGACTATGGAAACGAATATATGTATGTACACAGATGACTGGAAGTGTGCTGTACACCAGAAATTGACACACTATAAATTGACTATACTTTAATTTAAAAAAATCAACATTTCAAAAATTTGTGTCAGAAAAATGATTTGTTAAAGATACATATAATTATATATAATACATAATATAATATAAAATAACATAATACATCATAAGGTAATACAAAGCAATATTTCAATTTTAATTGAATGCTATTAGTGAGAGAAAAGCTATTGTATTTGAGGAATATTCTGTAAAATTTAGCCCTCAGTTATTCACTTGGAAAATGCGAAGCATTTATTGGCTTTTCTAACATGTTCTATGTTTCAGGAATGCCAAGGACATTTTCTTTAAACAACACAGTCTGTGCTTCAATTAGAACAGTGCTACATTTTGTCTTCTCTACTAAAGGAACGAATCCTCTATTTAAGGAAGAAACAAGCCCTACTTGCTAATGAAGCAGTCTTCCCTGAATCTTCCACAGAATTACCGATCGTCTTCAAGGATCTGCGGGCTATTTAAACAGATCTCAGCACCAGGTACCAGCCTGGCAAGTGGATTTCTTCTCCCTGAGCCTGAGCCGTCCGGGCATCACCCTCTGCATTTATCTTGTCTCCTTCCTTTTAACTAACCCTGGGGGTCTCAGTCACAGCATTCGCCAAATGCCAGCCTCTCTGCGGAAAGCTCTCATCATTTTAATTCACATTATCTGTTACTGAGTCCAGGCCAGCTCACCGATAAGACAGGCACCTTCACAACCATTAAAACAGAAACCTGATCCCATGTGAGATTTTCTCTTGTTCAAAGGGTAAGGAGGTTACTTTGGTTCCTCTCTCCAAAACAAAGCCTAGAGCCTGGGGAGAAGAGTGGCTGGGAGGTCCCAGGAGATCCCCTGGTGTCAGATCCCAGGAGATCCCCTGAACTCAGATCCCAGGAGATTCCCTGAACTCAGATCCCAGGAGATCCCCTGAACTCAGATCCCAGGAGATTCCCTGAACTCAGATCCCAGGAGATCCCTGATGTCAGACCCCAGGCAGTCCCTGGCTATGCTCAGGACTAGGAGGGTGGCCTGGGGACACCATTCTGCCCACGGCCGTGTCCTCGCCCTGTCCCCGATCCTCCAGCCGGGGTGTGAAAGGAAATATGAATTGGCAAATACGAAATTCTCTTGGCTCAATCTCTGTCTCTCTCAGAAAGTTACACATGTTTACAGTTATCTGCAGGAAAATACAGCCATATTAATTTTCGTAGCTCTAACTTATGCGTACGTAACACACCACCACACACACTGGAAATGATGGAAACAAACAAGAAGCACCCCTTCTCTGATCTTTTCTCAGCTTCGCTTCTCAAAAAAAGAGCCAACAGGCTGGGTCTTTTCCTCTGCTCTGTCCTCCACCTGCAACGCTGTGAGAGCCCTCACCCGCCTCAGTGTTAATAATGCTTGTGAGAAAATCAAGGTGAGCTGTTTTGAGGTTCACGACGAAGCAGCAACATTCACGCCAATTCAGGAAAGGCTCCCTCGGGACATGGTGGGGGGTGTCGGGTCCTGCACAGGGCAGGGGTCCCCATGGATGCGTGGGAACCAGCGTTGCCAAGACATCACCACAGACGCCATCTCCGCCTGACGTTCTGAGGGACCAGTTCACTGGCGGTCAGCTTCTCTCATAAAGACAGTCATCCTGTGGATGTGCGCTGGGGTACACTGCAAAGTGGCCTCGCGTGGTGGAGTGAGCCCTCTGGGGGCTCCCTGAGGGACCAGCGCCGCGGGCAGGTGGGTGTGGCGTTACAGCACTGCCCCCAAATTCCACTTGGGAGTCTGGCTTTCCCGTTTCTGAGAAAAGGCCAACTGAGAGGAAGACAAAGCCACATCCATCAGCCGACACAAACCGTTCTATTTGGAGGGAGGAAATACCTCAATTACGGAAGTTGCTCCAGCGTGGAATGCCTTCCCACCACCTTATCCGTTTGCCGAAAAGAAAAAAAAAGAAAAGCAACTAGTCTTTCCATCTGATGGAAGCAGGCACGTACGTGCCGGCAGACCTTCCTTCCTGGAATCTGACACGTATTAACTGAGGAAAAGGCAATTACTCTACAGGGGCTGGAGTTTCTTCAGGGAAGATTTTTTTTTCTCTTTAAAAACCAGATTGTGTCTAAGAATGAATGTGATTTATATACACTTGGTCCTCTGACAACACTTGATGATTGGATTTTGTATCTCCACAAACTGAAGTGACTGCTCTCAGGGAAAAAAATGAACAAAAATTTCCTGGGAACAGAAACAACACGTAAGGCACTCGTGGCCAGAAAGTCTCTCCCAGCAAACTGCGTGGCTTCTAGCCTCTCTTTTCTGCTACTGAAGACAACTCCGTAAAAGGAGCAAACAGGCCCATGTCAACCCTCGTTCAGTTGTGACAGTACCATCCCCTTCCTTCTACAATAAAATAAGCACTGGACTTGCAGGCTCCAGATCTGGGCTCAGGAACTGGAAACTGGATGCTTTGTCTCCTGTCAAGCGACACCGTAGTTTGGGATGTTCTGTTACTATGACCTCACCTGTGACCACGTGAGCCACTGTCCTCTCCCTCCCTTGCTCAGGGCCATCCTGCATCCTTGGACCAGGTTCTGCCCTCCTAACTGCCTAGTGTGGCGGGACGCCCACAATGGGATGCCCAGGGCGGCATGCCCTGCAGGTGCAAGCACAGAGCGAGGAGCCTGGAAGAGCCAGAGACGCGGGGGACCGCGTCCTGTGTCCGTCAGTGTCTCTACATCGGGACGGAACTGGCAGAAGCAGCAGGGCCTCAGGCTCCTTGGCGACCCCCAGGTTCTTCTCAGTCCTCCACCCTTGGGGATCCTGCACTGGGCACGTCAGGGGTCACAGTGGTCTCAGCAAGTCACCTTCCTGGGCTCAGCAAACCAAGTGAGAATCTGGGCACATCCTCCACCCCCCTCTTCTCGTGATGCTCCCCACATCGTGGCCGGCTCGTCGGAGGAGGCGGTCAGCTCCCCTGCGTTCTGCTCGAGTCTCTGGGGAGAAAGCCTCGGGTGTGGAATCCTCCCAGCTCTGTCCTGGGGGACCGGTTACCAGTGCTGCATCCAGGCCGAGTGACCAAATCACAGTCCCCGGGGCTGAGCAGGGGCAGCACAGGGGGCACCAAGAGAACAGTAAGGCTGCAGCCTGCTCAGAACAAGCCAGGCGCCTGCATGGAGGAAGCGCCCCCTCCCTGAAATGTGAGAATCAAACCGAAACGCTTGAACTGCTGCTTTTCCTATAGACCGTGTATAGGGGAGGAGCGTCCCAACTGGAAGAGGCTTCCGACTGGAATGGCACTTCGTACTTCACTACGCCTCACGTCTCCCCCCGCCAAGGGCCCAGGGCCGGAGGCGACCTGGGTGAGTGGACACCAGCGTGCGAGTGGGGCTGCCCCGTCAGGCAGCACCCAGCGAGGGGCACAGCTCTGAGATGCCGGTTCTTCTTGCAGAAAAGTGAGGAAATGACAGGGGACCCTTGGACCATGCCGGGTCGGACACCCACCGTCCGCACAGCCGGAGCTCTGGGCATAACTCACTGGCGCCCCCGCACGGGGCTCCCATCCTCGGACTCAGGGGAGTGCAGACGGTGGGCCGCAGCAGCGCCCCTGCAGACCCCGTCCCCACCCCGGGCCGGTGGGCCCGCTGGTCCCAGCCTCACTGCTCAAGGGCAACTGCAACTCCATTAACTGGTGAGTAACGCTAAGCCTTATTCTATATTAAAACAAACATCTATAATGAAGTAGACTGTAACTTTTATGAGAATTTAAAAAATAAAACTCAAGGACAGGAGGCGACTGGGGCACTAATTAGAGCCTTGGAGGTGCCCCGCCCACACGGGGGGAGCCCTGTTCAATGCTGGAGAGGCTGGAATTCAGGCAAAGACGGCTGTTCACCCAGGAGATGAGGAGCCCCAGGACAAGCCTGGGGATGTGTGTGTGTGCACATGTGTGTGTGTGTGTGCGTGTACCCATGTGCATCTGTGTGCCTGTGTCCATGTAGGCATGTGTGTGCATGTGTGTGCACACGTGTGCATGTGTGTGACCTGTACCTGCATGTCTTGTGCGTGCAGAAATGTGTGTGCATGCAGGTGTGCCTATGTGCACGTGTGTACATGTGTGTGCCTGTCTACCTGCAGGTGTGTGTGCATGTAGGCATGTATGTGTGATTATGTACATGCAGACATGTGCACGTTTGTACACGTGTGTGTGCATGCCCGTGTGCAGGTGTACGTGTATGTGTGCGTGTGTGTGCATGTCCATGCCTTGTACACATAGGTGTGTGCACATGCATGCCCGTGGCCCTGGCGGGTAGAAGTGGGCAGGAAGAAAGGAGAACCGGACAAGGAACCAGACAGCAATGGCGAGTGTCTGTCCTGGGCCAGCCTGTCCTGCGGTGCTGCAGGGACTCCAGCAGAGCAGTGGCTTTGTCCAGTAACTTGCCCAGGCCGGGCACACTGCCCAGGTGGATGCAGACACCATGGGGGTAAAAGCCAGGCTGCAGGAGGCGGGGCAGTGAAGCAGCGTCTGAGAAGCAGCACAGAGGTGCTTGGAACTGCAGCCCGGAAGCCACCAGCTCTCACCTTGGAAGCCGCAGGTAAAGTAAGGAGAAAGCAGCCTGCTTTCTACAACTGCACAGTCTTCAGTACACCTGCGGGGGCAGGGGAGGGACGCGGATCCGGTGCGTGACCCACCGCCCTTCAGCACCTCATCCGTTAACGCCTTTCAAGAAAAACTAAAACTGTTTTCTTTGTGACGTCAAACACTAAAATCAGGTGCCATTACCTGCCTTTATTTATTTTAATGTGTTAAAAATAAAAACACCAGGTCGACCCATGTATTACACTTGCATCCGTGAGCTCAGGGGCCCGAGCTTCCGATAAACATCCTGGTAAAGCAGGCGAGGAACCAAGCTGTCGGGTTACCTCAGACTGAAATACGAAACAGGACGGAAGTGCGGGCCTTACCCTCCAGAACTTGCTGCCTTCTCTGGGCGGAGCCATCACGGCCCCAGAGCACCATGTTCCCTCAAGGTGACACCTCTCGCCCAGGTCTCACAGACAGAAGGCCTTCCCCGAGTGACTCGCCATCAGGCGTTTACCGCGAACTCACCCTCTCTCACCTGTGCGCCTGCAGAGGCCCCGGGACGGAGCTGTAGCTGGAAACTTGGTCGCGCATTAAACACACAACCCCCGGCTAGATGGGGAGTGTGAGTAAGATGTGACTCCAAGGAGAGAGGAGCTTAATCGGATTGTTGTGGGTTGGAGACAGGTTGTAATTCAAACATGCGAGTCCACGGAGGTCACACCTGCTGCGACCAGAGCTGCGCGTTATCAAACGACCCAACTCCCGAAGGATTTCTTCCACTAGAAATTCTGAACGATGACAAATCTACTCAATTGGTATGACACTTCCGTAAACTCACTTAACCAAGTGTAAGTGAAACCAGACGCCTGCCTCCTCTGTGCATTTCCGTGACGACCTGGGGAAGAGGTGGCAGCACTCTGGGCACTCAGCGAGTTAGGAAGGCAGAACACGACGCTGAGGGTTAGAAGGCCTGTGAGTGGCCAGCAGCTGCTGAGAGGAGCCCACACGTCTGCATAGCAGAGGGACTGACTCGTTCCTGCTCCTGCGGTTTGAGAAAGGGAAGTGCCCTTTAAAGGGAGAGCAGAAAAAGATCACAGGCCACCGTGCAGTTTTCCTAAAGCCACGTTTGGGGAAGATGTTCCTGAGCACGAGCCCAGTGGGTGCGCCCCGGCACCGCTCAGCCCCCCAGACTCAGCTGACGGCAGAGACGTCCTGTTCCATCCACATGCGCGAGGACGCGGGGACGCGGGAGGCCGGGGGGGCCGGGGTTCGGTGGGACAGGCTGGGGAGGAGGCGCCCCCATCCTCAGGCCCCGGGAGACCCTCCCCACTCCGCCTTCTGAGTTGTTGCAGCGTCTGTGCTGAGTCTGCACCTTCTTTAATCGGTTACCCTGCTGAACTCACCACCGTCCCAGCAGAGCAGCCAGCCTGTCTAACACTCGGGAACGTCGCCAACCAGCAATGAAACCACTGGCAGCCTGAAGTCTACACCACTGGCAGCATCTACACCACAGGAATCTGCTCACACTGCAGACCAGGCCCTTCCCTGCCTTGCCCCGCCCACAGGGGGCCAGTGACCGCTGATCACCAGAGTCAGGGTGCCAGTTTGAACTATATCTCAGTGGCTTCTAGGTGACTGAGGTCACTCAAGTGAACCCTCACGCCTGGCACAGAGCGGCCAGCTCTCCGTGTGCCCCATGAACACACCACCTTACAAACACCCACGGGTCAAAGTGTCAAAATTGAAAAGTCTTTTTCGAATGACTTCTAGGTCATGTGAGCGCCACTGACGGCAGGAAGCTTTGCTCAGTCACAAGCAGGGTGTAAGTGTCAGATGACAGACGTGCCTCTTAACATCTGATGGGTGGAAAATGACAGAAAAGGCCTGGAGAATCCCAGTAAGGATAGATTTCTCCTCCCACCAAAGATAACTGCCAAGCCTCACGCTGGAGACTCCTGAAACCAAAGACAAAGAGAAATCCCAGAAGGCATCTGAAGGAAAAAAAGCTTACATACAGATGAACAAAAGTAAGCAGATTTTAAGCAAATCAGAAGATGCTTTTAAATTACTGAGAAGAAAACAAAAATCTAAGTGAAAACTTTCAACCCAGAATTCTATGCTCAGCAAAAATACCTTTCAAATACGCAGGCAAAATAATATAAAGACGTTCTCAGGCAAAACAAAAGCTGATGAGGATTTAATGGCAACCGCCCAGCCCTGCAAGAACTGGTAAAGGATGTGCCTCGGGCAGGCGGACAGTGGCCCGGAGAGAAATCTGAACTTACACGGAGGGATGAGGACTGACGAAAGGGAGGAAGAGGAGGTTCTGTGTTTTTTTTACTTGCTGTGAAAACTACGGATCATGTAATCAAATATAGAAATAATAAATTGTGTGGTTCCCAAAAATACAGAAGCAAAATTCATGGGAACTGCAGCAGGAAGGAGGTGAGAAGTGCGTGGGAACTCGCGAGACCCCTGCCCTGCTCCTGAGGGCACAGCCCCACGTGAGGCGGACGCTGACGGGTGAGACACGCATTGTCGACCTGCGCAAACAGCGCAGGATGAGAAAGCAGCATAATACTTAGTAGCTCAGGGACGGGGTAAAATAAAAGCATGAGACACTCAGAAAGCAAGCAAGAAAACTTGGGCAAAGAACAGTGTATAGATGGGGTGAGTGGAAGGTTGGCAAGATGATAAATGTAAACCAAATCACATGAACAACTATGTAAAATACCTAAACACCCCCAAAAAAGCAGAGAGTATCAGACTGAACAAGAATAATACCAGATTCCACTTACATCTCTGCAGGGGGCCCACTTTAAGTATGACAAGTGGACTTCATTTTATAATTTTCATTTAACGTAATGAAAAAATTGGAAAATGTACGTCAGACAAATAATACTGAAAGCTGGAGTATATTTATTAATATCAAAAAAGTAGACTTCAGAATGAGAAATATTTCCAGGGGTGAATGACAACAAGCAGACAGAAGAAGCAGCAGCTGCGACCTGCACGTCAGGCCACTGCACCTGCCGGGCGTTTGCAAAGCCCTCGGCAAGCAGCAGCAGAGTGCGCCTTTCCTCAAGCGCACACGGAGCGCTCGCTACTAGACCGTAACACAAGCTCTATAAATATGAAGGGGGGACAAAAGTAGAGCCCCACTCACAACAGAATCAAAGTAAAAATAAGTACCTAGAAATTCTCAAATATTTGAAGAGTAAACCCTGTCCTTCTTTATAAACCATGAGTCACTGAAAGAATCAAAAGGCAAATTAGAGGCTCTTTGGGCTGCAGGCACGTGTGCTGAGCGTCCCCAGGACCTGTCGTCGGGAGCGCCTCCAGCAGCACCGCTGCCATCAGGCTCAGGGCGAAGTGCCTCCCCACAAGCAGGAAGGGTGCCCAGCTGGTCCCACGGAGACAGGCGCCGTCTGGGGAGCCCCCTGCTCACCCTCCAAGGGGGTCTTCGCGTGCTCGCTCCCAGCAAAGACACGCAGCCCTCAGGAGACCTTCCGGCATCCGGGGCAGTTAGAGCGGGGCGCGCAGGCGCCCTCTGCCTGGCACACCCCAGACTCCGCGGTGTCTGCAGAGGAGCCCAGGAACAGCAGCGGCTCTTGTCAGCCAAAGGAGGGCGGGGACGCTGTCAGGGCCAAACCCCAGGCGCCAGCAGACCTCTCAGGGAACAGGAGTCTCAGGCCTGCTCTGCTGACTCTCTTGCAAAACATAGAAACACGAAATGTGGGAAACACTTAAAATAGTGGTTACTTGGAAACGTGTAGTGTTAAAAGCTTCCAAGAGAAGGCAAGAACTCTCTCAAATAAACAATCTAAGATTCTACCTTTAGAACCAATAACTGATGAACGTCTTTAAAAGTGTGAAAATTGTCATTTTGTAATGAGAAGTTTTAGAATGCAGAATAAAATCTGTATCTAAAGGATGGCTTTTGCTAATAGGATACGTACTGAAAAAGAAGCCAGGAGGAAGCGGTGAAATGCCACGCCACCACCAGGTCACAGACTCTCATCTCTCAGGCTGTGCGACGCTCCACACCCTTCCACGCTGAGACAGTAATAAGATGTCACTGTCACTCAAAGGCCAAAACGTCAAAGAAGCGTATTTAGACCAGAGGAGGTAACAGAAAGGGCCAGAACCCCACCAAGGAGGGGCTGGAGAGGGGCTCCCGTGGCCACATCCAGGCGCTCGCCATGCAGGGCCTCGCGCCCTGCTCCAGCTCCAGCATCCTCACATGTCACCTAGATCCTCCTCCAGCTCCCTGCAACCCACGAGACTTTCACAGCACACGGTGCTGACCCCGCAGCCCTGGGCCACCCCTGCTCTGCCTCTTGCCCTCCCAGGACCCATCCTCATTTCCCCCCAAACCTCCCCTCCTCCCTCCCACCTGTGAAAATGGAAAGGACAAATCTGAGAAAGCATTTTTATTCCACCCCAGTAAAAATGAGAGGGACCCAAAGGTCACAGTGAAATGTGAGAAAGGCAGAATGAAATAATTCCAATGCACAAAGCACCGAGCGTTCCAGGGCTCTGGGCTGGGCCTGCCCGCCTAGGGAGGAAAACCTACAAACCCGGGCACGTGACTCTGAGGCGCGGCCCGGCTCTGCATGTCGTCCTGAGAGGGGAGCTCTTCAGTTCTGCCTCCTCTCCTTCTTCGCTACCGGCTTTTCCCTCTTCTGTTACTTAGTTTAATAAACCATGTTATATGTGTGCACATCAAATTAATAGTAAACTATAATGTCAACCAATTTAGAAATTAATTTTTTAAAATATAACTAAATCTTATCCAAGATCGCACTTCCCACGTGTATTATTAGTTACTTTTGCCAGTTTCATTCAGGTGCTTAGAACAAATCTACTTCACATACAGAGAAAGGGCAGTTTATATGTATGTGAGTGAGCGTGTCTTCATTCATCTTCTGTTACCTTTTATTAGCAGTTTCAGAATTGGATTCTAATTTCTTAAATCTTAAAGAAACACAATGATTTTAGGTAAATATTATTCCAAAAGTCTAAGTGTCAATTAAGAATGTTTGACATTATAACTATATCAACATCAAAATATAAAAATACATATGTTTCATTTATATGACATCTTGAAAATTAAAATAAAATAATGTTTGTAAGCTCAATTTTTTTATATGTCTCCAGACTTTAAGCGAACCAGTTTCTTTCAAAATGCCACTGATTTTGATTACAAGAGGTTGTAGTTGTAAACCCCGATTCCCGCTGCATTGTAAATCCTAAGCACCAACTTAGATGAAACAGTCTTCGGAGTTTTTCTCTAACGCAGTTACAGGAAGTTCATCTGGATCAGCTTCAGTACAAAGTCACTGCTTAAAACATGCCACGTTTTACATGCAGATCTTGCATCCTGTATTTACCAGTTACCACTGTGAAGAAATACAGAGTAAAAGTCAAACAAAAATTACTTTATTTACTAGTAGCTATTAATACAGAATAATAAAGGAAAAATGCTCCTGAAAATTCTATTTTTTCCAAATTTATTAAACCATCTATTTTATAATTTGAAACTGAAATTTGAAAATGTTTATGTTTGAATTTGAAATTTTCAAGATCGAAATAAAGATAACTTAGAAATACAGTTCTGAGGGAAAAGGGAGACAAACCTGTTAAAGCTCAGTCTTCAGGAATTAATAGATAATCGTTACTCCAGAGAGACGAGCACCTGCCCCACTTTCCCCCGACGGGACAGGTGACCCACAGCGCAGCCCAGCTGCCCGTCTGCGGCCACACGGGCTCACACGGCAGCCTCCGGGCCCCAGTCCCCCGCAGCGCCGGCCCGGGACCCCGCCACCGGGACTCGAGGACACGGGACACCAGGAGGGGGGCGCCAGCCGAGGCCGCGGGAAGGGAAGGGGGCCCCGACCCAGCCCAGCCGGCGGTGGGGTGCAGGAAACCTGCCGGCCGGGCCTGGATGGAAGGCGCCGGCGGTGAGGAGCGTGGACCCCGCCCTGCCTGAGAGCAGAGGTCACGGGTGTGGAGAGAAGCTGTGGTCTGAACGTAAAGTGCCTCAGACTTTCTCTTGCCACGTTCGCTGGGACAAAGGGCGACGCCTGCGGAGCCATCCCGGTCCTGACGGAGCCCCAGAACACATAGATCGCCACATCCGCGCCGCGGCAGGCTCCTGTGTGACCACCGGAGCCCCACCCTCCACGCCCACCTCGGAAGGTGCGGCCTGTTTAGTCCATAAAACACCCGGGCTCCAGAAGGCGCCTGCCCTCCCTCGTGAGGGTGACCTGGGCGCCGGAGGGCCCCCCTCCCCGCAGCCCTGCCCGCTCCCGGGGGTGGAGAGCCCTCCTCAGACCCGCCGCGGCCGGGGCCGCTCTCCGCTCGGGCGCTCAGGTGCAGCAGACACGCCGGGGGCGGACTGCACCCGCAAGAGCCTTCAGACCCGGCACGCGTGCATGTTGCGCGTGCACGGAGTGTGTGGTGTGTGTGGGGGTGTGTGTGTGTGTGTGAACGCGCATTGCACGTGTGTCTGCGTGTGTGCAGACGTGGCTGTACCCGCGCCTGGCACGCGTGCCCAGGCCAGTCAAACCCGTCCTTCCGTCAGGACCCCCGCCGGCGGCACCTTCACCCCCGCCCTGAGTCCGTGGTGCCCACCTCCCCGCTGACTCAACCCCGCTCTCGCCCGGCCTCCCCCGGACCACTGACCCCGGTGGTCGCCCGGGCTCAGTGCCCCTCGTGAAGCTGTAACAACCTATTGGCTTAACACGTCCGTGATTCTCCCAGCAGCGTCTCTCTCCTCCCCTTAGACGCCCGTAACCATCTGCAGTCACGGTGTGTGTTCACTCTCTTCTGCAACCACACGGTGGTCACATCCAGCAGCCAGGGCAGTGACCACACGGGCAGCACGTCCCCCCCACCCTTCCGCCTGTGCCACCTCCTGTCTGGACCCCTGTTCCACCCCGTACTGTCACCTGGGTCCCCAACACGGCACACGGTACCTGGCAGGTGTTCAAACACCACTCCGCAGACATCATCACGGACGTGCACCTACATATGAACCGTGTGCACGTTTACAACCACAAAGCACTCTTCCCAATGATGTCGGACTTCACCTTCATGAAGTCCCCACCCTTCAGGAAGGGCCTGGAGGCTGAGACGCAGGCCAGCCTGGCCAGCCCCTCCCCGTCCCCTACCCTGCAGGAGACAGTCACAGACGCTGGTGTCTGTCTCCTCATCACACAAACCAGACTGGACCTTCCATCAGGACGACAGGAGCCGGCGCTGCCCGGTGGGCCACACACCCCCAGAGGCACTGGCCCGCCTCAGCGTGGTCACCCCAGGTTTAGGGATGAGAAGGGACTCCATGCTTCCCAGGACCGGCTGAAAACCGAGGATAATTACAATGTGAAGAATCAAAGTGCTAGTGCCATTTGGCAAAGTAAAGTTATCTGAAGAAAATCATTACGGACACTATTCACCAGGACAGACGTGAGAACAGAATAAAGTATATTTTACCATTAATGGTTATGTTGATTTGTAAAACTGATATTAAACTCAGCTACTATGAAAGTATAAAGGCACAATTTTCTCAAATCCAAAACAGCTCATCATAAATACAAAATAAATCCTCAGTACAAGGGCCAGAAACGAACCTTCTCCTCAGAGCACCACATACATTTACTTCAGGTAACATTTATTCACTCAGCTAGCCTGTCTGCACCAGCATTATGCACCCGCTGAGTAACTGACTCACCCAGCCTCGGGTCTCCTCCTGGAAGCAAGGGGACTCTCCCAGTCACTCATAAGCAGCATCACTGGCACAGCTGCAATCACGCCCTTTTGAAAGACAAGCACTGATCAGATTATCCATATTTACACCTGTGGGAGGGCACGAAGCCCATAAAACACAGGGGCACCGAGCACCCAGCAAAGGGGTGAGAGCAGGGCTGTGCGGCCATCAGAGAGGCTGGGCTGCACAGTGACGAGGAATTAGCAGGGGGACAGTGCTGGTGGGTGGGCCCAGAGTGGGGCCCAACGTCCAGGGAGAGAACAGCAGAAGCAAAGGCCCCGGGGCAGCCACAGGGACACCAGAGTATCCAAAGTTCAAAAAAGTCATGATTCGGGTCATGACACCAGCTGGAGGGTGTCGCTGTCCTTCTCTGGCACATAAACACAGAGAGGACCAGGTTTCAGGCTAAGACTGAGTCGGTTTTAGAAACATTAACCCAACAGCCAAGCAGGCCTCACACGCAGGCACGGCACTGGGGGTCAGCGATGTAGGAGGGCGATTTGACCAGAGGAGGGAGAGGTTACCTGGAAACAGAATGCGGGAAGACACCCTCCAGCAGAAGGGCTACACCCTCCCACTCTGAAAGGCACAGCCAGGGGCGGGGGAAGCGGCCAGCAGCCCCAGACTGCTGAGCGGTGAAGCCAGAGGCAGCAGGTCTGGGCCTGGGGACAGAGCGGCCCAAGGGTCTTGGGTACAGAGGCGAAGATGGAGGTCAGCTGGGGACAGTGACCAGCAAGGGACAGCACCAGGGCCACCACACAGAGGAAAGGGTCGGGGAGACAGGCTCAGCCTCCTCTTCCAACTCCTCTGATTTGGAAAGAGAAGCTGGTCTCCTCTTTAAAAGGCACGCCGGGGCCACGGGACTTAGTTTCTGGAGGGTTGCCATCCAAAGTGTCTGCAAACATTGCCAAACGTGACACTTATTTCCATGGAAAGTGTTGTAATTTCTGACGGTAATAACTGGCAGCTATGCCAGACTTTATAAACACAGATGATTCTACTGCACACTAGCTCCGTGGGCAAAAACGTTCTCACGTGGAACGTGGGTGCATCCACATGGCCACGTTTTTACCTGTGGTAACTCTTGGAACAGACAATGAAATACCTGCCTGCTAGAGCATTCGCATTCATCTAGAAATGGAGCGTGATTCTTACTATGATCTGTCACGTAAACCACTCTGATTACAGCATAAGCAGTTACAGAGGCTCCCTTTAGTCAATGCTTCAATGCAGTCACCCCTCACTGGGCAGGAGGGGGTCTGTCTTCCGAGGCTGGGGTCTAACTAAAAACAGCATTGAAATCAAAGCAGAGGAGTGGTCACCAGCACCGCGGCACTTACGGTGCTGGCCCTCCACATTTATATGGTCATGTTTCCAGTACAATTTAGGGCCTCAAGGCAGCGATATGTGTCCAGATTGCAAATGAATTTTGGTGCCTATCAAAACTAAATAGAGGTGATGTCAAAATGTCAACAGTTTCGAGTCAGATTTACTCCCTCACAGGAAGTACGACTGGAAGTAAGAGGCCAGAGCCGGGCTGGTGCCAGCACACAGCCGGGGAGGACGCTGACGGCACTGCTGGGGGAGCACGGGCTCCAAGGTGAGTCCACCTTGTGCCGACGCGTAGCTGACCATTTCCAACCGTTTCCAGCCGTGGCCTCTCAGAGTGGTCTCTAGACAAGTTAAAAGGCATGTTCACTTTTCTAAAATCTTACTTCTTTGCTTAATTAAAATACAGCTCATTGAGAACATTGACAGGACATCACACTACAGCCTCGGCAGAAAACAAGCTGTTTCACCAATAATTTTATTGAAAAACCACATCATAATGTTCACCGCACTTTTTAACCCCACTGAAGACCAAGTGCAAGAGAAGGAGGGCTGGGGCGGGGGGGCGGGGGGGGGCAGCGGGGCCGGGGGGGGGCAGCGTGGGGGAGACGCTGGTCACAAGAGCAGGGAGGGTCCTGCTGAGGCAGAAACGCCAGGGACCAGCCGGCCTCCTGTGCCTCAGAGGAACTGCAGAGTGGCCTGGGGAAAAGTGACATCTAGTGTTGGCTGAAAACAACCCCAAATCTCTCCAAAATGACAATCTGAATGAAACATGCACTAAGCATCTGGACAGTAAGGAAGAAGAGCACATACCAGTTTAAATGCAAATACATTTTTTCCACGAAATTCTCATTCATTTTCCTCCAAAAGCATTTTTCTTACCCTGCCTTGGTTTATCCCCCGAAACACACGCAGATTCTAATTAGCAAGTTTCTGAGGGTGTTGGAATCAGCTTCAGAATGACTTTAGAACCCAAACCACACAGTCAGCAGGTGAGGCCGTGAAGACAGGGGACTCCTGGCTCGTGGTCCAGGTGAGGCGTCCAGTCCTGGACTGGGCCTGGCCATGACCACTCGAGTCCACCCGCCCTGGTGCATCTGCTCCGTGCAGGACACACGGGCCAGGAGGGCGGAGGGGACCTGGCGTGCCCGTGTTACTGGGTCTTCCTGAGGGGGCAGGTGAGCCAGGATATCACACTGCTTCCAAACTCTCTCACGGGGCTCGCCTCCCTCCACCCCAATTATACAGCAGCTCAGCGTCTCCACGTGTCACTCGTCCCTGGTGGCATGCACGTCACTCTGCCCTCCTGCCAGCTGCCTCGAAGTGTGTCTCCTGGGACATCTTGGAAAATGGAACTAAAGTCGAAATTTAAAAAGCCGTATTTATATTTACATGTCTATACAGACGTGTCGATGTAAAAGGCCGTGGTTCTACCCATATTATTTGGTGAAACGAGGCAATTTTTACATCTGATATTTTCAATAAATAAGCATGCTTTTCTAACTTGGATCTTGGGGGTTTTTTTTAACATTTTTTATTGATTTATAATCATTTTACAATGTTGTGTCAAATTCCAGTGTTCAGCACAATTTTTCAGTTATTCATGGACATATACACACTCATTGTCACATTTTTTTCTCTGTGAGTTATCATAACATTTTGTGTATATTTCCCTGTGCTATACAGTGTAGTCTATTCTACAATTTTGAAATCCCAGTCTATCCCTTCCCACCCTCCACCCGCCTGGTAACCACAAGTCTGTATTCTCTGTCTGTGAGTCTATTTCTGTCCTTTATTTATGCTTTGTTTTTGTTTGTTTGTTTGTTTGTTTTTTGTTTTTTAGATTCCACATATGAGCGATCTCATATGGTATTTTTCTTTCTCTTTCTGGCTTACTTCACTTAGAATGGCATTCTCCAGGAGCATCCATGTTGCTGCAAATGGCATTATGTTGTCAGTTTTTCTGGCTGAGTAGTATTCCATTGTATAAATATACCACCTCTTCTTTATCCAGTCACCTGTTGATGGACATTTAGGCTGTTTCCATGTTTTGGCTATTGTAAATAGTGCTGCTATGAACACTGGGGTGCAGGTGTCATCCTGAAGTAGATTTCCTTCTGGATACAAGCCCAGGAGTGGGATTCCTGGGTCATATGGTAAGTCTATTCCTAGTCTTTTGAGGAATCTCCACACTGTTTTCCATAGTGGCTGCACCAAACTGCATTCCCACCAGCAATGTAGGAGGGTTCCCCTTTCCCCACAGCCTCTCCAGCATTTGTCATTTGTGGATTTTTGAATGACGGCCATTCTGACTGGTGTGAGGTGATACCTCATTGTAGTTTTGATTTGCCTTTCTCTGATAATTAGTGATATTGAGCATTTTTTCATGTGCTTTTTGATCATTTGTATGTCTTCCTTGGAGAATTGCTTGTTTAGGTCTTCTGCCCATTTTTGGATTGGGTTGTTTATTTTTTTCTTATTGAGTCGTATGAGCTGCTTATATATTCTGGAGATCAAGCCTTTGTCGGTTTCACTTGCAAAAATTTTCTCCCATTCCGTAGGTTTTCTTCTTGTTTTATTTCTGGTTTCCTTTGCTGTGCAGAAGCTTGTAAGTTTCATTAGGTCCCATTTGTTTATTCTTGCTTTTATTTCTTCTAGGAGAAAATTTTTGAAATGTATGTCAGATAATGTTTTGCCTATGTTTTCCTCTAGGAGGTTTATTGTATCTTGTCTTATGTTTAAGTCTTTAATCCATTTTGAGTTGATTTTTGTATATGGTGTAAGGGAGTGTTCTAGCTTCATTGTTTTACATGCTGCTGTCCAGTTTTCCCAACACCATTTGCTGAAGAGACTGTCTTTATTCCAACGTATATTCTTGCCTCCTTTGTCGAAGATGAGTTGACCAGAAGTTTGTGGGTTCATTTCTGGGCTCTCTATTCTGTTCCATTGGTCTATATGTCTGTTTTGGTACCAATACCATGCTGTCTTGATGACTGTAGCTCTATAGTATTGTCTGAAGTCTGGGAGAGTTATTCCTCCAGCCTCTTTCTTTCTCTTCAGTAATGCTTTGGCAATTCTAGGTCCTTGATGGTTCCATATAAATTTTATTATGATTTTTTCTAGTTCTGTGAAATATGTCCTGGGTAATTGGATAGGGATTGCATTAAATCTGTAGATTGCCTTGGGCAGTGTGACCATTTTAACAATATTGATTCTTCCAATCCAAGAGCATGGAATATCTTTCCATTTTTTAAAGTCTTCTTTAATTTCCTTCATCAATGGTTTATAGTTTTCTGTGTATAATTCTTTCACCTCCTTGGTTAGATTTATTCCCAGATATTTTATTACTTTGGGTGCTATTTTAAAGGGGATTGTTTCTTTACTTTCTTCTTCTGTTGATTTATCGTTAGTGAAAAGAAATGCAACTGATTTTTGAACGTTAATTTTGTAACCTGCTACCTTGCTGAATTCTTCAATCAGCTCTAGTAGCTTTTGTGTGGACCTTTTAGGGTTTTCTATACATAGTAACATGTCATCAGCATATAATGGATCTTGTTAAACTGTTCATTAGGAAACATATCTCCTGGTCAAATCAGGGGATTCCCCATTTGAAAGATATGAATCTTGCTTTGGGGTCACGGACATCATCAAAAGTTCTACACCTGAGATCAGAGATGAGTCAGCAAGGATTAGGCGCATAACAGAAGTGTAAAAGCAACGGACAGCCTCCCCACGGGGTTCCTGCCTAACTCGTGCAGGGGTTCGCATCTCTCACCAGGTGAGTAAGTGCTTCCATTCCTAGACGCACATTCTAAACGGCCTGCCGTGGTCACACCTTCCTGTCCCCTGGCTCCTCGGAAGGACTCCCACATGGCTGGCTCTCCCCTGCTTCCAGCCCCTCAGACTGAAGCAGTGTTGCTGATTAAAAACAGAAAATGTGTGTTCAGCACAAATCCACAGCAGTGTTTGAACCCAAAGCAGGGCACACTCAGCACACCATACTGGTGGTTCTCCAGCCAGGGTCCATGCGGGACACAGGGAGGGTCGGGGATAAGGGTGTGAATTGGCTCAACTCAGGAAGCGTGTGTAACAGAGAGCAGCTACTTAAAGCCAAGGAGGAAAAAGCAGCTCCAGCACTGAACAAGCGACATTCAAATTTGGCCAAATTCTGATTTAAACAAGCAGCCACAAAGAACACATTGTGTTTCTGACTTCAAAAAATGTTTACAACCAGAAATATAATGGGTTTAAACCAACTTGCTTTGTTGTCATCATTTTTCTAATTAGAAGCACTAAGTTCTCCTTCTTCACCGAAATGATTAAATAACTTTGTAAGTTCAATGATATTACAGATAGTTACTGATAAGAAAATCAGTAAATCTGCACGGTTGTCTAGTCTCCAATGATTCAAGTACAAACGAATGGCTGTTAAAGATTCATGGAGCAAAGGTGGACATGTCACTTTCCAGCAAACGTGCCAGCCATGACTGTGTGCGATGAACGGTCCTGTTTTAAAAAGACATGTGTAAACAGAACATTCAGCAAATTCATTTTAAATGAGCAGAACCTGAATCTTTCAGCAGGCTGGAGCACACGCAGAACGTGTCTTCTATTTGTGAAAGCAGAGGGACCCTCCTGCTCTTGCCTGCTCTGTCATAATGCTGACATCGGTTCCCTGCCAGTGCAAGTCACATAGGTCGCATCGGAGAACCCAGGCCCTTATTGTAAAGGGAGCACTAATTACATCCTCAGTAAATGGGATGGAGCCCCTTGTCTGAGCCCCGCATTCAGTGTCTTAAAGGAGCCAACACTTAGCAGCCTGGAGAGAACTTATTTCAGGACCTCAGGTGACATGCTTTTGAAAACCTGAAGTTATTGCCCATACCCCTCAGCTGGGTCAAGCATGCAGTATGATGAACCCGCTTATTTGCTCCTCTATGTTCACCGCGGTTGTAAACAAGCCGGTTGTGGGACCACCGCAAGGAGACCTGCAGCTCCCACCCAGGGAGCATCGCTGTGAACTCAAGGCAGTGACGAAGCAGAGCGCCCCTGACTCCCAGCCGCTCTCTTTGCTCAAGCAGCTCACTTCCAGTTATTCCAAGCCCATCTAGCGGTTTAATTTCCAGTAGCTGGAAAACTGCTCCATGACAAAGAATGTAAAACACTCAACACGGAACTTTACGTGAAATTTAATTTCAAGATTTCGCACTAATGTCCCAGAATGATATAGCTTGGTGGAAGAGGCAACTATCTCTATGTACATTTTTTTTAAAAGAAAAACATACAAGAATTACTGCCCTGGTTTAGAGGCATTCTGACATGAGAATTTATAAAAGTCTTCAATCCACAGTCTGCTGAAACATTTGTCAGCCATCCTGAGAAGCACAGCTAAATACATGCCGGGTTTTTGGTCACTCCTGAGATCAGGGACTCTGCAGGGACAAACCCTACAGAAGGCGGTTACTGGGAGCACAGGGATTAGCCCATTAGCCCAGAGCCTCCGCGGCTCAGGATCCTTAAATTGTTTCCAGAACACTTCGGTTATGCTGTGAGTGGCAACTCGAAGGTTTCCAAGAACTTTTCGTTTTCGTCTGAGCCACATTTCTGTTTTCCCCCAGCAGTTCAGTTATTTAAAAATAAGAGGGTGGAGGGGGAGTCTCTTGGGGTAGGGATAGAACAGTTGTCACGCACAGGCTCTGTATTAAGGATTCGGTGCTGAGAGCTGAGCTGTCCCCTGAGTTGCTGGGCACTCGGCTAGGGCCCTCAGAATCGGGCAGAGGCCCCCAGGACCGAGCTGCGCCAGCGACCCCGACCCGCACCCATCCAGGGGCTCGCCTCCGCTCGACCCTGGGCTCCGAAGATGCACACAGGAAGATAGGAGGAGTGAATCCCCACTCCCCAGTTCTGGAAAACCTGGTTCCCACGGCCACAGAGCCCAAGCACCTGCCCAGCCAGCCTTCAAGACAGGGAGAAGGCAAAGCCCACAGTTTCCATCTGGGATACTGGGGTTGGGGGACTGAGTGGTCAGGGCGCGAGAGCCCACTGTGCCCGGGGTCCTGGCGCCCGTCAGCCTGCACGAGCCCCCGGGGAGACAGGGATGGGGACGCCGGAAGGAAGGGGGAGCCGGGTGAGGAGGGGGCGTCGGGAAGGAAGGCGGAGGCGCAGCGGGGAAGGGGGCACGGGGTGAGGAGAGGGCGGGGGGAGGGAAAGGGGGCTCGGAGGGAAGGAGGGGGCGTGGGGGGAGAAAGGGACGCAGAGGGGAAGGCGGCGCGCGGAGGGAAGAAGGGGGCCGCGGGGGGGGGGCCCGAGAACGAACGACTGCGGGGGGCCGGCACTCACCTGCGGGGCACCAGCAGGCGGCCGGGGCGCCCGCCGTGGGTGGCCGGGGTCGGGGCTCCCTCGGCGCTCATCGCCCCCAACTCGGCGGGGCCCGCACTCCAGGCCGTGGGGGCTCAGCGCCGGGGCCCCCCGCAAGCAGCCAAGAGCCCCGCGGGCGCCGCCTCCGCGCCGCTCTGAGCTCGGGCTCCGCGGGCGGCGGCGGGAGGGGCCGAGCGCCGAGCCCCGCCCACGAGCCCCGCCCCCGCCTGCCTCCGGAGAGGAGGGGTTGCCAAGGGGCGGGGACCGGCTGCGGGCGCGGGCGCGGGCGCGGGCGGGGCGCGGAGAGCGCGGGCGCGGATGGGCTCCCACCGGTGGGGTCGAGGCCCGGGCGCTCGGGGCCCAGCGGGAGGATGATAGGTTTGGGTGCTGAGGCTCCCTCGGGCGGGCGCCCCCTTCCCGCCCCTGCCCCCTGCTTGATCTGACTGGGGTCGACCCTTAGACCACAGCGTGGCGCCCCTGGGCCTTCCAGGCCCTCGGACGGTCGCCACCGCGCTGCTTTCCGGGTCCCTAGGGACCGCCCCCCTGCGACCTGCCCTTCACACGGGCGCTGACGCTGGACCCCGGGGACCTCCAGGACAGGAAAGCGCACAAAAGCCTAAATGCGCGCACGCCCGCGCCCGGGCGCGGAGGCTCCGGGGGCGCCTGGGGCGCACGGCTGGGCCTGACCCTGGCCTCACACCCCAGACTGTGACTCGGGCACCAGCGGGTGGGCTGTTCCCTTGCTCTTTAAGGACGACGGTACTGGGGTGTGTAGACTCCAGTCATCCTAATTTAAATGTAAAGGAAAATTAGTTTGGGGCAAATCTCAGACACACACACACAAACCACACAACCAACCTTTTAAAAGAAGCATTTATTTTCCTCCCTTTCCAAATCGATGTCTCCCCAGTCCCCCGACACTCGCAGCGGCACGAACGTGCACAGCCCTTCGTCCCAGGAAGCCAGTTTCATTGTCCTTCCAAGGCCAGGAAAGCCGGACAGCTGGGGTGGCGGGGTGGCAGGGTGGCGCCCGCCCCCCTCCGCAGGTGGAATGGAACAAAAATTAAAGACGCTGCTCTTTCTGACGCCAACCTGGTGTTTTCCGGCTCCATCAAAAGAGAACGGACTTGAAAAGTGTTACTTTAAGATGTATGAAGTGCTGGTTTCATACACTTCTATACTGCAATGTGACCACCACCCTAAGTTGGCTGATACCTTCATCAGCTCATATAATTACCATTTCTTTTTTCGTGGTGAGAACATTTATAACCTACTCTCGGCAACTTGCAATCATGTAACACAATACTGATCAGTCACCAGGCTGAATGTGGGAGACCCAGGATGTGTTCACCTTAGAACTGAACAACATCCTGTGTCCCCCAACCCCGATTTATTCTCTTCGACCGAGCCAGGCTTTTTTAGATTCCACATTTGAGACTGCACAGTATGCATCTTCCTCTGACTGACTGGTCTCACTTAACATAATGCCCTCAAAGTTCATCCATGTTGTTGCAAGTGGTAAGCTTTCCGTCTTTCTCGTGGCTGTGCAATAGTCATTACATGTGAGCATAATACACACGGATGCACACGTGTATGTAAATCAGGTACACATGCGTACACATCTATCTGATATATCATGATACATACACGTACGCACACGCGCACTCTCACCCCACGTCTTCTTTATCCATTCATCCATTACCGTACACTCGAGTTGTACCCATGTCGCGGCTGTTGTGAATAATGCTGATTGAACATGAGAGTCAGATAGCTTTTCTCAATATTCTGCTTTCATTTTCTTTGGTTATATACCCAGAAGGGGGATTTCTGAGTATAGTAGTAATTCTATTTCTTTTTTAAGGTACTTCCATACTGTTCTCCATAGTGGTTGCACCAATTTACAACTTGTTTCAACTGCTGAGCAGGCTGGGTTTCTAACCCAGATGACGAGAAGAATTGGGCTTTGCAGATTTCTCTCTCCTTTGTATCCCCAAATCTCCTGTGCAGAAATCTACTGACGCTTCTTAATGCTCATTGGGTTACACTTAGAAGCTCCTGAAATGCAAAAATTAGATCCTTTTAATCCCTGGCACAGTGCCCTGAACAAAATAATTTCTTGGGTGAGTTGGTAAGAAATATTGTACTATTTTTTTATTTATAGCAAAATCTAGCATAAGAAAAAGAAAGTATGAAGGATTGTTATTTGATGTTACATTTTTAAAAAAGAGTGCATGCATATAACCTCTGAGATCCTAAATTTCTGCAAGATACACAAAGACACTGTCTTATTAACCCCAAGGGAAGACCCATCCCAGGAGCTGAAGAGAGAGAAATGCAGAAGTGTTGAGTTTACAAGATTTGAGTTTTGTTCAAATTTTACTATTAAATTGTTGAAAGAATATGGTCATAGTTTTTTTTTTTCCAGAGTAAAGTTAACTTATTTGTAAAATACAGTTTTATTCAACGATTTCTGGGATCCTTTCTACACTAAAATTGTGTGATTCAGGTCATCTCAGGTGCTCTGGGGCTGCCTTTGGACAGCTAAATGATTCTGCGTTTAACGGCGGCACCTCTGTTTTCATGCTTTATGTGTTAGGGTTGTGCATGTATTTTTAATAATGGGGCTCTAGCGCAATAATAATGATCATAAATCATGAAACACTGACTATCCTGAAACTCTGAGAGGGAATAACCTGGTGTGAATTTCCTATCTGAAACCCAACTCTAAAATTTTCATGGTCAACATGGAGTTCTTTCTCGGTTGTGTCTGAAAACTGTGTGTAAACAGTGTCTTCTTAACTTACTGACTTTTAATTTTGAAATAATTCCAAGTTTACAGAAAAGTTGCAGTTGTACAAAAACCTTCCACTTACCTCGTCTAGATTCCCGAGTTGCCTGTATTTAACTGCATTTGCCCTAGGATTCTGTTTCTCTCTATTTATATACAGATTATTTTTTGAAGTGAGTGGAAAGTACTTTGCAGACACAAGGTGCCATCACCCCGAGTACTTAACATGCTTTTCCTAAAACTCAGACACAGTCTCTCACCTTCGGAGCATACACATTAAAATCGGAAAATTATCAGTCACACAATAATGGCGGACCACGGTCAAACTGCACCAATTTTCCCAAGAACATACTACCATAGCAATACATACGTAATAGCTGATTTTCTCCCTTTTCTGTCATCCCTTCTGCTTTGAACCAGTTCAGGATCGTGATCTGCTGTTACTTTCAGGATCGCCATCTGCCATTAGCTGACGTCCCTTTGGTTCCCTTCAATCTCAATCTTGACATTTTTGAGAGTATAGGACGTCCCTCACACAGGAGTCGTCCATGTTTCCTTCTTTCCTTGATTCCTTAATACATTTTGGCTGAAGTCGCACACACACGGCTTTGTGTGCATCATGGCAGAAGACTCACGGTGTTCACTTGTCCTGGTTCTGGTGACATCAGCTTTACCTCTTGGCTAAAAGTGTCTGCCGGGTTTCTCCACTGTGAAATGAGTTAATGAATATGGGGCCGTGCTCGTTAGTAAGTAACAGTGAATACATCTGTCAATAAGAGATCACTGTAAATTTGCCTATGGGTGGTCGCATTCTGCACAACAGACCACGCTAAACGCAGCAGCTTCCAGCTCTGCTGGTGTACCGTCCCACACGGATTCTGTGGACCAGACACTCGCGGCACTCGGGAAGGGCCGGTCTAAGTGCTTCTAGCTCAGAGTGTGTCGGGAGGTCGCAGCTGGGGGCACACCAGGCCTGAAGTCCTGTGAAGGTCAGACTGAGCCTCTGGGACCTTCTCCGTCTGGTCCCCTGTGAGGGGCCGTGTGAGCGTCCTCCCGGCATGGTGGCTGGCTTCCCCCAGAACAAGCGGTCCAAGAGACCCAGCTGTGATGTCAGAGGCTCACATCATCACTCCCTCTGAGTGAACATGGTGGGTCACGCAGGGCCACCCCAGACTCCATGTGGGAGGCCAGGACGCGAAGGCCAGCTCATCCCTGCATCTCTGGAGGTCGCCGTGGAGGCTGGGCTGCCCTGTAAGTTGAAAGTGGGTATTTAGTAACCCACTGCTGACTCTTGCTTGAATCAGTTGTTACTACGACGGTTGCCAAAAGGTGAATCTGTAGCTTTGTCTTTCCCCACTCGCTGCCTGGTACTCTGCACAAATGTATTTACTTACTCATTCATCTATCTGTATCAATGTGAAGACATTTATTTATACCTATTCCATTCATTGGGTTATATTCCATCACTATTTTGATGCTCACATTGTGCCAGATTTGGCCAATTAGAGCCCCTGGGAGCTGACTCCTGTGTCCTTCAAGTGTCCCCATCATGCCCTGAGGACTTCCTCATTTCTGTCCAGACTTGCTTTTTCACTCCGTCCCAGCACCAGCCCGCACCCCAGGAGCCCTGACTCCTGTTAGTGGAGAACAGAGAATGGTACTTAGTGAAATCTATACTCGAAGGGCTCTCTGCTGTGAAACTACGGGCTCCCAGCTCCCTTGGCAGACAGAACTATGAAGCACATATCTAAAATTTCTTATGTATAAATGTAAGTGTGTCTATGCACACACTTGTCATTCTCTGCTGGCCGCCCACACCGTTGTGCAAGTTCACACACACCCTTCCTTCCAGATCCCCGCGCAGGGTCGCCCACCCTCTTCACAGCTCTCTTCTCCGTCAGGGGCTCCTGTTACTCACAGATTTATTTGCTGTTTGACTTAGTGCCCGTGTACCTAACCGAGCTCTCAGAAAGGTGGCCCTTCTACAGGACGTCGGCTCAGCTGGCCCTAGATGCTCAGGCCTCTCTCGGCCCCCCTCACCCCACACACAGGGGCGCCAGCCGGCCGAGGGCCTCCCAGGAGGACTCAGGACCCCTCCAGCCCCACCTGTGCAGGGCTTTCCTTTCTCCACGGTCTCAGCCCCTCAAGTCCCGGCTGCTTCGGGAGCTGGAACTCCACCTTTACTTCTCCAGACCTAGAGGACCGAAGAGTGCTCGAAGCTGCTGTGTCTGCTCAGTTTCTCGGCCCAGAGCTGTTTACAGATGCGCAGATCCCCTGATCAGAAGCCACACAGGACGTGAGGTCGTCTTGGAGCTCCCTCCTCTCTGCATCCTCATCCGAGGCTCTGGGGCACTGGCTCTTCTCCCGTGTGCTCAAAACCAGTGCTGTACCATATCCAGCCTTCATGTTTGCTCTTTTTTTCAGAAAGATGGTCGAATGCAGCTTTCTCCATCTTCCTACATGCAGAAAACTCTAGTGTTTTTAAACCGCACTTGCTACAGAAGAAGTATGTTTGCCTATGACGTAAGTTATTGGTGTTGTCTGAACTAGAAATTCAGTAACTAGTAAAACCAATCCATGAATTATTTATGAAAAAGACTATCTCATGATCACTTACCATATTTCTACCAACTAATGAAAAAACGGCTCAGTCTCTGTAGTTACTTGAAGGCCCAGTTGCAAGTTGATCTTCAGAAAATTAAAACCATTGTTAGTTATTTTTCCCGGAACATTTAAGAAAGGGGCCAATGGTCAGGGTCAATCTGGACAAAGGTAAAAATATATTTTCAGTTTCATTGACCCTAAACCTGGCCTGTGGGGTTTCCCTGTTTCTCTTAACAGAAGAGAGCGTGGTCTTGGTGTCTTCAGACGGCGTGGGGGAGGAAGAGTGGCGTCCGTGTCTGCTCAGAGGACAGTGCTGGGGGTGGCTGTGCACCTCCCAGTCACACTGGTGCCTTCAAACACTGATGTCATAGTCCCCAAGTTAAGGAAAAGGAGACAGAGATTGAGAGGGGAGCATGTGAGCTTTACGGCTCAGCGATGCCCACCTGTGAATCTACCTACGCCACTGTGAAATCCGCCTGCACACACGCACAGGCGTGCCCTCGGGCCTGCGTCACAGCCTCGTTGAAACAGAGAACTACCGGGAATGCCGTCTTCACACAGTAAAAGGGACTAAACATGCACCAGTTAAATACATGCATTTTTGCGCAGCTGCTACTGAGAATGAGGTCTATTCACCATTTATGTCTGTTAGCCGAGGTCCACAATGTCGTAGGAGAAAACGAAGTTAGAGAATGGACACACTGAATGGTACACTTTATGACAAAACACAGTGCCGTGTATGTGACAACGTGCACCTGTCAATAAGGTGTGTTCTGGAACCAGCTCACGGGGACCAGTCGTTTACGTCTCTTCCCGAGTCTGCGGGGGAGGAAGGCGTGTTTGCAGCTGGAGGTCGGCCATGGTCGGAGTATTGTCACCCGAGAAACTGGCAAGAGACCCAAGCTGGAGCTTTTCATTAAATGAGAGCTAGCTCACCAGTGCCCAGTCTCACGTGTGTACGTGCTTTCACACCCATGCGTCCATGAGGGTACTGACGGCGCCCCCTTGGAAATAAACGTGATTACGAAGAATATTTCATCCTTAGTAATATTTGTGTTTTTTACTTTTCAAAGAGAAAAGGTAATATCTGTATTGATAACACATTTTTATGCTATCAATACCATATACCTTCATATGTAGCATATACGATATACTACGTGATAAATACTATGCAGAAGTAAGTTTTTTCTGTGGAAAAACCTGTTAGTTTATATTCAACTCAAGATGTTAGTTATTCATGTTGTATTTTTTAAAATAATTGCCTAAATGCAGCTTAAAAGAGCATAAGCCATGTGGCTGTGGGTTGTAACACAGTTCTGTCCTAGAGGCAAATATTGCCCAAAATACAAGTAAATAAGAGGAGATGTTTTATTTGAAAAAATACGCATAGAACGTCCCATCCATTTGCTCTAAAACTGAGGACAGAAAGTCTGGGATAAGCCTAGGCTGATATCAAGAAGCACTCCTCCCAGGGGCGGCTCTCCAGCTCCTGCCCTCACTTTGCAGCCGTTTGTAAACATCTTAAGGCCGCGCTCACTAGATACAATCTGGTGTGAGTGTAAGTTATGCACACACGCTCACATGTGCACACGCACACGCACACGCACAAGTGCATACACATCTTTTGTCTCCCCGCCTGGACGTCAAACTCGAGGAACCCCAGTGCTCTGCTCTGGGCTGACCTGGTGTTCGGGGCCCTCACTCCTGAGGGCTGGACTTGTCAGCTGGCACCGAGACCTACTGGGCCTTCCACAGTCACTGAGCAGGGGCACGGAGTCCCACGCCAGGGTCTGTGGGGGTCTGTGTTGGACCCTAGAGGTGGACTAGCCCTCCCAAGTTCAGGTAACCGTGACCTTAATTCCACGACGTGAGATTTCTGAGACGAACCACAAGTCAAAAGAAAAGGCTTGTCTCTCCGGAGGAGCCGGTCTCATCACCGGCAGGATTACTGTTGCTCACTGATCAAGTCGGTGTCCACTCAGCGTCTCTGCTGTGGTCACTTCTCTCCTGTGACTAATGCTCTGTGACGTGCTAGAGGCCTTGGAAAATCCTGTTACGTAGCAAGTCAAAACCCAGTAAGTTTAGGTTTCATGGACATGAAGATAACATCAAAATGAATAATTTAGGTAAATCTCTGTCTTAGTTTGGAATTTATCAATATTTCTGAAAATGAATCTGGGTAAGAGCACTTTCAAGACTTTATGTGAAAATTGAATCACATTTCAGGAAAGGTTTTTATAATGTTTTCATGTCCACCAGGTTTTAATAAAGACAACCAGGGGCTGAGCTCTCCCCTTCATTTATGTTTGCCTGATTACATACGTGTGTGAGTATGTGAGGTGTGCATGTGTGTGCACACATGTGAGTGTGTGTGTGTGCATGCAGTGCATGCTGTGAATGTGCACACTGAGTGCGAGGTGTGTGAGGTGTTGCATGTGTGTACAAATGTGTGAGTATGTGTGCTGTGCACGTGTGTGAGGTGTGTGTGCACATGTGAGTGTGTGTGTGCATGCAGTGTATGCTGTGAATGTGTGCACGTGTGTGAGTGTGTGAGGTGTGGGTGTGTACACGTGTGCGACTGTGTTCCAAGGGCTTCCACCTCACGTTCACCTCCGGGCGGAAGGAGCGGGGTGGGGGAGTGAGGGGCCTCAGCGGGTCTCTGGTTCCGGGACTCCGGCCCGCCGGCCGTCTGGACGCCCATCGATGCTGAGATGTACCCGCCCCCGCCTCCCGCCCCCGCCACGTCCATCTCGCCGTTCGGCTGTCCAGGGTCACAGCCAGCCTGAAGCCCTTCAGAGCGCGCTCCGGTGCGGGGCTGGGGGTCCCGGGTCCCCCGACGACCGCGGGAGGGGCCGCCCGGCTGCGCTGCGGGGCACCTGCCGCGGGAGGAGATGGTTTTCTGGGAGCGGAGACGGGGCTCGGCCGGGTGGCCCCCGCGCGGGGCCTCGCTTCCTCACAGGTCAGATGAGGGGAGCCCCAGCCTCCAAGACTGCTGCGAGGGCTAAGTGAGAACACGAGGGGTTTCAGGCGCGCTGGGCCCGGGTATTGCCCGCGGACACCCGCAGCGCTGGCGCAGGCGCCTGATTCAGCGCCCACGGAGCTCACTGGTGACGGACACGTTCCAGCCCGGGGCCTCGAGGGGCAGGGCGGGCGGAGGCCTCAAATGTTACCTCTTACTCCTGTATCAAAGGATATCCAAAAATTTTAAACAGACACCTTAATTGTCTTAAATTATGGTGTCAGGCAGAAAGATTTTTAAAAATTAAGTTCTAATGATGAAAAGGCATTTTATTAATCTTTCTCCCATTTGATTTGAAATTACTTAATTCTCTGAAACGTTCTTTTATCTGGTCACGGACATGGAATTAAAAAATTCTGGGTCATGGAGGTTCAAGTACTAGTTGGATGTGTATTCACCGTCAAAAATATTTTTGTGACTATTTTATGGAAGCTCGTGAAGTGAACAATTTTTATAAGAAATCTTATTTTCAAACCTACCATTTTCTCAATAGTCAGTTGAGGGACACTGTGTGCCTGCTGCACCCCGACCCGGTGCCTGCTTGCAGTAAACGTATACGCTCACTGAGGACACGCGTGCACACAGATCACGCACAGTGAGTGTGATGCGTTACATCGGCCAGCGTCCACAGCGAGATGTCACAGAGCACTCACCCACAAAACGAGTGTGGTGGCAGGAGCCGGTGCTCAGGAGAAGGAACCGCCCCCACCTCCGCTTACTGTTGGTGTATTTACATACATAACGTGTAAAAATTTACCAAAACTTGCATCTCCTGAAAAAGTTTTTGATAACGTAAATGTGCGATATTGCGTTTTAAGCCTCACTCTAAAGAATCTGATGGACTCTTACTCGCAAAGTTTTTGTGCCTTTTCTCTCCCCTGCTTTTTGTGAAAAAATCATTGATTTATTCACACAGTAATTCTTTGCAGATAAGACTGACACAAATGGCTGTTCTTTTGCTGGACAAAGGGGATCATGGGAAAAGAAGTTTAATTTTTTTGGCTGTTTTGTCTTTGCGGAGGAAAAACTGTCTCTCGGGGAGTTGAGTCTGTTTCTGTCCACGCTTGCGGAACCCCACTCACCCACCCTTGTCTCAGGGGGCAGGGAGATAGGAGAGTGTTCACCCTTCAAAGGTCTTCCTGAGATGGAAATGTGATGTGATGCTTTGGACAAAGAAAGGCCAGATTTAAGGACTGAAAGAGAGAGCGCACCTTTGAGAACCTTGTCCCGCCTTGAGGATCATCTTGATTTAACCGCATCCTCTATGACCACTGCCTATGTGCAGTGGCGTCGGGGGGAGTCACTGGACTGCCGACGTCATGGTCTGGCTGACGACGAGGGGTCGGTTTCTCCTCCTGTCCCGGAGGCAGTGAGAGCGCAGCTTCCTGCAGAAGGAACAAGCCCCCTCGGGCAAGTCCCGGGCCCGGGGTGGTGGGGGTGCTGTGGCAGTCCTGCAGTTACGCGGCAGTCCATGCAAACTTCAGAGCAGAAGCTCGCCTTTGAGACTGGACTGCGTGAGTGGATGCCGGACCTTGGTCTGCGCAGCCGTGGGAACGGTTTTCTTGTTGAGAACTTACAGTGAGCACAAGTTTCCAAATCAGTGGGATGGATTTTCCAGTTCAGTGGTTACAATTTTCCAAATGATTGAATTTGGAGTAGAATTTACCCAGAACGGACCAGTTTTCAGGCTTTTTGATTACAGTGGATTTCCTCAATTTGGGAATGTATTTTACTTTTTTGGCAAAGATTGTTGAGTGCTGATTTATTTTATTTTATTTAATAGACACAGAAAACGCCAAAGTCCTGGGCTTGTTTAGTCATTATTCCTCAGATCAGCATCTCAGCTGCGAAGGAGGCTTCTTGCTGTTGTTTGAAGGAAGTTTGTGTCACACCTCCTCTGCTAACCATGGGACATGTTAGGAAAATGTCTCTATTGCACACAGAGGTGCGCTGTCAGGAGACTATTCCCAAAGCCAACAGGGTCCTGCAGACATCAGGCAGCTTCTCTGAGACCTACCTGGCCTTGCTGAAATGTCCACAGCTCTCCATCTGCCTGACCTCGTGGAAACGTAAGTTTGATCTCATTATTGCGTATGACTTCACTACAGAGGCTTTGCATGACTTTATTTAAAAATGATCGCCCTTTAAATAGAGGAATTAGTGTGAGTTCTTCACTTTGATTTAATGGAAATGTCAAAGAAAAATACGAATGTAAAATCTGTACTATTGGCAAATGTAAACTTACGAACACACACACACACACACGCACACACAGCCACTTCATATATATTTTCTCCTTGTATATTTCCACCTGCTTTCAGATCTAGGTAGGAAGACAATGGAAGATGTATAGTATGTTGACAACGGAGCCCTCTGGGATGAGAGGCCAGGGCAATTTACCAGCAGACACTGAGTCATAAATTTAACGTGCTTGATTCCCCCTGAAGCTCAGTCTGAAATAGTGCCATCGAGTTCCTTCTGTTTTCCTGATACTTTACCAGGTCCAGGCGGGTGGAAAGACAGCGGTGGCAGTGCTGGGGGGAGGGGTTCTCCTCTGCCACAGGTGGGGCGGGGCCGCCACAGGCAGCCGCACCTGTCACCTGTGCTGGGGGGGGGGCAAGAGCCACCTGCACGCCTACCACTCGTCCCAGTCCTCGTCTTCAGGTCCCTGGACACGTGTGGAAGCCGGTGTGTGTACTTTTTTGAGCAACCTGAGAACCGAATGACAGATATTGCTTGTGCTGTAATTGTTCATTTATGTGTTGATTTCCTGAGGAAACTAAGTCTCTGGGGGATTTTAACTCAGGAGTTCCTCTTTATAAACTCATTATTTAGCATCTACCTGGCACAGAGATAAAATCGCAGGGAATGTTCGCTAAGGAACTAAACAGATGAGCTTTCTTTCTCTTTTGTACTTTCACAAAGCAAGTTGTCATATCTGAACTGTGGGAAATGAAATAAAAGTAAGTAAAACGTTTAGAAAATCTAGAACTTAAACAGCAATACTACAAATCCATCGTATTGATTTATCACACAGCTTTAAGGTAATCACCGTGTGCTGAGAACCGCTCTCGGTGGTGTCGAGCCAGTGGAGCAAGGCTGATCTGATTTGTGCCCTTACCCTCAGCGAGGTTGCTGTGTAGCCACGGTCGGTTCTATTAGCTGATCTATCTTTTCCAGATGGAGGTGAGACAGGCCCCGTGGACCGAGCGGCATGATATTTGCGATGTTTGGTGCCTTGAGTGGACACTGTGCCCTTGCCAACTCACACTAGGGTATCTTTGCAAAACATGCGGACACTCAGTAGGTGTTTGGAATCTATTTCCTCAAAAATAAGCCCTTGACACAGGGGGAGTCACTCAGGTGGCACAGAAGCTGGGGCGAGGGCACTGCCGATGCAGGCAGTTGGGCAGCAGGTCCCCCTGGGACACAGTTAACCCCCTGTTGTCCAGACCAAGGTCTGGGTGCCGCGTTTTCTCCAACGCTCATTCGGGCTCACCAGCGGTGCCGCTTTCCGAGCCCTCCTGGGAGCACTGTCTGTGTTCAGTTTCCATCAGAGCTCTATGCCTAGTGAGTTACTCTGAAAACTCCACATCCCTCAGTGCCCACGGGGAATGTTTGCTTATCTTTACCTAATTATGCCCTACTTTTCCTTTATGGATTAGCCAAGTTATTTGAAGAAAAATGAGCAAATCCGGATATTTTAAAACGCAGAGAGGTGTTACCCAGAATCCCCTGCACTGGCGTACGTGCCCTCAGACAGCACCCTTCCTGGGTGCGAGCATCAGGTATGACATCCATTACTACAGCACAGGTGAGCCGTTGTGCGTCAAGGTTGCTCTCTGTTACGTTTTCCCAACTAAAATACACTTAAACACTTGTCTATGTAATTATGGGTTTATGTCGTTTTAATTGCTATATAAAATTGCCTTTTGATATTTAACTCATTTTATATTGTTGAATACTATGATAGTTTATTATTCGTGTCAGCTTGATGGGGTCACAGAGTGCCCAGATATTTGGCCCAGCATAATTCTGGGGGTTTCTGTGAGGGTGTTTTGAGGTGACGTTAGCATTTACATCAGTGAACCAAGTAAAGCACACGGTCCTCCCTGCTGTGGGTGGGCCCTGTGCAATCAGTTGAAGGTCTGTGTAGAACAAAAAGGCTGATGCTCCCCAACTAAGAGGGAACGCCTCCTTCCCAGTGACCCTCACTCTGGGACACGGGCTTTCCCATGAAACGTCGGTGCATCCTCCACCTCAGGGCTGCTGACTCACCCTGCAGATCCAGGGACCCAGCCCCATCATCACACCAGCCACCTCCGTGTCATTGAGCTCTTTAAGGGGCACATTCATCCTGCCTGTGTCTCAGATGTTCGGCTGGTTCTGTCTCTGAAGGGCTCTGACCAGTGCGGATGCCCCAAGTTTAAGACTTTCTAGAGAGAATCCCCAGGGACGCTTCTTTGAACATTTACTCATTCGAAGTAAATGGTCTCAGGTGAAATTCGGTCCGAGTGTCCTTGCCCCATATCTCTGCATGTCCAGGAGCTGCTCCTATTTAAATTCCTTGATCAGGGCATTCCACCCAGAACCAGATTTCCTTTCAGTGCTCTCTGAGGTTATTTGTCCTTTTGTATCGACTTTGATCGTCACTTACAAACATGCATGCATTCTGCACGAAACCTGAAAGGAGAGTCCCTGTGACTCCCCCATTGGTGGGGCTGAATAAATGCTCTGCACACAGCAACTGCTGGAGAGTCTCAGCCAGATGGATGCATGAACAATGCAAACTCCACCCTTCCAGGGAGGTGACTTTGCTTATGCAACTAGGATAAATCAGAAAGTCACTCTCCCCGGAGGTAAGAGCACATTTGCAGTGGGTTTGTTTAAGTCACATCGTGTAGCTTCATCCTCGACAGACCTCGGTGTATTTGCTGCGACATCTTAAGTAACTTGTGAACCAGAAATACAGCTCTCAAGGGGCTTAAATACAAAACACATGTGGGCACCAGGGGACGTCACAATGTCTTCTCTGGTGCGGCTTCTCCTTGCTTGTGACAGAGCTCAGAGAGCAAAGTTTATTCATCGTGAAAGGATTTTTTCATTGTTTCTTGTTACAGTGTTTTTTCGCTTGGAGAGCAGCCCCCGTGGCCCGGGAACATTCGCACGGTTCTAGGTCAGCATTTCTTGGTCGATGCTGCCTTATCTTCTGGTCTTCCCAGTCTAAGACCCTGAGCATTCCACTGCCAGATGAGCTTTCAAAACAGCCAGCGCAACAGCTTCAGCTGTGTGACCACCACCAGAGCCCAGCACTGGTCTCTCATGTGACAGTTTCACAACCATCTCCTTCCCTCATGGCTCCAGGGACATCCACCCTAAGGGGCAGGAGTTCCAAGTCTAACCCTAGCCCTAACCCTAGGGGCCTCCCTGGACGGTGGTGATGTTGTACACACAGAAATTTACCTCCTGGAAACCACAGGATAAACGCGCTCAGGCCCCTCGTGGGCTCCCAGGGCCCCGGTGCAGGGCCGACAAGCTGTCATGCGGAAGGTCCACGCGGTCTGCAGCTGCGGCGCTTCCGTGCCTGCTGGTGCTGTGAATAAAGGTGTTTTCCATCAGGCTCTTAAGCCAGGAGCTTAATCAATACACAACGTTATCCTTTAAAACGACCTAGAGAACGTTAGTAAGTACAGGACATTTCTAAGCGTGAAAATTAATAAAATGAAATTAATAATTTTTCATTGCTTTAGAATAGGAAGGGGGATGTCTCTCAGGCCTGGCAGACAGAATGTGAGTGAGCCAAAACCTGCAGACAGAAGCCATCCTTCACTATTTCTCAATATTTCCCAACACCTTCTAATAACCAGGATTTGGCGAACATGTCCTGGAAGATAATCTAACGTGGGCAGAGAGCTCTGGGGGGGGACACTCTTCTCCAGAATTCCTTCCCCGGTGGTCACCCACCCCGTGTCCCCGCGGCGATGTGGTCCCATTCCTCTCCCTGAAGCAATCGAACCCGTCAGCAACACTGCACGTCATCCGGGGAGACACTAACTTACCCCGCCTGGAGCTGGGTGATTTCAGCACCAGGTGACTGAGCTTTCCTTCGGTCCTCGTGGGCTGTACGGTAGACAGGAACATCGCGGTCTTAGAGGACGAGGAAGCCGAGGTCCTTTGCTCCAGCTACCCGGCCTCCTGACCATCGGGCTGGAGGAGAGCCTGAGCCCCTTCAGGATGGCGCCGTGGCCCTTCTCGTGCGCCAGCAGGCTCTGGGCCCCACTTGAAGAGCAACCTGCCTACTCTGTCATCTGGGACACCTTCCAACGTGCAGAAAGGAGGCTGCACAGTCCAGACTCGATGCTTTCGAATTCTCATCCTTACCTTTAAGTTTTTCCAGTCTTGGATTCAAGATTGTATACAAGTTGAGTCAGCTGAATTGCAGACTGCACAGTTCCTGGCACAGAGTCAGGTTAAAATGCATGTGTATCTACCAGTGGATGGGTGGATGAACAAAATGAGTGTTGTTACACTTCTGCGGTCCTCTCTCGCTTTGATGAGAACCAAGAAGTCACACAAAAGGGCCCTCAGACCAGAGCTGTGAACTGCTGACCGGTCTGATACAGCAGCGTGAGAAAGGGCTTGTTTGATTCTCAGGAGGAGCTGAGTTCAGCTGATGGCTCAGGAGTGTGGGGCAGCAGTGTCCCGAAGTGCAGTGGGATTGGGGGGTTACCTGAGTCCCGCTCCAAAGCACTGCCACCTTTGGGTGAGCTTCTAAGGGAAACCGAAGACAACAGCAGAGGGAGATTCAGGAACCACCTCATCAGAGCTGCCGCAGTGCAGGGCTTCAGTGCAGTGACAGCTGGAAGACAGGGCCCCAGCACGTGGCTGCAGGACACAGCCCACCCATGGCATCTCCCTCCCTGACTCTGCAAGTCAACCTGAGCCCAGGATACTTGAAATTCAAATCTCATGCACTTTCCCCTGTTTTCAAATTCAAAAAATGGAATTAAAATTTTAAATAAATTTTTCTCTTTGGACAAATGACAGCCCCCTAACTACTCGCTTCCCAAATCTTCTGTCTTTAGACTTTTTTATCCTGCTCAGGCCAGCTGCAGGACTGCAGGACGCCGGCCCAGATGCCCAGGAAGGGTCTGGGCTCCTCACAGGAGCTGCCCTCTGGGCATCTCCGCTGGGTCTGGTGTGGCTCCTGGTGGGGTCCTTTCCATGAGTGGGGCGGATGCTCCGTTCCCATCACACTCATGGCTGTGGTCCTGACGGGAAATTGGGAATTCAGCCCTGTGCCCCTCACTGACTCCCACTCTCACCCGGGACCCAGCAGTGTGGGCCGCAGCTCAATAGCCCCAGATGAAGGTTCAGCCCAGCACGCGCTGCACACTTGCACCCCTGGGCAGCAGGCAGATGTGAACGCCTGGGCCACCTGCCGCAGGCTGGGATGACACCGGACCCGTGGGCAGAGCTCGGCGCCAGGCCAGCGGGAACTCTGGGCTCCGGTAACAGGGCGGCTCTGCTTCGTTTGGGCCGAGGCTCTCAGTCTATTGGGAATCAACGTGCCTTTCCACCGTGGGCGAGAAATCCTGCACGTCCAAGGGGTTAAGGTGTGAATTGTTCTTGCTGGGGTGCAGGCCAAAAAGCAGACTCAACACCACCAGCTGTCACACAATTTTCCAAAAACCTCAGTGCCCCTGGGTGTTCCATTCCTGCCTCAGACACAAAGGTAATAATTACATCAGAAGCATCTGCATGAGTTTTAGGGTGACTCGGGCAATTCTCAAACTAGAATGAGGCACCCATGTGGTTTTCCCCGGTCCCTTGCTGGGTGAATGTGTCCTCTAAGTGTTACGCCCTGCCATCGCTATTTCCTCCAAAGCTCGACTAATCTAACTTGAATGGTCTACTTTGCCAACATTTCAAACAAACCTGTAATCAGAGTGCGGCCCCGAATGGCTGTCACTGAACTGGAATCTCACGCAGGCCCTAGAAGGGCAGAGTAGCTGCCTAAGCACTGGCCTTCTTGTCGCTCGCGCGTTTCCCCGGGACCCATGCTGCGCTGCCAATGATGCTATTTGGGTAAATCGGGGAGAAAGAGGGACTGGGAGAGTGGACAACCAGATTTTCTGAAACTCTGTTCATTCCACGGAAAGGTTCTGACACATCGTGAAAACCAGCTTTACTCCTAGGATATAAAAGCTACAGCAGCTTCTCACACTAAGACATTACCTGGGAAAAGTTACAGTAGCTGACTCACAGCCGCTGGGTCAGCAGGAGCCCCCCCCACCAGGCTGGAAGATTAGCGTGTGTGCGTGTTTAGGCAGGCAGGCAGTAGACACCCACACTGAGTCTCTACATAAAACACAGGGGTATTAGTTTTGCAGTTCCATTAGTTTTATTGACTGATTTTGATAATTTTGATAAGATCAGTTTAAATCAATTGACTAAAAGTAGGACATGCCAACATACTTAAGACTTGAAAGCTTATTAAAGACATCTTTTGATCTAAGCAATTGACTAAGCATTTGGATCCATCAACAAGTCGAAGACGACTAAAACCCCAGGAACACCGAACGCTCCCGCTCGGTCAGCGTCCTTCAGCGACCACGAGGAAGCTCCAAAGCAGCGTCTGCACCACAGGCACAACAGAGTGATGGGGTTTCGCTCATTTCCATCACAGAAATAGCGCCGGACCTCCCTGCCCTGGTGTCCGGGGAGCAGAAGATGTGTTTTCAAACATAATACAACGTGTCTGAACTTGGACGGCAACTTGGCACGTGTCTCTTGACACGTCAATAAACATGACTTTAAGGAGATTAACTGAACCAAACATTTATAAATTTCCCACTTCTGAGCGTGCATACCTTCCCCCAGAGGACCCAGTGTGACTGGCCCAGAATCCAGGTCTGACCGTGTGGCTGGTGGGTATCAGTTTGCACAGACGGCTCTCTCGAACCTCCGCGTGTCACCCGCCCCTGCTGTCTAGCGCCGCCGGGCTCTCAGACTCTCGGAGCAAACTCACTGGAAAGCAGTTTATCAGGACGCTTGCCGTGGCTGTTTTGCTGCGGGGTAACTAGGCGAGTGCAGGAGAAGGGAGGGTCTCCTTGACGCCCTGGGGGGCGAGGGTGAAGTGGTCCCTCGTCACCGTCACTGGCTGCGATGGCCCAATTCTGGTGCCAAAACTCATCAAATGACACTCTAGTAAAATGGCTGCAGCCTCGCCCAAGAAATGTCCTGCCAGCCGTTTCAGGTTTTTAATCTACAAAGATAAATGTCACGCCCAAGAATGTAAAAAGAGATTATTCATATTTATGAGATTCTTTCCCAGAGAGAGAGAACTTTTTTAAATGCTTTCAAAAGCCATATTGAACTCACTCTATTTTTTCTGAGAGTAGAAATCATGGCCAAAAATAGACATTCACTGATTTTATTGCATATTTTCCATGAAACCCCGCTGGCTTCATAGGACAAAGGAGTCTGTTTTGAAATATGCACCCTCCACAGTGAGAAATAAATGGAAAAGTGAATCATATTGATTTTTTATGAAGAACTGATAAAATAAAGCAGTCTTCTGGGCAGTTTCAGGGAAAATCAGTTCCACAACGGTTAGAGTCCATGGGCTTCAGCACCGTGCGACTGTCAGTTGGAGTAACTTAGAGCAAACACTGAGCCCGAACACCAGAAGGTTCGGGATGTTAATCCCTAAGCCCCTGGAGTCCTGCTGTGCTTTGTGACGCGATGACACAGTCCGTGACTGGGAGGAATTCCAATCTTCTGTGTGCGTAGTAATAAAACAGCCGTTAAAACATTCACCTGCATTTTTATTATCAAGTAGCAAGATGTACTCACACCAGATCACTGTGTCTCTTCCAAAAGTAAATAAACTCACTGCAAGTTAGATTAAAAGGGAAAGTCACTTGGCAGTGTCCATTTATAAGAGTAATCATGTGCTTCTTTGCGCATTTCCCCTTGCAGAAAGACGCCATAGAGTCCTGTTACAGGGCAGCTTTGAGCAATATTTTAATCGTTTAGTCTTCTTTTTTGGAGAACGGAGAACAATGTCATTTCCTCACTCAGGGTGGGGGCAGGGGGCGTTCAGGGGCAGAAAGGGTCACTGATAACGTAGAGAGTGTTAGTGGAGGAGGCGTCCCGCACACATCCCGTGGGTGGCCTCACACCGTCCTGCGTGGGAGGGTCGGTGTGCACCAAGGTGTCCCAGCTCCCCTCCGGCCCCACCCTGCGCGTCTGGACGAGTCCGCCCTGCTCGTCCCCAGGACGGGGCCCCCTGCTCACCATCCTGTGGAGACCAGGGAGGAAGCTTCCGTCCCTCCAGGCAGAGGAAGGACAGGGGAACCCCCGTCAAGGGCGGAGAGCAGTGCGGGGGCACTGACCCAACGGCGGCAGCCCCGTGGCCTGAGTGACCCTTCTCGAGGCCGCAGGCCCGGACGTAACCAGGAATGTGTGCATCAGGGACTTGCCGCCGACTCAGAGCAGCCACGCCTCCAGCCCCTGGACCTGGAGAGAGCCTGGCACCCGCTTCCCGCTGCTGCCCCCGGGACTGCTGCTCCCCGACGTGTAAGAGCTCCCAGCAGCTTCACCTGCTTCGTTCTGCACACACGGCCTGCCCAGCGTGCCTACTGGTGTGTTTTCCCTGCTGGACGTGAGTCTGTGAGGAGGCGATGTCCACGTTGCTGAGTGCGGCTGGCCTGGTCGCGGTCCTGGCTGGGTGGTGTGAATGTTCCCGACCTGATATCCATTCGCTGCTGAAGCGCACTCAGGCGGCTTCTTTGTCTGGTTTGGTTTGGTTTGATCGGTGTTCGCTTTCACTGGTCTGCACATGGCTTCTTCAGGCTGCTTTCAGTGACTGTCACATGCGGGGAAGTGTAAGTGTTCAGCTGGCGCAGACGTGGCCGTGTGCTTCTCACAAGTAGCCCTACTGGGGGCCAGTCCCGCCAGCGAGTGTGAGAATTCTGGTTGTTCTAAATCCGCGCCTACCCAGAGTTTTCTGTCCTTTTTCTTCCGTTTTATCTCGTCCATTCTGGCAGACGTCCCACTGTATTGTGCTTTCACTTTGTGATTTTTGATACTTGGATTGTGGATTCTGATTCTGCATGCTGGATCACGGGAGGAAATGAAAAGTCTTTTAAATTATATTACAAATCGAAGAAATACAGCCTCCAAAGGGTGCTGTATGTCTTTCCTAAGACTGACAGAAAAACACATAGCTGGGTTTGAGGTTTGCCTAGAACAGTCGACAGGAGAGCGCTGCCGCACTCACACCCAGCCAGCACAAGCGCCTACCGCGCGCGCTCGGGTGCGGGGGTTTGTTACCTGCACTGCGACCACATTTTGTTTCCTCTGCGTTGCCTCCTGGTTCATGACTCAGTGAGGACACTAGCAGGGTTATCCTTTCTGGAGTTTTAGCAAATGGCCATCAGGTCACCTACTGTCCTGGGAAGAAAGTGCTTCACAGAGGGGCTGGACGTCAGTGTGGTCAAAACTGAGTCTCGACAACAGACTCCAAACCTCTTCTACTGTTCTGACTTGAGACACGTTGGGCAGAGTCCTGTCTCAGATTCACTGAACTGGAGTTAGGGGGGCAGGGTTTCCCGGAATTATTTCTGCAACGGAACATCCCCTCCTCGCAGGCTCCTGGCGTGGCTGGCAGAACTCTCTCCACCAAGCACAGGCTGCACCGTCCTTGCTCGTCATGACAGTAACTTCTTCTTTATCACTTGTATTATTTGAACGAGATCTCACCACATCAAAATCCAACTTTGATTGTTACTTTCTACCTTTTTCTCAAGTCTCTCTTAATTCAAGTTCTGTACAGTGAGGGGATTTCTCTTTCCTAACCCATCCCGTTGTTCACAGGCTTTGAAATTAGGGAGACACAAGGCTGGAACGACAAAGGACGGCAGAACCCCTCCGCTCCCATCAGCTGATCAGCTGCGGCACCAAAGCAAACCGAGACTCCTGGCTCCCCGTCTCCTCTCTGGGCTGTTAGCCAGGCTTTCTTCTGTTAAATCACGAATGTACTTCACAATCCGAAAGAAAACATCACAATCATCAACCTGCATACCATACATAGTTCATATTCCAAGTGAAAAGTCTAGGTTACATGTGTGAACAGATGTGCTTGCATTTCAACTTTGATTTTTCTCAAAAAAGAGAATTCTGATTTGCAAAATCATTTCTACTATGAATCATAGACATGTTTATTGCATGATAAATAACAGATCTGTATATAAATAAAGTTTCACCAGAAAAATAATGTAAAAATATTTTTGGCTTGAATTTTCACTTTGCATTTTAATAAGAAACACATCATTATCACTTTAAAATTTTATAGGATGATTTTGAAAATGACAGTTATTTCAAAGAAAGGTATTTTTAGACAAATGAAAAAAGTTCAACAGAAAATTTAGTATAAAAAGAGAATTATTATGATGTAGTTAAATAGAGAATAGTTATTATGTAGTTGAAGTACATTTTAAAAGCCTTTTATTATATCAAACAAAGTAAAGTTCTGTTCGAATCGTTAGAAGCTTTTCTTTAAAAATGTTCTGACTACTAGTGTTGTGGGAGGTTTTGAATGACTGTTGTGCCCAGAATCATTCCCACTGCTCTGCTTCTGTGCTGTGGGCCATTCTCCCAAGGAGACAGATCTCCCGTTTCCCTCTCAGCCTCTCCCTGACACCCCTGGTCAGTCAGCCCAGCGCCTGGGCAGGCAGCCCAGCCCCTGGCACAAGCTGACGCTCAGAGACGATTAGAGATTAGCTGGTGATCCCCCTCTTCTGTTCAGGACATAAAGCACTAAGATGGGCTGACTTGTCCCAAATCGAGCGATGGGCACAGAGGATCGTGGACTGACTGAGACATTAGAGTCTGAGACTTCACGGCACTTCTTAGAGCCCAGCAGTGGGACAGGTCAAGCTGGCTGCGTGCAGATCAGCAAAGGAGGAGTCTCGGGGTCACCACGTGGTACCGGCTTCTTAGGCTGGACCTCTGGGAGGGGAACACTCCACTGGCTGTCAGAGCAGAGATGTACTTTAGCTCTTAATTAGCTATCTCTGCTGGGTGGTGACTTTTACAAGGGTGGGAAAGCCTGCTTTCTCACTAACCCTACCCTAACCCTACCCCAGCCCCAACCCCAACGCTAACCCCAACCTTAACCCTAACCCCAGCCCCAACCCTAGCCCCAATCCCAACCTTAACCCTAAACCGAACCCCAACCCCATGCCCAATCCCAACCCTAGCCCCAATCCTAACCCTAACCCCAGCCCCAGCCCTCACGCGGCACAGGATCTGCACACGCAGTGGGACCCACAGCAGTGCTGTCCGTCGGAGGGGACTCCAGCCATTGCTTACTGATTAGTGTTATATGGAGCTAGTGTTTCTTGCCCCCAGGGGTGTTGTGACCGGCATCTGAGCTCTCAGTGCTGCATGAGGGTATCGGACGCTTTGGGGTTTACCTTGCAGGTAAGGCTCCAGGCGCCTGCAAGTGTGTCCTCCAGCCAAATGCACCAGATCACCTCAATCAACTTATGCGCCTGCCTCAGTGTAGAGCAGTTTCCATGTCTGCACACTCTGGCTTGATTCAGCTTTGCAGACACTGTGACCATGAATCACATCACATTGTTCATTTTCTTTTAACTGAATGCAGGCAATGTTAATTAAGAAGATGAATGGTTGAGTTCTGTCTTTGTAAACTACCTGTTCGTATGTGTTCCCATGTTTCCACTGGTTGACTTTTTCTCATTGCTGAATTTTGTCCCTCTGAAAATCACGTGCTGAAGTCCTGACCCCAGCACCTCAGAACGTCACTGTGTTTGGAGGCAGGGTCTGTGAAGAGTTAATTACGTTAATAAGGCTGTTAGTCATGTAATCAGTATGCCGGGGGTCCTGTGAGAAGAGGAGACTGGACACAGATGACTGAGAGGGACACCTGTCTCCACGTGAGGACATGGGGTGGACGGCCGTCTACCCGCAGGGAGAGAAGCAGGAGGGACCAGCCCCGCGGACCCCCGGGCCTTGACCCCAGCCCCCAGGGCCAGGAGGGTTAAATCCCTGTGGGTTCACACGCTCCGCCCGTGGTGCTTGTGTGGGCGGGAGGCTGACTGGGGCAGCTCGCTGGCAGGTCTCGAGCACAAGCGATGAGACCTTGTGCGCATTTTCTTCTGCAAGTTCTGTTTACTTTGGTGAAAACTTCTCTTTTATGAAGTTAGTTTGAAAATAGTTCCCTCTGTTCTGCAGTGACAACTCCATCCTGCTAGACACGTCTCAATTTTTATCTCTATCCAGATTGCCTGGTCTTGCTTTCATTTGTATCCATGATACATTGTGCAAATTGATGTGCTGTTTATACTTCTGGCTGCTTTGCTGGAATCTCCACCTGACTCTTGATTTTCACAATGTCCTGACTGTCCTTGACTCACTCTCCTTCCATACAAATATTAAATTCAGCTTAGAATATTCTTCCAGTATCTGTTTGGAACTTCAGTGAAAAATGCGTCGCATCAGTAGATTAATCCAGGGAGCCCTGGTGTGTGTGCTGTGTCATCCCTTCTCATCCACACCTGTGGTACAGTTCCCCATGTATTCATGTTTTTAAATGCTTTCCTCTGTGAAGACTTTGTACATCTTATATTAGTAGCACCTTTTGATAACTCAGATTTTTACTCCAGGACAAGTGGGATCTTTTTTCCCATAAATATTTTCATTATGACTGTTGAAAATGAATGCAATGGCTTTAAAAATACTGGTCTTGTACATAATTAGTAAAGTTCAGAGATTCTGGAAACCATATTGTATTTTCTTCTTAATTAAAAAAATCTTGTTGTTAGCTATTCAAGGAGATTAGGAGATTATGGAAAATAACACAAAGGACCTCCAGGTGACATTTTTTATTGTAATAAGGAAACCTAACATGAAGTTACCCTCTTAACAATTTGTACACTGCAGGTTCAGCGCTGCCACCTGGACTGCGCTCTGTGCTGCACGGAAGATCCCCACGACCATTCACCTTGCAGGACTGGAACCTCAGGCGCGTTGAGCAGCGACCACCATCACCCACCGTTCCTCTCTCTGTTTCTGCGAGTGTGGCCTTTGCAGCACCTCAAATAAGTGGAATCGTGCAGCATCCGTCCTTGCACGATGACCCACTTCGCTGGGCACAGTGTCCCCGGGCTCCCCCAGGGTGTCCCACCAGGCAGGACTGCCTTCATCTTGAGGGGAGGCTGTGTCGCCGCGCAGGTGCCCACACACCATCCGGATCCAGCACCCGTCCATCAGTGGGCGCTGGTGGGGTCTCCACGTCTTGGCTGCAGTGAACACAGAGGGTGGTTGGCGCTTCTGGGTCTTGACCTCAGTGCTCTTGGGTACGTTAACAGGTCAGACTCCACATCAGATCATGTTGTGAATAGCTACTCATATGGTATTTGTTGCAAACTTCTTTCTGGTCTAAAACTTTTCTTTAAAAATGGTTATAATGGGGAGACGGAGAAGATGGCGGAGTAGAAGGACGCTCACAGGTCACCCTCTCCCACAAATACACAAAGACCCACATCTACAGACCCACTCAGCCAACCAGAGCACCTGTGGAACTCCGACAGAACATCGCCCTCTTCAAAAGATAAAGACGCCAAAAATCTGGTAGGAGAAAAGGAAAAAAGAAAGAACAAAAGGCAAAGCAGCACGGGACGGGTCCCGCGGGGAGGGAGCGGCAAAGGAGGACTGGCGCTCGCTCGCTGGGTCTCCCCTCTCCAACTGAGAGGCCAGCGGGACGGAGGGGGAGCCTCCGAGGCTCGGATCTGTACAGAGCAGCCCTTGACTAACAGAACTAAGTTAAACGGGCACAGAGCGTCCCCCCGACACCCAGCCTGAGACGCGGGCCGGCAGCGGCAGGCAGGGCCAGGCTGCACAAGCCAGGCGGAGGACGGAAGTGGCTGCATGGAGGCAGCCCCGGGGGAACGCAAGGGGCTGCGCGCCGTGGCTGTGGGTGCACAGGGCAGAACAACCTGGGCCCTCCATAAAACAGCAAGGTTGATGTGCTCCCGGGGGAAGGGTGCACACCCCCATCTCTGAAAACCCGCGGAAAGTTTTCGGGGGAAGAGAGGCGGGGCTCAGGCACAGCCGCCATATCCTCCGCGCTGAGCACTCAGGCGGGGGCGGGGGCGAAACCTGCATCCGCACCAAAGGGCTTAGCAGCCTCAAAGGCCAGACTGAGACTGGCCTGCAGCCCGGGGCAGATAGGATCCTTCCATCCTGGTCCCTCAGAGAACTTGTTCCACAAAGACAAACAAGGAGCTGGGTTTTGGCTCGGAGCAGGGACAGGGCTGTCCCTCGGTCTTCCCCGAGCCCACCCGCGGAGCGCCGACCAGGGCGGAGCGCGCAGCCACACAGAGCAGCGGAGCTACCGGCGGCAGCGCAGGTAGAGCGAGAGCGGCCCCCCGCCTTTCGGGCAGGAACACAGCCCCTGACTGAAGTGCTGGGAGGGGGCACGACCCGCCCTCCGACCCGGCCAGTCTGCAACATCTGACTGCGGCATCCGGAGGGGCAGCGACCCGCCCGCCCACAGCAGAGAGCTGCACCTGACCCAGTGTTGGGAGGAGGTGCGATCCGCTTGCCGACAGGTGCTGGGAGCAGCACAGAAGAGGGCGCCAACGGAGGGCCTCTGAAAACAGCAAGCTGAACTTCCAAAACAGGACGAAGACAGAAAGACTTCACATTAAAAGCACACAGACTCCAGGAGAACACCGACAACCCCCCCCCCTTTTTTTTTAATCTGTTTTTATCTGTTCTATTTTCTATTACTCTCTTAATCTTTACTTCTTAATTCATTTCTATTTCTCTTGGGTTTTGATGTCCTGCTATTGATTAGACACAGGTTTCAAATACATCTATTCATCTCCTCCCCTTTTTTTGTAAAGGTTTCAAAAGGACGTCTCAACCCGATTAATACTCTGCTTCAACTCACTCTTCTATTATTCATTATACACTGTTTTCAAACCCTCTTTCTCCCTTCTTTTAAAATTCTCTCTCTTTTTTTTTCTTTTTTTCCTAAGTTCTATTCCTAAATAGGCATCAGATAGATAAAATCCTTAAGGACCAAAATAAACAACTGATACTCCATAAACCACAGTGCCAGAGAGGTATGAGCAAGATGAAGAAGCAGAAAAACCTTTCCCAATTAAAAGAACAAGAGAAATCCCCTGAAAGAAAGATCAATGAAATAGACATCGATAGCCTACTAGATCAAGATTTCAAAAAAGGAGTGATCGAATTGCTGAAGGAATGAAAAGAGATAGTGTTTAGAGATATAAAATATGTCAAAAATGAAATTGAAGCTATAAAGAAGAGCCAAGTAGAATGGGTAAACTCATTGACAGAGATGAGGAATGATCTAATAGCTGTGCAAAGCCGACTAGATAATGCAGACGAACGAATTAGTGATCTAGAATACAGGGCAATAGAAAGCACCCGTTCAGAAGAACTACAAGAGAAGCAAATAAAAAATAATGAAAATAGCATAAAGGACCTATGGGATAATATAAAGTGTCCCAATCTTCGCATAATAGGGGTCCCAGAAGGAGAAGAAAGATCAAAGGGGACTGAAAAGGTTTTTGAAGAAATCATGACTGAAAACTTCCCAAACTTAAAGAAGGAATCAGATATCCAAGTACAGGAAGCTCAGAGGGTCCCAAACAGGAAAAACCCAAATAGACCCACACCAAGACATATCATAATCAAGATGGCCAGAGTCAAGGATAAAGAAATGATTCTAAAGGCAGCAAGAGAAAAGCAAAGAGTAAGTTACAAGGGAACCCCCATAAGGCTCTCAGCTGATTTCTCTACACAAACACTACAGGCCAGAAGGGAGTGGCAAGATATATTCAAAGCCCTGAATGAAAAAAAGATGCAGCCTAGGATCCTTTATCCAGCAAGGCTATCCTTGAGGATAGAAGGAGAAATAAAGAGTTTCACAGACAAAAAAAAGCTACAGGAGTTTAGCAACACTAAACCCATGCTAAAAGAAATATTGAAAGGGCTATTCTAAATAGAAAAGCAGAAGGATGCTACAGAAATGAGAAACACACAACTGGAAAGGTGATAACTCATGAGTTACAAATAAAGTAAACATGAAATTATAAAAGAAGACATACAAATCACTGAGAGTGGGAGAGGGAGGCAGGGAAATATAGAATATTTTTTTCTTTCTTTTTAAAAATTTTTTAACAGTAGGATGGGTTTGAGAGCATGTTACTATCAGTTTAATAAAAACAGTTATAGTAATGGGTTGATAGATTTACAAAAAAGGGTAACCACAAGCCAGAAATTTACAAAGGAGTCACAAAAATTAAATAAAATCCATGATAATACAAAGGAAAATTACCAAACCACAAAAGGAAGAAGAAAGGAACAAAGAGGATATACCAATTCAACTGCAAAGATAAGTTCAAAATGGCAATAAACACACATCTATCATTAATTACTGTCAATGTTAATGGACTAAATGCTCCAGTCAAAAGACACAGAGTGGCAGACTGGATAATAAAGCAAGAACCTTCAATATGCTGCATACAAGAGACCCATTTTAGGGAGAAGGACACATATAGATTGAGAGTGAAAGGATGGAAAAGGATATTCCATGCAAATGGAAAAGCTAAAAAAGCAGGTGTTGCAGTACTGATTTCAGACAAAATAGACTTTAAAACAAAGGCCATAAAGAAAGATAAAGAAGGACATTTTATAATGATTAAAGGAGTGATACAAGATGAGGATATTACACTCGTTAATATATATGCACCCAATATAGGAGCACCTAAGTACATACAAGAATTACTAACAGAGATAAAGGGGGATATTGATGGGAATACAATCATAGTTGGAGATTTTAACACTGCATTAACATCACTAGACAGATCTTCCAGACAGAAAATAAACAAGGCAACAGAGAAATTAAATACTACAATAGAAAAACTAGATTTGGTGGATATTTTCAGAACATTACACCCCCCAAAAATAGGATATACATTCTTTTCAAGTGCACATGGAACATTTTCCAGGATCGATCATGTACTTGGGCACAAAAGAAACCTCAACAATTTTAAGAAGATAGAAATTATCTCAAGCATCTTTACTGACCACAATGCCATGAAACTGGAAATCAACAACAGAGAAACAAAGGAGAAAAAAAGGAAGCATGGAGATTAAACAATATGTTATTGAGAAAACAATGGATCAATGAGGAAATCAAAGCTGAAATTAAAAAATACCTTGAGACAAATGATAATGAAAGCACAACCACTCAAAACCTATGGGACACAGCAAAGGCAGTGCTAAGAGGGAAGTTTATAGCGATACAGGCCTTCCTCAAAAAAGAAGAACAATCTCAAATAAACAATTTAACCCACCACCTGAATGAATTAGAAAAAGAAGAACAAAAAGCCCCAAAAAGCAGCAGAAGGAAGGAAATAATAAAGATCAGAGAGGAACTAAATACAATAGAGATTAACAAGACCATAGAAAAAATCAACCAAACCAAAAGCTGGTTTTTTGAAAAAGTAAATAAAATCGACAAACCTCTGGCCAAACTCACAAAGAAGAAAAAAGAGACAGCACAAATTAGCAAAATAAGAAAGGAAAATGGAGAAATTACAACAAACAAAATAGAAATACAGAATATCATACGAGAATATTATGAAAAACTATATGGAACCAAACTGGATAACCTAGAGGAGATGGACAAGTTTCTGGAAACACACTGTCCACCAAAACTGAATCAAGAAGAATCTGAACACTTGAACAATCCGATCACTAGAAAGGAAATAGAAATAGCAATTAAAAACCTCCCTACAAATAAAAGTCCAGGACTGGATGGCTTCACCGGGGAATTCTACCAAACATACAAAGAAGAACTCATACCAGTCCTTCTCAAACTCTTCCAGATGATTGAAAAGGAGGGAATACTCCCAAACTCATTCTATGAAGCCACCATCACCCTGATACCAAAACCAGGCAAAGACACTACAAAAAAAGAGAATTATAGGCCAATATCACTGATGAACATAGACGCCAAAATCCTCACCAAAATTTTAGCAAATAGAATCCAACAACACATAAAAAGATTATACATCATGACCAAGTGGGGTTCATCCCAGGGACACAAGGCTGGTTCAACATATGCAAATCAATCAGTGTAATACATCACATCAACAAGAGAAAGGACAAAAACCACATGATCATCTCAATTGATGCAGAAAAAGCATTTGATAAAATTCAACACCCATTTATGATAAAAACTCTCGCCAAAGTGGGTATAGAGGGAACATATCTCAACATAATAAAAGCTATATATGACAAACCTACAGGCAGCATAGTACTCAACGGTGAAAAACTCAAAAGCTTCCCACTAAAATCTGGGACAAGACAAGGATGCCCACTATCACCACTCCTATTCAACATAGTCCTGGAAGTCCTAGCCACAGCAGTCAGGCAAGAGAAAGAAATAAAAGCGATCCAAATTGGAAAAGAAGAGGTAAAAGTGTCATTATATGCTGATGACATGTTACTATATATAGAAAACCCTAAAAGGGCCACACAAAAGCTACTAGAGCTGATTGAAGAATTCAGCAAGGTAGCAGGTTACAAAATTAACGTTCAAAAATCAGTTGCATTTCTTTTCACTAACGATAAATCAACAGAAGAAGAAAGTAAAGAAACAATCCCCTTTAAAATAGCACCCAAAGTAATAAAATATCTGGGAATAAATCTAACCAAGGAGGTGAAAGAATTATACACAGAAAACTATAAACCATTGATGAAGGAAATTAAAGAAGACTTTAAAAAATGGAAAGATATTCCATGCTCTTGGATTGGAAGAATCAATATTGTTAAAATGGTCACACTGCCCAAGGCAATCTACAGATTTAATGCAATCCCTATCCAATTACCCAGGACATATTTCACAGAACTAGAAAAAATCATAATAAAATTCATATGGAACAATCAAAGACCTAGAATTGCCAAAGCATTACTGAAGAGAAAGAAAGAGGCTGGAGGAATAACTCTCCCAGACTTCAGACAATACTATAGAGCTACAGTCATCAAGACAGCATGGTATTGGTACCAAAACAGACATATAGACCAATGGAACAGAATAGAGAGCCCAGAAACGAACCCACAAACTTTTGGTCAACTCATCTTCGACAAAGGAGGCAAGAATATACATTGGAATAAAGACAGTCTCTTCAGCAAATGGTGTTGGGAAAACTGGACAGCAGCATGTAAAGCAATGAAGCTAGAACACTCCCTTACACCATATACAAAAATCAACTCAAAATGGATTAAAGACTTAAACATAAGACAAGATACAATAAACCTCCTAGAGGAAAACATAGGCAAAACATTATCTGACATACACTTAAAAAATTTTCTCCTAGAAGAAATAAAAGCAAGAATAAACAAATGGGACCTAATGAAACTTACAAGCTTCTGCACAGCAAAGGAAACCAGAAATAAAACAAGGAGAAAACCTACGGAATGGGAGAAAATTTTTGCAAGTGAAACCGACAAAGGCTTGATCTCCAGAATATATAAGCAGCTCATACGACTCAATAAGAAAAAAATAAACAACCCAATCCAAAAATGGGCAGAAGACCTAAACAAGCAATTCTCCAAGGAAGACATACAAATGATCAAAAAGCACATGAAAAAATGCTCAATATCACTAATTATCAGAGAAAGGCAAATCAAAACTACAATGAGGTATCACCTCACACCAGTCAGAATGGCCGTCATTCAAAAATCCACAAATGACAAATGCTGGAGAGGCTGTGGGGAAAGGGGAACCCTCCTACATTGCTGGTGGGAATGCAGTTTGGTGCAGCCACTATGGAAAACAGTGTGGAGATTCCTCAAAAGACTAGGAATAGACTTACCGTATGACCCAGGAATCCCACTCCTGGGCTTGTATCCAGAAGGAAATCTACTTCAGGATGACACCTGCACCCCAGTGTTCATAGCAGCACTATTTACAATAGCCAAAACGTGGAAACAGCCTAAATGTCCATCAACAGGTGACTGGATAAAGAAGAGGTGGTATATTTATACAATGGAATACCACTCAGCCATAAAAACCGACAACATAATGCCATTTGCAGCAACATGGATGCTCCTGGAGAATGCCATTCTAAGTGAAGTAAGCCAGAAAGAGAAAGAAAAATACCATATGAGATCGCTCATATGTGGAATCTAAAAAACAAAAAACAAACAAACAAACAAAAACAAAGCGTAAATAAAGGACAGAAATAGACTCACAGACAGAGAATACAGACTTGTGGTTACCAGGCGGGTGGAGGGTGGGAAGGGATAGACTGGGATTTCAAAATTGTAGAATAGACTACACTGTATAGCACAGGGAAATATACACAAAATGTTATGATAACTCACAGAGAAAAAAATGTGACAATGAGTGTGTATATATCCATGAATAACTGAAAAATTGTGCTGAACACTGGAATTTGACACAACATTGTAAAATGATTATAAATCAATAAAAATGTTAAAAAAATAAAATAAAAATGGTTATAATGATGATGATCAAAATTAGTACAATTTGAGGTGCTCCCATCTAATAACATTTGCTTCCTCAGTGTTGATTTTGCTTTCTTCCACATCACTTCTGCTTTTGTTTATTTTTTCGACCTATGATTTCTGCGATTCCATTATTATCTTTTTAAGCCGGTTTTCTGTTGCCATTAACTTGGTTGTGTCATTATTTTTATTTAATATTATGACAGTTAAAAACAGTTGGCTAAAATTAATTACTACCTTTACAGTAAACATCTCAGAGTTAGTGAAATAACAAGATGTCACTCCCTGAAAATTGGTCACGATGAGATGATTCTTAGGATGGGTTCCTGAGCCTGACTCACACGGACGCGGGCGGCGGTCAGCGCCCTGGGGACGGGTCTCGCAGGGACAGGTGATCTTCACGAGCTGCGGGCTGAGGATGAGGGAGGCGCTCTACTCCAAGGACGCTGAATGGCACGTGATTCCAGGGAGTCAGGAGGGAGGGAGAGAAGTCGCTCTCACCTCTGACTGCAGAGGGAGAAGGCGGCCGGGGACCCAGACAGCCCCGGGGAAGCGGGTCTGCAGCGGGAGCGCCTCCCGGCAGGTGCAGGGTGGGGTGGGGGCTGGCCCGGCCTCTGTGTGGGGGCGAGGGTCCCCCGGGAAGACCAGGTGCTGAAAGGTGCCCAGGGCCACGGGTGTGAATGTGCTTGTGTTGCGACATATTTTTCCATGAAAGATCCACATGCGTGTGTTCCTCAGCTGATTAGAATGTAAGAACCACGTTGTCAAAACAGAAAACCAGTTGTTCTAAAAAACACGGGGTGAAGATGGCTGTTAAAACCTGAGCAGTATTTCCCTGCGGGTTTCCTGCAGGACAGGGAGGGCTCACGGTTGCTTTCCTTTCTAAGTAGCCGTTGGACATCCAAGTTCATCCACAGAAGCCTTCTTGTAAAGTAGATCTTCTTGTAATAAGTTGAAACACAAACATTAAAATAACATTCCAATCCATAATAAATAAAGACACTGAGAGCTGATTTCCTGCGAACAATCGTCTCCACTTCCAGGCTGTAAATGAGAGGCAAATGCTCTTCACAGATTAATCCCCAAGAAAGGAAGGTGACATTGTGAGCAGAGACTGCAGACCTGCTCTTGTCGCCTAAATGTTACCATTTCCACTCTTCTCTGAAAAGGTCCTCTGTCAGGTGCGATCAGTGAGGAGACGGAAGCCAGCTTCATTGTATTCTGTTAGAAGCTTCTGGCCGGCGGAGCGAGGAAGTGTCCAGAGGCAGCGTTTCTGAGCTCCTGGCAAGAGGAGGGCTTCATCTCAAGCTGTGAAGTTTCTCACATGTCTTCTCACGTTTTTCTTGCCCTGCAGACAGTGGAGCTATTCTCTGAACAGAACCGATGACCATATAAAGGGCAAGTTTCCCATCTAAAGGACTTGATGTGTTTCAGTCTTCAAGTCCTCTGCAAGTGACCTTGGTTTCAGGATGTGTGTGCAGTGATGTCCTTTGCTCTGGAGATAAAGGGAGGCTTTGCTGAGAGCAGAGGGAGCCCTCGATGCAGCCCCACCGCAAAGACTCCCAAGTGATCTCCGTCAGGGGCACAGGGGCTGTGTGTGGGGAGGAAGCCCCAGCCGTTCCACTGCACTGAGCTCCCAAACACCTAGTAATTTCCTGAATAGTCTCATTGCCCTTTCCTCAGTTTTCAATTTCTGCTTCAATTTTCCTGCTTCAAAACTCACACCCTTCCCTTTCCTCGCAAGGGGAGAACCAGCATTGATGGCGTTCGTGGTGCCCAGACTGAAGCACCGTGGGGTTCAGGCCCCTGTGTCTGCGGTTTGGCATCTGCCATTGGGATATCCTTGGCCACTGGCCGTTCCTCCTTCAGGTGGGGGTCCGATGGCCAGCAGGGGATTCAACTGCAGCCGAGAGCTCATGTCTGTGAAGGAAGCTGGCCCCACAGGTCAATTTCCAACATGGAATCCGACCCCAGAAAAACAGAGCAGGTGTGAATCGGTCAACACGGCCTGCAGCCCACTTTCCAGGCCCCCCTCCAAGGGCTTCACCGTCTGACGGCATTTCAAGGATGATCCAAGGACGCCTCCTTGCTGAACTGCACAGACGGTCGTCCTGGATCTGCGGGCGGGGGACACAGGTGTAAACGTACCTAACGATCAGTGATGGGCCAGTGGTGAGAAGTGCGCTGGCTTGATTGCATAATCCCTGGGCATCACTAAAGAGCATGAGTGCTGGTAGAGTGTCTTTCTTTCTTCTTCTATTTTGTTGGGAAGTAATTAGATTTATTCTTTTAATGGAGGCGCTGGGGATTGAACCCCGGACCTCGTGCATGCTGAGCACACACTCTACCCCTGAGCTACAGCCTCCCTCCTAGATTTTCAGCTGAAGGTGAACAGCCTTCCTTGTGAGTCTGGTTTGCTGGATGATTCACGTGATGGCAGGACTCAGACAGAGAAGGCAGACTCCACGCACGGTTACTCTCAGCAGCTCCCATCATAAAAGCAGAATTTTAGAGTTTCCCAAGTTTTTATTTATTTATTTTCTAGTGCCCTTCTCCTTCACATGAAAAGATTTCTGAAATCCTTGGGGCTCTCTTGACAGAACATAAAGGTATTTCGTCTCTCAAAGTAAAATGGAAACAATAAAGAAGAAAGTACAGAGGAATGAAAGAAGTGTGGCCATTCAGACAAAATGGGAATTATGCAAGAACACTTCTCTTTTCTCCAATGGAAATGTGCGTCACCCCGAGGAAGCAGCCGCAGTGAGAGTGGACGGAGCTGAGAGGTCATCGACACCCCACCCCGGTCAAGACAAGGCCCAGGTAACCCTCAGCTTACCTTTCTGTGGAAAAGCCCGGCTCCTCTGGGAGGCCCGGGCCGGGGTCAGGCGGCCGGAGCCGTGTCCTCGCAGGCCCCGCACCCTCCGTGGCCCCGGGGGCTGGACACCGTGAAGAAGGCCTGGGATTCTGTCTCAGAGTCTCAGTCGGGCCTCAAAGAGGAAGATTTATTGAGCCCATAATGCGGGTCTATCACGTAACCCCTCACTTTTCTTAAGGAAGTGCGGACGTGGGTGCAGCCGGGTCCTTGCTCTCGGACCTCGGTCTGCAGTGCCGACTTGGGACGGTCTGGGGACCCCGCGGGCTGGACGCGTGATGCGATTCCCGAGTCACCGTGCGGCCCGGGCCCCACGGCGGGACCAGCTCCCGCAGCGGCTCAGGGAGGGGCTGGGGGTCAGGCCATGCGGCCGGCGGACCCCGCACACAGGGGCTGGCTGGGGGACGCCCGCCTGGGGAGCAGGGCAAGGGGTACAGCCGTTACTAGGGACCTGGACAGCGGGCCTGCCCCGTGGCTTTGAGTTTCTGTCACCGTGTCACCACAGGCGGTGGGAGACCAGGGAGGTGCGGGCGGTGACACAGCCCGGGCCCCAGCGAGGGACAGAGTGGTGTCGGACGTGGGCCAGGCGGCTGTAACCCCGCGCGGTGGTGAGGACAGAGATGCCCCACGGTCTGACCCGGGTCTGGTCCTGTTGAAGTCACGAGCGTCTCCACCATCAGGCGGGAGGAAGACCCCTTAGATGAAACTCAAACAACTAAACTTTCATCCACCACAGAGAGTCTCATGAGGCTGCAAGAGTGCTGGGAAACCAGCACGCTCACTCCCTCCGGCCGTGGGTGCTGATGAGCACGGCTGGGTTTGTGAGTATAAATTATTAACACTGGCCCACTGGTACAGAGCAGCTAGTTTTCAAGATACTGTCAGTAAACACTGTAAAACTGTATTAAGTGTTCATATAATCATTGTGTACTTAATCCGTAAAGCAATTATGATTAAATGAAAGTGTCTTGTCTTATAAATAAGCACGTAAGACAGAACTGTGAAAGATGGGATGGCGTCGCTGGACGTCTGCGCCGCCCGGGCGAGAGCAGAGCTGCGTCTGGGCTGCAGAGAGTGCACGACCGTTCTCATTTTGTTGCCAGTCTAGGAATACAGTGACCTAGGATTCAGTAGCAATGCTAAATTCACAGATGAAGTCCAATCCTCCGGAATAGTTCGTACAATATTAGCAAATATTTCTTCTTTAAACTTGGAATTACTTATCAAGAAAGCCACCTGAGCTAGGAGATTTTTTGTCTATCTGTGTATTGCAATTACATTAAATTTGTTTAGCAGATATTGTACTACACAAAATTTTGGTTCCTTTTTATTCCAATTTCTATTAAGTTCTGCTTTTTAATGGATTTACCCATTTCATCTACATTTTTAAATTTATTGCCAGAGAATTTTCCATAAGATCTCCCTTTTATATTTTTAATGCCTATAGAATCTGTAATGATGCCACTACTCTCATTGTTTTTATTATTAATTTGTGTTTTTTCTATTATCTTTTTAAAAATAATCTTGCTGAGGGTTAATTCATCTGGCTTAAAGTGGCTGAATTTGTTTTGTTTTGTTACTTTTGATGTTAAAGACATTTTCCTTCTCAAACAATTTAGGGTCATTATATAAAAACAACATAGCAAATGAATTTGTAATAAAACTACAATATTTAGTTAATAATTAACAATTATAAAGTAAAAGTAATTCTTCCAGAATTATTAATGAGATATATTCTGCTAAATGCTCTGAAAGTACACTGGGATCTTAGAAACCAAATACATTAAGGCTAGTTATGTATTTGGTAAATGCTGGGATCAATATCTTTATAATGGAAACTCCATAAATATTTTACCATCAAAAACCTGCACAGACTAAGGTTCCTTTTTATTCTGTCAGAATTGCTTCCAGATACAGAAGATCAGGCTCCGCAGGGCAGCCTGGAGCACTCGGGCACAGCTTGCCTCGCACAGAGTAGAGGCTGCATGAAGTATCCTCAGATGTCCTGACTGCGTCTTGTCATGAGAGCGCGCTCCACGTTTTTAAGTCCAAATTCTCACCGTTTACATCAATTTTCTGCACTAAAAATTCACGGAATTGCATTAACCTTTATTTTTCCTCTGTGTTTTTCTTATCGAAATTGGATCCTTACAAGCAACCAACAGGCCTGTGTCAGCTTTCTTACTCAGATTTCAATTTTTGATAAAAACGAGCCTAAGAGCTCGTCTGCGATGCTGACCGCTAACAAGGAATTTCAGCCAGCGACACGCAGCCGTCGTGATTTCACAGGTTGCAACTGTTGACTGGGGGTCATTCTCGTGTTGGTCACTCAGAGCGGCCTGTTTGTGTGGGATGTACTTGCTAGTTTTTGGTTTTGGTTAGCCTGGGTTTGTTTTTTTTTTTTTTTAAGATAACAGTGATTTTAGAAAAGAAGCTTCCTGTTTAGACAAAAACAGCGATTCGTGTCCCTCAAGCCACCCTGTCCCTCTTGGCGTCTGAGACAAGTGAAGTGTGTTCACGGAGGGGAAGGGCGCGGGGCTGGCTGCCCACCCTGTGCACCTGCGGGAGCTGTGTCTCGTGCAGAAGCCCCTCCCGAGAGGAGGCTCCGGCTGCAGAGGAGCGGCCCCGGGAGAGAGGGGCGGGCGGGCGGCAGGTGCGGACCCGTGTGCCTGTCCACAGGCTTCAGCGTCTCTTTTCCTTTGTAATATTTTATCAGCAAAGCGATGAGGAAAAGCCTGTCCAGGCTGACAGGGTGTGCTTTCAGGAGGCTCCCTGTCCCCAGACAGGGACAAGTGTCCCCCGTGAGCCCGGAGTGCCCCAGGCCCCCCTGCGCTGCGCTGTGACCGTGTGCGCATGCTCCTGGTGGCGGGTGTTGGGCCTGATTCACCTTCACAGCCACACCGGGCAAGTCAGAGGCAAACACAGACCAGCAGGCACTAACGCAAACGTGTGGATGAATGAAGAATGAATATTCGCGAGGTTTATCTCAGTGCAAGCGCCTCCTCTAGCACCGCTGGAGCATTTATTATACTTTTAAATGTCTGCCAATGACACTTGAGAAACTGTATCTCAGTATTGTTTTAATTTGCATTTTCTAATTATTCATTTTTTAGCATTTTTAGTATGTTTAAGGACAATTCTATTTTTTGTTTTGTGTGAACGTTTTTACGTCTTTTAATCGCATTTTTCTTGGGTTTTGGTCTCAACTTTAAGAGTTCTTCATAATTTGGAATTACTAGCCATTTTCCACAGCATCTGTTGCAAATTTTTTTGTAGTTTTTCAGTCCTTTTGATTTTATTCCTGGTCTTTTATTGTCAAGATTTCAAAAATTTGTAGTTAAGTTTTCCAAGATTTTTTGGAAATCCTGTGTCAAAATGCATGCTTACTATTGTTATTTACCAGATTTTTGTGCATTTGTATAAAAAAATAAATCAGATGTTAAAAATTATCCCAGAGCTTAATTATCCCAGGGCTCTCTGTCCCCCCTCTGCCCCCACCCCGTCCCCTCTCTGCCCCCACCCCTGCCCCCACCCCGTCCCCTCTCTGTCCCCCTCTCTGCCCCCACCCCATCCCCTCTCTGTCCCCCCTCTGCCCCACCCCGTCCCCTCTCTGTCCCCTCTCTGCCCCCACCCCGTCCCCTCTCTGTCCCCTCTCTGCCCCACCCCATCCCCTCTCTGTCCCCCCTCTGCCCCACCCCGTCCCCTCTCTGTCCCCCCTCTGCCCCCACCCCGTCCCCTCTCTGCCCCCACCCCTGCCCCCACCCCGTCCCCTCTCTGTCCCCCCCTCTGCCCCACCCCATCCCCTCTCTGTCCCCCCTCTGCCCCACCCCGTCCCCTCTCTGTCCCCTCACTGCCCCCACCCCGTCCCCTCTCTGTCCCCTCTCTGCCCCACCCCGTCCCCTCTCTGTCCCCCCTCTGCCCCACCCTGTCCCCTCTCTGTCCCCTCTCTGCCCCCACCCCGTCCCCTCTCTGTCCCCCCTCTGCCCCCACCCCGTCCCCTCTCTGTCCCCCCTCTGCCCCCACCCCGTCCCCTCTCTGCCCCCACCCCTGCCCCCACCCCGTCCCCTCTCTGTCCCCCCTCTGCCCCCACCCCGTCCCCTCTCTGTCCCCTCACTGCCCCCACCCCGTCCCCTCTCTGCCCCCACCCCTGCCCCCACCCCATCCCCTCTCTGTCCCCTCTCTGCCCCACCCCGTCCCCTCTCTGTCCCCCCTCTGCCCCCACCCCGTCCCCTCTGTCCCCCCTCTGCCCCCACCCCGTCCCCTCTCTGCCCCCACCCCTGCCCCCACCCCATCCCCTCTCTGTCCCCCCTCTGCCCCCACCCCGTCCCCTCTCTGTCCCCTCTCTGCCCCACCCCGTCCCCTCTCTGTCCCCTCTCTGCCCCCACCCCGTCCCCTCTCTGTCCCCCCTCTGCCCCCACCCCGTCCCCTCTCTGTCCCCCCTCTGCCCCCACCCCGTCCCCTCTCTGCCCCCACCCCTGCCCCCACCCCGTCCCCTCTCTGTCCCCCCTCTGCCCCCACCCCGTCCCCTCTCTGTCCCCCCTCTGCCCCCACCCCGTCCCCTCTCTGTCCCCCCTCTGCCCCCACCCCGTCCCCTCTCTGCCCCCACCCCTGCCCCCACCCCATCCCCTCTCTGTCCCCCCTCTGCCCCACCCCGTCCCCTCTCTGTCCCCTCTCTGCCCCACCCCGTCCCCTCTCTGTCCCCTCTCTGCCCCCACCCCGTCCCCTCTCTGTCCCCCCTCTGTCCCCACCCCGTCCCCTCTCTGCCCCACCCCATCCCCTCTCTGTCCCCCCTCTGCCCCCACCCCATCCCCTCACTGTCCCCCCTCTGCCCCACCCCGTCCCCTCTCTGCCCCCGCTCTGCCCCCCGCCTGTGTCTGGCATGCTCTCAGCCTGGGCTGCACCTCCTTGCAGGGACGCCGGCCAGCGTGGCCCTCAGTGTTGCTGGTGGTTCTAGACCAGGAGGTTCTCTCCTTAGTCTTCCTTTGAACTGACCTGAATGAATCTTCTAATTCAACTTAGAAACGGAGTCGGCCTCGGTGGAGGCTCCAGGATGTGCCCTGAGAGCAGGGGCAGTGGGGACTCTGAGTAAGACTCCTTGACATGCCGGGTCCCACGTGGGCTCCTGTCTCGCCAGCATCGACCGTCGTGACTAAGTGTCAACAGCCGCCCAGCCAGGATGCTCCTGTTTGAAGCTTCTCACCTGCAACTCCAGGGGCCAGTGTGTTAATTTCTGAGTCTCCAGGCCTGACGCCATCACACACACACACACACACACATACACGGGGACCTGAACGTCAGCGGCGCAGACCCAACTGTGGCAGGAGACCCGCTCGGGGAGGGAATGGACAGGCCCCGACCCCACGCCGGTCACACCCCACACCCAAGGTGGCTCTGCTGACCCGGGAGGCTTTCGATCATGTTCCTGTCTTCCTGCCACAGAAGAAAGTGAAGGCAGGTCACCCACATCACGTCTCCGGCCGTGGCTACTCTCTGTCCTCAGGTGGAGATGCCGATGTGTGGCTTTCCAGCCCCGGGAGCCGCCTGCAGTGCATCTGAAGTGTGGGAGGCACGTGGCATGTGTGCCCCCCGCCAGGCTGGGCCCTGCTCTCAGGAACCTTCCTTACAGCGTGGTGTCTCAGCCACCCAGCAACTATGAGGCCTGGGGTAAGGTCCCCTCCTTTTAAGGTTCCCAGGTCATCCTGGCCACCGGCCAGGTGCTCTGAGCTCTGACAGCCCAGCTGCAGTGGGAAGACAGGTCAGGGGCAGAGAGAGAGAGATGGGGAAGAGGGTGGACATCCCTGGACAGCAGAGTCCAGGGGGCGTCTCTGCACCTGTCACCCCGCTCACCTGACTGGACTCCACGAGGAGGAGGCCCTGTGCCCTGTGACTGTCTTGTGATGCGGGGACCGAAACCAATGGGCAGGTACACAGGGACCTTGTCCAGTGCGTATAATACCCCTCACCCTGACCAGCTGGGCAATTTGAGGGACCCAGTGCAAAATAAAATGCAGGGCCTCTTGTCCAAAAATAATTTAAACGTGTAAGACAGAGACAGCACCAAAACCAAGTTCAATAACTAACACAAGAGTGAGGCCCTTCCAAGCGTAGAGACCTCGATGGACAAGAATTAGGGATGTCGGCAACATCTCATAAACGTGTACGTGGGAAACCATTAAACATGGGACATTAAGTCTTGACAAATTGTGAACTTCTTGGCAAAAGTCAGTGTCCCTGCCGGCATGTGTGAGAGGGCAGGTCTGACTGCAAAGGGAGGAGGAGGGAGTTACCGTTTTCCCGACTGCTCGTGGGCAGAGGAGGCCCAGCAGCTGCCCGGGCTACACTCGGTGTGAGGACGCTATTGCACCTGCGAGCTCCGTCTCCAGGGCCCCTTCCTCCAGGTGAAGACCTTCAGGGAACAGAGCGAAATCGTCTTCACACCACATGACTCCTGTGACCAAAGTCTTCAGCACGACTTCTGTAGAGCAGCTGGGCAGACAGCCCGGAGGCTAATTACCAAACCTCCAGGAAGATGACCCTGTCTTTGGACTGAAATTTGACCCGGAGACCTGCACAGGGACTTCTAATAATGCAAGTCAAACTCCAGAGCTACACGCCTGGGTCAGCTGTCGGTGTGTCAGAAGAGCACAGAGATGTGTTTTGCAGAATGTAAAGTTATGAAGCGAATTTAAGCAAATCAGCGTGTTTATGAGAGTGATTTTTTAATGGAAGCGCTGACCTTACGCAGCCAGATCGTTACTTCTCATGAAGCCCTTGAAATAAACGCCTCGTATAAATCGGCACCCGGCTCAGTGAAGACTCAGTAAATGATTATTGAACTCACGTTGACTGTGCTGGTCACTTCACACACGCCTGGGGTTAACCTTGCAGTTTCACACATACACCTGAACACGCAGGGGTGTGTGTATTCAATGCATACGTGTGTGTGTGTGCACAAATATGCTACAGACATGCATTATAAAAGTGTGTGTATATATGTATGCACACACACAAGGGTGTGTACACACGCATGTGCGTGTGCATGTGTGCAAGCATATGTACGTGTGAGTACGTATAAGACCCTCCAGGCATGCGTCCACGCAGCACTACACACAGTGTGTGTGTGTCGTGTGTGTATGTCTTGTGTACATAACGTGTATAATACAGTCCCCGATATATGTAATTATTTGTATGATACATAATAATTGTAAACATATGTATAAAAATTATCCTACTGAAGCAAGATGAAATATCCTGAACAAATTTATTTTTTGGAAAGCTTCTTGATGCATCTATGTCAAAAGTGTAAGAACAGAGCGAGGCAGGAACTTAAACACAAGATGCGTGGTGAGACTCTGAGGCAAGGACTTTGGGGAATGTGGGCACCTGGTAACGTGCGCTCCAGTCGGCCGCCGCTCTGTAACGACGTGCCCGAAGCCGTGTGGAGGAGGCAGTTCTGTATGATTCTCTGCAGTCTCTCGTGCTGGTCGGACTTCATCAGTGAGTCTCACCTGGTGTCTTGTAGACGCCACAGTTGGAGGACAGCTGGTCATCCAAGACGGCGCCTTCACGTGGCCTCACTGGACATGGGCCGTCAGTGTGGGGCCCGACGTGCTCCCACAGAGTCCCCTCGGCTGCTGAGGGCCAGCCGGACGACACAGAGGGACCCGCCAGCGGGGGGAGCACTGCTGATGGGGGTGGGGGCGCTGTTTGAAGATGAGGCACCATGGTTTATTTTCAGTGCTCCATATTGTCCACTGTGATTAATGATACAACTTTTAATTAATAAAATTATGTTATATATTGTTACTGAAATTTACCTTGACTGTTCTATAACTCTTTATGCCATCTCTGCCGCGCACGCGTGCGCGCGTGTGTGTGTGTGTGTGTGTGTGTGAGAGAGAGACACGGGGCGGGAAACACGTTCCAGAGAGGCACGCGCTCTGGACAAAGCTGTTGCACCGTGCATGCTCTTTCTTAATTACCTATCTTTCTGTCATTTTGTTTTCCTGTGTGTAGTCCGGGATTTAATGATGATAGACCAAGCAAATGTCTTGAAAGTGCAAGTCTGAGCGTGTGTGTATAATTTAAACCTCCGTCTGCAAGTTTCTGCGTCTTGCAGAGTCCTGGGTATCCGACCCTGTCGTGACCGTGACATCGTGTGTAGTTGGCAGAATTGTGCTGGGATTAATACTGGTGGTTTGCATTTTGCTCAGTATCCAAAGTGTTTACATCAACACAAACATCTTTGTAATTGTCACCACACAGTCGCACCTCCTCTCCGGAGCTGGGAAGCAGGGCTCAAGGGCGCGGCCGTGCCTTTGGTCCCTCCTGGTGCGGCTGGCCCGTCTTGCAGGGAAGCGGACGCCGCACAGAGCTGGTTTGTGTGTCTGGTTCTTCCTTTCACATTTTCTTTCCTTTTGGTTTTTCAGAAACACCACTCTCTCAGAGATGAGAGTTTTACTCAGTAACTTAAGAACTCTTTCAGAACAAATCACGCTGCCCTCTGGCTGTCAGCCCGTCAGCTGCCCCCTGTAACCTGCAAGGAGCCTCCTTGCTCTCCCACGGGACGCCAGGCTTCAGGCCCGCGGTGTCTCTGAACGTAAGCGCTGCCGCCCTGCGAGCCGGCACTCTCCCGACGTCACCGCTCTCATGTCCCCCAGGATGAACTTCTTTACTTAGAGAGAAACCTCAGTGCCTGTCTCCCGCAAAGAACACCTGAGTAACCCCGGGCGAAGAAGAAGAGAAGGCAGGGAGAGGTGCGCGCAGCACTGGCCGAGGCTGACTGACGAGCGGATCTGGCTCCGCTTTCTCGCAGCACAGCGTGCCCGGCCGATGGCCGGGAGAAGCGCGGCCTCTGAGGGCTCACGGCAGTGTCTGCATTAAACAGGATCGTGCCCATCACAAGGGGGCCCAGGACAAAGAGGCTGGCCTCCTGCCGTCCAGCCAGCAGGAGAATTTACGTGGGGGGCGCGTGGAGGAGCTCCCAAGCGTAGCTTGCTGTCTGGTGCGCAGGACTCGTCATTATCAGCGAGGCGGCGCTGACTGACTCTCGTGAGCCCGCGGTGCACGGTGTCCTTGTGCAAAATCAGTGCACCTGACAGAGCCTCTGCGACCCGGATGCTGGCACCCAAGACGGACAGCGCTGAGGCAGCGGGGGTGCTGCCCGCGGGCGGATTTCAGCTGCTGCTGCGGGAAAGGAAGGGAGACGTCTCAGGAGCGACTCGGCAAGCGACTCTGAAAGGAGGACGGGTTCTCTCTCCTACAACTAGCCAAAGAACTGATAAAAGATGTAGATTTTTTGTATTTTTTTATTGAAGAATAGTCTGTTCCCAGCGCTGCGTCAGTCTCTGGCGGGCACAGAGCCTCAGCCACACAGGAGCACACGTGTATTCAGTTTCATGTCTTGTTCACCGTAAGTCACTACAAGGCATTGAGTATAGTTCCCTGTGCTGCGCAGTGTAAACTTGCTTATCTAGTTTGTATATAGCAGTTAGTGTCTGCAAATCTTCAGCTCCCAGCTTATCCCTTCCCACCCCCTTCCTCGAACCCTGGTGACCGGAAGTTTGTTTCCTATGTCTGTGAGTCTGTTGCTGTTTCGTAAATAAGTTCATCTGTGGTTTTTTTTTTCTTTTAAGGTTCCACATATGAGTGATCTCACGCAGTATTTTTCATCCTCCTTCCGGCTCACCTCACTTAGCATGACCATCTCCAGGTCCGTCCACGTTGCTGCAAATGGCATTACTGTGTTATTTTTTCATGGCTGAGGAAAGATGCAGAAGTTTAATGGTTGTTCAGTACAGGTCAAGCCTGGTCAGAGTTTATTGATTTTTTCCAAAAGCTATTTTGAGACCCAGAGAACAAATCTCAGGAGCAGGAGGGTGTCCAGAGAGAGGCGGACTTCACAGGAGGCCTCCAGCACCCACACTCAGACGGGAGCGCCGCACACGGGTTTGCTGAAAACCTGCGCCTTCAGTCAGGGGCCTCGGAGCAAAACCTGAACTGTGCGATTGGCTCCGAGAGCTCGGGGGCTCGGGGAGGTGCGTTACGGTCTGGGAGTCGTTCAGATCATCTCTGACGGGGGTCGTTGGGGCGTCTGCCTCGCGTGGTTGTGCTGGGAACTAAAGAGGCAACAGGCGAAACTTGGAAATGGCTTTTTTTTCTATTCTGAGGACATAACCCATCTCCTCCTATATACTTTGTTGAAAAAACAATCATTTTCACACTCATCTCTCTGAAACTCATCTTTGGCATGACGTTAGGTAGAAATCAACTGTTTCTGCCTAGTGGTTTGGTCCACCTGCTCTAAGGCTACCCGTGTGTGCACACACCAGGGTCTCACCCAGGGCGGACAGTTTCTGTATTTTTGCACTGAACCTACTGGGACTTGATTACGACACAAGTAGAGTCAGTCTACTGCCTGGTTAGCCAACTGGCCTTCCTCGTTCTGCTTTCTCAGACTTCCCTTCGCTTAGACTAAACCTGAACTTCGTGGGGATTTTAGTCTCACTTCTACTGCCCTGCAGACTTTCATATCTCACTGAGCACACAGATTAACTTGGGGAAAACCGACAGTTTTAGAACAGTGAGCCTTCAACACCGTGATATATTTCCCCATCCATCCATGCTACGCATCCAGCAACGGGGTGGCCTTCGCTGAGTCAAAGGCCCCACGCATCGCGCACGCGTCAGGCTTGCTGGGAGGGGCCGCGCCGTGTTTTGTTGCTGCGGGCATTTTTTAATCCTTGGTCCTTTCTGGCAGATAATAACAAGCAATGTTTTCTTGTGTGTGCTTATACCGAATACATTCATCCGTTGAGTTTAACTCTTCGTAATCATTGGTGGAAGGTCTTGAGCTCAGGTTGTTGCTAAGGGAAATGTTACTCCTCCCCTTAAGACACACCCGCCTCCAATTTCATCCTTGTAAGCTCAGGGCCCTTGCACAGTGTTCGGTGTCAGCCATGACGGGGTTTCCTGTACCTTGCTCCTGACTTGAAAGGAAATGCCTTTTTAAAACACTGAACATGATGACACTGGTAAGCTTTAGAGAAAACAGCTTAGAGTCTCACCGTTGTTACGTTTGGTTTTTTCCGCTATAAATATCTCTTATCAGGTCAATGCCGTTCCTCTCCATTCCTGTTTCGTAAAAAAGCCCTCTTTTGTTATCATGAATAGGAATTAAATGTTATTGACAAGTTGGTTTCTGAGCCTGTTAGATAATCCCAAGGTAATTTTCCATGTTGCTCCCATGGTAATACATTCTCTAACATTTAATCACACTTGGCTTCTTTGAGAGAAACTCAGCTGGTCATGGTCTATGCACACATTACTAGATAATATGGGTACACTTTTTCTTTTTTAAAATAATTTTTCCATTTAGATTTTTAAATAATACTAATTGATGGTTACCTTCTTTAGTGAAGTTTTATTTAATGTCACAATTTTGCTTGACTTACAGAATTATTTGGCTAGTTTTATGTCTTCTTTTTCTCTGGGATCATTTGTTTGAGATAAAGATTATTAATTCCTTAAAGTGCTGGTCCCCTCCGCTGTAACTCTGAAAGCAGCTTGCCCTTTTTTTGCAGGTGGTGGGAGGTCAGGCGGCTAGCTATAGGAGCCTGCCCCCAGGCAGTGCTTAGATTCAGGTGTCTTATTTCTTCTTATTTCTGAAACTGGATACAGCCACATACATTTAAAACATCAGCTGCATAAAATTGTTCAAACTATCGCCGGGAGTGTGTTCATTGCTTCATTACTGTGATTTCGCCCCCACCCCAGTGGTCCTCAAGGAGTGGTCCCCAGGTCAGCCGCGTTAGCACCACCTACAAACTCGTCAGAAATGCAGACTCTCAAGCTTCACCCAAACCTACAGAATTAGGAACACAGGCTGGGGCCCACCGGTCTGTTTGAAGAAGCCCTCCAAGCAACTGTGGTGCACACTTGAGCGTGGAAACCTGCTCTCTGCGTCACAACCCCAGTTTCAGGGGGTTTTGTGTCCTCAGCGTCTCTCCCCTCCCTCCCCCTCCCTCCTCCCCTCCCCCACCCCCACTCGCTCCTCCCCTCCCCCCTCTCTGCACCCCCTCCCTTTTAAGCCTCATTAAAGTTGTATGCCTATTATTCTATCTATTTTTTTATTTTGGGGGAGGTAACTTGGTTTCTATTGATTTATCTTTAGTGGAGGTGCTGGGGCTGAACCCAGGACCTCACGCATGCTGGGCAGGCGCCCTGCCCTGGCCGTACCCGCCCCTGTGCCTGTTACTCTCCGCAGTGATTGCGTCTGGGTAATGAGAACCACGTGGGGATTATCTTCACGTTCATGAACTTCTGTCCTTGTCTTTATTTCTCATGTCTTTACTGCCTTTGCTGCTCATTGTAAGTATAATTGAGTTGAAGGCCTAACCTACTATTTCAGTTTTTTAATTAGTAATGTGTTATAAACACATGTGTGATTTACATTTAAGTTTGAATTTATTAAGATTTAAGATGTTTAAACTTTAAAATGTTTTTGAAATCTTCATTTTTAAAAAGTGTGTTACAAATAGTCCCATGAGTAACAAAAAAAGACCCATAATCACTCTGTTGTCACTTCAGTGATGGAAATGATTCCATGTTTTTCTTCAGTTTTAGGGAAAATGACTCACGTGTTCCTTCAGAAATAATTGCTTCTTGAAGGGCCCCCTAGCTGCTAGGCCCGGTGACTATTGTCCAAACTGAACAGATCAGGCAGCCGGAGGAAACAGTCAGCCACTCTCAGGGCATGACAGTAAGAGTTCTCCTGAAGCTTCCTTCGCTGCTGCTTTTAGGAGAAGCAGCTAGTTAAAGAGCTGACTTTTGAAAGTAATCTCCTTGCTTTTCAGGCGTCACGAAGCGGTCACCGTTGGCACTGTGCTAATGTGAGAAATCTCACCTACACCCAGACTAACCGAAAAATGACCACTCCTAAAGTAAGTTCAAACAAAATGCTAGCGTGCGGGGCACCGGTCCTGGGTTTGACAATGCGCAGGCCTGCTTTTTATCATAGGTGAATTATAATAATCAGATAAAGGTACTTCTAGATACAAAAAAATCACAGGCCAGCGGGTCTGGCTTAAGCATTGTGGAATATTTTCCGTCTTCCCGCAAGTTGCTGAGAATCGTGTGCGCTGGTGCGCCAATCTGAAACGGCATCCAGTGTTAAGTATAGAAACAGAAGTCAGAAGAAAGTCACCTCCCCATAAACCTCATGGTGTTTCTCTTCCTCTGGGTTGATTTCAGCTTAGTTTTAATGCCGCCTCCAGGAGGAAAGCGGGGGAATGAAGGGTGTCTGAGGACCCGTCTGAGATGCAGCGGGAAGCTGGGTCCCGGGCGGACAGGTGCTGGCCCTCGAGGGGGGGCATCTGAGCGCTCGGGGGGCGGGGGCTGAGGAACAGGCTCCCGGGGAAAGGGAGAGGCTCCTTCTGGGGGCAGCCCCTTCCTTCAGAGACCCCACCGTCAGACCAACTGGCCCCAGAACCCTTCCACCCACAGAGAATGCTGGCCACCAAGTCAAACGGGCTCTGCCAAGCGGAGGTCGCACTTCTTGGCCAACGTGGGGGCCCAGGCTCGTTCTGGAAGAAAGCTGGGGGTTTACAACTTTCTAAATTGCGCTGCTTTTCTCACGTGGCGTCACCATCGCACTGCACCTTGTTTCGTTGCTGACAGTCACTAAAGTGTCACAGCTGAGCTTTCGGGACCGGGTGCTCCCTGCTCCACTGAGATCACCCCTCAAACCTTCCACTAAACACGGAAGAGATTCAGCAGCTCTGCCTGTCTGACCAGCAAGTTCCAACACTTCCACCAAAAACAGGCAGCTGTCCACTTTGTAAAGATGCCTTTTGACAAACAAGCCCACGTGAAAAAGTGAAGCCTGCTCATTCCAGGAGCTGAACGTGTGAGAGGCAGGCCTGTGCCGACGGGGGAAGATGCTCGCGTGTTGCTACCCGGAGAGATGGCATCACCGTGCTACCACTCTCCCTCCCGGCACCTGAGACCCACGTCCCCCACTCTGAGGACGTGTGACAGGAGTGTTGAGACAGCCGGACGGGTGCTAATTCGGTGTAATAACTGCATTCCTGCTTATCCAGGCGGCAAGTGGACATTCACCACATTATGCCAAACAGGGAAATCTGTCACTACACGTTGCCTGGAACAGAGGCGACGACTCTCACTTCTCAGGACAGGAACAGATTTCTGGACCAGAGCAGGAGGCCGCCTCTGCTCCCGTCCGGTTCCTCACACCAGTGTGAGCCCCAGGGGGGCCCACTTGGGCTTTTTTCAAATATCTAGTTGAGGCTGAGCACAGGGAAGGGAAACATCTGTGCACCGAGGCTCTCGGAGTCACGGCTGTAGGAACACGCGATTTCCATTCCAAAGTTTTCTGATGACGCACATGTAGGCGAGATGTTCTGGTGAGCGTGTCTAGGGGCTGTGAGGGTCCAGGTGAGTTTATTTATAGTATCATTTGAAACATAAGGATACCCCAAGATTCTTTTACAATGTCTTTGATTTGTTCAAATTTATTACCAGATTCTGAAATCTTTAGAAAAGAGACTGTCAAATTTGAAACCTTGTTAAGAATCCATACTTTGAAAATAAATCAAAGTAAAAATTTAAAGCTAAGTTAAAATTTATACCTACTCAACTAAAAATAAATTTTACGTCAAAGGATTTCTATGAAGAATTAGGTATTTTGCAGGAATAACCTCTGCTAATTAAAAGTGTCTCGGACAGACGTTAGAGTTGATGAATCTGGTACACTTGTGTCCTTCTTTCAGGCTTCAGAGGACGCAATGCCAGGAGAGAAACGGCCGTGCTGTTGGCAGAGCCGTGAAAGGGAAAGCCAGGAGGGATGGGTTTGATCACAGTAAGTTAGTGGAGGAAAAAGTCAAGATACCATCAAAAGCTGCATACTGAAAACAGAAAGCCCTGTGATCTCTCTGGGTGACAAGCTCACAGGCAGAGTTAAGGGTTCTGTGGCCTGTGGCCTCTGTTGGAAATGGGAGACTGTAAGGTCAGTGAAGATGAAACGCGCTGTCCCCCCAGGACTCCAGGACAGACACGCAGACCAGGTGAGCAGGCAGCAACCGGTGCTCACTCCCGGAGCCCAGCAGGCCCACGGGGGAGCATCCGTGAGCCCCCCGGGGTTCCGTTTTAGGAGGGCATGTCCAGCTGGGTTGCTCTCCTCCAAATCCCGCTCCAGCTCAGGACGCAGGATGCCCGAGGGCAGCCTGCCTGTTCTGGGGGCGGCTCCCTTGTGCAGGTATCTCTGGTGACAAGGGATACCCTGCAGCTCCAGACCCACGGGTGGACCCAAGGAACAGGACACCCACTAACCCAGGACCATCTCAGCCAAGGAGGGGCTCACGAGGAAGGCTGTGGTCCCCGCGTGGCTGGCGTCTGAACCCGTCCTTGGGAAGACGTCCCTTACAAACAATAAGACATCCTGCGAAACTCAGAAAATGTTAAAACTCAGGATTAATTTGAAAATTCCCCTATAAACATACACCTCTCAGCTTTCCCACAAATCCGGTTTGGTGAAAGAAACATTTATAATCAAAAGGTGAAAATGTAAGGAAGTCGTTTTGAAAGTTTTGCCTACTGGTCTCGGGACGTAAGCGACAACATTGTGATGACGCGGTTGGCGCAGGGAGGCAAGCCCCCCCGAACGTGAAGAGGGAAGCTGGGGTCGCAGTGGGCTTTGCGAGCGTTCGTGCCCTCACCTGGAGCACTGCTGACGTGCCTGGAGAAACGTTGCCTGGAGAGACACTGGGGATGTGTCCTATTCTGCTAAGAACCGGAAATGATAAAAGACAGAAGGTTTTGAAGATAAGAGGGAGAAGGCATTTGTGCCTGCATCCATTTTATCTTGCTGTCAATTACTCTCCAGTTTGTAGCTAACAGACTTCACTTTTGTATAACTTACTCTTTTCCACTTTGGGAAAGTCATTGATGGGAGAATGTCGGGCAGGCTGAGGGTCAGCTCACTGTAGATGCCGCCCGGACCGAATGCTCTGCCCGCCTGCAGGGGCGTTTGCTAGAAAAACCAAACTCACTGTGATGTGAGTGAACCCTCCAACAGAAGGGCACTCCTACTCAAAAGACGAAAGATCTATCAACGGACAAATGGGTGAAAAAGTCAAAACCGAACTTTCTGAACAGTTTGAACATGTGGAGGTTTAATTTTCAAGATCAATTCCCCGAAGCATTCATGATGCTTGTGGCGTGAAATCCTGTAAGGGGTACACAAACCCTCATGACAGAGATAGAAGACTGAAGGAAAACAATCTCACAAGCACATGGAACTTCAGTTCATCCTGCTGTGGGGAGAAGAGAGAACCCCATGTCTCCCGGGGTGTGGTTTTGACAAAGTGAGCACATCGCTGTCAGCCCAGACGAGGACAGTCAGCAGCCTGTCGACGTCGGGTCCAAGCCCAGCTTCCTAACGTCCAGAGAGACCACCACACGCCCCCAGGTAGGCTCGTTTTATTTACTTCACATCTACTGCCTGCTGAGCGGGAAAGTAAATAATGGGACGATTCTACTATGAATCCAGAATCAGTTTTAATAAAAGTTCACTGAACTCATGGCAACAATGTTGTCTACATGTGAAAAGGGAAGACTTAGATGCCAATGGCGCTGAACGCAGACGGGTGTGGGCTCGCCAGGGTTCCAGATCGTGGTATAGTGAAGGGACCCAGAGGTCACTGGGACACCCGGAGCGTCTCTGTAATTGAGGACAGACTGAAACCACAGCGGTGCCACTGCAGGTCAGGCACCCAGGATGGAGGCGGGTGGCCCTTGAGAATCTGGTCTCAGACACATCCCTGCGCCCTCGGGCTGTCTGTGCACACGCCAAACCCAAGGGCTTTTTAAAACAACGCTGGCTGGTTGCACACTTAGGGTCTCCAAGTCTCTGCTTGTGACCGTGTACCACTCAGACCCCAACACTGCTTCTTGTCTCTTCCGTTGCTTTTTAACCTTTATTCTGAAATAACGGCGTGCTCCGCCAGGCGACGCACCTCGGCATCTGTGCTGCTTCACGCCCCGCCAGCAGCACACGAGCCTTCTCTGCAGCCTCGCCTGCACGTTGATGCTGCTGTTTAAGTTTTAAGCTGTTTTACTAGGTGGGCAGCGGCATCTCCTCGTGGTTTTAACTGGCGTTTCCCTCTTGGGTGATGATGCGAGCGCCCTTGCACGTGCTGGCCTGACATCCCTCTGGTGAAGCATCTCTGCACACCTTTCACCCGTTTTCTAACTGCAACTAGATCGCTTGGCTTCACTGAAGTGCTTTGAGAGCTCTCTGTATTTTCATACGCACGTCCCGCCTCAGACGGTCTCTGCAAACGTGTCCTCTCCTCCCGTATATCTCCGCCATCCTTGACGTCCTTGTTGTCACGTGTGCCCATCGCACAGGCTGAAATTGCTGTTTAATACGCGTGTCTTTCTAACCACACAGAAAGAGGACTTACAGACTGAAGTCTGCGGCGCTGGCAGGTGCGTGCAGCAGTGCTCCTCACGGCCCTCATGCTCAGGTCACAGCTCTGCATGTCGGTCTTGTCTCTGTCTGGAGGAGCCTCTCAGCATCTCTCGTCCGGCGGGCACTGCATCAGACACCTCCTGTCTGCCCGAGACGGACTCATCTGCCCTTCAGGTTTGGAGGACAGTTTGTCACCTTGTATGCTTGTGTATGTTGTGTGTTGTGCGTTGTGTGTATGTTACATGTGAGTGTTGTGTATGTTACGTGTGAGTGGTGTGTTACGTGTGAGTGTCGTGTGCGCACGCACATATGCATTTGTCCACATATGTGCACGTGTGTGCACGTCTGTGTGTGAGCACACATGACAGTGTGTGCGTGTGCATGTATATGCATGTGTGCACATGCATGTGTGCGTGCCCTCATGTGTACACGTGCGTGCCTGTGTGTGCACGTGCGCATGGTGTGTGCATGTGCGTCTGTGTGCATGTGTACACATCTGTGTGTGTGTGTGTGTTGGCCCGCCGGGTGGTCTCACAGAGCCTCATGTTCCGCTCAAGTGTCTTCACTCGTTGTGCTTCCTGCTCCACTAACTGAATAGCTCAGCTGACCTGCCTCAAGCACATTGACTTAGAGGATATTTACATTGTATTTATATGAATATTCAAATTATCCATTTCACATTGAGTGATTTTCTTTGGCTTTTGTGGAAATGTACGTTTCATATAAGTTGTCAAGCTCACTGCACAGAATTGTCTATGATACATTCTTGTGATTATTCTGAAACCTGTGAGTGGCGGTGACATGACACCACTCACGTTGGTAGCTTGTATCTTTTCTCTTTTTACCATTTGCCGTCTCACTAGAAGTTTGTCATTTTTAAAAGTATTTGAAAAGAACCAATTGTTTGTTTCATAGATAATCTGTATTATTTCTTTTTTTTCAACTCTACGGTTTCTGCCCCACCCCCTTGCTCTTCCATGACGGGGCTTATCTTCTTGTGTTCTCCTGAGCTGGGAGTGCGGCCCGTTTGTTCAAGGACGTCGCCCTCGTGAGTGCTAGCATTTCCTGCTGTGCGTTCCCCTCTTGGCCTGGCTTAGCTGCTTCCCATGGTGTTGATATGTCATATTTCCTTTTGTATAATGTCTGTCTGATTTATTCTTATTTTACGTGAAATTTTCTCTTTGACACATGAATTATTTTAAAATGTTCTGTTAATTTTTATGTTCAAGGATTTTCTTACTGTTTTTATTTTATTGATTTCTAGTTCAATTCCATTTGGTCTGAGAACACTCTTGGCATGGTTTCAAGTATTTTAGAATTGTTCAGCTTTTCATATCAACTAAGATGCAGTGAATTTTGGTGAGTGTTCTGTGGACTCTGGACGGACTTGTCCGTGAGTAAATGTCCGTTAGCTCCACCGCCCCTGGTGTCCAGCTGCCCTCTGCCTGCGGTGACTTTCCGAGAGCTGCGTCCGTTGTTGCGAAGTTGCCGCCGGCCAGTGGGGCCTGTGCGCTCCTCGCTCAGCTCCGTTGGCGCGGGTCTCCTGTGTGTGGAAGCCCTGGTTGGTGGCGGGCGCTCAGGGTCGCTATGCCTTCTGCTGTGCCGCCAAGCTTTCTACCAGAGGTAGTATTTACCTCCGTCTCTCGTAACTTTTTACTTTATGTGATGTTGATACAATAATTCCTGCTTTTTAAATTCAGGTGTGCCGGTCCATCTATCTACACCCTTTTATTTTGATCCTATGTGTGTCACTATTTTTGAAGCGGGTTTCTTTTAAACATCTTCTTTCAGTCACTTGAAAAATTCATTCTGACAACCTCTGACTTTTCGTTGGTGTATTAGACCCTTTTCATTTACGATAAATGACCTCATTTTCTATTTTGTCCCCTTGTCCTCTGTTCCTGGTCTGTGCTCTCCCTCCCACAGGCACTCACTCTGCCACGATCAATGGATGTCTTTGTAGCCACGTGGGTGAAAAAACAGATGATGTGTTCTTCATGTATTTTAATTCACATACTTAATATGGTGAGATACGTCTCATTTTGTTTCTTACTTTTGATGTAATTGGTTACTGCATGTAAATGTGATTTATCAGTCCAGATAGTGGAGTGGTTCTCCAGCACCTAATTCTATTCTACTAACGGCAAACCCGTAGGCTTTCCCAACGTTTAATACCACAGAAAGAGTTATGATAAATGGAATAACCACATGCATTTCTCACGGTGGAACCTCTGGGCTGCACGCGGGAAGGGACGAGGAAGCAGACACACCCATGACCACGATTCTTTGCATTATTTTCGGAGGCTTTTGTTATAAACTGTAATCATCCCGGGAATCCTATTTTGCCCCTCAGTCATAAAAGAAAAGTACATTCTACAGCTTCTAGCATGTATCTTGTCTCCAAATACTGTTTTTTATAAATAAAAATAACTGCTTACTTTTTCATGTTATTTAAATGGAATGACATCACTTTTCTGAGATGCCAGGTTATCCTGACAACAAAGGTATTAGACCAAAGAATTCACCACGTACGGTTCACACACGTTTACATCTCAAGTAGATCAGAATGTGCTAGATTTTTACCACAACAAAGAAATTACAAACTGTCTCTGGGACTATTACCACTGTACATATTTTTAAAGAGGAGCTTTTTGTCAAGTGCATGCAGTCAGCCTAGCACTTTGTTCAAGTTAACAGCATGAAATTGTTCCCTGAAAGTACCCGCTCCAGCCCGAGTCTCGTGTTCTAGAACACACCTGAATTAAGCGTTTGCTTGGTACCAAGACGGCAGAAGTCCCAAGCACGTGATCGGGAAAGGCGGCATCAGCCCTAAGACATCTGTTCCTTCGCATTTTGGGAAAACCAGAAAGAAAAAAGATTTTAAAAATTGGAACTGCTTTCAAAAATCCATCGGGCAAGTCAAAATTTGCTACTTAAAATAATTTTAAAAATCAAACATGGAGAAGTAGCCAGAACTGAACTGAGACCCGCAGCGCCCGCTGGAGGGAGGAGAGGAGAGGAGACTGCTCCTGCTGCCCTGTTCACATCCGTCTCCACGCTCTTGCCTCCTTTTCTCTTCCACTCATAGTCCGGTTATTTAAGTTCAGTTGTCATTGTTTTTGAAGTTAAGCCAGTCAAACTAAGTGTCTGGTTGCAAGCATTAGCGATCTCCAAACGCGCGTACGCCGGAGCTCAGACGCCAGGCTCATTGGAGCGGGAAGGGGCGCGTCTCCGCTGCGCGGCGAAGCCGGCGCGCCGGGGCCGCAGACCCGCCAACGCGGCGGCCTGCGAGTCCTGGTCCTCGGTCCGCGCCGCCCGGTGCAGCGGAGGCTCGCGGAGGCTCGCGGATGCTCCCGGTGCAGCGGGGGCTCGCGGAGGCTCGCGGAGGCTCGCGGATGCGGACGGTGAGCCCTGCCGCTGCAGGCGAGCCGCGCGGTCTGAGAGGCACGTGCTCCCCCCCGCAGCCCACGACGAGCAGCCTGGCCGCCCGCCTTCCGCGCCGCCGCACTCGTCTGCTTTGCTTTCTCCGCTGCGTTTTGTTGGCCTTTAAGTCGCTCCTCTCACTCATCAGATTCTACCGCGCCGGCCAGAGTGCCTCGTTTTCACGTCGCCCTCCTCCAGCCGCTTGTTAGGTGAGACCAGAGCACCAATAAAACCTGAAAGATCGCCTTCAAGTCCATCCTTTAAAAAACGGCAAGTGACACCAGCTGGCTGACCAGCTGCCTCAGCACTCACACTGCTTTCCCCACGTTACAAACAGGGAAAGGACCAAGCGGAGAAAATGTGAGGACGAGAAGTGGAAACGAGTCCCGGGAGAGGGACGCGCTGCTGACCCAGAGCCCCCCCCCCCCCCCCAGGGGAGGCCGCGGCTCAGCGCAGGCGGACGGGCCCTGGGCTCCGGGCGGGGAGGGCTCCGGGCCCAGGGCGCCCCCGTGGCGCGCGGGTGCCCCACGCGGAGCCTCCGTCACGGGACCGCGCTGCGGGCGAGGGGCCCCGGTTGCCTCTGCGGAAGGTGTTCAGCGTCCTGCATGTTCACGGGGGGAGACACGCGTTTCAAAAACTCCAGCCACATCTTTTCTCACAGACACAGTAAAATCGGATCCACCACGGCTGCTTCCCTCTTTGACGAGCTGTTTTGCTCTGACGAGTTCTCAGTGTCTTTAAGCATCTCATTCCAGCTCAAACTGTCTGTGTTGACAGAAAACCATGCTTTACCTGAAAGTCAGCTCAAGCGTGTCGTCTGCAGCCCAACTCTGACCCGTGTCACCTTGATGAGTGCTCAGATCTTGCGGCTGGGCCCTGCCTACAAAGTCACAATTTCACCATCGAAAAATCTTCAGTTTTCTATGTGATTTTCAGGATGACTCGCGAATCCCTATAGAAAATTTCAAACCTGCAATCACTGAGGTTGAGGGGGTGCTTGGACTTCTGTGCAAGAAAGGGAACTTCTAGGTTATTTTCTTGCCTCTCCCTTTGAAACTCTGCCTCTTGTTTTCCTCTGATACAGACACACTCACGGGGGGACGGAGGGAACCTCTGAAGGCTGTCTGAGGACGCTTCTTCAGGAGAGACCCCGTGTCCGCTAAGCCTTTCACCTAGGGCTGGCCCCACCGACTCTGCAGAAGGTCACTGACCATACACACACACACACACACACACACACACACACACACACACACACACACACACACGTCTGCATGAAGGACAGAGAGAGAGACCCAGAGATATTTCAGGGGAGAGTTTGTTTAAAAATGTCTGCATTTTGAACTGCAAGATCATGATCTATGCTCAGCTTCCAGACGATGGAGGTGCCCTGAGAGGTGCTCTGGCCCTGAACACATTTGGATGCTTCTCTTCACATTTGAAGCAAACGTGAAAAAGCCCCGTGTGTCTTCAGGGCCAAAGTGAAGCAGTGAGCAGGTGACAGAGACTGCCGGGGAGGAGTCTGTGGCTTCGCAGCACCGTGTGGAGCTGGACTGCGTGGCCCTGGGGCCAACTCTGACCCGAGCACCATGTGGGCCAGTGAGCAGAGCTGAACACTGAGCTCCCTGACCTCAGTTCTCATACCTTCAATAAAGACAGACTCATGCCTGTTTCACAGGATTTCATTTACTTCCTCGCATCCTCATCACTTATGTGCTATTTTCAATCCTCATTTTCTAGATGGAAAAACTGAAGCTTAGGGTGGTAAATTTACTAATCCAAAGATGTGCAATTAACAAGAGAAACTCAGTGCTCAAACCACGTGGATGTGAGAACCTGCTCTTAACCTCAGAATGTTAGCTTGTAATAAAACGCATAAAACTATAAAGCTGGATGACAGCTAAACTTGGTAACATAAATAGGTGTTGAAACCAGTTTATATCAACACACAGAACATGCTAATAAAGTTCTCCAAAGACTTCCCTCAGCACCAAACTTCACCTCTCGTTCTTCAAAGCCTGGTTCTTTAAAAACATAAATGGTTATCTTTATTTTTATTAAGAATCCACCTTATGGTCACCGATGCACTGTGTCTGAAAGAACGCTTTCTGCTGAGACCAGTGAGATTAGCCCTGTTCTCATCTGAAATCTCTATTCCAGTGCATCTGAACTGGCTCTGGAAGTCAGTCCTCTGTCATTTACAGAGACAGTTTCCCCATACATCTGAAACCACAACCAAAAATTCTCAGTGCCTCGACAATTTCTATCTCAGTCCCTGCGGGGCAGCTGGCTAAGACAGCGTTTCTGCTGATGCTTGTTTAATCTGAGGCCACATTTGCTGTGGCCTCATCCTGAGCCCCTGCGGGTCAGCACAGGCGGCGGGGGTGAGCGGGTGGAGGACGGTGAACACACAAGATGGGAGTCTGTCAGAAAGCCCAAACCCAACACAGAACAGAATCACTGCAAGCCCGCACCGAAACGCGATGGGAAGAGAGGCAACCCGAGGGCGACAGGCACGGGAGTGGCCCCGGCCACCCGCTCCAGCCACCCTCGTCTGATACCGCACAGCTGGAGCGCAGACCCCGCGCTCTGTCACGTGTGTGTTTCTCTCCATCCCAATGCGCAGGCGCTTCAGAGCTTTTCAGGCTCTCTACATGCCACAACGTATGTTAGTGGTTCTTGGGTATTTAGGTTACTTCCAATTTTTTTGTAATATTTATTCTAAATAAACAGTTGATCAGTTGTCACCTTTGTTAAGAAATCTTAGTGTGCATGCTTATTCTTCTAGTGAAATTCTTAGAAGTGAAACTTCTGGGTAAATGGTAGGAACTATGTTAAAGCTTTTTTAATGCATTTAAAATGTCCTCTGTTTAAATTTTGTTCTAATTTCTGCTCTGGAACAATAACCCCTGCAGCCTTCTGAAGACGGAGACGCTGTTCATCTCTATCCCTCTCGGGTCTCCCTCCTCTCCGTTTCCACAAGCTCTGTGCTGGTCGTCCCCCTCTGAGTGTCAAATATCACACTTGGTGTCACTTACTCAGTCCGTCCAGGTTGGTGTCAGTGACGCCCCCTCTTTCCCCACTAAGCTCATATTCGATATCCAGCCACAGGAACAGTGTCCCCAGCCGTCACACCTCCTCCTCCCTCAGTTGTGCTCCACATGTCGCCATGAGAAAGCACCCTTGTGCAGACACTCCGTGAAGTAACCAGCGTGACTGTTTCTCAGTCATGCTTTAAAATGAGATTCCTTTCATACTTAATCATTTTTTAATGAATGGGGCTGAAAATCTAATCTCATCTATGACTGACTAGTCAATACACATATTTTTCAAGCAAACACCTAACTTTTCTTATGAGAAACTTATTTGGCAAAAGTCCAGCAGCTCTCACATTCAGTTACTTTTTCTAGGAAATAGTGCTACTTGCATACAAGCAGAAATTATTACCGCAGTACACCCCTGGAACCACCACCGGTTACAGGTCCCCAGACCCTAAGCCGCAGGAGGCGCCAGGTCAGGACAGTGAGGCGCTCTGCTCCTCTCCGTGGCCGCAGCAATGAGCAGGTCCACCAGGTGACCACAGCGGTGTTTCCACAGCTATTTTAGTGCAGGTGCAGGCTGGCTCCTCGGGCAGACAGCCGCCGTGGACGTAGTGCTGGCGGGACGTGGAGGGGACACCTTTGCTGTCCTTTACTTAAAGACTGGGTTTTGAAAGTAAAGTTTTCTCTCCTGGCTTGAAAAAGACAAACAAATGTCACCCGAGAAGGTTCAGGAAGAAACCTGGGGTTTTGAGAACACACGTTAGTCTCATGACCCTGGTTAATAGTGTGCATTTCTGAATAAATATAGAAAGTTTGGTTTAAAGAGTCTTAAGGCGGCGTCTGTGTTCAGCTACTACTGTCTGTGCAGGAGCCCCAGGACTGTCTAACATGGGCCAAGGGAACTGCAAAGACAGGCTGACAGTTCCCACGACCCCTGCACCCGAGGGACGCGCAGGTGGGTCTCCGTGCGGAAAAGAAAGTGGGGTTTCCAAGCTGAGACGCATCAGTTCTGGGCTCGATTCACACCACGGAATTCAAGGCAGCAGCGTTTGCCACCACAGGAGAGGACAGTGCCAGGTACACAGGAGGGAGGAGGGACCAGGTGACCCTGAGCCCGAGCGTGATGGTGGAGTCAAGAGACGCAGTGGAATTAAACCAGAGCCTCCACGAACGTGACGCTGCGGAAGCTCAGTCCTCTGTCTACAGTGCCTCGTCCTCCGTCTGAAATCCCGGTCGGGGCCCACAGCCTCAGGTGGCGGCCTGGGGTGCAGCCAGGACCCCAGGAATGAGCGGTGCCCGGCCCTGCATGAGGGCGCAGAGTGAAATGCCAGCGTTAGGGCTGCGCCCACCCTGAAATGATCCCAGGCCCGACCCGACCAGTGGTGCCCAGACGCCGGTGCCGCCCCAGTTCCTCCGTCTCGGTCCCCCGAGGTCCTTCAGGTGACAGCAGTCTCGTCACTCCCTCCACCCAGAGGGCACCGTTCGAGTCGGGACCCCCGCCCCCGCCCCGTGTCCTCCCACTCCGCGCGTTTCCACCACGAGGGAGAGTCACAGTGACAACTTGTTGGGGGTTTCACACCGCTCCCTCTGCAGCCTAAGAGTCCATCCAGGCCCCGAGGCGCCTCGGGCTGGGCCCCCGACCTCAGACCTCAGCGCCGCCGGCCGTGTCTCCCGGCGCCTCTCCACCTCGGGAGCAGACCGGGGTCTCCAGGACCCCCCCCCCCCCAACCCCGGCAGGGACCTCGCGGCCTCGGCCTCCCGGGGTGGCGGGGGAGCAGACGCCCCGGGCCGCGGGAGAGGAGGCACGGGTCCTTCCTGGCGCCGGACGCCCCGAGCGCTCGGCACTGCTGCCGTCACGTGGCTTTTTATTTCCGAACAGAAGGCTTCCTGCCGAGAATTGTTTCTGAGCTGCGTCTGCAAAGCCGCGTCCCCTGGAGCAAACCTCTGACCCGGAGAAGCCTGGAGCCCCGAGCTCCAGCCCCCCGCCCAGCGTTTCTTCCCAGTCCTTTCGCAGAGGGCGCTTGGACGCCGGCCGCAGGCTCGTCCCGCCCGGTCCGTCCGGGGGTCCCCGGCTCCCCCCGCACGGGCAGCCGCTCTCCCCGACACACCCACTTGAATAATGATCTGGCCTTGAGGTTAACTGAAGGCACGAAAAGTGCCAAGAGTTATCAACAGGGCGGTGCAGACGTCACAGGCAGTCATCGCTCAAGGATCAGAGAGGCGAGGGACGCGGCGTCGCGGCCGGACCGAGCCTGGAGGCGGACCGCGGGGCGCGCTCTCTAGCGGCCGTGCAGGCGCCCTTCGGCGCCTCCGCGAAGCTCCCTGTCGGGCCCTGGAGACGCGTCTCCGCGACGCCCGGTCGTTTGCTCGCTGCTGTTAGGACGGATCATCACGACAGACCTCAAGATAGTTTATGGCGAGTAAAGCTGGGTAAGCTGAAAGGAATAACCAGACGGCTAGAGGGAAATCATTTATTCCTCATACATTCTGTATGTACTTTCGCTGTTTTCCTTTTGTTTTGAAATTACAAAAGCCACACTGAGAACGGGCAACGCTGGCGCAGGCAGGCGCCCGACGGCTGTGTGTCCACTGTTGTTACATACAAGTAAGCAAGTGCGCAAACACCGGTAACCATGATCAGGGACTATTTGCTGTTGTTACCGGGTATGGAATAGATTTAGATCACGTGTTTTCATCAGCATCTTAGGAACTTTACTTCATATTGTTTTTGTGGTTAGGAATCAAAACATCATACTAGCCTTTTAAGTGGATCCACTGAGACCTCCATGGGCAACAGCTTCAGAAACTGATTTTGTCAAAAAGAAAACGATGTATTCAACTGGCTTTTGATTAAATGATCAATCCATTCGAAGTATGTTGTTAATTGTTCCTGCTTCTCAAAAACTAAATTCACCCTGCTGTCAAAGGAAAAGGTGTGTCATTACCACATTATGTATGTGCATGTGTGTGTGTGTCTCAGATACGACAGAACCACCCAGCTCCAGAATCACACTGGTGGTGCCTTGTGAGGTTTCAACACACAGACACACATGCACACACTTGAGAAATGAAGTCCAATAAAAATGTGCACATCACCCTAGGATCCAGTGTGGTCCCTTGGCGTTTGTAAGAGGAAGGCTTTGAAGGCACCCGACTCCCTGTAAGGCACAGAGCAGGGATGGTTTGTAACATGAGTGGCTGAAGGGATCCAGTCTCTAAGATTCTACAAAGCTGCAAATTTGTCTAACTGCACTACTCATTAAAAAAAAAAAAAAAACCTATGTTGAGAAGGCTAAATTTTAAGAGCACTCTATTTCCTGAGATGCAAAACTGAAAAATGCAATTTAGGTGTTAAGGACATTTTGAAAATCTTTTTATGTCTACTTTTTCCTCATTTTTTCATTTTTTACACTGAAGTTTTTGTAGGAATATTTCCCCTCAGAGAAGCTGCTGTCTGAATCATCCTTTATTTAACTCACTGAATTAGCTCTCCTGTTTTCTATTGCTGTGGCCCACGGGGTCCTGAGTGCTGGAGGCCTGCGTGTGTGCCCGCCCAGCACCGCAGTTTTATTCTTACGAAAAGTGAGCTGTTTGTTCCCACTCCAGTTCTTAAGGCTCTGCTTGTTACTGTAATTACATAATTTAATTGAATTAAATGTGAATATTCATAAACAAGGGCTAAGTTGAATGCTTTGAAAGACCTGTAAATATTGGAGTCCACTGGGATGTGTAGAGAAAACAAAAAATCAATCAATAAATACAGAACTTATAAACACCCTACACTTCGATAGTTTTGCAAATGTCCTTAAAATCACACTCACTTTAAATCAGAAATCTTCAAGATGCATTTTGGGTAAAGTTCAAGCAAGAAAGACTATTCTTACCCTCCGTCCAGAATCCTCATCAGAGAAGCCCATTTGCGTGTTGGCCACTCAGTAATCATTTATGTGGCTTACAGCCTTTAAATGTTCAAGGTCTGAGTGTATCTTTCCTATAATGTCATCCTGTTACTGGCTTTTTAAGTCAAAACTCCAGTCCCACACACTTTTGGAAAGAAAGGCGTATTAACAGGAAGGATTTGTTGTCACTTCATCTGTATAAGAAAGAAAGAAAACACTGGATTTTCACTTCTCTTCTGGTCTCTAACGTGGGGATTCCATCAACGTCTGTGCCTTCCCTGACCAGCTTCACTCTGAAGGACATCAGAACAAACCTTCAGGCCTGACTGGTCTTCACACAGCCTCCGGACTTCTTACAAGAAAATTTCACGTAAGCAGCTCTAACTCAACACAGGAAAAAGCGACATCTCTGTCTTCTACGCCGCGTGGGCCCCCGCTCTGCGTCACCCACACGCGGCATGCTCAGCGTCCTGTAAATCACGTGGTCCATGTTCTTACATGTCCCCTTGTCTTCTCCCTCGTCCTTCTCCATCCAGTCAGTGGCCAAGATACTTCTGTTCCTCTGACAATGTCTCTTCACCCGACAGGTGCTCCTGGGTGCCCTGAGGACATGAACAGTCCCAAATCCACAGTCTTAGTATAAACAGTGAATGTATGTAAAGAGCTTAGTCTACTGCCTGGCACTAAGTCAGCACCAAATAAACACTAAGTGTTATTATTAATGTTAAAACAGCCCCCACATTAAAGAAGGAAGCACTTGCTCCCTCTTCAGTTAACCCTGCAGACACAACGCACAAATCCCAGGCTGCGTGATGACTCAGACATCAGAGGGGCCTCCTCCCCGAGTCCGAGCCGGCCAGCCGCTCCACTTCCATCTGTGGCTTGTCCACTGCCAACACGTGGCCTTCCACGTGGCCTCCGGGGGGGGGGGGCACCTCATCTGCAACACGCTGGTGGGAGGGGAGAGTGTGAGGGACCTCGGGGGGACTTCACAGCCGGGGATGGACGGGGCATCACGTCTGCTCTCACCACGTGGCGAGAACACTGTCACTTGGAGCCGGGGAAGCTGGGGTGAGCCTTGTGCCTGGGAGGAAGAAAGGAGTTTGGTAAAAACCGGACTCACGCCTGCCTCCTGCCACTGGTTGGAAGTGTCCACCTCCTTCCGAGGAGAAACTGTGCATCCCGCGTTCTCTCATGGGCGGGAAGCAGTGAGGGCAAAAGGAAGCAAAGACGAACATATTCACATCTTCAGTGAGAGACTGATTTATCAGTCAGCCTCAACTCCAGCTTCAGGTTAGAACACCCGTGTAAGCAGCTTATGTTTAATTAATGCAGGAGTATTTACAGTAGAAGCAATGATTTGAATTACAGGGTTATACTGTTTGGATATGAATTAGCCATAGATTCTCAGAAAAATGTTTCTGACCTTTAAACCTCTTCCAAGATGCAATATTCAATGTGCAATGGAGTTCAAAGAAGCAAATAAAATGCAATGGTCTACTCAGAACATCATCCTGAAAAAAAAAAAGAAACATGGTCATCACACGAGGCCCCCCCCCACTTCTGCTACATGCAGAAAAGAGCTGGAAACAGGTAGAATATCCATCTTATGCATTAAAAAAAAAAAGAGTTGAAAAGACGACGCCCTGAGGGTAGTTGGGATAAAACAGCACAGAGACAGTAATAGACGTTATTTATCAGGCAGACACCGCACACTTGGCACAAGGCAAGAAGTTAGGGCAGATTGTCACAACCCCTCAAGGCAACCCACCAGAAAGGCATTACTGTGCTCACCTACACACGAGTGATCTAAGACCCAGATAATTAAAAAAGTAACAGTCCCAAGGTCATGCAGCTCGTAAGGGAAAGAATTCATATTCAAATCCAGTTTTCTCTGATCTAAATTCCCTTTTCTTGCCACTAATCCAGATGCTTATCAAATCAGAGAAAAGGACATGAACGTCTCTGCACTGGACGGTCCCCTAGGGAGCTGTCAGGGGCTGAACTGCATCCCCCAAAATTCACACGTCGTGGCCCCACCTTCCCCAGTACCTCAGAATGCAGTGATACCTGGAAATACGGACTTTAATTAAGGTAAGGTCACACGGGAGGCCGTAGTCCAGCGTGACCGGTGTCCTCACAGGAAGGGGAGGGTGGGACACAGGCACTCAGGGACGACCACGCGAGGACACAAAGTGAAGGCGGTGTCTCCGAGCCAAGGAGGGGGCCTCAGAGGAAACCAGCCCTGGGACGCTGACTCAGCACTGTCCACCACCCCACCCCCAGACCGTAAGGCAGGGAAGTTCTGCGGTGTCGCCCACCTGGCCCGCGGTGCTGTATCCCAGCAGACCAAGCAGAACGTCGTGCAGAACATCACTGGCAGCTCTCACGGAAGGACTAAGGTGGTCCCTGTGAAGACTGCCGTCAACCTCCCTGAATGCCGCGGGACACCGACCCCCACAGACTAATCACCACATACCACGTTGTGATCTCACACCAACGAGAAGGGTGCAACCTTCAGGGAATCCTGCCACCTCCATCCCGACACACGTGCACACAAGTCTCTGAACACCCGTCTTCCGTCAAAGCACGGAGGCCCCCACACTCAGTGAATCCAAGACGCTCTGCTGCACGTCAGAGCCCAGAAACGATCGCCTGCTGATTCTGCTGGAAGTCACGGCAGGCTTCTGAAGGCTGTGCGGTTCAGGGCGTTGGGCCTTGTCTTGTCTGTGGCCCCAGGACAGCAGCAGGTGCCCCTACATGAATAAGGTGAGTGTGTCTTCCAAACACCTTGGCCCATTAACTGGGTAAGAATGAGCCAAGGCTTGCTTGAAGTACGGGTGATTTTGTTGTATTTAACAACTGCATTTAAAATTAGATCTTAGTTGTCTCCAGTATCTTAAAAAGAAGTAATCTTGGCCCAGATGCCTTCTCTAGGTCCTGAGCTGTTCAGGAAACCCTAACCCTAACCCTAACCAAAAGGTATGTTCCAGTCCCAGCCCCTGGGAGTGGGACCCTACTGGAAACAGGCTCTTTGCAGGCGTGATCAAGTTAGGATGAGGCTCCACTAGGGGACGTGGACCCGGGTCCAGTGGCCGATGCCCTGATGAGAACAGAAGACAGAGGCACGTGTACATAGAGGGTTTGTCTCCACCTGAAGCTGGAAGACATAGGAGTGGCCTCCCTGCCTCCTTCAGAGGGAGCCCAGCCCTGCTGCCCTCACGACTCTCCAGCCTCCAGGCTGAGGGCAAATAACCCCTGCTGTCTCCAGCCCGCAGTCTGGTGGTCTGTCAGGATGGCCCTGAAACAGTACAGTGCTGCCTGCCTGCGAGTTTAGGCCCCAGGAAAGTACCTCCAGAGGCCCCCACATCCCTGCTCAGTCAAGGCAGCTGGGGGTGGGGAGGTGGGACTCGTGTGCTGCTGAATGGTCCAGGGTTTCCAGAGTTCACTCCTTGGCCCTCCCTGCAGAACCATGTGGGCACCAACATCTGCTGGATCAGAAACCCCTTCACAGCTGGAGTTGCCCTGCAAAGGCCAAAGCGAATGGCTTCCCACGGTGCTGCTAAGACGTGTGTACAATAGAGCTCTCGTTGAGCGTGCATCTCTGACAGCATCGGCCCCAGTCCCTGCCTCTGTGGGACCTACATCAGTGCCAGGTGCAGAGGCCAAAACCTGCCTAGCTGAGCCCAGGTCTGCAAACCACCACAGCTGAAGCACCTGCCTACCCAGCTCGGAGCCCACGCCCAGCCTGAGTCCACGGTTGGCCCCAGGCCACAGCTTGGCAGCCCCTGAAAGGCACAATGGTGACACATGATTTAAACCCCCAAGTTTCATTTAAAAAATTCTTAATATGTCTAGGCAATGCACAAAATGCTGTGAGTTTGAGAAAGAACAATTAAAAATATACATATTTCCCATGTCTGAGACAGAAGCAAAAATCTACGGAACTAGCACGTAGTGACGCGCCCTGTAATCCATGAGTTACGGACTCCTCCCGGCGCACTGAGGTCAGGAGGTACTAACAGAATACTGAAAATAGTAAGTGAAGATGAGATATTAATTTGTTGGATTTTATCTGTAAGGTTTTTATTACCCCTAATTATGGACTTTTCACCAGCAAATTTTTAAATGACTATAATTTTGTAAAGGCAAACTATGAAAAAGAGTCAGAAATAACAGATCTGGCTATTCTACGATACTCAGAGGGAAAGTATTTCTCTACCGAAAATTAAATAGTGTAAACTAAAACCTCTCAACTATGTATGTATGAAAATGCATTTGTTGCTAACAGCTTCACCTAATTTACGTTTCTAAAGCTGGCTGTGCCTGTGCTGTAGAGGCCTGTGGAAGACTGACAGAGCCGGCCCCAGGGAGGGCTGGGTGGGTGGGGGTGATGGGTAGAGTTCCCTGAGAGACACCCCCCTGGAGGCTGGACTGGCAGACTTGCCAATTCACTGCGTGAGGAGTTTCAGCAACGCTGCTCAGGACAAGAAAGCCCATGCAGGCTGGCTCCCGTGTTTGGGTTCAGTTCTGGCGACGCTGCCGTCCAGGGAGGCCACCTGCCTAGAACCCACTTTCTCCCTCCCCTGCCCCCGAGCAGGTGCCGAGTCCCCTCAAGTTGGCGAGGGGCTCTGGTCCTTTCCCCACACCCTCCCCCAGCCCCACCCAGAGAACAGGGCCCACCTTCTCTTCCCGGGCTCTCAAGGGCCAGTGAGCAAACGCTTCCCCATTGGCCTGCGATTCCCGGTGGGATGCCCTGTGCTTATTCCACTAAACCTCAGTGCCTTGAATCAACCCTCTGGGAGAGAATTCAGGATTCCCTGATTTGTGTGAAAATTAGTAAAAGGACCCTCATGTAAGACGGAGGTGGAAGCGGGAGCCCTCAGGCAGGTACCACCCGGCTCCTCTGCAGACCCAACAGGAGCAAGGTCTCTACTCAGGGAAAACAGAGAAGGGAAGATTTTCTCCCCGCCCGGCAACAGCCCAGCCAATGACAGACCGTCACCACTCAGTCAATAAGAAACCCCCAGTGCTCAGCCAACAGGAACCCCTCACCACCCCGCACTCTCGCTTTCTTCCAATGGACTTTCCTTCAAAGCAGCCCTTCCCTCTTCCGCCTTTTTCTCTCTAAAATAACACATTCCTCTCCTTTGTTTGCCCAACTTAGATTACATGTCCCCAACTGCAATTCCTTTCTATTCCCAAAGAAAGCCATTTTGCTGATAAAATAACAAGCTGTTTTATTTTTAAGGTTAGAGTGAGCTAGAGGCAATCAGCACCCACTGTTAGAGCTGAGGGCAGAGGGAGTTCTGGAAACCCTGGCTTCTGGGGGACTGTTCCTTCTGCCCCTCTGCAGCCCCTGGGGTCGAGGTCACGGTCCCCTGTATTCTACGAATCCAGAGCACTGCCTCCTCTGTCCCCCCGGGGTCCAGGTCACTCCCCCTTCTGTCCCTCAGAGTCCAGCTCACTGTCCCCTGTGTCCCCGGGGCCTAGGTCACTCCCTCCTGTCCTCCGGGATCCGGGTCTCTCACCTGGGCGATGCCCCGCATCCCCAGCCGCAGTGGAAGAACTGAAGACGCCCCGGCACAGCTGCTCGGTGGGAAAGACAATCCTAGAGGCTGCTTGTAACCGCCTTATATTTACTTTAACGCCACGGAATATCGCGAGATTTGGGCAAGGTACCGGGCACTGGAGATGTCGCGAGATTGCAGGGTGCATCGCTCCCGCTTCCGGACACAGCAGGCCTCGCGAGAAACGGAGATTTCGCGAGAGGACGCCAGAGGCTTTCTTTGTCCTATCCGGGAGGGGCGGGGAAGACAAAAAGGTGGTGTTGAGGCTCGGCCTTTCCAGAGACGATGCCGTCCGCATTCTCAGTCAGCTCGTTCCCCGTCAGCATCCCCGCCGTGATCACGGTAACTCGCAGCCTCATTGGCCGCCAGTTCGGCCGCTGGCGGTTGGGGTTGCTCCCACTTCCCGGCGTCTGCCATGGACGGACGGGGCTTGGGGGGGTAGGGGGCGGGGCTGGTGTGGTGGGGCAGGGCGGGGCCTGGGGCGGTGGGCGGGGCGTATAGGGCGGGGCCTGGGCGGAGGCTTGCCTTGGTGGGCGGGGTGTAGCGGGTGGGGTCTGGGGCGGAGCCGGGCAGCGGGGATGCTGCCCGCGTCGGGGCGCGGCAAGGTCCGGGCAGAGCGGACCCGTGGTGGGGCGCGGGCTGCTCCTCCGGCCCCCGTCCCCCCAGGGGGGCCCTAGCCTAGGGAGGGGCCCGCGCTCTAGCATGAGGACGTGTCCACCCAGGGCGGAGCAGACCCGAGTCGCAGCAGTGTCTGGAGGGCGGGGTGTGTGGCAGAACGGCCAGTAAAAAACACGTCTTGCGAACTAGGGCGGCCCAGATTTCCCGAGGCCTTAGTCCCTAGTCTGCGGAGCCGGAACCCCGGGGTAACCGAGTGCGTCCCTGACCCCGGAGTCCGCTTCCTCCTGTCCGTACGGGGGCTGGTCCTCAGGCTCTCCCGGCCTGCCGCGCGATTCCGTTCCACAGGCAGCACAGCCCTCCGCCCCGTGTGGACCCCGGACGCGGGTGCCGGGAGGGCTCCCTGCCCCCCTCCCCGTGTTCTGCGAGGCCTGACGAGTTTCTCGTGTGTCCTGCAGCAGACAGACTGGACGGAGCCGTGGCTCGTGGGCCTGGCCGTCTTCCACGTGCTCTGCCTGCTGCTCACCTGTTTCTCGTCCCAGAGGTATAAGCTGCAGGTCGGGCACTTCCTGTGCCTGGGTGAGTAGAATCAGCAGTCCCGTGGCTCCGATGGCCGTGTGCGTGTTTTCTCTGTAGCCTCACCACGCGTGATGAGATTTTTAAGACCTCCCGGCCCTCCTGTCACGTGTCCTGCTCTGGCTTCAGGGCACGCCCAGGTTCCACCATTGGGCATTATGAAGTGTGTTTCGGATCCTGGATTTGAAGGGACTCTGGAGGAGCACCTGCTGTTCCCAAGAGGGTGCTGAACACCTGTTACACAAGGAAGAGTTTGGTTTGGTGAAGCGCTCTGTACAAGGTGCTCTCCTCTGTGGGCTTCGCTGCACTGCCTGCTCTGTTCTGGGCATAAAATAATATGTTGCACAAATCAGTTTTAAAGATTAAGACCTACAGGGATCTGAAGGGGAACCGAGTTGGGTGGAGTCATTGAGAAAGGTTACACAGAAAATAAAATCATGGAAGGGGGTATAAAGAGTGATTAAAATTTCTTTTTCTTAGGTGGCATAAGGGACAGATGTCTGACCCAGGCACCCCATCAGAGCACAGGGGGTGTTGGGCAGAAAGAGTGGGTCAAGTGTCAGAGAAACCGCATTTCTGATGCAGAATAGTTGGCAGTATTCTCCCATAGGAAGGGTGGGCCAGGACCTCAGCAGCTGGACCAAGGCTGTTAATCTTGTGGACCTTGGGAAGACACTAAACTTTTGCTTGGTAGTTTAACAAAATGCAAAACCTAATCTGAAATGTGATTTTTCACTTGACCTTGAGCAAGGTGTGAGTTCCAAACAAGAAGTTACCTTAGGACAGGAGCGAGGCAGTCTGCATCACAGGAACATGTGTGTCGGGGTGGATATCACTTCATTTCTTCACGTGAGAGCCATAGTAAGGGACGCTGGGGCTGCAGGGGTGAGCAGAGCAGATGGCGCCTGAGACTTATGGGACAGGTGGGGCTCCGCCTCCACTGAGCAACCACAGCCCTGCTGAGCACCAGGGCAGGAAGGCAGGAGCACTGTGAGACCCCGGAGGGGGCCTGCTGTGGGTCCCTGCCAGATCGTTTACACTGGGGTGGGAAGGATGGGCAGGAGCGAGTCAGGCAGCGATGGTGCAAGGGCGGAAGGGGCACTCCATGCCTGGGAACAGTATGTGCAAAGGCCCTGAGGCAGGAAGAAAGGTGACAGCCCCTCCCAGGAGCTGAGACTGGAACAGTTTTGTGAACCTGGGAGCTCCATGTGGGTTTGTTTTCTAGGATGAAGAGGGGGGAGTTTCATGCTCGGGATGACAGAGGCTGTTCTCAGTGCATGTACAGACCTGATGCTCGTTTGATTCTCAGACCCATGGACGATTTGGGCATTTTTTGCTGCAGTTTTACAGACGAGGCTCAGATCGGTTGACTAAGCCTGGCTCCTGAGTGGGCGGCAGGTCGACATGCATACCTCATCAGCGGGGAGGGGCCCCCTGCCCACCAGCCCCTCCGCTTCTCTCCCGTCTCCCTTCTTTTGCTTCCTTGACATGCGTCTTGGGGTCCAGTCCTGGAGGGAGGTGTCAGGAGGCTTCCGGTTTCACACCAGGAGCGAACGGAGGGCTTGCACGCTTTCCCGGGGCTGAGACTCAGGCGCCAAGTTCCTGGTCAGCGCCCTGCGCTCTCTCCAGTGCGGGAGCAGCGTGTGCTGGGCAGCCCATGTCCTCTTGCCCGGGTTGGGGTGAGCCCCACTCCCGTGCTCCCTTGCCCTGAGTGGGACTGGTCCCTGTGGAGCAGACCTGGGGGTTCCAGGCTGTTCCTGCTGCTCTGGTCGCCCTCGGGTCGGCTATCTCTCCCCTGTCTTGGGTCTTGGCTGCCAGCACTGCTGGGGTGTTGGCGGGCAGCCCAGCCTGGCCTGCTCCTGCTGAGGGTGGGCCCCCTTCCACCGAGACCACCAGCTGGCCTGTGTTCAGCTTGGTTTCCTTCTGTCTCATTTTACAGCGTTGTAATGTTCCTTCATAACATTGTATCTGAGATGGAAATTACGTGTCTCGTTAAACTCATGCTGTTCTGTTACACATGTGTTAAATATTCTTTGTAAAGAGCATGTAACGCCACACTGGTTGGCCATCATCTGACTTCTGGCGTGTGGTTCCTCTTCTCCAGTGATCCTGGTCTACTGTGCCGAGTACATCAATGAAGTGGCCGCGATGAACTGGAGGTAACCCTGCCCGGGCATGGTGACTGTGTCTGAAACCACGCCCATCAGCTGAAGGACGTGCTCAGAGACGTTCAGTTCTCCTTCTGCAAATGCCCCGTCTGTTCCCTGCCTGTGTCTCCGGCTGCTTAACGAGGAGACCTGAGTGGTGGTGGTGCCCATCCTCCCAGCCCACCGCGCTCACGCCCCACCTCGAGGTGGAGGTGCTCTTGTGATCCGTCCATGGTTTCCTTAGTCCTGAAAACGCTAGTTCCCTGGTTTCCAGGCTGCCAGCCGGGATCCGCCTTTTTCCCTGCCAGTGCCCCCTCCTCTGGTCCTTTCCTGCTCTGGTCTCCAGACGCCAGCCTGTGTTACCACCTGGGCAGCCCACACCATGTCCAGTAAACATCATAAAGTCATCCTCCCCCCCTCCCCGATCCCCACTCTGTCCACACCTGCCCCAAGCCATCCCCTCTCCCGGGGCAGCTTCTCCTCCTGGCTTCCTAGGACAGACCTGCAGGTCACACAGGAACCCTTGGGTGGTCATGTGGCCTCTGCCTTTGAAACAAGTGGGCAGGGGAGCACAGCCTTTCCCCCGCCATCCCGGCTGCCTGTGGGTGACAAGGCCTGGCCCTCAGCATCCTGACCCCACAGGCCTCAGAGTAGAGTCACAGCCCCTGGGCCCTGCTGGGTCCTCAAGCCTGTGTTTAGCCGTCCTTGCGCCCACATGCACATCCTGCAGGCCATCCCTGCTTCGTTTCCTCTGAGTGTGATCAGGGCACAGCTTCCCACCACCCCGGTTGTCTGAGCCGCTGCCCTCCAACAGCTCCGAGTGCAGGGCTCTGCCTGCCTGCTGTCTGCCCCTTGGTGCCGTGGCCGGGCTGTGGGCGGTGCGCTGTGACTGTCACTGACGTCGTGAGCGGGTTGCCCGAAGACAGCCGTGCCCGGACGTGGTGATCCCCTCCGCTTCCCATGACAGGTGGCCTGGCCGCGGCGTTGGGGCAACTGTCCCTGCGCCTGGAGTGGCTCCTGCCCCTCGTAGCGGCCGCAGGGCCCTTACCCCACAGGGTTAGGAAGGGCCACGTCGTGTGCAGGGCGTCTGCCCCACCTGTCTGCCTGCGCTCACGGGTCCTGCGTCTTCGCCGAGGGGTCCCTGCATCCTCTCCAGACCGGGCAGCGCAGTCCAGGGTCCAGACCCTAAAAGACATGAGGGGGGCTCTGGACCTAGGGTGGGCTGTCCTGCCCTCAGCGAGGGCCCCCCCCCAAGAACGCGTGAGACGGAGAATATACAGTGATGCCGTTTTGTTCCCCCAGGCAACCGTTAATTTCTTCCTTGAAACAGGCTGTTTTCGAAATACCAGTACTTCGACTCGAGGGGCATGTTCGTCTCCTTAGTGTTCTCAGCGCCCTTGCTGCTCAACGCCGCGGTCATTGTGGTACGTTCCAGGCTCCCGGCCTCCGCCGTCCCCGAGGGGCGCGCCCCCGTTCTAAGTGCGTCTCCCACGGTTCTCTCTAGGTCCTGTGGGTGCGCAAGACCCTGAGCGTGATGACCGAGCTGAGGGGCTTGCGGGAGAGGCGGCGGGAGAGGCTGCGGAAGGAGGAGTGACGACCTGCCGGGCCGCACCCTGGAGACGTCTTCCTAGGACCGTCCGCTCCTCCAGCAGGCCGTGGTCAGTGTTTAAGACACATCTGACTTCGTGTCCGCCGTGGCGCTCACCAGGCCTGGGTCTGACCAAGGGGTGTTCAGTCTCTGGTTCAACTGTAAATAAACCATTGCTACCCGGGCACAGTGTTCCTGTGTCTGGCATTGGTTGTAAAACAGCCCGTCATTGTGAAGAGGTTGACTGAGTCATAGACAGTGCAGTCTAGGCATGGCCCCTCCGTCACCCCGTCATGCTGTGTCACCCCTGTCACCCCCTCACCCGGCCTGGTCCGTGCAGTGTTCGCCTCTCTGCAGCAGCTGCGTGAACCCCTCGAGTCATTTCTCAGGCTGGAAAGTTCCAAGTAAGAATAGTCAGTGTTCACCTGCCTCAGCTGACAGGTTACAGCAGATACTAAGGTCAGTCGTGTTCCTGCGTCTCAGCTCTTCTGCACGCGGGCACTCTGGGCGTTGGTGTCCTTAGAGCAGGTGCACAGTTCCTGTGGTCCCCATGCCCAGGCCGACTCCTGTCGGGGCTGGGGCTGCTGCTGGATGGTGAGAGGCGAGCACAGGCCCGCGCTGCTAGAACACAGCGACCCACAGAGAGCACTGTGGCTCCCAATTTGGTTTGAAAAGCAGTTTGTGGATAGTTCTCTTAATTCTAACAAGATTTTTTTCTCTTAAGTAAGTTCTATTCTTCGAAATTCAAAAAAAAAAGGTTCATATGAAAGCATTTATATTTAGCAGCTCAAAAGGTGATATTTTGGTAGATTATGAAATTAATCGTTGAAATCCAGATACATAATGTTGTTATAGACAATTGTAAACTCTTAGTAGAGAAATTATTTCCTGAAATTTGACCTCAGTTTTAGAAGGGAGCAGATGGAGCTTCCTAGATACGGGGGTGTTTAACCTGGTATTTTTCCAGCCCCTTTTTGAGGTGTTAAACTTTTATATTGAGCATTTCTTAAAATGATTTAATAAACAGCCTCCCTGGTGAAGTCAACTTTTAAATTCCTTGTACCTGACAGCATACTTAGTTATGCATTTCTGAAAATGACCAGTCCAGGATGTTTCATGGTATTGTGGCTTCAGAAGAGTCCACGGTATCTCAAGTAATTTCTCAGAGAGCAGGACGGGCCGGCGGGTCACCCATGAGCGGGGCGGTGGGAGGGCTACGGGCGGGCGGCTGGTGACCAGAGACAGGAACCCTCGCTGGAGACGTCCTGGCCTCGGCCTGGGCCACAGGGAAGTCGTGGGGGCCTTTTCATTTCCCACAGTTACTCGGGCTGTAAATCGGGACTGGCTGACTGAATCTCATTTTTCCTGTGAGAATAGTGTGATAATACTGTTAAATTTGCATAAATTGGGTGTTAGGGACTCGATCTAAAGACAGGACCCAGGGCCTTTCCTTCACTGGTGTGGGTAATTTTTTTGGAACAGTTATGTCCTGTTTCATGAACACAAACTTCGTTTTTTAACTGTTTTTAGTAAGTTCATGATCAGTGACTTAAATTACAATGTTAGCAGATATTTTGCTGTCCTTGCACTCTGGGAAATCCTCCCAGCTGGAATCGTCCCCAGACAGTTACGTGATTTATCTGGAGTGTGAGCCCTTTAGAGGGTTTGGGGTGCACGAGGCTGCTGTGCTGGGTGGAGCCCTAGGGGAGCAGGCGCCCGCTGGAGGCCCCACGGCAGGCTGAAGGAGAGCGCAGGTTTTGTTGTCTTTATGAACAGGAGGAGAGGACTTTCATGGTGAACGTGTGCTTTGCGTACCCCAGATCCTTGACGCCTTATCAGTTGTGAAGTGAAATGTGTATGTAACGATACATGGTATGTTTTTTTCTGCACAACTGCACTTGGTTTTGACTCTGTAAATGGAAACGGGCTCCCAGAGGGCTGGTCGCACCCGTGCTGCTGGGGCCCCTTGGTCCAGTGTCTGACACTGGACTTGAGGAAGAGAAACTCACTTTCCTCGGTGTGGACAGGCGGGTGTCGGATGAGCAGCACGTGGACCTGAGTGAGTCCCTTACAGTGAGATGATGTGCTGAGACGTCAGCATTTTCTCACTCCTTACCCAAACTTGCTATAGAGCTTTAAAAATTAAAAAGTTTGATAGGGAGTCGCAAAAGAATGCGGAGGTGTTTCCCAGGGCTTCGGGGGAGGCAGGTGGTAGCGGAACGCTGGGTAATGATGCGTTGCCTAGACCAGGCAGCATGTCTCCACGGAGACCTGGGCTGGGGCGAGCTGCATCCCCTGTCCTCGCAGCCCAGGGCCCCACCCCTGGGTTTCGCTGCCTCGTCGGTAAAACGTGGTCTCGGGCTTGTACCCTCATGTTCTGAGTTCAGTTGGTGTGTCCTAACCAGGTCTCAGGCTGAGAACCTTTCTTCAGTTTGTGAAAACTCCCGGCTGTTACATTGTGGAGTCAGAGCCTCATTGGAGAGCACACAACACAAGCCAGGGCCGGGCCAGGCCTCCAGTCCACGCACGGGAAGCTGGGCCATGGGGGCAGGCAGCCCACTGACAGCCTCGCAGGGGCCACGCTGAGGCCGCCCGGGCCCCCAGACTCCACACTTGGTCTCATGCGGAGTTGGCCCCGGCCCCGCGACCTGAGACCTGCCTTTGTGCTTCGTTGTTTCTTCTTGTATGATCTCAGGGTATTTGCAGGTACCCATTCACTGCCTCGTTTTTTCCTTTAAGTCTCCTTTCTGTGATCTTCTCAATCCCTTTTGCTGTGACCATATTTTAATATGGAACATAATTTTCAGCGACCACTGTGTACAGTGTGGGAGCCGTGCTGTACGGGGGCAAGTTCAGTTCACTGAGCCGGTTCCTGGTGTTGGAGGTGCGGCGCTCTTTAAAATGAACACAATCGACACGGAAATCTGCAGCTTTAGAGGCGCTCGTCAGCGTGTCGATTACTGACTCGGAATAAGGTCCAACAAGTGAAGTGAAGTCAAAATCTACTGACATTCCATGGCAGTTGGTGACTTGCTAAGTCAGTTTTCAGAAAGCACATGCCAGTGTCAGGGGCACATTGTTCCTCAAATCCTTGTCTAAATGGCAGTGTTTTCACAAGGCCTCCAGGGGGCGCTGATGCACCGAGGCCGGCGTCCAGCCGGCTGTCGCCTGCCTGCCTGCCTGGGAGGCTGGCGTCTTTGATGGAAGCCTGCTGTCCCAGCTAGAGGGAGCCGGCCAGGACTAGAGGGCATGGTTCCCCTTCTTCACGTGAACCAGGTTGACAGTGCCCAAGTCACGCTGGGTACCAGATGCGCACACACCTGCGCGCACACATGTGTGCACACGCACGCGGGCGATGGGAGATCACGGACAGCGCTCACCTGCGGCCGCACACAGCCCGTTCCTGGTCCCCCTCAGTCCCTTAGCCTGTCTTCTCGTCTCAGGACACCGTGTCAGTAGGTGGAGGAAGTCAGGAAGGGGATGTGAGGGGTGACAGGCTGTTGGTGAGGAGTGTGCCCCCGGCCCAGCAGACCCCCAGGTGGAAAACATGGGAGTTCATTACTCACCCACTGTGGGCGGGGCCCAGGGCCCTGGGAGCAGAGATGAAGGTCCGGCCCTGCCCCGAAGAACTCAGACCACGGAGTCCCTCTCGGTGGTAGGTGTGAGTTGGAAGCTCACGGTCACCTGCCTCATCCCAGGCTCCGACCACTCGGTCCTGGGAGGTGGGAGGTGGGGGGTGGGAGGGGGCCACCTCACTGGCCTCCCAACCTCTGTGTCTGTTACAGGGCAGGCACTGAGTTTGGCCTGATGAACCGAGTAAACACGTAAAGAGTGGTTCCGGCTGAGCCCAAGGCCTGGAGCACCAGGTGGGGACTTCGTCCCTGAGTCTCCAGCTCCTGAGTGACTTAAGTGGGACCGGCCTGCCGTCTGCTTCAGTTGTTGACATGCATCCTGCCCGACCGTGGACGGTGTATGACGCCTGTGTGGTCACCACTCTAGAGGGAAAGTGATGAGATCACAGGGACGTGTTATCAGAACCTGGGCTCACCTGAGACCAGGAGTGGCCTGAGGCCTGGTCCCACCAGCCGCTTTTAACCGAGTTCCAGCGAATGGGTGCTTCTGTTCCAAGGTTAATCCTTACGCTTACACTTCAAGGTACACGGTCTAGAAATGCCAGCGTTTTTTCTAGTTTTTATGCAATAAAACTAGAAGAAAGGCCAGTAACTGGAACTGAATCTAATGAGTTTGAAGCCACTCGGGGAGGGAGAGTCAGAGGACCTGTGTGTCAGGGTTGTGGGGCATGTTCATCGGAGGATGTCCGTCGGGGTGAGGGCATCCAACCTGAATCATGTTGCAGCAAAATGAGCAGGAATTCGGGGAGCAGAGCACAGACTGACCCCCTGCCCTAGCAGCTGAGGGAGGCAGAGACTGGTCGGGAGTCAGGCTCTCGGGCTGCAGAACTAGCAACGCCCTGTCACCTCAGATGCCGAGACTTGAGTTTGTGCAACAGGGAAAGGCCAGGTAATTTCTGACCTAAGCTAAAAGAGAAAATAAGACCTGGAATTTTTCCAAGATTCAACCTCAAAAAAAAAATAACAAGGTTGAAGTTTGGTGGTTTGTGTCACAATATAAAGGCTAGAAATTCAGATTTACATGTAAATTGATGGAATTAACAATCCAAACTGCAATTTCAGGGGAAAGCAATGTTTTTGCATGAGAACATGTGGCAGGTTAGCTTGTTTTTTGCTCTTTTTTGCACGTATTGTTTGCTTGTTTTTTAATTGTTTCAGAGTCTTTGTTGAAAACATCACCATGTTTAAGGAAGTATCTTTATTTCCCAGGTGGCTGGCACGTGCCCTGTCCTTAAGGACGGTCTGTCATTTCTGGAGGATTCTTGGCCTGGCCATGCCACCAGCGTTGACCTCACTGCAGCCTCTCCTTGGGGACTGTTCAGAGGGCCCAGGGTAGCTCTGTTCTTGGGGGGAGGGCATGATAGAAACCCAGATGTGTCTGCTGTGAGCCAGAGGTGATGGGGTGAGGAGCGAATTCTCATTAAGCATGTATTATGCAGCAAGGCCTGAGTGCGGGACCCTCCCCGGACCCTGGATAAGGCGGTCCAACCCACCCGGGGTGCTGGCTGTGTGGCCCTCAGCCCCGGACCCCAGGGGATTGAGGGGGACCCGCAGAGCTCAGAGTGGGGACCACTCTGCCACGTCACCAGAGCTGCCCACGCTGGGGCCTGTTTACCCATCACCAGGGACGCTGGGGCTCTTGGGCATCAGCGCTCCGCCGTTTGTGTCTTCACAACCAGAATCCCCCCAAGGGACACACACATGCACCTTGTCCCAAGGACGGTCCCCCAGGAGGCAGCTCCCCCAAGCAGGGTGCACCCACCTGGAGAGCCCCTTGCCAGCAGAGGGAAAGTTCCCTCCCTGGACCATGCGGCTGCACTGAGATCACGGTCGGCATCAAACCCTTGGGGTTTGCCACCCCCCGCCCCCTGGAGTCCCTCACTCTCACAGGCGCCTGATGCCCTGGGTCCTACAGCCTTGGCCACCTTGAGTCTCCACACCTGAACTGCAGGCAGGTCTCAAAGCCCTGGCCAGAACGTCCGGGGGTCGGACGCGGGCGGCGCAGTCGTGGGAGGTGGGGAGGCCATGGTCTGTGGTGTGTGGTTGCACTCAAACGCACAGACGCCCCATGGAGGACACGTCTCCGCCCCACTGCTTCTCTCCTTGCGTTCCTGAGTGTGAAATGATTTCCTCTGAGCTCAACCAAGTGAATGTAGAAAAGCAAGTCAGCTTTTGGAGCCAGGAGCTGGGAATCAGCGTCCCTGCCTGCGGCTGGTTGGCACAGGCTGCTGCCCCCCGGTGAAGCCCAGGTCCTCAGGACCACGAGTCAGGAGGGGGAAGAGGCAGAGGCGGGCTGAGGGCTCCCTCCCAGTGGGATGCTGCCCCACGTCCGTAAGAAGGCGGACACGGGCAGAGGAGGTGGTGAGGGGTCTCGGTGGGAGAAGCATCATCAGGGAGGAGGCCACGTGAGGGTCCCTGCACTGGGAGGCTGGGCGGGGGCCCTGGGGGCATCAGCTCCGGAGGAGCCCAAAAGAGCAACTGCTAGAGCGCTGTCCACCCCGGTGGAGGGTGTGTCAGGCTGGACTGGGTGGACTGAGGCCTGGGATGGCCCCACGGGGAAAAGGGGGCTCCCACCTCTTTCCTGCCGTCAGATTGCCACCGTCTTTGCGACCAGCTGTCACGTGGCGCCCTGCCTCCTGGGACGGCCCCCGGGGTCCCTGCCAGCACCTCCTCGGCCACGCAGGGTCCTGGAGGGCGTCACAGAGGCCAGACCCCCCTAAGGCTCTTCCCCTGCGGGCCCCAATCTGCACCTCCAGTGCGTTTCTTTGTTCACTGTGTTCTGTATCGTTTTGTGTGAGACCCTTTCATAGACTGCAAAGCTTTTCTTTCCATGTGTAGGAAAAATCTCACCGTCAAAGGCTCGTGAGGAGAAGCTCGGGACATTGGGGCTGCAGGGGTCTGGGGCCCCGGCGTTTCCTCCTTCTGTTCTCATCCGGCTTGGATCCAAGTCCCTGGGGATTCCCGCAGGCCTAGCATGCGGTGGGCCTCAAAATGCTTTTTGGAACTGAGAAAAGTGTTTCTTTAGTTTAACCCTAGTTTCTGTGGGTGCTGACTGGCGGGTTTGCTGTTGGGAGCAGTTTGAAGGGAGTGGAACCGGCTCACAGGGTCCCTCTGTACCAGATGGAGAGGGTGGTGGGGCCTCTGAGACACCAAACCTCCCAGTCAGCGAGCAAAGCGTAACGGGCGGTAATTCTGGGCTCTGCAGACTCTTCGTCTCGTTCCCAGGGAGGGCGGTGGGGGGCGTTCCACCACAGACTCTCGAAGGGAAAACAGGCCGAGAGTTCAGTTTGTCAAGTCCCTTTAAAACCGCTGCCTGTTAAGCAGCCTGAACACACTGTCACGTGGCATTAATTCAGAGCATTGCGGCTCGTAATTGACCCGGACTTTACTGCAAAGGCCGACAACGCCCACCCCTGTGTTGCAAGTATTTTAGAATCCATTCCAGAAACTCACTCCCCAGATTCTGGGCAGGGCTGCTGCTGATTCCATCGCATCCACTCGAGTAAACAAGAGGCTGAACACTTGGTGAGTTTCCCACGATCTGGTGTCACACACACCCTGCAATGGAGGCTTGTAGCAGGAAAATCTGGTGATAAGCAGTGTTGGGAAGCTGACTTCCCGGCGGTCTCTGCAGGCAGGTCCCAGAGGACGCAGACTTCCTGGGAGCTCGCCGTCCGGAGCTCCACCAGCCCCGAGCAGAGGTGCATGCGCCTGCTGCCCCGCGTGTGGGCTCGAGCAGACGACGCCGGCAGCAGTGCTCGGCCGTCAGGGCGGGGGTCCCGGCCCCAGGATGGACATTGCTTCCCTGGACAGTCTAGCGGCCGTGCTCATAGGTGGAGGAGGCCCCCTTCCCTCCTGTCCACACAGGGTGGGGACAGTGGACACAGCCCAGCCCAGTGGCTGCAGGGACCAACATGAAGACCGTTAGTGTCAGCCCTGCCCTTGTTCCGACCTTGACGCTGAGCAGTGTGTCTGCCCGCCTTCCAGTCCCCCTGCTGCCCACACTGTCCTGAAGCCAGGCCATCGCTCCCAGGTGACTTTGCCTGGAATCTGAGAAGGTCCTACAGCTCCCATGCCGTGCACAGATCTGCATTTTAACCGCCCTCCCCTCTGCCCAAGCCCTCGTGTCAGCCTGGGAAAGGGCATGGGGGCCACGCTGTGCCTCGGGGGTCCTCCAGGGTCCTCATGGCCTTACAGTGTTTCCACCTCCTTCCACTCACTCCCCCCACCCCTGCCACCTCTCCCACGTCATCACAGCTGTTTCTCCTTCAAACTGGCTTTTGGACCAGCTGTCAAGGGCTCTGTGCTTCTGAGTTTCAGAGAACATTCTGTCCTTTGGTGAGAGTGAAATTTCATTCATTGTCAGCCCAGTTATGCCCTCACCCCGCACCCCCCAAAGCTGGCATCCTTCAGGGACGGTCCTGGTGCTCAGGCCCCGAGAGCTTCCCTCCTGCTGAGTGTGGGCTGGGCTTAGGGGCTTCCAACAACTGGCACAGAGCGACAGGGCCACCTCACCATTGGGCTGTGACTGTTTCTGCCCGTTTCCGGCTCCGGTGGAGCAAGCCGCCAGGCTGGAGAGGCCAGAGCTGCAGGAGGCCTTCGTTGAGGAACTGAGTCCCGCCAACAACGTCTGGGATGACCGCCGCCTGCAGTCCGGCCGATGGGGGCTGTAGCTGGGGACCCACGGGCCGGCCCTCGACCCTGCTGTGAGTCTGGACGTGCACTGGGCAGACGCAGGCAATCAGGGCCCCTAAAGAGACGGCCCTGCAGACCCCACGACAGTGGCCGCATGGAGGTCTCGCAGGGCGGGCATGGTGGGAAGAGACAGATGTGCTCTGATTTGACAACCTGGTTCCGTGTCTCAGCTCTGCTTTTTTGAGTTTTGGTAAAACACTCAACCTCTCTGAGCCTCAGTTTCAGTGGGAAGAAGGGATGTTTTGACAAAAATTAGGGGAAATCATGGAAAACATGACACTTTACCTGGGGTCTGGCATGTGGTCGTTACTGAACAAATGGTAGGACACGGCGTTTGGTTTCACCCATCCCTTTAAGTGCTTGCGTATCGTCTAAGCAGATAACTTCCCTGAGGGCACGAACCAGGTCATACAAGACAAATCAGATAATAGAACACGGCAGTAGTTATTCCAGGACCCGGGGCTGTGTCGTTGCTTCTGTGTCCTCCCCACAGCGCCTGCAGTCCTGGCTGTGAATATTTACTGAAGAACTAACTCGACTCTTCCAATTTGTTTTCGGGAAAGTCCTATGGAAGCATGAAGTCCGCAGGGGAGAAAAAAGTAAGATATTTGCCCTGAGCTATAAGTGCAAAAGGGTATTTTAGCAAATGCAATGGCATGAAAATTGGAAAAAGCGATCTTCTTTCTGCCAAAACAGATGTGCCTGGCGCGCAGCCCACGTTTCGGGAACACAGGATGACGGCGGCATTGATTGCCGACACGATCGTGTGGTTTCTGAGAGCTCAGGATTGCACCTAAGGGTATGTGTTGCTCCAACTGTCTGCAGGTGTGTCATTCTTAATTCATTAACGATGCATTTCAGAGTCATCTTGAAAATATTACCTCACTGATACGAGCCAAGTGTTGTCGGGAAGTGTGCCCTGCACGGTCCTGACCCGCCTGGTCAGTGAAACCCAGTGTCCCCTGTGGTCTCCGCAGCTTCCCGGAGACGCGGGCAGACTGGCACTTGGAGTAAGCACAGCCGTCAGCTCACCTGGGACCTCCGACGTCCGAAGTACCTTGGCCCCCGCTCAGCTCAAAGGCCCTCTTTTCTTTTTTTTTCTCTTTTTGCCAAATCTGTATTAGAAAAGAATGACCGCAGTTACAGTTTTAAACCTTCATGTATAGGTACATGGGCATTTTGTTCTGTTTGGCTATATTTTTCATATAGAGAAAAATATTCCTAATACTTAAACCTGAATTACGTTTTGGTGTTACTGAAGGATGAAACGGCAGGCCGACAAGGGAATTTCACTTTTTCAAACTTAACTCTTTCCTGGGACTAACGTGAGCAGCGGGAGGTCACTCAGGAAGCAGTGGCTTCTTTGCAAAAGGATAAAGCAGTTATTCTAAGAAACCAGAATGCCATATCTGCGAAACATCTTGCACAAAACTGTCTCCTGCACTTTCAGGCTATAACTCAGGTCTGCTCTACGAGTAGAAGTGTCTCAGGGTTTTAGAAATTGTGAATAAGATGCAAACACTGTTGGGATCTGAAGCACTGGGAATTGTGAGTAGCCATTCCCGCGCAGCGTGGGTTTGCTTCGCAGGAATGCTGCCAGCTTTACGGCCCAGGAAGCCTCCTTGGCTCCCTGAGCAGGTCTTCCTGAAAGTCAGGCTCTTCAGCCCCCTCCCCTGTGTTGCTCTGAGTGTCTGGGAGGGTGGCCCACACCCTCAGCCCCACAGGTCAGGCTGTGCTGTTGCTCTGCCAACAACATGCCCCGAGTGTCACTGCCTTCACACGAGGAGCCTGTTTCCCAGGGCGGGAGGCTGTCCCAGGCTCCACATCTGAACAGGAGGGATGCGCACATCTGGCAAGTTTCAGGGACGGGCCTGGTGTGGACGCTGCTGTACGTACATGTGTGTCCTCCCGTCGAAGACTCGGGAAACACAACCGTGCGTACGGACGCTTGTAAGCAGAGCCAGGTGTTTCTTCTTGGCAAATCGTATGTATAAAATATACATGTGTTAGTGTACCTTATAAAAAATACACAAACTCATACACAGATAATGGCCAAAACGTTCCAGTAATAATTATCTTTAAAACTGCAAGGACCTGGTGTAATACTGTGATATTGTGATTTATAATGAGAAATATGCATTTGGTCTGAGTCCCAGCCGACCTCCGACCCCCCAGGAGGGGAGCAGGGCGGGAGGCTGAGTTCAGTCACCACCCACGTTGGATGTGAAGGCCCCACAGGGACAGGAGCCCTGACCTGTTGGTCAGAAGCACAGGTGATGTCCTGGCCACCCAGGTGACAACCGAAGCGGGGGTGGAGGGGCTCTTATAGGACACAGCCCTTAACCCAGGTGGGGTCTGGCGCCATCTCCACGCGGACAGTGTCAGAACTGAGTTGAGTGGGAACACACACAGCCGGCGTCGAGAATCACTTGGTGGTGAGGAAAATCCGCAGCCCCTGGGATTTGGTGTCAGAACTGGAAGAGTAGGTTAAATCTGTACCATTTCCTTCAGCTCTTTGTACATTCGCTCTGTATTGCCGTTTTGTGGCTTCTGGGGGCAGAACACGCGAAAACGCTGGCCCAGAAGGAGACCAGCGCAGGTGGTGTCACCGTCCTCAGTGAGCTGGGCACGAGGCTACCATCCAGAGCAGAGCGGGAAAGAGGACAGCTTGTGTTTCTGGGGAAACAGAAGAGGGCCAGTGCGTGAGCAGGTTAATGAAAAGAGGTCTGGGGGCGTGAGAGGGCAGTCCATTGAGCTGTTCTGCCAGTTCCATCGCAGCAGCTGCTGTGACTCCTATCAGCACATTTTGGTAACACCTAGAATAGCGTGACTGTCAGTCATCTTTGATTATCGACAACAAGGGAGTCCAGACTTTGTGACCCAAGCGCTCTCGGAATGAAACCCAGCCAATCCACGGAATCCAAACACAGCGCTCACTGCTGGGTGTCGATACTCGTCGGCTCCTGTTTCTCCAGAGCCAGGTGAGGAAAGACATGTTTGAACTCACTTTCATATGCGCCACACACACAAGTAAACTGCCGTCTGGCCCCGTAAGGGAAGGCGGTGGGGGGGCTGTGACTTGCCCCCAGGGGCACAGCCGCCGGCTTGCCGGGCAGGGTGTCGGCCCAGAGGCGGCCAGCGCGTTCCCACAGGCCGGCTCTGCCCCGCGGTTCCTGGTCCGTAAACCCTCCACCCGCCTTGTTTGGTGCTTTGTGCAGAAGCTGTGCCCCGCCTGCACCCACACGGCCGCGGTTGGCTGGCCCAGGGCCTTGCTGTGTGACTTCACAGCCCCGTGTGCACACAGCGTGCTCACTGGCTCCGTCCTCAGTTGCAGAGAGCCGCTCTTGCCCGGGGTCAGCAGGTTTCAGCGTCCGGCTGCAGTGCTTCCCACGAGCCCCACATGTGCTCCGGGGCTGTCGGATGCCCCTCACCCTCGAGTCACAGCCTACATCCTTCCTCTCCAGGAGGGGTCTGCAAGGCGCCCCCAAATCAGGGTCTGCCTCTGCTCACTTGGGTCCAGGGAGTCAGAAGCCGAGTCTGGAGGAAGACGTGTTTCAAAGCCTGGTTCCATTTTTGTGATAATCTCTAACTTTGGCAGTTTGAAAGGCCTATCTTGTAGTGATACTTAATAATTGATAGAATTAAAGAAATTTCGTCTTTTAGGCAAAGAGTTCTCAAATTAATTAATTTGGGTGATTTCCCCACTTTTAAAGGGTGGGCACATCACCCAGATTTGAGAAATGCTGACTTCCAGACTCAGCCTGTGTCCTGGACAGGCCGCGTCTCGGCTCCTCTGACCAGGCCCTGAGTGGTCAGTTCTGCCCCAGCCCCGCCGGCCCCCAGCTCAGCTCAGCTCTCTCCCCGTCTGAAAACTCTTCCCCAGTGACAGCTATGGACGCGAAGCGATGACCGTGGAGACGCTGGGAGCCCCCGCCTGCCGCCCTGTGCGTCCTGACGATACTGCCTGACAGACTGTGTTCCGAGAAAGTGACTCCTCCTTTCCAGGCGACCTCCCTGGCTCAGGGAGGTCCGGGCAAACTCTGAAAGGACTGGGAAACCAGACCCAGGACAGCACCTGCTGTTGCTGTGGGTGGGCTGGGGAGGGCTGCACTTCCGGAACCTTCTCCCCGGCATGCTCACAGACGTTCCCACGTTTGGTCTCAGAGTCCAGCAGGCTGCCTGGATGCTCGGCTGTGGAATGGACGGGGGACTGCAGGTGAGAAGGCGGCTGCACGACTCGCCCCTGGAGCTCAGATGGACGACAGGAGAAACTCTCTGGGGACTCCCCATGTTGCCATGGGTGGGTTGGGGGCCTGTTTCACCCTGAGACCCCCTGGTGCTCAGATGTTGCTGAGGCCCATGGAGGGGCTCTCCTGAGGGAGGCGTTTCCTGCAGGACCTGACAGGGCTGTCAGGAACCCCCCCCCCCAGCCACGCAGCCCGCCCCCTCGGAAGGGAGGCCCGGAACAGTGCTCTGCAGCCGTCTCTCCTTCCTTCCTTTGCTGTCTTACCTGGAACCACACCACCTGTCTGTGCCCTGTGTCCCTTCCAGGTGAGTGTCGGGAATGACCAGGCTGGGGCGAGACTCTAAAGTAGACGTCCGGCACCTGCCCCTGTGTTTCTCCTTTCAGTGAGTAACAGGCCTCAGACACGGTGCTTCCCTCCGGGGGGAGGAGAGCTGGGCTGGCAGCTGTTCTGAGCGGAGGCGGCAGGGGGCACCAGCACCTTTCTGAACACCACGCTGGTCCCACCGCCTCCAGACACGTGGACCTCGGTTTCCTGCGCCCCAGCCTGAGGCCTTCCGTGACTTATTTGGTGTTTTCTCTGTAGAACTCTCCCACCCCATCTTCCACGCCCTCCCGTCACCTGCAGCTCTGTCACCGGTTCCCAGTCTGGTCCCCGCCACACACCCGTCTGTCCATCCATTTATCCCCTCCTCTGTCAGCTGTTGTTGGTCCCCCGGGTCAGACCCACAGGGCTCCTCCCTCTGTGCGCTGGTACCAACGCCCCAAACACCTGCTTGGCCGTCCCACCTTCAAGTCTTGGTCGTGGAGTTTCCTGCAGATGAAGGACCCGCCTCTCCTTCCTGCACCTGAGTTGAACTTGGCTGACTCCCATCCACTGGCTGCCCGCCCCACCCCGACCCCGGTGTGGGCCCCCCACCTGGTGAGGAACTCCCGTGGGGTTCAAGTGCAGAGTCTGAGGTGGAGGTGCTTGATCTAGCCAAACCTGGTGCTCCCTCCCATCCACAGGGCAGCCAGCCCCTCCCAGGGCTGCACCTGCAGACACCTCAGAATCGGGGAGAATCCCAGAGCCGGGTGTTTCCTGAAAGACCCCCTCTGGGAGCCCGACAGCCCGGATTCCCGCCCAGCCAGGCCTGTGTCACAGCAGAGTCGGGGGCGTCCGCCCGTCCCCTGCACCCACTTCCCAGAGCACCTGCACTGGTGCCGCTCGCCGTGGGCACGGCCGTGACCCTCTCCTCCAGCTCCCCCACCAGGGACCACAGGACACTGGGACCCTGGGGCGCCATGCTCACCTCACATCCTGAATAAACAAGTCAGCCTTTCCTAGAACAACACGAGCAGACATTCCTGTTTCTCACATTCTTCATTCTGACAAGACAGTTAATCCATTGATCGGTGAGACCCTCCCTTTAACCCCAACTCTAACTCTAGTTGTGAAAACACCCCATGAAGCTGAGAGTTTGGAAGACCAGTCACGGCTGCTGGGGAAAGTACAGATTCCTTGGTTTTCCTGCTAAACACACGTGTACAGATTGCGTGATGCTCACCGTACTGCGCAAACACGCTTACAGGCATGAAGGCCAAATCAGTGGTTCATGTGAGGCTGTATCTCTTTAAACCTCTTTAAATGGAGGGACTGGGGATTGAACCCAGGACCTCGTGCATGCTAAGGACACGCTCTACCTCTGAGCTATGTCCTCCCCAAGTGCCTTAGTTTTATGAAGCAAAATGTATTCAACTACAGCTAAAATTATCACTTTAAATAGTAACCTAAAGATACCATTTAAGAATAGGATTATGAAGCTCTTTTTATTCACAAAATAAGGAAAGCCAATTTCATAGTATGAGAGATTTTAGTCATTGTGAAGTAACATGCAAATATCAAGTCTGACTTTTAAAAATCCAGTTCAGCAGCAGTAACACATTTCATGTGTCAATGACAGATATTTAAGGGAGCAGATTTACAGAGTTAGTAAGACAGACATAACTGACGTAAAGCGTAATGTTTCATGAAATTCTCACCCAAATAGGTGCCCTCAGCCCTTTGCAGCTCTCATCTAAACACTGAGTGTGTGGTGTGCGTTTTGTTCTTGTGGCGAATGTTCGGGACAGACCAGTCGCCATCCCACCTCATTCAGGACACCAGCTGGGCCCCTCGGGAGGGGCAGTGGAAGGAGCAGGGCGTGGCTGGCTCGGCCGCCCAGCGTAGGCGGCTGCCAGGAAGGGAAGCTGGCAGAACACCTCAGCTAAGATTCGCCTTGGAACTCTGGCATTTGCAGCAGAAAATGAAGAAATGTGGAAATACGTGTAAATACAAGTACACGTGTAGACGCGCCCTCCTGTGTCCAGTCAAATGGCCCCCTCCCCCAGTCCTGGGGGCCGGCCTCACATCCGCCCTCGGCCTCCTAACCTCTGATGCCCATGGCAGGTCCGCAGCCCCAGACAGGACGCCACCCCGGCTCAGCTTGAGGTCCTGAGTGACTGCACCTGCGGTTAGTTCTGGGGGCGCCCTTCCATGCCTGGGGACATGACCAGCAGAGCCCCTTTGAAGGTGACGTGGGCAAACTGGCTGACCACAGAGCAGGGTCCCACAGCCCAGAGGGGCCCACAGCCCGGCCCCGGCCCCTCACACCCAGACGGCTCAGCGATGCCCTTTGCCTGGTTCCCATCTTTCTACTGACGCATTGGTGCGACTCGTATAACGCCTTCGAGACTGCTAGTCGTTTTGTAAGTAGATCTTAAACCACCCATCTGATTAGTTTAATGGCATAAACAGTTACATATATGTATTTTTGATGACTGCTGGGAATTCATTGTCTACTTGGCGCAAGGCACAGGGTTATGAGGCGCCAGCAAGGCTCTCGTGTGGCTTGGATAGCAAAGAGAGGGGTTCTCTCAACTTCCTTTTTGGCGTTTTGCTGTTTTGATGTTAAAGAACCCAACTGTTTCTGTTGGCCGTAGCCTGCTTAGTCTCGGGGAGGGGAGGGAAGAGGAGGGGGCGGGCTCCTGTGGGCCTAGCGCATTGGAAGGGAGCCTGGCAGCTGGTGGCGGCCACTCAGGACAGGGGCCTGCTGTTCATTCTGCCAGGCTGGCCACCAGGCAGCTGCTTCTCCACGGCCTCCCGAGCCAGGGCACAGGTGATCGTGCTGGTGGAGGTGTGGGTGAGTCCAAGTGCTCTGGGATCTCCAGCACTGTGGCCCTGAGCGGGAGAGTGGGCTTCCCGAGAAGGCAGCTAGCCCACCAGTGTGCCGGGCCGGCTCTGGGGAGACCGAGTGGTGGGGGCTGGCTTCCCCGGGTGCTCCGCACTCCCGCAGGAGCTGGTCCTGGAAGTGGGGCTGGGCAGCCCCGGGCGGAGTCGGGGGTGGCCCCGAGGGAGCCGCAGGATGGGGTGGCTGCCATGCTTTTGCTTGTGGGCTGGTGGAAAGCTTGGCGGCCACCCCTCATGGGTCTTGGCGCACAATCACAGGTGGTGGGGACGGGGACGCTAGACCACGGAGCCCATTTGCAGAGGTGACCGTGAGCGACAGCTCCATGACCTAGATGCGTGGGGCCTACTTATATTCTTAAATTATTATTTTTCAGCCCTTAAAAAACCCTCTAGTTTGAGTACCTATGACTATAAATTGCCCTCTGTATACTGTTTAGCTGTTTTCCAAAGATTTAATATGTGGTATTTTTGTTATTATTTATCTGTACATATTTTTAAAATTTCTTTGATATTCTTTTCCTCTATGAGTAATATGTGTCGAAGTATTTAATTTACTTTACAAACGCTGTTCATGCTGTTATATGTTAAAATAACAGTTTACTCCTAATTTCTAACAATATTACTGTGGTCAGAAAAGTTTTATGTCTTACACTGAGTTTTTGTAATGATTTCAACTTGTTTTATGGCCTGATATGTGGTTAGCTCTGGAATGTTCCACGTGTGCTTCAGAAGAACATCTCCAAAACTTGACGGTGAATTTTTGTATGTATTAAGTCAAGACTGTTCATTTTGTTACTTAAATTATCTGTAGCAAAATATAAACACAACACATACACATACACATACAACAACAAAACAATGTATCAAGACAAATTTAGGGTGATCCCAGAAAGGAGTAGATGGTTTTAACACTACAAACGTATGACTGTGTGAAAATTGCTATCAGACTAAATAAAAACCATATGATCTCCTTAATAGATGGAGAAAAAACAGCATCTGAACAAAGTATACACCCATTTATGATTTTCTAAAATAACTCTTAGCAAATCAAAAGAACTAAACACCAGAAAACTAATGAAGGTTATTTACCAGAAAATAGAGCAAACATTACAGCTGATTAGAAGAGAGACAGAGATGGCAGCTGACAGCATTTCTACTCGGCAGTGAGCTGTAGGTAATGTCCTTCTTAGATAATAGTCCAAGACAAACAGAAGAGGCAAAGATTCAAAAAATAAACTGTTACTATTTGAAGGTGATATGTTTGTTTGCTCAGTAAAACCAAGAGTTTACAGAGAAGAAAATTACCACTTCTTGAAAAAGATGAAAGAAAAATCAAGGGATTCACATACGATATTCATGGATAGAAACACCTAGTATGAAAAAGATGCCTTCTGCTCGCTAACGAATCTGTAAGTTCTCTGTGGTTCTAATAAAAATCCCAGTAGGGTTTTACATGGGCCTTGAAAATGGCCCTTAAATTTTATGTAAACAAGAGAATTCTGAAAACAAAAATGGCATGGCGACTTTTCCTACTAAGTATCAAGATGTGTTAGAAAGGTGCAGTGAGCGATGTGGTCCACAGAGAATTAGCTTCTACAGTATGGAGAAGTGCTGTAGGACAGTGCAAAATGCCGAGCCCGGTTGTGACAACGGGCAGAAGATAGCACACTTTGCGCCCAGATAAATACCCAGTGATAACTATACTGAAGCAGGGGGCGCCTCGCTAGTAGTCAGGGTGGTGCACAGCAAAACTCCAGCAAGATACCAGCCCAGAAATGCCACGTTCTGGTCAGTGTCTGGAGTCACGTGGGACCTTGAATGGATGCACAGAGTGTCAATGTCTCCGCCACCTAAGACACCGCTGAACAGCAGTGAGCACGCGGCAGATTTGCACGTGCAGCGATCCCCGCTGTCTGTGCTTCAAGGAACCTATCAGGCATATCCCAAGGAGACACATAGTCATCCTCTTGGCTGCATTATTTATAGAAGAGAAACTCTGGAAACGTCAGTGACCATTACAGGAGAATGGAAAAATCCATCGCATTATGTCCTTTGCAGAGAGCAGTAATATTTCATTATCATTAGATAGTCGTTTTTCTTAAAGAAAGTTATCCTAACTGAATTCTTCAAGATTTCAAGATATCAAATTATTATAATTCAAAATTCCACTCCTAATAAAAGTATTTGTTTTATGCATTTTCCTGTTAGATAAATTGATGTTTTTTTCCTTTTCTTCTCTCCCCCCACCCCGCACACAGATGTGTGCACGTGCACACACGCACACACACACACGCACACACTCTACAGTTATAAATGAGGTGAAGATATCTCCTATGCTTTAATTTTCCTAGAATCCAAGCAAACAAAACCAAACCAATATTCCTAACCATGCAGCGTCTGACGTGAGAAGATCTAGCACTAAAACACAGGTGGCCACTTGCAGTAAGGGGCAAGGGACTTCTTAATCGGTTTTTGTGGCCCTGGAGCCGCGGGCGGTGCCCAGACTTGTAAACAGTGACTCAGCAAGTGTGCGTGGAGACTGTCTCCGCGGGAGGGGACGTGGGTGTTCCCTGAGCCCTACCCGGTGGTCCCCCAACTCCATCAGCTGTGTCTTCCACCACAAGGGCGTTCTCCGTTCTCCACTGCACAAAGGTAAAAGCCCTTCATGTAAGTACCAGGAACGACACACTGATTCGTCTCCCAGCTTCCACACTTCAGCCGTCATCTCTCCTCAGTTTTCTTTTAAGCAACACACATACTTCTCTTTTTTCAAGTTTTTTCAGTTTTCTACTGGGCTTATCTGTGTTTATTCTCTAATCAGGGTTTCTCTACACCTTATTTTTAATGTAGTTCTTTTCTAAAACATCACTTTTCTCAATGTTTTTGCCACGTCTGAATCTGGGAGCTGCTCCTGAAATGTGAAGTACTTTTCCTGCGTTTCATGTGATAAGTTATCACTGTATGAATTACACTCCTAATACTCAGGTGCTTATTTTCAGAAAAGCATCCAGCATGGTTCGACGATAAACATTGTTTTAATCATTAGCATAAACATTACTTCCCATGGTTGCGGTCAGACGTGTTATGTTCAGCGGCTGGTGGGACTGTCTTCCCAGGAGATGGCAAGCCCCAGGGGTGCAAGCCCCTGGGTCTGGTTCCCTGAGCACAGAATTCCCACTGGTGCCTCGCAGGGAGACGGGCGCTCCTGGACTTGTTCACAGCAGTTAAAGTCGCCTCCTCCCACTATGTGAATCAGCGTGGACACACTGCACAAGAGCCACTGAACCAAAAGACAGACCAGCAGAGGCCCCCACAGCAGACAGCACCCCCGTGTTACTCGGGGCCCGTGTGTGTAACAGGCACACGGGGAGGCCGGCCCCAGCCTGAGGACGGGGCTCCTGCTAGGGGGCCGGTGGCAGGATGGGGCCCTGTGTATGCTGTTCCTCCTCTTGTGTGCTGGGGACCACGCTGGGTGGGTGAGGGACGCCGCGGGGGCAGGTCTCCTGAGAGCTTAATACTTAAAGCCACTATAAGTCAGTGCTTCTCCAAAGCCTGCAACTCTAGACAGTTTAAGGGATCACGAAGTATGCTGTAAACAGTCGCCTTGGTCTAGTGGTTACCCAGGGCAGCTTCGCGTCCCACTGTAATGGGAAGTCACTTTGAGAACCCTGGGTGAAGGCGGCCGCTCCCAGGGCCTGGATCGCCGAGTCCCCAGCCCTGAGTCCCCAGGTTTAAACGGCAGATCTGAAACCAGCCGCGAAGATAAAGTGAACGTGAGGACAAAGGACAACACGGGACACCAGGCCTGGGATTCTGTGAACAAGGAGAGACAGCAAGAGAGTCCCAGGCGCTCAAATGCTCCCGGCAGCTTCTCCACAAAGTGGACGCTCCCTCCTTCCACGCGGTGGGCCCAGTCACGTCCCTCAGCCACGCTCCTCTGACCCCTGAGAAGGTGAGAACCTTAGGAGGTGTTACGGGACATATCAGGAAGTGTGGCAGGTTCTCTGTGAAGACAGCTAGACTGGACCCCAGAGAAGGCCACACGGGTGGCGCCACCGTGCCTGGAGCTCACTGGGACATGGGCTGTTCACAGTCTCGACCCAAATTGTCTTAAGGCTTAAGACGCTTCCTACCTGCATGTGTCCTGTTCCTTCATGCTCACAAAAAATCCAAATAAAACGACTGAACTGTGTTTTCTGACCCCGTGGGAAGATGGGCAGCTTTGGGCTGCATGTCCGGGAAGTGTGACCCACAGAGAAGGTCACCGATGCCGGAGCAGGTCACGGAGTCGTTTGTGACTGTTGGTCCTCACAGACAGACCCTGCAGCACACCTGGCCACTACGGGGAAGGCCAGTGTTTACCATGCATTTCACCTTTTTTCAAAAATGTCAGCATAATTAAATATTTAACACATTGTTTTTCCCTTTTATGTCTATGTTATTTATTAATTAAAAATTAATTTAGTGGCATCATTATAAATACAAAGTTCAGTAAAAGCAACGGGGCTGTGCTTCTTTTCTGACCATGATCATTTATTTTGTCTCCTGGCTATTTTGAAAAATAATTTGTTGATAGATGAGGAGTGTACTGAAAATCATCTGCTCTTGGTCAGAGACACAGTGCTTTATCTTATTCTACCTCCACAAGTTGTAACTACTTCGTAAAGGCACGTTAGGAGTGTCAGCGGGTGGCAAGCAGGTTTTCTTAGGGAAGCGTGTCGCTGCGGCAGAGAGGTGGGACTACAGCTGCGCTGAAGTTGGGTCGAGACACACGTATACCTGTGTGTATGTTGTGTACATTTGATAGACGAGAGATACAGTATGTTAAGTAGTTTCTAGAATTTTCAAGCTAACTACAAACTAAAGCTTTAATAATTATTAATTAAAATTTTTGAGTGTTTTGCTTTAGTTAAAGAGATAATTGGTAAATATTCCAGTGTAACTTCATGGTTCACTCCTTCCTGGACGTCCTGCTGGGAACACTGTCTGTAAATTACTATAACATCTTACTGTGGTCTATGTTGTAGAAATTTAAAGAAAGAAATTTAAATTTAAATATATATTCATACATATATATGTTCTGATATGTTTTTTTCTGCTCACAATACATAAAGTTCAGCCACTTTGAAATTACATGGTTTTGTAACCTTGGGAGTTTAGAGTTATTTAAAAATTTGTACATTAATTACAATTTTTAAATATATTTATATCTGAACATTTGAAAGTTGGTTAATTGGAATGACATGCCCCAGAGCTGCACCGTGATTTCAGAATTCCTCGGTAGCGTCTACTTTGGATTTCCGGCTGCCTTAGGGAGCCCCACAGCTTGGTCCAATGACACGACCTGTGTACAAAAACAGCCCCAGAATCGCCGGGCCCGTGTCCAACATGCCGTGCATGCGTGTGCACACGTGTGTGCATGTGTATGCAAGTGTGTGCATGTGCGTGTGTTTGTGGTTTCTTTGTGTGTGTGTGTGTGACAGACTAATGCAGTCCTACCTCGGACGCCTGGACTTCGGTGCCCCCCTTGTTCCCCACTCCTGACCCTCTTGTCACTAGCTCAGCACTGGTGTCGGGCTCTCAAGGGCCCTCTGGGTGCTGGAGATTTTCGAGTGGCCTCTCCACGGCCTCATTGTCTCTGCGGGGGACTCTCTGACAGACTCAGGGGTTGCATCCTGGCTGGAGTCTGTCCAGACGCCCTGGGCCTTCTCCGCCTCCCTCTCCTTGGAATGACTTGCCCGTCCAGCATAGGCATTGCAGCCCCAACAAGCCTGTTGGAGTAGTTATGTCATGATTTCCAAAAGGAGCAGCCCCAGGCTGCCCAGTAACCCTGGCCGGCTTCCTTCACGCATGAACCACACACACAGAGGGAGCACAGAGCGGGGCTGAGTCAGTCCTTTGGTACGCAGAAATTCAGTTTAAAGCAGCATCATTCTTTTTCTCAGTTGCTTATTTATTTAGCATATTAATTGAACGTCTACTGGGTGGAAGGAGTTCGACAGATGGTTATATTAAAAAATCAATCTCATGTTTTAATTAGATTGAGCAGAACTTCCAAGCATGTTTTAAGGATGATTGTGATAGTTTACAGTTGTTTGTGGGGCTCCCTGTGAATATGGGTTCTCCAGTTGGTTTAAGACAGGCTTCTGTCGAGAGTGGTTGCAAGGTTTTATTTTACTGGGAAGATGATTGAACACATCTCAGTTGCCTGGATGATGCACTAAACTTAATTTCCTGATATTGGACCTCCTCATTAGAGAAATGATTGACTGCTCCGGACTCTCGCACGAATGTTCGGCAGTGGGTTTGTCCCTGGAACCCCTCCAGGCAGCGTCTCTGACAGCCTGGTGTCAGAGGTCAGAGTGAAGCTGGCGTTTACACAGGTTTCCAGGTGTTAATTCTTGAAATCTTGGGAGAACCTGCAGGCACGACATCTGACTTCAGAACCACTACTGGAGATGATGCGTTATTTAAAACTTTCTATTTTGGATACTTACATAGTCTTTAAACATTTGAAAATAAATTTTGGACAATTGTATTTTTCATTGTTATCCATTTTATTGATTTGTCAAAGTCATTGGTGTTCAGTTACATCTAGTGTATGTTAGCCATTCCCAAACCTGCCCACACATCAGCTCACCTGAACAGACCACCCGGAGGGCGGGTCCCCAGGCGTCGGAACCAGAACTCAGAGAGAAACCATATTCCAGCCAGAGGTGGAAGGTTCTCCCCCGACCCAGTGGGGATGAGCTCAGGGCCAAACCCCACTGCGTGTGCTGATCATTATTTTGATTATTCACATTCTTCCCCGAGAATTGCCAGATCATACCCTTTGCCTTTCTTCCATTATGTCTTGTTCGTATTGCTTTGCAGAACATCTTAATATATTATAATGTTAACCTTCTCTGTTTATGAATTTTTTAGTAAATGTTAACAGTATTATCAAAAGTAACCCAATCTTAATATTTACATGATCAATAACAGAAATACTTTCAAGCAGTGCTCAGAGCACAGCGCTCGGTTAAATCACCCGGTGTGAGCGTCAGGGCCAGTAAAACCCGTCTCTCCGGTTTTCTCTGCTGTAAAGCTGTTCCACACAGAACCGTTGGAGCAGGTTCCAGGGAACAGATTACTTGCAGCTGCACATGTAAAGACGCTCTGGGCTCATGAAATTTTTGCGCTCAGTCTTGCTAATGAAAGGCTTTGAAAAGCCTTTACTTCTTTATTTTTAATGCCTGGTAGTAACAGTGCCCACAAGTAATAAAGCAGGTGATGAAGATTCAGGAATTATCTGTCCGCGTCATGTGCTCTTCTCTCGTATTCTATAATTCCGTGTCTGCTTTGTTAGTTAGTCAGTTTGTTTACCAGCGAAGCCAGTCACAGCTCAGAGCTGCGCTCCGGGCGTGCAGCCATGGAGACGCTTGGGACCCCTGGGGGCCTGTTCTGGATGTTTGACCTTTATTGTTATGACACTTATTTCCTCTTGAACTCCTTTTTTGGGGGAAAGTATACAAACAACCCGGACCATTGTCACCCGGGCAACGCCAGGTCTCACGGCTGCAGGTGGGTGGAAGCCCAGGGAGCGACTGACTGACTGACTGACTGACGAACCGCAGAGCCTGGGCAGGGGTGGTGGGGGGTCAGGCGGCGTGAGAGCCGGCTCCGGGGCAGAACTCGGCCGTGGCCTGTGTCCCGCACGACTCCCCCCTGCCGCAGAGACTCCTGTCCTTCACGGGAAGTAGTAAACATAAAAAGGTGTTTTCTGTCAAGAATTTTAAACTCAAGGATAACGCCTCTGTTATCTTAGTTAATTGTCCAAACAACTGTAGTCATAGCATCACGCACTCTGTGCCCAGCAAGACAACGCAGGTGTTTGCTGTAGCTGACAGTCATTCACCACCTATTTCTGAGGGTCAGCAAAGCATAATCAGCACAAAGGGTGGATTTCAGGACTCAGGGTCAGGAAGGGAGCCCCCCCCAGGACCCCTTGCCCTGGGTTCCTTCCCCGAGCTCGTCAGCTCCTGTGGCTGGCTCAGCGTCCTGGTGGGAGCGGGAAGGCTCCCGATCCGACAAAGGGGAGATAACCATCAGGGCTGAGACGGCCACCTGCCAGGACGGGCCCCTTCCCCTTATTTCTGGGCTGAGAGCCAAAAAAAATGACATTCCTTATCCTAGCAAAACCAGGAAAAGGGCGGTTCTGAGAAACACAATGTCTGCCTTTCACAACGAGGGGGAGCCTGCGGGTGAGGGGGCGGCTCTCAGGTGGAGCCGGTTAGAAACCGCGAGCCGCTCGCACGCATGCGAGTCCAGGCCTCACAGCACGAGCTCGCGGTGTCCGGGGCCAGTTCAGTGAGCTGTACTGGAGGGCGCGTGTCCGGCTGAAAAGCCAGATGTTCCATGACTCCTCCCTTGGGGGCTCACTTCCCCTCCTGAGCCTCAGTGCTCCCACCTACAAAGTCGGGATTCTGTTTACACGATACTAACGTTTTATTCCTTCCTTAGCATTTCATTAAAGTCCCTTTGAGTCATTTGCTGCAGGTCATACGAACAAAAACTGGTTCAAGGAAACAGAAAGTCTGCACTAATCACGTCAATAAAAGACGCTCGTCCTTTCCCCACACTTCCGTCTGATCACGGCACCTAAGACTCAGTTGATAACTGCATTAATGCTGAGTCTGAGTCAAGCGATTTAATCCAACGTGGAATCGGCACTGGAGAGGCACGGTGCCCGCACACGGGGGCTGCAGTCGTCCACCAGGAAGTGCACGCCAGGTAGACACGAACCTCCATCCACAGTCATTGGCGTTAATTAGCTTCATTTTGAAGAGCGCCTGAGTTAATTTTACTATGATTGTATCTACAAAATAATTATTCTGTGTGGACTGATAGAATTAAAAATGGATTGGTTTTCAAAATAGCTCACGTGAACACACATACACAGAGACGGGTACAGGAGCCCACATACTTCGCAGACACACAGAGTGGAGACCATCATCACGGCAGCTCCCGAGGGGCCTGGCTGCTCACTCGCCAGGCTGAGGCTCCTGGAGACACCGCGGGGCGTGCAGGAAGCTGCCGGGTCCAGGTGACACGTCCTGCGCCCCCTGACGACAGTGAGGCAGAGGGGCCACGGAGGGGCCTCCCTGAAGCCGTCGGTGTTGCTGAGAGCAGCCCCCAGCAAGCCCCGTGCAGCCTCTCCATCTCAGGGCCTCTGTCCTGGGGACACTGACCACCAAGAGGGCGCCTCTCTTCTCCCCAGGAAACTGCAGGCACATATTCTGGAAATTCACAAAACTCACTGAATTCACTCACCTGGTTAGTCTTTGAACAAACCCACGTGGGGTGACCACAAGGCAGCTTGTATGTTTTTACACAGAAGCACACACACACATGCACACAGACACACGCACGTGAACACATGCGCACACATGCACACACACACGTATACTAACGTCTGGACGCTGGCAAGTGTTGACAAGGATTATGAGCTACAGGGAACCTGTATGATAGGCAGTATAAACGTGCACAAAATTATTGTCTATGTTGTGTATTTACTGTGTCACATGGAACATAAAACACATAAAAATACAACATGGGATGCATTCCTTCTAAGAATTAAAGAACAAGCGTAACCTGCAGCGTCGTACCTGGTTGCATATCACACACGGCATACATTCCCTTTTCAGCCACCTCGCACTAGTGTGAGCTCACAGCTGCTGGTGGCTGCCTCCTGCTCATTCTTCCAGGTGATGGAAGAGCAGGTCGCACCCCAGGTCAGGCCAGGGCCTCAGGTAGAAGCCGGATCACCAGCAGCTGTGTTTTACCTCCAGAAAGATGAGTCAGTGGGGATGAAACAGATTTCAGTGTGCATGGCCGGTCCCCCCGGGCGCTGGCCTGTTCATCCAGCTGAAGAGGAGGCGGTGTGAATGAGGGGGACCGTCCTCACCCACCTGCCACCGGCCGAGTGTCTCCCGAGGATGAGCAGGTACGGGGACAGTTACCACCCAAACCTGGAGGCCCTGCTGCGTGGGCCTGGCTCCTGGGGGACGGGGGAGGCCCCATGCCAGACCCCGGTGAGCAGGACAAGACGAAGAGGAAGGTGTCGGGGGGTCAGGGCTCCGTTCCTCCCCCTACTCTGTGCCCCTGCTCACGTGCCGGGAGAGGCCAGCCTGCTCTCAGTCTTTGTCCTCAGCTCCACACCACCCCTCCTTGGGTGACTTTTCATTAACAGATTCCTGTTAGGTGCCCGCCTTGTGCACCAAAGATTCAGAGGTGAAAAAGCTCCTCACCATCTTCCTCTCTAAACGAAGCTTCCATCTCGTGGACTCTGGTGTGTAACAAGGTCATGACTGCCTGTTGGATGTAAGACGGTCAAGGAGTCAGAGCCTTTGTGGGGCCTGGTGCCAAGAAGGTCCCTTGTGATGAGGTGAGACCGACTCAGGCCCCAGGTGGGGGGCAGCCAAGTCTGTGGGGCATCCTGAGCAGGGCTGAGAAGCAGAAAAGCCTCGAGCAGCCAAGACTTCGGGGCCAGGAGCAGAAGAGGGGCCAGGGTCGGGTGGACACAGACCAGCTCAGGCAGGCCTCAGGGCTGGCAGAAGAAGAAAACCCTCAGTTTTCTCCCAGGTTGGATGGAGACCATGTGGAGGACTTGAAGCTGTACAGTGAGCTAATCGAAGTCCGGCTTTGGATGGGCAGCTGGCAGCCCTGCAGTGTTGCCCATGAGCTCGGATGAGGACTCGGTCTTGGGGGGCAGCAGAGATGGAGGAAAGAGGATGGATCTGGACCCCGTTTCAGAGAGGGGCTCACAGGACACCAGGGAGCTCCAGGTGAGGGCTGAGGGCAAAGGGACGAGATCGAGGAGGAATGTTCCAAGTTTAGTTTGAGAATCTGGGTACACAGCAGGGGGATAAAATGAAATAAGGGAATTTCTGGAAGGCAGGTCTGGGGTCACGGAAATCAAGAGGTGTGGGTACCTTCAGTCATGCATGGGGCGTATTGGGCAGAACTGACCATTCCTTGGTGGCCCAAGGCCTGGCCTTGTGGACAAAAGAAAGAGGTGGGATGGTGTCCACATGCCCAGCCACCCTCTGGTCCCCTCCTGGTGTCCCTGAAGTCTTCCCAGACTGGCGGCCGAGGGCGAGGGGTGAGTTTCAGACGAGGCGGCATTTGGGATTTGGAGGTCTAACCCGTCACTGCTGCACAGTGACCAGGGCCTCTGACAGCGTGGTTAGTCTCTCTCATCACCCACAGTCCATGAGCATTTAGCTGGTAAATGACCAAATGTAATTAATACTCCAGAGGGCTGGGAAAACATAATTTCCACTGTTCCTTGTACTTTTCTACAAATACAATTCTATTTCCTATGCTATTTAGGATTTGTGATGGTAATATGGTAATATTTAATTTCATCAAATGAAATTAAAAAAACAAACAAAATAAATTATTAAAGATTTGTGGGATTTGTTGTCTAAGTCCTAGAACTCGTCCTCTCCCCCCAGGCCGACTGGAGGACAGAAAATGCAGGTGACTCTGCCAGGAGGCTCCAAGTACCGGCTTTGTTGCCTGTGGGAACAGCAGAGCCTCTCGCATCCTACTGAGAGCCCCCACCCCCCTCCAGAACCCCATCCCCCCTCCAGAACCCGTCCCACCCTCTCTCTTTGGGAAGTGGAGGCTGCCTCCTCCTGACCCTGCTGCGGGGGAGAAACAGCTACATGTAGGGTCTGATGAACGTCTCTTCCAGGGACGAGGAAGACAAACAGAATTTAGCTGTAGACTCATCCCTCGACTCCTGTTGTCTACAGTGTTACCGTCAGCCCTCTGAGCTCTGAAGGAGGAAGGACGCCCTCTGCTCTCTGCTGGAGGTCCCCATGTCCCCTCAGTCCCCGTGACCCCATGTGCCCGGCCCCTTGCTTTCCAGTGTCGCACATGAGGTCCAGGTGGGGACCCCAGGACACTGGCCGGAGCAGCTGCTCTGTTGGTGGGGGTCAGCTCCCCCCACACTCCTGCTTGGGGAGAGTGGAGACAATCATCACCAGGGCCCGAAGACGGAGGGTTTTCCTCCAGAAGGAGGCCTGATCCTGGGACAGGGGCCAGCAGTGCCTCATGTCTGTTCCTGGCCCAGCGAGGGTGCTGGCTGGTTGGAAGGAGGCCCAGCACCCAGGGTCCTAGAAGGGGGCCCGTCCTTCCTTGGGAGGGGGTTCCCAGAGCCTGCCTCTTCTGGCAGACGTGGTGATGGAAGCCGTGTGGGCTCAGAGGAGGCAGGCGTCTTCTGGCCTCAGTCCCCTCCGTGTAAAGCACAGTGGTGTCAGCTTGTCATCATGCTGAAACCCCAGTGACTGCTCCTGAAGGTTGTTCAACACCAACTTCAGCTTCTTTCATGGCTCTTTAAAGAAATGCTTTTTATGTCTAAAGGGATGCCCAGACCACCAAGGTCTGAACAGCTGGCGTTAGAACTGAGCAAAATATGATCTTCAACTTTGAATGATGACTTAGCACAAACATGAAAAGACAGTATTTTATCAAACATTCCTGTCGGGTGTTCTACAACGTGTCTCTATTGAGTTAATGTCACTTGACCTTCATGAATGAGTTGATTCATTTCTGTAGAAACGAATAAAACGCAACCCAAGATCCGTCTTCGCGTGTAACGTCGTTAGGGACCCGCCGCACAGCCCCCGACCTCTGTCTGGCTTGTTTTGTCTGGAACTGAAGGCCAGGACTAGAAGCTGACCTTTCCTGCCGCCGGGAGCGCGACTCCCAGATCTAATCACGGCCGAGTTCAGAGGGAGCAGCCCAGAAGGAAACACAGATTCCACTTTCATTTTAGCCTCAGACACACACAGGCCTAAAACCCCTCACGTTCAAGCCTGTGGCCTTGGCGAAGGGGCAGGCGGCACGGCCCGACCCGACCCGAGCTTGGCTGTGGTGAGCCGGACGCTGACGAGACGCCCGGGTCCCTTCTTGACGTGAAGCACTGCCTCCTCCTCCGCCTCCACTGCCGGGAAGTGAGTGGTTCGTGAGGGGCCAGACCCCCGCCACGCGCCTTGCAACATGCAAGTCAAAATAGGTCTAAACTGGAAGCGGGACCGTGCAGACCGTTTCCGAGGAGCCATCCAGCAGCAAGACGGGCACCTAAGCAGTGTTGATGATTTTTCGTGAGGTTCGTTCTTGTGAACAGGGCAAGTTAACTTTGTGAGATTCATACAGAGGCCAAGAGAATCAGGCTTTTGTTTGCTTCCAGTGCCATTCTTCATTTTGAGCGACGGAGCGGTTATTACATTCTTGTGCTGCCGCGATAGCAAAGGAAAGACGTCTGACTTTCAGAAGCTTGCGCCATCTCTTCACAGGGCCAGTCAGCTGCCCCTGCATTGCGTGTGCATGCTGTGGACTGTACAGATGTGCACACGTGGGGATGTGGGGAAACACGTGAGCACACGATGGTGTGTTTACACAAGTTTAGAGTCATTTACAGTAAAACACGACACGTGTTCTAACGGAGCCGCAGCAACTCGAGGGAAACAGCCTGTGACCCGGTGCCCACGTCTTAGGACCAGGGGCTTCAGGGACCTGCAGACTCTCCAGGTGGAGCCCGTCTGCTGGTTCCCCACAGGGACGCTCTGGGCTCCCAGGGAGGCCCCTGCTGGCCCCTGACCTTCACTTCACGTGTCTTCTCTCAGGTCCTGGGTTGCGCTTTCCAGCAGGGCGAGCAGACGACCGGAAAGCTGACTCCTGCTTGTCCTTAGAACAGTCTTTTTCTCTCCAAACGACCCAAGAAACACGATTTTTAGGAGACCTTATTACCTCGCAAGTGCTGCTCTGCTGGCCTGGAAAACCCTGTCCCACAGGACGCAGGCATCAAGGTGCTTTCGGTTACTGGTGGCGACACAGTTAAGCTGCTGCATTTTATTTGCTGGAAAGGAAGGGGTCTGTTCAGGGCCAGTTCTCTCCCAGCAAAAGCCTCCTCTCTTTTATCACCTTCATGTTTGTGTCAGCAAACCAAGAACCAAGGAGAGAGAGAGAGGTTCTCCCTCGACCCCTGTGCGTCCGCGAGCGGCTGGACCCCATCGGCACGTCCTCATCACAGAACCTGCAGCAGGAGGGCGGCGGGGAACATGTCTCCACGGATCCTCACAGAGGGGCTGGAGCAGTTTCTGAAAGGTGAGGATGTGCTTCCCAGGAGGAGGGGTCGGGCTGGGAGAGATGGACGAGGGTCGGGCTCACGGGCTCCTGGATAGAAGGTTTGCGCCGCGCTCACGGCCCAGGGCAGGCGGAGTGCATGGGGTCGGATCCCCAGGCAGCCTGCCGGGGCCACTGTCACCTTTACAGGTGGGTGTGACAGTGCCCCTGCTTGCTTGTTTTCTCCTTGTAATGCTCAGATCTCTGGCGACGATCAAGTTTTAAGATGAACCAGCGTTCACTTCGTAAGCAGAATAGAGCTATTGATTTAAAACTGAGCTCCTCTTTCTTAGCAGGTTCTTAGCAATTTCAGAGCCTAATGACCACATTTTCCTGAACCATTTACATTCTCGCCTTTCTCGCAGGTCAGTGACCTCTCTGAACGTCAGCCCCACTCAAGTGACGTCACAGGGCTGATTGCCACCTTTCCCAGATCATTAATAACCAATTAAGGCTATTCAGACTCCCTAAAGCCGACTCCCAGGGCACTTCTGGGCAAGTGTCCCCGACTCAGAGCATCTCCACTTGTCACCCCTCTGCGTTTGGTCTTCCGGGGCCCTCTCCCTTCCAAGGAGCGGGGAGTGTTGTGCTGAGCTGCTCAGACACCTGCACCATTTCCTCTTTGGCACTCTTCTCTGGAATGCTCTAGTCCCCTAAGCAGGGTAAATTTGCACGATTTTATTCCTTATTTTTCTAACTCATGGGTAAGAAGAAAGTTTGCTGAGGCATGGGCTGCGTCTGCACCAGCCGCTCTTCTGCAGTCACCCACGGGGGCTGCCTTTCTCCAGACAGCGCCCAGCTCCGAGGCCACCCCAGGAGTGTGGTGGGAGGGATGGGGCCACCAGGTTCTCAGCCTGTGAGGTCCCGGGCAGACCCGCACAGCACCTCTGACAAAACCCGGTGTTCAGCTGGGGGGAAGCTCCCCCAGAAGACAGCCCATCCTTGGAACTGCATGCATGCATCCCACCCACCCTTCAAGGACAGTGGTTTCCCAGATTATACAAAACCAAAGTCTCCTCGTGTGAAAACTGACCTCAGCAAGTGGAGGGAAGTGTAACGTCTAAAATCAATGCTCTGTAATCCATAAAGACTTTCTGCACTTGGTCGTTCTGTTATGCAGAGTTTTCACTCCACTTAGCAGATATATCAGATTACTAAATAATGTAACATGGAGCCAAATAGCAAAGCTAAAATTGTGCAGGTTAATAGTGGCAAGAAGGATGAAAAATGTTTTTAAATTACTTTTGGTAAAAACAGAGCTGCTCCTGTTCTGTTCTGTCTGCTCTGTCTTGTCCTCCCATGGAACTTGAGGACAGCGAGGTGTCACATCTCCTCCCCGTTCCCGGCACGTCACTGTCCTTGCTCTCTGTGCCTCCAGGCCCTGGGGTTCTCTTTCCTCCAACCCTAGCTCCCCTCTTCCCTGTCCACCAACATCCCAGAGCATGTGAGATGCATCTTTCTGTACATGACACATAAACTATGTGAGCGAGGCCACTGTGCCCCCAGGGCGTCCCCCCCAGAGCTGGTCCCCACGTGTCCCCAGCCCCATGGTTGGGACCGCTGCCTCCTTCGCACTAAGGTGCCGGCCGTTCTCCCCACCCTTCCTTTGTGAGGTTGGGTTTTGCTTGCTTTCCTTTTTGTTTCAGTCAGTGTAGCATCAGCAGAGGAGGAAAAACAGCACCCGAGTACTGTTCTGAAAGTGGTGTTGGCCTCAAGGCTCCCTTAGGTGTCTCAGGGACCTCAGGACCCCCGGGCTACAGTTTAGGGGCCACTCTGCTCGAGTGACTACGTTAAAGAAGGACTGTATTTTAATGTGCTACGTTCTTTTGCAAATATTTCACTTTTTTTTTTGCATCATAAAGGAAAGTGATTCGCAGTTGTTTTGTTTCATTCTTTGTTTCTGGAGTCAATGTTTCCCCCCTAATAAAGACAGTTTGGAGGTTTTCCTTTTTCCCCTGTGCTCCAGAATAATTTGAGCAGCACTGGGATAACCCAGTTTATGAAATCTGATAGAATTTGCCTGTTGGACTATCTGGGAGTTTTGTCTTCTACAGGAAAGCTCTTTATCAACTTCTTTTAAAGCTGTTAGTTTAAACTTTCTGACCACTACGGTCAAATTCATAAAGCTACAAAGTGAAAGTTTTACCTATGTTAGTGTTCACATTTTATACGTATGAAGTTGCACAACAGGTTTCCTGGATTTTAAATTTTTCTTCTGATTTATGGGTTTTTTTCCTTGTCATTTCTCAGTTAATTTACTTGTTTTTCTCCTCTTCTTGATTAAGTTAGCTTGTGAGTTTTGCCTACGTTGCTGGTTTCCGTGAAGATGTATCTCTGACTTACTCGTTCTGCTCTTTGTGTTGTAATTCGTTGATTCCTCCCTGCGCGGCTGCTTCTGCCCCGCGCTTGCTTTCTCTCCTTGTTTGCTTTGCATTTGCTTTAAGAGAGAATTCAGCACGAGGCGCTGGCAGCCGCGTCCCTGACGCGCAGCAAGGCGAACCAGCGCCGCGCCGGGCGGGAGGCAGCGGCCGCCGGGAGGGCGGGCGGGCGGGCGGGGGGTCCGGGTTTCGGAACTGGAGCCCCGAGGAGGGCGCGTCCGGGCCGCCGCCGCTGCGCCCGGGCCGTGGGGAGCCGGCGCCGCGGACGCGAGGAGCCCCGGGAGCCGGGCCAGCTTCCTGCCGGGCGGGGCCGCGCGGCTGAGGCTCGGGGCAGGCCCGCGCTCTCTGGCGCCTCCCCTCGACAGGCACGCGGAAATGCGGGCAGACAGCGCGCGCGGGGCTCCACCCCGCGCCGCACGGCTTGTCCCGTCTCTCGCTCTTCCGTGGTCCATTACCTGACGTTTTAAATCCGATGTTTATTTCTTTTCCTTGAAATTTTTTGAAGTCTCCTCTGAGGTTGTGTAGGTTTTCTTTGTGATCAAATTTCTAAGAACGTCCCTTGTGCACTTGAAGCAAAGCTGTATTCTCCAGCGTCAGGGACCAGAATTCTCCGCCTACCCGTGCAAGTGTCCTCCTGATTACCTTGATTTTGACGAACACACTCACACGAAGTCTTCAACGTCAGTGCCTATCTCGGATTGAGAGAATTGCCTGCGTTTCCTCCTGTTTCCCCTCAGGTCTCCTGCGGTTTCCGGCCTGTGGCAGGTTCTGCTCGATCCCTCGGTTGTAATTATCAGGAGCTGAATCCTCAGAGTCAGAGCACATCCTTCCTCGTCTCTTACGGCTCCTGCACAACCCTGCCCCATCAGAGACGAAAACAGGGAGGCCCACTTGGTACCACTGGCACTCACCGCTCTGTTCTAACCCTTCCTTTTAGAGCTTTTTTTTTTTAACCTTTTGTTTTAGGCGTGTTGCTTACATATAAAATAGTTTTGGATTTTGCCCTGTTAGTCAACCTAAAATGTTTTCAATAAGTCCATTAAGCACACGTACATTTACCGAAGCTGGTGTTTCATCTGAATCTCTTGTTCCATTTTACGTTGTGTTTATGTGACACCTGCCTTTCACAGTCTCTGCCTCAGCTTATTCTCTGTCCTCCGTGCTCCCCGCGTGTCATTCGGTTTATAGAAAAGTTTGTATTTCTGTGCATTGTGCGCTCTATCCCAGTAATCTCACCCAACACCCTCTGATTCCCTCTATTTCGAACTCCGTCCTCTGGTTCTCAGTAAGTGATCTCCCTCCTAGCATTTAACTTGAAGTAACACCCTTGTACTGGAAATCAGTATCTCTCAGGCAACTGACAAGGTTTTTCTAACTTTTCATATTCCCTTTCAATTCCTGCCCCACCCCTTTTAAATAAATTTGCTATATTCCCCTTTATTTTAGCAAGATGCATTCACTGCCTATAGAATCTTCACTCACATTGATCTGCTTTTATTATTTTTGGAGACACTCTTATGCAGAAGCTTCTGGCTTCTTTTGTCAGAAAGTTAGCTATCGGTCTCAGTTTCTGTTTTTGTAAAACGGAATGTCTTTTCTTTTCCAGGTGGCTTTTAAGATTTTCTGATTGTCTTTGTTTGTTTTTGTTTGTTCTGGAATATTATTTCTTTATTCTTTCATGCTTATTCTGAGTGGGGGGTCATGGGATTCTCGAATCTGCGGCTTGATGTCTCTCATCAGCTCTGGAGACTTTTCATCTGTTCAGTGATTACTTCTCTCCATCCAGGGCTCCTTTCCCTCCAGAGCCCGACTGCAAGTTCAGCAGGTCCTGCACTTTGTTCTTACGGATTCTCCCCTGTGTCTCCCTGTGCTTTGCTCTGAGGCTCACCTCTTACTGTCTACTTCACTAACTGTCCCTTCTGGCAAGTTTGTTATTGATTTCAGCTACTGATTTTTTAATTCTAGAATTCCCAGGAGTCTTTCTATAGCTTCAAACCCTCTGCTAAAATTCATTGTTTTACCAATTCTTGCACAGACTAATCACAGACATTTTAAAGTTCATCGATTCCTCCTCCGGTATCTGTACTGCTTGTAGGAGGTGTTCTGGCTGAGACTGTCCCTCAGGATCCAGGACATCTGCAGCCCCGCTGGGCAGCCAGTGAAGGAAGAGCCCACTGCTGTCTCTGTGGTGGCCAGATGATGCCAGGCTGGCAGGAGGCTGGCCAACAGCTATGTAGCCCACCACGTGGAGCCCTGAGCACTGCCTGGAATGAAGCTGCCCCTCGTTACCTTGTGTTGGATTTACCAGATGTTTCCTCATGCCCGTCTCTGACCCACCCAAGCTGGTGACGGGGGCAGACAGCCACCAGGGCCGTTCCTGTCCTTGAGGACATCAGGGTTACCCGGCAGCTTCGGTCTTGTGGAAGAAACTCACAGAGGTCCCTGGCAGAGGTGCTTCCTCTGAGCTGGAAGTGGGGGTGGTGACTGGCCTGTGTGTGCTGGGACTCTGAGCTCTGTGTGGGGCAAACGCATCACATTACCCATTTGCCTTTACTGTGAGGACCTCCTCCCCTGTACCCAGCGTGCTCCCAGGTTTGTGTGCTGTCCCTTAGTTGGGAGTGAGGAGTGTGGCATGTGTGGAAAGTTGCCTGCCCAGAGCAGCCGTGACAGAGCCCAGCGTTTTCCTGGGAGAAATCAGGGGCCGGAAAACCACTGACTCTCAACAGAGCAATGGCAACTCTATTTTAGCGCCCCTTGAAACATTTTGTTCTTCATTCCTCTCACTGATACTTGAAGGTGGGTACTGCAGCTCCACATGCCAGCAGAGGGCCGTTTACAAAGTCCAGCAGCCCTGGAAATGAACCACGGTTGGCACTGGTGTCCAGACGCCAGTTGTCAGACTCAAGGACCTGCCACCTTCCCCGGGACACAGATGAGGTGAGTCCATCCTGCACCCCTGGGGCTGCCCACCTGACTCAGACCCCAGCCTTCCTGTGTCTTTTCATTTGTACAACCTTTTAAAGAAGGTCTTTTTTAGAAGACTCATTTCCCCTTATTTAGATGTGTCTTCAATATGTTCTATAATTAAACTTTGAAAGCCCACCTCATTTCCATGGACATAAATGTCTTAAGAGGATGCAGCTGTGTCATTCTTGGCATCTTTCAAAGAAAATACACAGATTAGGAAGTGCAGAAAGAGAGGTCCGCTGCTTTCAGCAGTTACTCAGAGCTGCCCCGCCTTCGACTGCCTCCTGCAGATCCATCACTGGTGCTCCAGTGTTCCTGACGTGGGGGACCTGCCTGTCCCGGGACCAGGGCCCCCTTTCAGAGTCGTGGCCTGAAGGTCTGACATTCCGCAGGCATGAAGTGGTCCAAGGCTCTAAGGGGTGAGGAAGACATAAACTCCTTGTTTTGACTCATTAGTAGCATGGCTTTGGCAATTCTAATTTGTTCTTCATGAATGGATAAATCACTGTCTGGGGGGGCACACGGTCACTTCCATTAGCACAATCTTGAACCTAATAAAAGATGATTTTCTGCTGTCTCTTCAGGCCCAATTGCTCAAGTAGCAATCAGAGTTGGGGATAATAAAATAGAGTTACAGTAAACAAACCAGAGTCTTGGCTTCTCTGTCTGTGTAAGGTGGCAAACACTGATATCTAGAAAGTGCATAGAGCTGATGTTTGATATTCCTCCCAGTGAACCAGAACATCTACTTCCAAATAGAAGGAGGTGCTGAGAGACGAGAATGTCAGTTAGACGGCAGGGTCTTCATGAGGGAGCCGCGTGGACGTAAGGCGCTGTAGACAGTCTGCCCAAGTCGAGTCACCTGGGCCACAATGTTTGGCAGACACCCCTGTCTTTACCAGGTGAGAACTGTCAGGCAGAGGTGACGTCCTTTCGCTTTGCACCTGTGACAGTGGGTGCAGAGCGAGGACGTGTCTCACTGGGGCACCTGTGGCCCGTCTGCGGAGAGCTGGGTGCATGTCCTCGCCAACAACACGCCCACTGCATGCCGGGCTGGGGCCTCGCTGGAGGCTTCAATTTTGAGTTTGTCCTTGATTCTTACTTTTTTCGGTTGGAGCCTCTCCACCCTTTCAAAGATGAACTGGGGACAGGGAGTTGCATCACAACGATACTCAAAATCCTAAGAAAGAATGAATGAAGCTGTTCCTTAACATGCAGAAGTGATGAAGAGGGGTTGGAGGGGGTGGAGGGCAGATGGGGCTCTGGCTGGTGGGGGGATGGAAGGGAGGATAGATGGGGAGGGAGGGGGAGGGAGTGGGGATCAAGGGGGATAGAGGGGCGATGGAGAGGGGATGGAGGGAGGCTCTGACAGCAGAGGGCGCCTGCAGCTGAGATTCGTGTGGTGCCTCCAGCTCTGCTGACCGCACTGCCAGGCCCACCACCAACTGCACCGCTGCTGACCCCGTCCACCAGACACCTGGACCATCGTAAAATGCCACGAACCCCAAGTTTCTCCTCGTCCAGTCCCACTTGCCAGCTAATGAATGACCTGCCTCTCCCAGGAGTATTCTGAGAAAACAAACTGAACCAGTCCTCCCAAATAAGTTTCGAAATACTCAAAAACAAAACAAAACAAAATCAGCCCACAAGGGAGTTAAATAACTCTTGTCTTGGTAACCTTTCTAGTAATTTTGCAAGAAATCCACATTTTGCCAAATGTTTTATGAAAACTCGGTTTTTTACAGAGCTGCATATATTCCAAAATCGAACAAAAAGCAAGAGAGGTCTTGAAGAGACAGAAAGGAGAGCGGGTAACTGTTTGTTTCCTGCAAGGTTTTGAGGCAGATTCCCTGTTAAATGCTAGTTTGCCCCCCAGTCAGCACCCTGGCGTCCTTTGAAATCAGCAGGGTCCGGGGAAGAGCAGACGCTTAGGCGCAGCATTCAGCTTACTGTGTGAAAGGGCTCCCACTCTTCTCCCCACAGGGACCTTCAGGCCCCCACGTGCATCTGAGGCCAGAGGGCTGGGGGCTCAGGGGCCTGGGAGCGTGAACACAGCTCACCTGCCCCGTTGTCTGCCCCCACAGCCACAAAGTGCTGAGAGCCATCGAAAGGCAGAAGACCTTCAGTTCCCCTTGACTGAAACGAATGACAAACACTCCATGAAACCCAAAGGACCATACTCTTTACGAATTCCAACTCAGTGAGAGACTCCACTTCTAAATACCATGTGAGTCTAAAATCTTCCCCTTAAAAGTGACTTTTTAAAAACCTTTCATCAAAAGCAAAATTTCTAACAGGTTTCATGGAAGCAAACGTTAACAATCTTGACAAAGCACAGACCTTAAGCGTGTGGATGATGATCGTTTCCAGAACCATGAGCTCTAGCTTTCTGGGCACCAAGGGAAAGCAACTCCTTAGAAGAAGAAGGAGAAAAGGAAGAAGAGAGAAGGCAACTGTTTCCTCCCGCAGGTGGGCCCCCAGCCCCCACCCGGCGGCTGGTACCCCGGGCCCAGTCTCTCCCTGGGGTGGGGCGGTGGGGGGAGAACGGCAGGTGCGGTGGAGGAGCCCCTCCCAGAACCCAGGCCCCTGAACGAGGATCCGGGGCAGCAGCATTGTCCCAACCCCCGAGTGTCCCCACCCACATGCTGACGCTCAAGAAATGACCACGAAGGACGGCGAATGCACCCCGCGGAGATCCAGCGACAGAAGGAGCGAGGGGCAGGCGCGGTGAGTCTCTGTGAAGACTGAGCCTGCGCACCACGGCTGGCGCCCAGCTCCAGTTAAAGCGGTTAAACCTGAGAGCCCTACGTTCTGATTTCTGCCAAGGTAAACTCCCTGGGGAGGCTGCAGAAACAGTGTGACCCCTGAGCCTACAACTCACATTGGAAGGAAGCATGAGTTCGTGTGTGCTGGGCTCTGCTAGAAAGTGATGCTTGCCATTATTCTTTCAAACAAAACGGGAAAACTCTGACATTGAAGAGGGGACTCAGATTTTTGGGGTATTTATTGTAATGTCAGAAAAATTGATACAATATGTTAAAATTGGTGCACCTTGCTGCAATATGTGTTTATACATTTAAGGGAAAAATATTTTCTCCTTGTAATAGTACTTTATGTTCATTACAGAATATTTAAAAAATTAACAAAAGAAACTACATTAAATCATCCATTTATCTCATCACCCAGAAATAATTGTTCTTAACTATTTAGTATGTGTTCTTCCAGGTTTCTCAGTTTGTATACTTTATAGTTTTCAAAAATAGGATACTACTGTTTTCCTCTTTTGTAAACCTTTCTTTTTCACTTAACAGAATATTGCCAGCGTGTTTCCAAGTAAGTCAGCCTATAATTATGATTTTGGGTGTTCATAGAATTCTACTTGTGGATTTATCATAATCTACCTAACTGCTCTTCTGCTAACTGAGAATTATTTTGTTTCCAGGTTTTTTCCTCAATTTTTAAGATTGCTGTAAAGATTATCCTTAAACATGCATATTTGCTTCTTCTCAAATTTTCTTTTCCTTACAAAAATTTTCTGGCACTGTTGCACGTATTTTTAAAATTATCAGCACACATTTTTAGGTGGTCTTTCCAAAAGCTCACCCTGGACATCCCACCAATGAACACATAGAAAGGGGTCCTTTCCTTCCTTCACCAATTTGCCTGGAAAAGGAAGATTCTACTATTGTTTTAGTTGTCATTTTTGGAAATCCGGTACTCGAAAGCCTTTTCTCACATTTCTGCTGGCTATTGTATTCATTTAATAAGAAGAAAAAGAATGAGAACACTTCTGTTGAGGAAAAAGCTATCAGGGCACTTGGACTAGGAGACATCTGGGGACAGAGTGTTGATCGGCACCGGGAGACCGAGATAACAGGCAAGTGCTCAGCCTCAGAAAAGGGATACACTTGGGTTTTGCTTCTGAGAAGGGAAGGAGATGGTGCTTGGTGTGAGTCTGGGGCAAAGCACCCAGTAAATCCCAGTCCCGGGGTCGTCCACGTGTGTTTCAAGAACAAGGCTGTTCTCCACTGCAGGACCCCTGTGTGTGTGTGCGCGCGCGCGCTTGCACGTGTTCACACACATGTGCTTGTAAATTTGTGCGTCTGGGTATCTGTGAGTGTGTGTGTGTTTGTGTGTCAGAATTGGAAATAAACTCCGACCGCTCCTCTGGAGTCCTCAAGTCTGAGCTATTTCAGAAGTAGCGGAACGGGAATAAACCATGACATGAGTGTGTAAGTCCCCAAGGACACCCCAGAGGTCTGGGGCTGTGATCCTCACCTGGGTTTAAGAATGACAGGTTAGAATTCAAGGGCCAGGAAGATCCTGGACGGGACTTGGACTGCGAGGCCGTGGCTGTGCATCGAGCGGTTCTGGGGCAGCGCCGCGCTCGGTGTGGATTAACTCCCTCCCCTCGATGACGCGCGTAAGCCACACGTGTAACGCCCCTTTCACACTCGTGGGCACAGGTTTCCCTGCGGGGCCGGCTAGGAGGTAAGTGGCTGAGCTGGGGCTGATTCTGGAACCTGCTCCTGACGGCCGCGCACTCACCCTCCGCTCGTAAGGAAGCACCTGGATGTGCACTGCGTGTTTCCACTGGTGATGCTGCTGTTTCTGACTGGTTTCTTAAAAAGTAATGTTGCATTAAGTGTTTCGAGCATTTTAATAGATGGTGAAAATACTTTCCATTTTCAGTGCTGTTTGTGGGTTTTGCTGGATGTGGCGGAGATCTCAAGGCAGCTCCCAAGCCTCCCCCCCAGGGCCGTGGGTTGTGCAACGCAGCAGCTTGTGGACTGTTTGGTTTGATCCATTTGGAAACGTCCCATAGCGGGTCTCAGAGCTCCTGTGACAGAACCACTCAGGGTCCCACCACTGCGGTGACAGAACTGCTCAGGGTCGCACCGTACTGGGGTGACATCATTGTCTGTGGTAGAAACTTGGAGACGCACAGGAGACTTCCAGGAAATTTAGGTTAAATGTCTCTATAAAGTCAGTTCTTCCACTTCATCAAGTATGTGATGCATTTACCACAGCAAAAACAATGAGGAAGGTGGTCTCTTATCAGTGAGACCCTGCACGTTGTCCTCTGCGTCCAGCTGACTTCAGTTAGCATAGTCAGGATTACCCACGTTGTTGCAAACGGCAGGGTTTCCTGTGTCTTTAAGGGTGAAGAACATGCCATCATATACACACACACATTTTTTATCTGTTCACCCACCACCAGACACTTAGGTTGTTATCACCTCTCGCCTCCCGTGAACAGCGCTGCCATGAACACGGGGTGCAGAAGTCTTGTCAAGAGAGTGATTTTACCTGATCACACACCCAGCAGGGGGATTGCTGGAGCACACGGTAGTTCTATTTTTAATTTTTTTGAGGAACCTCCATATTGTTTTCCAAAGTGGTTGCACTGGTTTACATTCTCACCAACTGAACTGTACACCTAAAAACAGTTAAAATAATAAATCTTATGCTACATGTATTTTGTCAATAAAAAACACTGGAAAAAAAAAGAAAGAAGGAAAGGCACCTTTTTAGCAGCAGGGACTGGCTCAGCAGGGCCCTCTGTGTCACGGACCTTGCAGACCTCACGTAACTGAATTCCTCCCTGCGGTCAGCCTGGCCCCAGCTCTGCGTCCGGGCGTGAGACTGGACTGTCCCCGGTCAGGATGATTAATGCACATTTGTCATCCCGCCCTTAGATCAGAACAAGTTAGAATAAGTCAGAAGTAAAAACCAAACAATAAAAAAACCAAAAACCATATGTACCATGAAGGCGAGCTGTTTGTCAAAGATGCTGAAATAGGTGGATGGCCAGGTGGGGAAACAGAGGCCCTGCCTCCAGCCGGGAGGGTGCAGGCGGCAGGGAGGCGGTGGCCGGAGGGCCCACGTGGGCACAGTCCCCTGAGCGTCCATCTCCTGCTGGACGTTGGCGGCTGTAGGCAGAGCTCAGCCAGCCTCACCTGGAGAGGCTGAGGTCGGGAGGGCAGCACTGTTCGCACGAGTGCTTCCTGGAGCGGCAGGTGTCTCTGCGGGTCCTCGGGACCAGCGTGACTCAGCTCCCGCCCGCTGGTGACTCCTCCCATTCCTTCTTCTAGCTTTTCACAGCCCAGGCTGAGGGAATAAGCAGCTTATCAGCATAGCCTGGGTGCATTTTTGCTTTGCCAGCTGGGCTGTGCGGATAATGCGGCCAGCTGCACGCCAACAATGTGTGCAAACAATGTGCAAATGAACACTGTGGCATCAGGACAGTGCGGGCGCCCCAGTCGGAGGCCCAGCATTGCAGATGTGACAGTGACGAGAGACAGAAATGCAGCCTGGCCCTCGGGGGACGGTCCTGCAGTGGGTCCAGAGTGGAGAACACTGGTCCCGGACGGGGTGAGCGCCCGCGTGGAGGACACTCCCCAGGCCCTGGAATAAAGCTGCGGGGGCTGGGGTTCACCTTTTAGGGAAACAGCACTGTGGCTCGTTCCGTTCATTAGCAGAGGTGAGGAGTGCAGCCTGCAGCCTGGGGACGAGGGAACCACAGGGTGGCTGTCAGTTGTTCAGCAAGGGCTTCACCTCTTAGCCAGCAGACTGCTCGGCTGTGTGTGTCTGTGCGGCTGGATAATATACACGTATGTAACTATAACACACACGATACAGATACGTGTACCCACGGATGAGACAGTCTGTCCTCACGCAGGAGACCATCATGCTAGACTTTATTCTTCAGAGCAGCTTTAGGTTCACAGAAACCTGGGAAGAAGGTTCAGAGGGCTCAGGCACAGCCCCTGGCGGCACGCTTCCCAGTCATCAGCGCCCCCGCCGGACGGAGTGTCTGTTACAGCTGATAAGCCACGTCCTGTCTGGACGCGTCCTCACCACCGAGTCCACGGCTGGCTGTGTCCACTCGTGCTGTCGTGCATTCTGCGGGCACAGACACGTGTGATGAGAAGGACCCACCGTGATGGTGTTACCGGAGTGGCTGCCCGGCTCTGAAACCCTCTTGCCACCTGTCCATCCCCCAGCAACCCCCGGCCGCCACTGACTTTCTTTACTGTCTCTGTGGTTCCATCTTTTCAGAATGTCGCAGAGTTGGCATCGAGCATCATAGGCCTTTCAGATCCAGTCCTTTCGCTCAGTGAACGTGAATATAAAGTGCCTCCATGTCTCCTCATGGGCAGGCAGCTCCTTTCTTTTTAGTGCTGAATAACATTCTATTATTATGTCTGGAATGTTGCACAGTTTACTTTTCCATTCATCTGCTGAAGGACATCTTGGTCGTGTCCAGGGTTTGGCAATTATGAATAAAACTGCAATAAACATCTGTGCGCAGGCTTCTGTGTGAACGTAACTTTGAAGCTCCTTTCGGTAAACACCAGGGGGCATGATTACTGGGTAGCATGGTAAGAGAGCGCTTAGCTCCGTGAAAAGCCACCAAACTGTCTTCCAAGTATCGATGCTGTTTTGCGTTCCCACCAGCCGCGAGCCGGTTCCTGTCCCTCCACGTCCTCGCCAGCGCACGGTGCTGTCAACGTCTGCATTTGGTCCTTCTGATAGGTGAGGAGGCGCCTTGTTGAAACAGTGTCTGTAAACTTAGTGTTAAACGCAGTAGCACTAGAAGAAGACAGGAGATTTACCCACTACTGAATCACACAGTTTGCATTGAAGTCGTTTCGGCTCCCCGAACCTCAGCTCATCAACTGAGGCGAGTACGATGCTGATGCCTGTGCCGGGGGTTTGTCCGGGTAAAATGCGATGACATCAAGGGTTTGGTAAACTGTGAATTGCTAAATAAGAATTAGTTATTACCTGTATCAGAAGCACTGGATGGAATACTAACTAGAAAAAGAATGGAGAGAAGAAAATGTTGGTAAACTAGTGAGTTTGACACCCCAACAAGACACTGACAATATGCCAATTCATTAATTCATTCATAAATAAACATGACACATTTGTGACACACTTGGACCTCAGGACACAACACGGTCGAGGCAGGCGTGACAAGGACAGAAGCCCTCACCAAAGTGGTTGTAAAGGACCGCAGCCGGAAGTAAGAGAGAAATGCTGTGTCATTCAGTTGATAATGTCACTTACCAAATAGCCCACATTCAACCAGCCTCAACGAGAAAGTCAGAGCACCCCGGGCTCTGGGATTAAACTACGGATCTCCGGCAGGTGTCCGACCTCCTTCCCGCAGACGTCAGCGGCTCGAGACCAAAGCGTCACCTCAGTGACTCTTACATTTGCTCAGTACCTGGACAGGCTTCCTCTCCTGCTGGACACGCTGCCCGGGAAGAGCTGCGGCAGGGGCAGCCGTGACTCAGCGTGGCAGGGGCCGGCGCTCCGCACCCAGCGGGGTGGCTCAGAGGCTCGTGCTCGCCCTCCGGCTGGAGTGGAGGACTGGGCCACTGGGCGTCCTGTAAACGATGCAGTCACAGCGAGGGAAAGTGCATCTGTTTGCTTCTCGCAGACAAGTGCAAGTGCATACCTCTTCTCAAGTTCGCGCTGCTCCTCAGAGCGGCAGTGACGCCTCCCCTTCCTCCTGGAGCCTTCAGCTCACCCAGCTACGAGGTCACCACACCACCGGGTTTGATGAGACCTCTTCCCAGGGCTTTGTCGGGTCCAAGATGTTACTCTATTTTATAAGGAAATGCATTTTTTGAATAGGCAGTGGATCGTCCGCGTTTCCCTGGAGGATGTGGCCTGCCCTCACACAGGTCAGGAGGCCCCAGCCGTCTGCAGGGGGACCTGGCGGTGTTGTCTTCTCTTACCTCCAAACATGTGTTAGTAGCCTGCTTGCTCTCAGAGGGGAGCTTCGCGTGCCGACCAGGCCTTCAAGCAGGCAGGCTCGTGGGCTTTCTCTCTGGTTCTTGAACTGGTGCACCCACCACTGTCTAACCCACGGCTGATCCTCCCCGGACGTCCTGCAGGTGCATTTCAGAGGGCGAGTCAGACCCATGAAAGAGAACGGACAAGGACTCACATCAGCTCTGACTCTCAGAACCACGACCAGAATGTTTACCTCAACCCCAAATTTCACTCAGCCCAGCACTCACCTGTTCTGGAAACTTTACCCATCAGAGCATCCAAATGCAGACATGCACATGAGTGCATCACCCTGCCCATCTGCAGATGGTCCTAACTCACCTGTGCGGGTCTAACTCACCTGTGCGGGTCTAACTCACCTGTGTGGGTCTAACTCACCTTCTGTGGGTCCTAACTCACTTCAGTGGGTCTAACTCACCTCTGTGGGTCCTAACTCACCTTCTGTGGGTCCTAACTCACCTTCTGTGGGTCCTAACTCACTTATGTGGGTCCTAACTCACCTGTGTGGGTCTAACTCACCTGTGTGGGTCCTAACTCACTTCTGTGGGTCTAACTCACCTCTGTGGGTCCTAACTCACCTTCTGTGGGTCCTAACTCACTTGTGTGGGCCTAACTCACCTCTGTGGGTCCTAACTCACCTGTGTGGGTCCTAACTCACCTCTGTGGGTCTTAACTCACCTGTGTGGGTCTAACTCACCTGCGTGGGTCCTAACTCACCTGTGTGGGTCTTAACTCACCTGTGTGGGTCTAACTCACCTGTGTGGGTCCTAACTCACTTATGTGGGTCTAACTCACCTGTGTGGGTCTAACTCACCTGTGTGGGTCTTAACTTACCTGTGTGGGTCCTAACTCACCTGTGTGGGTCTAACTCACCTGTGAGGGTCCTAACTCACTTATGTGGGTTTAACTCACCTGTGTGGGTCTAACTCACCTCTGTGGGTCCTAACTCACCTTCTGTGGGTCCTAACTCACGTATGTGGGTCCTAACTCACCTGTGAGGGTCCTAACTCACCTCTGTGGGTCTAACTCACCTGTGAGGGTCCTAACTCACCTCTGTGGGCCTAACTCACCTGTGTGGGTCCTAACTCACTTATGTGGGTCTAACTCACCTGTGTGGGTCTAACTCACCTGTGTGGGTCCTAACTCACCTCTGTGGGTCCTAACTCATCCTCAGACTTCCCTCACCTGCTGTCTCTCAGCAATGACCTTATACGTGCACCAATATTGAGAAAGTGTGGATGCTGTGGGTGACAGGGACGGAGTTACTTACATTCCTTGAGCTTTGGTGTAATACTTCCTAAAATGGGACAATGACACCCCCTTCCCTGGAGGTGGGTACCCCCATTTCTCAGGGACCAGAAATGCCAATGGCCCCCACTTCCTGGGGGGCACAGTGGACCCCAGGAGTTAAAACTGAAGTTGGATTTGTGATTGAGTGGCCAGGGAAAGGCTTTTGGTCCCAAGGAGAAGACGTCCCCATTCCTTTCACCTGAGTCTGTTTCACACTGTTGCCATGTACCCTGTGGGCACTGGGGGACAATGAGGCGAGGGTCAGGGAGCATCCTGGATGAAATGAACCTGAGTCACGTTCCTCTGTCCATTAACCAGCAAGAGGTGCCTCTTAACACGGCACCCAGTATCCTGCAGGGATGAAATTTAGTGCAGGGACTTTCTGGGCTACCCCTTTGCATGTTTAGGGGGGAGGGCTCCATGGTGCTGCTTCTCCAGATTTTGTATTTCAGGCCCCCATCCCAACTCTGCATCTTCTCAGGTGTGCTGACCCTTCACATGGAGACGAGGCACCTGGTCACGTGAGGACCCAGTGATACCAGGCCTGCAAGCGCTTCGGATTGACAGGACCCTGCGCATTCAGGAGGCAGACGGCGCCAGCTGGCTCACCCGGATGCAGCCTTTACGTCCACAGCCCCCCAAGGCTCCCTGTCGTCCTGGCGCTTGAATGCCCTGGGCCTTCACGAGGCTGCCGCTCGAGTCGGGTGTGGGAATGCTGATGAGGATGGATATCAACAGAGTTTTGTGTAAGAGGAAGCCAGTGGGTTTTGTGCAAGTTTAAAGGAAAAAGGACTTGAATGTACAAAAGTCACCAAAACCCAGGCTCATGTTTTACTGCTTTGTTTTCAGGCCCTGTTGCTGCATCACGTGTTTACACGCGATGTCACTGTCAGACTCACCAACTGCAGCAGATTTGGCGACTTGCAGATCACGGAACCCTAGGAGCTGGATGCTAGACACTACCTGGGGGAGGACCGTGCTTCCCGTGAGACGGATACTTCACTGACAGTGTCCGACGGCAGAAACACTCCTGCACAGCCACGCCGGGCACGGCCACGCCGGGCACGGCCTCCTTTGTCGTTTTCTTTGAGGGAAGCATATTTGCAATAAAACTGACACACAAGAATCTGCTTGTGCTGACCACCCGCAAGTCTCCCTTGTCCGTGAGGCTCTGCCCGGTCCGACTCACGGGGCCACATCTCAGTCTTCCAGGTGTCCCCAGGGAGCCAGGCAGAGGCCTCTCACAGGGAAGGGGAAGCTGGTGGCCTGACCCTAGCTGGCACGCCGGCCACGCCCAGGACGCTGTCCACCGCTGGCCGCGGGGTCCAGCACAGGGGACACTTTCCTGATCACTGCGGGTTATTTTAGGGTTTCGTGGAGACGTTTCTTGTGGACGTCACGAGCTCCTTAGGAAGCTGTAATAAACCCTCGTTTGTGCGTGGCTTCTGCGTGTCACACCTCTCGTGACCCCGCCCGTGCAGCCCCACCACAGAGGGAGGCCCCGCTTTCCATGTGCACGGATGAGCAGGCCCTGTGGGCAGCGGGTGTGGTGTCTGCTCCCTCCCCCCAAGAGGCCCTTTTCCTCTCCAGTGCACAGCGTCTGCACTGGTCAGGTTCTCCAGAGAACAGAGCCGGAGGACATGTCCACAGGAGTCAGGGACAAGCAACAGTGGAGGCTGACAAGTCCCCAGACCTGCCGGACGAGCCTGCACACTGGAGGCCACCAGGCAGGAGGAGTTCGTCTACACAGGAAAAGGCTGGCCCTTTTGTTCCTTCAGGTCTTCAACTGATTGCACGAGGCCCACCATGTTGGGAGGCAGCCTGTTTGCTCCGTCTGCAGATTTACATGCTAATCTCATCCAAAGCACCTTCACAGACACACCCAGAAGGATGTTTCATCAAATATCTCGGCATTCGTGGCCCCATCAAGCAGACAAATAAAATCACCCATCTCAGCATCTTAGAACTCTGTCCTTTCTCCTCACAGCAAAGTTGTTTCTGAACAACATGCTCATCATGGGGCCTGATGACTGGGCCCCTCCAGGAATGGCCAGGAGCCCACAGGGTGCCTGGCGTCCTGCTGATGACACTTCAGACTCTCGCTGGCTGGTCACAAGCACCCACAGTGAGCGTCCTGCCTCCCTGCTGCAGGGAAGAAAGGTGACGTCTGTGAGAGGCGAGGGTTGCAGTGGCCACTGTACCGGCATCTGGTCAGGGTCGGCTCCAGCGACTGGGCGCCCCCTCCACTGCTGGACACGCACCTGGGCAGGTGCCGGCTCCGGGGGTGGGAAGGGCTGGAGGGCATGCAGCCAGGTAGGGCCGGGGCTCAGGGCTGCTGAGAAGGCTGGTTTCCCCAGAGAGAAAGGCTGGAGCAGCTCCACAGAGAAGAGGCAGAACTGATGAGCCAAGAGGCGAGGCAACAGATGGACCGAGGCTCCTGGTTCGGCCCCGCCCTGGCTGTCCTCCCGCCCTCTCCGACTGCATGGCTCCTTCAAGTAAGTTCCTGTTTCTGCTTCAACTCGCCGGTGGGAGCTCTGCTCTAGACCAGCAAATAGACAGTGATGGAAAGACCCCCGCCCGCCTTGCTGGCGCTCCCCGAGGCGGGTCGTTGCCGCCCTCGGCGAGCTGGGTTTCCACGTGCCTAAGCTCCGACAGCCGAGCTCCACGCCAGGCTGTGGGCCCCGCCCCCTCCCCGAGGGGAGGCACTCCGGGACTGGTCCTCTCCTTTTCTGTCACCGCACAAATCATGCTGAGGCTGTTTACTCGCATCTCTGAGCCTGCAGGAGCAGAAGCCCAGTGCACATCCCGGGAGGGCTGCGTTTGCACCCAGAGCAGCCCCGCGCCTGTCTGCGGTCCCACACGGGCGTCAGCTTCGTCTTACGGGGAGGAGCAGGCTCAGGACACAATTTCCTCATCCCCTCCCGGTGGAATGTTCCAGGGCTGGATTTTCCAAAGCCTGGGGTCCTACCACCCACCCCCAGGCCCACCAAACCTCCGTGGCAGCCGCCGCCTTCCAGGACCGACCCACGCCTGCGGAAGAAGGTGACAAACACCCGGTCATGTTCGTCTGAGAGCGCTGACTCTGAGGACTTCGTAGGTCAGGTATGAGCAAAGAGAAGTGACCTTGCTTTAGAAAACGCAGTGTCTCAGATCTTCAGAGGGTTTCCATCAATATTCAAGCCTGATTCTTCCAGGACGTAACACAATTACCACGGTGAGGAGACAGTGAATCACCCAGCTGACTCACCTACTGACTTCAAGCAAAAGTCGGAAATTGAATTTTAATGTGTTATCGGTGAGGCCACTTGCTCAGGGGCCAGAGTGTGAACCTGAAACCCAGTCACAGGCTTCGGCAGGACGGCCTCCGCGCCTGGGGCTGCGCTGGGACCCCGCTCCTGGGGGCGCCACGCCGCCCTGCCCAGCTCCCTGACTCGGGCCAGAGGCAGAGCCACGGCCTCTCGTGAACGAGACTCCGGGAAAACGAGGCTCTTCTTCCGAGGCTGCTTCCGAGGCAGCCTGCGGTACTGCAGCTTCACGACGACAGCTGCTGCGAATCTGCTCCTCACGGGGCTTTCTTACTCTTGCCGACGACGCTAGGGCTTCACATGAAACCCACAAAACATGGGAGAAGATTGGCGTCTTTAAAGTGATCGAGTCTTTCAATTCAGTTAGGTCTTCAATTCCTTTCCATGACATTTTCTGGATTTTTGCCTGAAAGTCTCACGGTCTTTTGCCCAACGTGTCACTATTTGACACTGCAAGTCACTGTAAAGGTATCTTTTGAGGCCTGTTTTCTGACTGCTTGTTGCTGGTAGGCAGAGATAAAACGTTTCTGAGTGCGGGTCTTTATCCAATGTCTTGCCAAATTCAGTGACTGATTTTTAAACTTCTCTGTTTACTATATTGGGTTTTCTACATACATAATCAGGGCTCCTACACTTAAGGGTGGACGTATGTTTTCCTTTCCAGCCCTCGTGTATTATTCCTTATTCTTGTCTCCGTCCCCGCTGGTTAAATGCCAGCAGTGACAGGGTTTCTTGCCTCCTCCCTGACCTCGCGAGCGAGGGAGGCCCACCCCCTGCAGGTTCGCACACAGCCGCCTGCAGGCTGAGAAGGGGCCTTCTCTTCCCAGTTTGCCGAGTCTTTTCCGCTGATGTTGTGCGTTCTGTGTGTGTGTGTGTGTGTGCGCGTGTGTGCGCGCGCGTGTGTGTGCACGGCGTTTCATCGAGGACGGTCTTCTGCGTCAGCTGCTGGGATTCCTCTTTGCTCGGCTGCTGCGGTGACCTGGCTGGTTGGCCTCGGGACGCCCACCGCTTCCTCTCCTTGCTGAGTTCTTGCTGCCTTTTCTGTTAGGTACTCGAGATGTGTTTTTAAACCAGACAGTACAACTGAGGATTTGTCCGTTACGTTTTGTTGTTTTCCCCAGCTTCGCTGAGGTGTAATCGACAAGAGCTGTACATTTTTAAGGAACGCACTGTGGTGTTTTGACGTCCGTACACTCTGTGAAGCGGTTCCCACGGTCAAGCTAACTCACTCACCGTCACCTCTCACAGTTACCGTTTTTTCACTTGTTGGTGTGGTGAGAACACAAGATCTACTCTGTCAGTAAACGTCAAGTACACGAAACAGTTATTAGCTCCAGGCACTGTGCTGTGCCTGTGATGTGCCCAGAACGAACTCGCTTAATAACTGAGCTTGTCCCCTCTGAGTCACGTCCCCGCCCTCAGGCCCTGGTCACCGCTTACTGCAGGCTTCCCGTTTCCTGCCCAAACTCTCACGGCAGTCTGATCCTTGTGCGTACTGTCACAGATACGGTAAAGTCTGTGTCTGACGGGCCCCTCGGGTCTGACTTCTGTTTTCCTCTGTGCTCCTTGGATGCAGGGACGTTTTTGATTGAATGCTGGACATTTCATGTAATAATCTTAGGCATAATTTGAGGCTCTGGCTGCTTTATTCCTTCACAATAATTTAAGTTTTCTTCTGACATAGCCTGGTCTAAAGGGACAGATGACTTTACGACAATCGGGGAAGGAAAAGTTGGGGACGTTCTCTATTTCCTGTTTTTCCTTGTTTCTGGGATGTGGAAATTTGGGCCTCGACTGTGTTCCTGTGTCCCTGCTCCAGGATGAAACGGAAACCTAACGACTGTCCCTCTGTCCTCTGAGGCTTCCGAACCTCCAGCATGGTTTCTGGTTTCTCATCATCAGACTCGCCTCCAGGGGAAAACCACCCTCAGACTCTCGCCGTCCCCGGGCCCCTCCCCCGGCCCGGCCGTGGATGTCCTCAGCCCACAGCCTCCAGGGCGCTCGGCCACCTGCTTCAGGTGCAGCCGCCGCTGCCGGTGGGGCCCCGGTCCACACACGACTTTCCTCCTCCTCTGGGCTGGCGACACCTCTGCCTCACTTGAGACCTGGGTCCTGGGCTCTGTGGGCTTGGCTGTCCTCCTGGAACGTCCCCCGAAAACCACAGGAGAGTCCAGTGCCTGAGCTTGGGTGTACGCTTCTCTCTCAGATTTAAGGACCTACTGTTGGAAAACCACACAGGTCTCAGGGTGAGGCAGGAAGCGTGCAGGGGCCCTGGTCCTGCCCTTCTTGGGGTGAACAGGAGACAGGCCCCGGGGTGTCAGGGTGGCCTCCGCTCCGCCTGCGCCGGGCTGACAGCAGAGGGCGTTGAAGCGTCGTCCCCGGAGTTCCCAGGGGCCCGGGGAATATGTTATCCCTCAAAATGGTTGGTTGGAATTGCATTTCTAAGGGATTTTACATTCTGTCTGAACTTTTACAGAGGCGGCGTTAGGTCCCCGTGGGACTGGCCGTGTCTCTGCGGGGCGGCGCTCAGGGCAAGCCCCTCCCTTAGCTGATTACCTGGCGCAGGGGCGTTAAGGCGTCACTGATGCCACGGTGGAGACCAGACGACCAATACTGAATGAGGTTTCACTTCAACTCGGAGAGAAATGGGCTCTCTCTCCACACCAGAGCAGGCACTGCCACACCTTCAGGGCCGCGGGTGACAAGGAGCTGCACTGTTTAGGGCGTGTGGTTCCAGGAGGCAGAGAACCAGCTGTGGCACAGGGCCATTCTCTGAGCCTGACGCAGGGCCGATGACCATCCAAAGCTAGTAGGATGTCCGGCTGGTCAGGGACGGGCGGGTGGCCCGCGGACGGTGGGACAGTATGTTTGCAGCATTGGAGGAGGGGAGAGGGAGGGAAGGACCCACATCCTTCTGTCGAAGGAAGGGTTGAGCCTTGTGGGCTTTGGGCTCAGTGGTTCCTGGAGAAGCTGACTGTGAGATGGACATCACTGTTCAGGAGGGTCAGTGAGGGGCTCTGAAGACCCCCGTCTGCCTGCGGGAGGAACAAGGAAGGACAGGGCCCAGGGAGAGGTCAGCCCCATGGGCCAGACAGGGGCTCCAAAGCTGAAGGCCCTTCAGACCCGTCCAGGCTCAGGAGGAGGCCCGGGTCGCTGCAGTGTGGGCTGCCGGGAGTGGGGCCAGACGCAGCCTCGGCGCTGTGCAGGGGCGGCTGGGGGAGCACCCAGTCCTGCACGCACACGGCCGGACCCCTTGTCCTCACGTGGGCTCCGGGGCCTCTCTCCCCTGGCTGGTGGGGGGAAGGGAAGGCTGCTTCCACGGCTGCAGCCCTGGGGCCGCTTGGGTCTCAGGCCCACATGGGGACCACGAGCACCTGCCCCACCTTCCACCGCGGGTCCCTTGCCCTCAGCTGTCACCTGCGCCAGCCGTGGGGCGTGACCTGGGCCTTGTCCCCGAGGGGCAGACACCTGCTGACCACGCCGTCCTCGGCCAGCTGTTGCCCAGTCCCCTGGCCGTCCAGCTGTCTGGTGCTCCTCCCTGCCCCTCCTCTGACCTCTGCCAGTTGTCCCGTCATGGGGACCTGGGCCAGTGGCACCACAGCCCTGGTTCCCCGGCTCTCTTGGTGCTGCTGGAACCACCATAGCCCTGGAGCCAGGGCCCTCGGTTGCCAGAGCCGGCTCTGCAGGGCTGGACACACGGCCCCGCCGGCGACGCGGAGGATGGACAGCGGACTCCCCAGCTTCCCAAGCACGTTGCCCACACCCTCTGGGGCTGCCGCGGGGACACAGAGAAGGGGCAGCTGAGGGACTGAGGGGCTCGCTGCACTCCCCGACCCCTCAGCTCTGACCTTCACCGTGTCGCTTGGCCTGGCAGCTTCCAGGAGGCATGGAGGTGGGACCAGCAGGTCCCCTCACCACCTTTGCTCTGAAGTTGATCCCTTTGACTGGTGGTTGATGGGATGGGTACAGCTTTCTGCACACAGTCAGGCTGATTCTGGCTAAGGCCTCGGGCAGCCAGCACCTGCACACACGTCTGTGTCCAAACGCAGCGGGGCCCTCAGGGAAAGGGCCGCAGTGCAGCCCCTGGGACCCTCATGGCTTCTCTTCCTGTGGGTGTGATGTCATCAGTGCCGCGTGTGTGGGGACGTCCAGCTGGCTGGGCACTCGGGGCTGCAATGCGGCAGAGTGAGCTGGCGTCCCAGTTCTGAGGCCCAGCTATAAATACATACTGTTTTCTGCTCCGAGTGAAATGAAGACCCTCTCTGTGTGCCTCTGCTGACGAGGGTGGAGACACGCTTCCAGAGGCCAGTGGCCGCAGGTGCCCCGCCTGGGCCCTTGTCACGCCGCCCTGGAAAGCAGGTCACATCGGAGACGGGCAGCAAGGGAGGGTCTCGTGTCCTCCCTCACGTGTGAAAGTTCTATTTATTTCTTTGTTCAGTTGGTTTTCTTTTCTGGCCGGTTTCGTAGTCACTGAAACAGACGCACCCCTCAGGGGCCGCGGCGTTCCTTCGGGGCAGGGCCGGCACTCGTGGGACCAGGACCAGGGTCGTGGGGTCCCCCACCTGCGCACACACGTGGTGCCCCCACGGGTGTGAGGACGTGCGCCCCGTGGTCTGAATGTCTATTTTCCGCTTTCTTAGGGCTGTAGGTGTGTCAGAGGCACAGGGACGGGACCTGCAGGAGGGAAGGAAGTCTCAGCAGACGCTGCAAACCCAGCGGATCCAGTGCTTGGTCCACAACGAGCCACCCGCCAAGAGTTTACAGAAGGGCGACCGTCGGATTTGGCAAGAGAATGACAGTCACGGGAATGGAAGCTCTGCTGCAACACGCAGCCTTCTTAAATCCTTGCCACGGAGCTAGCTGAAAAAGTCGCAGGCGTTTCTCATTGACCAGTTTTGACTTTTTGGTTTGTTTGTTTGTTTGTTTGTTTTTTATGGTCAGTTTCCTAGGAGCCTCAGGGACAGGGACTGTCTTTTCAAAATTAAATGTTGTAATTACTCCCAGAGCCAGGGTGGCGGAAAAATCCAGAAACCTGAAGCAAACGTTGGATTTCTGCTGGAAAGGATGAAGCCACATGCCTGCCCCACTGGCACCATGGGGCCCTGAGCCTCCAGGTAAAAACGTGCTTGGGGGAGGCGGCTCGGAGCCGCGCCCAGACGTGCGGATTCCAGGCTCGACTTTTCAAGCAGTTGTGTGATTTGAACGTGTCCCTCAAATTCCTTGAGCTACAGTTTTCTCGTGAAAGTAGAAATATTGAAAAACTCTAGCCTGTCATAACCTCATATAAAGATGAGATGAAGAAGTGTGCTTGAAAGTATTTCAAAGCCCCTGTGTGTGTGCATGTGTGTAGATGTGTACACCTGTGTGTGTTCACATGTGTGTATGTGTGTGCACCTGCGTGTGTGCTCACCTGTGTGCACAGATGTGTGTGCACCTGTGTGTATGTGTACACCTGCGTGCGTGCACCCGTGTGTGCACATGTGTGTATTGTACACCTGTGTGTGTGCACCTTCCTGTGTGTGCACCTGTGTGTGTGTATGTGTACACCTGTGTGTACACCTGTGTGTGTGTGCACCTGCGTGTGAGCACATATGATGTTCGGCTTCTAACCCACTTTAACAAATGGGTCTCCCTAGAGACAGGGAGTTGCCATCACTGCTGCCTCTCCGTCTCCCCAGAGCATGAAATACTCAGAACTTTCATATCGACCAGCCCATCACCGTTTTCTACGCCCAGTGACAGAGGTTAAATGATTGGACGTAATAATACCTTAGATCTTTCATTACCTACAAAGGTTGACATCATTTCTTTATCAGCACATTTTTTTTGCCAAACAAGTGGGCTTATGAATCATTGATCTGCGTGCCGGCTTCTCAGGGCCAGCGCACAACACTGGCAGCTCTGAGACCCACAAACACCCACGACCAACACCTCCAGAATCCTGCAGGCCTGCAGGACCCGGGAAAATCCCCAGCAGGAAAGCTCAGCTCAGCACTCTGCGGAGGAACCACGACCTCCCTTCCTGGCTCCACACTACAGTGCAGAAGCTGCCGGACTCGCGCATACCCCCCCATCGGGAGCTGCCCGGACGCGGTCCCCCCGCGTCACCACGGGCTCCTTCTCCAGGTGGATTTTAGCGTCATGTTGACGCTGCATGCTGACTCCTGTGCCGTCCAGGGGAGCAGGCAGTCCGGACAAAGGGGAGCGAGCAGTACTGACCAGTCCCCTCACTGGAGCCTCCGGGCTCAGCAAAGCACACATTCTCCTCCACTTTGTTTTTCACCTGTTTCTTCACCAGGTCTCACCAATTTGTATGTTTCCCGACTTTCACTAACTTTATTTCTGCCGTACTCCCTGGATGTTTATGACTCACCCAATGCAGCCCATTCATCTTCGGTTTAACACTTCTCACTCGAAGTACACAAACTGGCATCATGCCTGCCAGTTAAACTGGAGCTGAACTCAGGTCGGGCTGTTGTCTGAGGTGGTGGCTGCAGGCTTCTGTGGTCATCTATGTTTGAATTAACCGAATTAAAATTTACATCCAGGTTCCCAGCCACACTAGACAAGTTCCAGGTGCCGGGGCCACAGCCCAGGAACGTCCCCACCACTGGAGAGTTCGGTGGGACAGAGCAGGCGAGAACGTCAGTCAAACTGGGGGCTCGTCTAGTTACCAGCTCTGCGCCCTGCACAGAAAGCAGGAGCAGAGGGGACGCTTTCTAACTCCATCTGTGAGGCCAGCATCACTCTAACACCTGAACCAGAGGAAGACATTGCATGAAAGGAAAACCAGAATCCAGTATCTCTTAAGAACACAGATGCAAAAATCTTCAACAGATACTAGCAAATTGAATCCAACAATGTGTAAAAAGAATCAAACGCCACGGCAAAGCGGGATCCATCCCCGGCATTCCAGGCTGGTTCAACATTCAAAACCCGGTCGGTATAACTCACGGCAGCACAGGCTGTCGGGAACGCCACACAGTCGCGCTAAATGACGCAGCAGACGAGCCTGAGAAAACTCAGCACTTGTCAGGATTCATGAGAAAAACGCTCAGCAAACTGGGCCTGGAGAGAAGGGCCCTCACTCGGCAGAGGACGCCACAAAACCTGCAACTCACATCTCACTCAGTGGTGAGATCCCCAGTCAAGGTCCCAGCCAGCCGTTTTGTGGATATTGACAAACTGATTCTAAACTTCATCTGAAGAGGAAAACCCGGACCAGCCAACACAGTATTGAAGGACAGAGTAACGCTGGAGAACGGACGACACCAACCTCAGGAGCACCACAGGGCCCCCGGCGGCAACGGCGTTGGCAGAAGAATAGACATTCAGATCAACAGAACAGAGCAGAGAGCCCCAGAATGGACCCACGTGAATAAAGTGAGCTTCTTTTGACAAAGAAGAAAAGATCTTTTCATCATGAGATGCGGAACAATTGAATGTCCGCATGGGAATAAAAACTGAGTCTATACACAGACATTACACCTTTCACAAAAATTAACTCAAAATGGATAATGGATAGAAATGTGAGATGCAGTATTATAAACCTTTAAAAAGAAAACAGGAGAAACATTTTGCAGCTTTGGGTGGGGTGATGGTTCTCATGCACGACACCAGAAATGCGAGGAGGTAAGAAGTGCAACCCGAGAAGAAATGCAGGCAGTGACCAGAGACTCCAGCTCTCCTACGTGTGTGTGAACAGCCTCACTGAAGGGGGTGGAAAAGCCCTGACCTCATCTCTTGGAAGGCCGTGGGGTCTCACGGCAAAGGAACGGCACATGAGCCCCACGCGAGGCTACACAGGTTGTGTTCCAGGGAGACCAAGCGGTAACTCTGGTGCCAGGACACACACGCACTGGAAATGCACAACCAGGCTCATGAGTGGTGGGTGGTGGGTGGTGGGTGCTGGGCGCCAGGCACCCCTGCGGCAGTGGACGTCTATGGAGGAGCACGAGAGGGAGGCAGGGGGCCCACATGGTGGTGGATTGGAGCTGGAGACGTCAGTGTGAACTCACGCTTAGTGTAATGTAGACGCAGAGAGTTACATACGGAAATATTTAGTGAAATGTGTCTCTACGTGGGTTAGTGGACACATTTTTCTTGCTCTGCCAGCTGACAGGGTCTAAAAGAAACAACAGCCCAGCTGCAACTTGCACACCCAGCACCAGACCTTGGTTTCTAAGACCATTTCCCAGTGAGAGGAACCAGGGCTGCATGGAGAATCGGCTGATCCTAGGGCAGGCGCGAGAAATGCCTAAGGTGAGCTTCCTTCTGTGCCGGGAAGTAAAGACGAGACCCAGAACATACAAAGACAGCAGTCCACTGACAGGGTGGTGAGGGAGCAGGCCCAGCGGAAGGCTCCGTGGCCAAAGCTGGAGCAATTAGAGCAAGAAAATGAGTGAATTAATGTTGGATTATAATCTGAAGTGTGAGCCCACACTGGAGTGAGCGACTGAATCAGCAGACACGGTGGTGCGGAGGACAGCCCCCCGATGCAGAAAACCCCCAAATAATGCACGTGGATGCTGCCGTCCCAGGAAGGGGAGGGAGTCCCGCCCCTCACGTGAGGCCTGCACCTGCGACTTCCCTCCGAGTCCGGGCGGAGTGAGGGAGGGGCGTCCACGCGGGGAAGGCTGACGATGCTGCTGGAGGCAGGTGCGTGAGGCCAGCAGCAGCGCCCTCAACGCCGCGAGATGGAGACAGCACTTCGCCTCTGCAGCCTTCCTGCTGGGAACCCACAAACTCACCCCTTTCACCAAAGAAGTCATAACACTTTCAATTATGGGTATCCCACAAACTGCCCGACCAGAATTCCTCAGAACTGCCAACGTCCACAGAAAGCAGGAAGGTCTGATAAGCCACCACGTCCAAGAGGAGACCAAGGGGCCATGACAACTGAGTGTCCTGGGTGGGGACCCTGGAGCAGAAAGGGACATCAGGTAAAAACCAAGGGACCTGGAAGGAGCTGCGGGCGTTACTCAGTGGGGGCTCCCAATTGTCACAAACGTGCTGATGGGACAGTTAATAACAGTGCTAACCACCGTGCATAACGTAAGATGGTCACAACAGAGGAGCCTGCGTGCAGGGCCCATGGGGACTCCCTGCACTAAATTTGCTACTTTACCACAAATCTGAAGCTGTTCTACAAACTAAGGTCTACTTTTTTAAAAGATGAAAAGATGATATTGGTAATTCCTCAATTGTATTCAGAGATGTGTTGGCACCTTTCTCTCAGTTGTTGACAGAATAAGAAGAGAAACCTCCAGTGAGGACCCAGAAGACATGAGTAACACTGTTAACAAACTGGACTTAATTTTCACTTACAGACACTCCACTCAGCTGCAAAACACATATTATCTTCAAGTACAAATGAACTTTCTTCAAGGTGTATCATACACTGAGCCATTAGAGCTTCAATAATTGTGAAGGATTGAAAACATACCGAGTAGATATTCTGATTGGACTGGAATTAAATTAGAAGTTAATCACAGTCAGATCCCTAAGAATATCTGGAAACTTGAAACGCATGTCTAGATGAGCAATGATTAAAGAGGAAGCGTGAAAAAAATTAGACATATTTGGAACATAGTGACTATAAACACCCAGCATATGAAAACATGTAGGACTCAGCCGAAGCAGTGCGTGGAGGGAAGCGTGTAATAAAAGAGGAAAGGCTAAACGTTGGTTAGCTAAGCTTCTGCGCTAAGAAACCAAACAAAGAGCAAAGTAACGCCAGTGTAGATGGAAAAAAATAGTAAAAAATAAGAGCAAGAAATTGGTGGAAATGAAAATAGAGAACGTTAACAATGTCAAAAGTTAGTTTTTTAAGTTTGATGAAATTAATAATTCCTTAGCAACACTAATCAAGAAAAAAGAAAGAAAATACAAATTACCAGGATCAGGATGAAAGGTGGGGCAGCACTACAGACCCTACACACGTTAAAGGGAAACGTGGGAATAAATGACCCATATTACAGGTGTGCGTTTGTCAAGGTCAACGAAATGAGCCAATTCCCTTAAAAATACAACTTACCGAAAGTGATGTGAAAAGAGATGGACAATCTGAAAGCTTACACACACTAGAGTAGCTGAACACACGATCAAAAGTCTTCCCAAAAAGAACACCTCAGGGCGTTTGGCCTCATGAGGAATTTTGTGGACCACTCAGGACAGAAAGGTCGGGACACGAGAAGGAAGGGCTGCCTCCCAGCTCCGTCCGTGAGACCCGGGGAGGGGCAGGGGGGGAGTCCGAGGGGCGACGTAGGAGTCCTTTGTCTCGTGTTGGAGGGTGGGCACCGCAGTGGCTCGCTGGGCAGGGCAGTCAGGGTCTCTGCGTTTCACTTTATACGAAGCGCATTTCAGTAAAACTTGAGTGAAGAGTACATCTCACACTGACTCCTTTCCATTTCTGCTTCCAGGGCCTGGAACAGAGCACCACGTTTTGCTGGACTCTCGCTCGCCTCTGCCCTGCTTCCTTTCCTTGGACAACAGCTCCCAGGTGTGGGTCAGGAGCTGCGTGCGGAGGCCGGTCCACAGCCTGCCGGGGGCGGGGCGGGTGCTGGGGGAGGCACACGCCAGGAACACGGTGAGCAGCCCTTTCCAGGCATGACCACCAGCACCTGGGGGCTGCATCCCCGGCCCGCATCCGTGGAGCTCTCTCTCCCTGGGGGGGCTCCTTCCTGATTGGATTACCCAGGTCCTCTCTGGGACAGAGTTCTGGAGTCTTTTCCTGGAAGCCTCCGTATTAGCACTCATGGGCCAGAGAGGTACAGCCCCGCCGTGACTCCTGGTGGCCTGGACACGTCGGTACCAGATTGCAGGCCCCGTGGGGACGAGAACACGCTTCACCGTCCGCTGCCGCCCAGGGCCCAATGCAGCGGGGAGCGCACAGCGGTCCTTGATCTCCCAAATGAACCAGCAACTTGACTTCCGTCCAGCTCCTATGCCACTCTGCCGGCCGCATAGCGCTCTGTGCAGACGCGTGCAAACCCGGCTCGTTCTGCCTTCCCTTTGGATGTGGCTTTCGGGAGCCACCCACCTGCCCTGGGGCTCTGCCTGGGCCACAGCCTGTAACAGCTCTCTCTCCCCTCAGGACAAGTGGCACTGACTCAGTTCAGCTCCATTTGTTACAAGAAATTTGATTTTGAATTTAAAAGAAAGTTTAAAAAAAAGTACCAGCACCCCCTACCCCCATGACTTGCCAAATACGTTACTTCTGGACCTTTCCGAAAGCTTTGTGTGGGCTGTGTGACTAATGAGCTGTTGCTACTAAATTGCAAGCACATTCACATCTCTAAGTCACATGATTTAACCTTTAACTTATTGGCTGGTAGAAACTTAGAGGACGGAGAGTGTAATTTTGCGTATCAGAGAGACACAGCTAACTTGAGAACGTGGAATTCTGACAGAGGAACGTCAGATTTCTCTTCGCTGAACATTTACATGGAAATGATAGCTCTTCACTCATGTCTCAGTTTTCTTAAGGGGAAAGTAAATGATCGTGTTCAGGCTCTCAACCAATCATGTTTTTTCCAACTCAGGCCATTGGCCAAATCAGATAAATTAAGGCAGAAGCAGACGGACGCCAGCCGGCACCTGGAGGACCCGTGGCGCAGAGCCCCCAGGGGGTCACCCGCAAAGGTCCAGGCACGGCCGTCCCGCCCTCCCCGAAGTGGGGGCAGAGCTGGAGCCACGGCTCGCGGGGGAGTTTGGTGAGGAAGGAGGGCCCCAGCCCAGGTACTTACGGGTTTGTGCGATGCTGTCTTGAGTTCCTAATTGAAAACAGACTCAGGCTGGGGGCTCTGTTCTTCCTGCCTCCAGAAAAGCTCACACGTGCGTCGTGTTCAAACGGGATGCCAGCAGCCCCCACCCTGCCCTCTGACTCGGGGCCGGCACTGGGCACACACTTCCTGAAATGCCCCCACAGTCCAGCCTGCACTCCGGACAGAGCCTCCCTGGAAGTGTGAACCCCAGGGGTGGCCTCCTGCCAGCGACACCACCCCCACGCCAGTCGACCTCCTGGAGCGGACACCATCTCCATGGGCGCCGCCTGCTTCGACCCCAAATGTCTGACAGACCCTCCTCGTCAGTCTCGTTCCTGCTGCGCAGCCCTTCCCTCCACAAAAAAGTGAGACAAAACAAACGAAACAGCTGTTCTCAGGGACCCGCTTGCGGCCAGCACATTGTCCAGGCCGCCCGTGAGGAGACCCGCTCCTGTCAAGATAGCACAGGCTCCCCACCACCCTCGCCCGGCGAGTTCCTGATCCCCGAGCCACCTGCAGCCCCTCAAGTCACCAGAGTTCCCTGAATCCTGGGGCTTGGGGCTGCCTGCTGAGTCCTGAGATGCTCAGTCCCCTCTGGGCCTCGGGGACTCCTAGGGAAGCTCCCAGGTCCAGCCAGTGAGGTGCCCCGCCACCCACCAGGCTTTGGCAACACGCACAAGCTCTGATTGTTTCCGGACGTTCTTATCCGTCACCATCGCACCTGAGACCTGAGACCTGAGACCTGGAGGGCTGCCCACACGCAGGTCCTCGTATTTGCAGAGCCCACCCAGACCAGGGTCCCCACTTGGCACTCGAGAAATCTCTGTCGACTCCGGGTGGTTCCAGCCCTCCAGCCCCACACTCACCCTCCCTGCCAGCCTCGCAGTCTTCTCTGTGGTCGGCCGTCAAGAAGCTGTCTTGGATGATAGGGTCTAACTTTTCTAAACTGAATTTGTATTTTAACAAGAGAATCTTTAGCAAAAATCATACACACATGTATCAAAAACAAAAAGCAACATGGCAGAATCTGCTGTCAAAACAACAGCGGCCGAGTCACTGGGAGGAGACGTTGCGGGATTGCACCCACTCACGAGGCCGGCCGTGTCTCAGAGCTGCTTTCTCAAAGGGGATGCCCGTCCCTAAAAACTGGAGAGGTGTTTACTCCCGGCGCAGACCTGCAGAAAGATAGAGATCTTTATTTTGCGAAATAAATCATGAATAGGCTCCAAACTGATGTACCCTGAAAACCCCCTTAATTAAACAATCTGGTCCATTGGATGGTTCTTGGTCCAATGCCAGGTCCACACGGGCGGGAGGCCTAACTGTCCTGAGGCTGAACTTGACCCGAAACGGCCAACACAACACAAACACAGAATCCTGGTTTTGGCTAAACGACTATGCTTTTCAACTGAATCTCAAGCTAAATCTGCCTGCAGAGGCCCCTGATGGGATCTGCACAAGGTGTGGCCGAGTGCACGGGGGACAGATTGTTTGGCACAAAAGCCAACAGTCGACTGAGGGTTAGCACCCTCTCTGCTTTGTTGAAACTCAGGAACGGATGAAAGAACAGGAAGGTTGAGCCCCTGTTCTGCCATGTCTGTGGGGGGACTCGGTGACGTGGGACACAGTGACAACCAGGGGCAGACAGTGTCCCCTGTCCGAGGGACCGGGTGGAAAGCGCGGGGCACTGCCCCCAAGACCCTGTGGAAGACAAAGACGTGGCACCTGACCACACGTGAGCCCTGGTTCCTGCAGGTGACACTCACGTGACTCGGGCGCACGCCCTCTGCCCAGTCACAGGCGGGGGCCCTGCTCTTGCCCCAGCGGACGCCACAATGCTGGGACCTGCAGCCATACTTTCTGGCTCCAGCGACCCTCTCCCAGCACAGACCACCCCCTTTAACCACCCCCAAATGACTTGGTACCGTGCTGCCTGGGGAAAACAGACTTTGTAAACACCGGATTGTTTGCCTTGGTTACAACTAAACGCAGTTGTCAGGTTGCTCCCCTGTTGGTGGGGAAGCCGTCTGACCAGGGCCGGCTGGGGCGTGTGCCTGGAGGCCGCATCTGCACCAAACATGCCTCGGGCTCTGCCCTAGACGCGGACAAACTGGTGGCAGCAGCGACGTCCCAGGACACTCGACCGGGTTCCTCTGACACAGGAGCTGTCAGGGCTGTGTCACCCTCCCCCAGCTCAGGCGACCAGGGCCAAGGCACTCGGAGGTCTGTGGGGAAGGACCTTGCCTCTCTGCCGGCTGGTGCCAAGCTCAGGTGGGGCCAGAGTCGGAGCAGGGTCCCCCAGTGGAGCCAGAGGCCGCTGGGCTCCAGGACTGGCTGGTGGGACGGGGCGGAGTGGGCCGGCTGGTGGGCATCACGTGGTTTGGCATAAGCTCGGGTTCTGGGGGGTGGGGGAGGCTGTAAGCTGATGTCATGGTGCTTGGTCCACGGCTGCCTTCAATTATGCTGATTTCACCCACAAAATTATTCACAGCGTCTAAGCATCCACGTCTCCCCAGTCGTCTTCAGTCACAAGAACATGGTCTCGTGCCAGCCCCTGCTTTCCATTTCTAAAGGAATGAAAATACACTTGGCCTCCACTTACGCAGGTCGCCCAGATGTAGCAAAAGTCTGTGAATCATGTAATTGCTCAGCATTTGGCAAATCGACGCTGAGAGCCTCAGAACGAGGGCTGGACGGGAAGCCTGAGGGGCGGGAGGGGCGACGAAAGTCACGGCAATGGCATGTGGCCCCGACACCGCGTGGGGGCGTCTCCCGCTGCGATGTTCCCTCACCAGTCAAAGGTGAGAAGGCACAGGACTCAGAGCACCCACTGGTGACTCTTGGTTTTAAGGTCGTTGAAAGGGGTGTTTGCATTTGTGCTTTTCTGCGTTAAGGGACGTGTGAATTGCAACAGAACCCAACGTAGAGGGTGAGCTGTGGGCACAGGGGAGAGCTGCTCCAGACGGAGCCTTCAGCCCAAAGGCTGGACTCCCCACGCGGCTAATTCCAATGGATACAGTTCTTTAGAGAAGCGTCTTCCCACGCCCTGTGCTTGGTGGCCGATGTGAAATGTAAACACGTGTGTGTGTTTTCTCTTTTAGCATTAAGTTTCTGCTTTCATATTTTTAAGGAGTATCTTTTTAATATAATAGAACCTTTCGATAAGTGGTGAGCACGCAAACCTCTGTGCTTCTGGAATTCGGAGCGCGTGTGTGATTCCTGCCACCTCCACCCGAGCTGGTCCCTGGGTGTGGGGCGCCACGGTCGAGGGCCCCGACCCGCAGCTGGCCTCTCTCCTCGTTCACCCGGGTCCTGAACCGCCCTCCACCTGACACCTTCATGTATTTGTCAGCGGTTGTCTTGACCTGACTGTGACCCTCACTCTGCCCCTCAGGTTTGTTTTTTCATTTCAAAGCAAAGCAATCTAGTTCCTTCAACCACCCCTGGAAGACAAGGTTCTGAGGACGGGCGTCATCCTGTTGTTTTATGCAGGACGTGAAAACACGTTGCCCAAATTGGACAAAATGCCCCAGGTGTCATTTGCTCCCACAACGGCTGCCTGAGATCACGTGAGGTGTTCCCTGTCGGCTCAGGGTGAATAGACAGCGGCTCCCCGTGTCCCTGCCGTCCTCGGTTTGACTTTCGCATTGGCTGCTGGCCAGAACTTCCATCTTCCCTGTGGCTGCATCTGCCCCGAGCTGCTGCTTCCTGTCCTCCTGGTCTGTGGGACCCGCCGCTGAAGGGCTTTCCCAGTCCGGGAAGACCCTGCCCATCAGACACTCCACCAGGTCAGAGGCCCTGAAAGGCAGGTGTGGTGGCCCCTTGGAGAGGAGCCCAGAACCTGCCTTGTGTCCAAGGTCAAGGTCAAGGTCGCAGTCTTTTGCATTGATCTTCTTCTCATGTGAAGTCTCAACAACCAATAGAAAAATGCTGTGAACAAACCCCACCGGCAGAATCTTCCAGATTTCTTCTTAAAACGTCACAGTCCCCAAAGATCCCTGCAAAATCTGAGCAGAGGCCTTGACCGCGTGCGGCTCCCAGACCCCCGCAGGCCCCCCGCCGAGAGCGGCCACCGCCCTGGCCAGAGTCACCTTCGACCGGGGACGCCCCGTCCCTTCAGCACAGGCTGCCGTTCCCGGACCACTCGTCACCGCCCGGCGTCCTGTGCATGGAAACCACAGCACTTCTGAGCCGGGCTCCTGGCCGTGTGTCTGCCCGGCCGCCACGCCCTTGCCCCCGCAATACTTCCCGTATTTGTCAGTAAGTGTCGCTGAAGCCCTCTCCGCCCCAAGGCTCCCACAAACTCAGTGATACAAGAAAACTGAGGCAGATAAAAAGGCTAAGAGTTTATCTGAGCAAACCTGGTTCTGCTTGGGCAGCTCCAAACCAGAGTGTGTCCGGCTGTGTGTGTCGGGCTGTGTGACCAGCTGCGTGTGCACAGACCGGGTGTGGCAGCCGTGCCCAGGCTCGCTGGGCTTCCGTGGGTCCCAGTGCTGGAGCCGCCTCAGCCCAGGGGCCCGGGGCAGCTAGCACCCACACCGCTGGGGCACACAGTGGGGCTGCGTCGTCAGCGGGATGGCGAGCTCATCTCCAGTCATTGCCGAAGAGGTTTCTGCACAATTCCTTAAGATTAGGACCCGCATCAGCGTCTCACCCCAGCCCCGTGCTGCTGTGTGAGTGAGAAGCCAGCCGGGCCGCGCTGAGCCTGGTCTCCGCCACGTCCCGCAGCACGACGGAGGCTCGGGGTGGGCGCGAGCTCAGCAGATAAACTGATTTTCTACTTCTTAGTTTAGAGGCTTGTTTTCTAAAAAGCAGTCCGGGGGGCAGGGTAGAGCTCAGTGGCAGAGCGCGTGCTTAGCATGCCCGGGTCCCGGATTCAGTCCCAGCACCAGTCCCAGCACCTCCATTAAACCAACAAACAAACAAATTTAACTACCCTTCCAAAAACAGCTACAAAACAGAAACTAAAAAAAAGAGAGAGAGAAATAATAAAAAGCAGTCCACACAATATAGTTAACGTGAGGGAAGCTTTCCAGGTTAAAAGACTGTAGCTCCGCGTGGCTGCACCTCTCTATCCCAGTGACGGTCTTTCCCACCTGGGGGCCCTTGAACCCACTGAGGCGCCGCAGAAACGCTGCCCCGCGTCACGCCGGGCGGGACTGGGCGCCGCCACCCCCGGCAGCGGGGTGCGCCTGAGACGTTGGGCCCAGGAGTGCCTCCTGCTCCCAGATTTACAGGCTGCAGTTTCAGTTCTGAAGGTGTTTCATTTTCAGGAGCCACCTGTCTAAATACTTCATTCTCCTCGAATACACTGAAGATGTGGCAGCTGGAGAAATGGGTGGTGTGGGGGGAGACGCAAGCACACGTGTCGGGAGGGGTCGTGTTTCCTGAAAGCTCTGAGGACTCGTGCGATGCTGAATAAGAAGCTCAAAGCAACTGAGAGACTTTCCATGAGGATCTCGGAGAATTTCAAAATAGTACTTCCTTTGTGTGATGCTAAATAACAATGGAATTGGTGAGTGGGGCCCTTGGGATTTTATCAGTTTTGTCCTGGACAAGCACGGAATGTCCTGTGTGAGGAAACAGCTCTGATGCGATGGCTTTGGTTCCATGTACCTCGTCTACGTGATTTGTGGGGTCTGTGTTCTGCAGCTCTTCAGAAAGAGCGTGTGGGCGTGTGAGGGGTGAGGAGGGGAGGGGGCTGCTCGTGTGCGGCTGCTGGGGGCTCCTTTTCCAGGAGCACCTCTTTCCACGCACAGAGATAACGGCACAGTCTCCATAAGTCAGCTGGTTTGCTTGAGACAAAACTCTCAGTGTTTCCTGGAGAATAAAACCAGCTAACAGCCAGGCAGACTCACGGGAACACCCCACCTGCCAGCTAAGCCCGGAGTCAGGGCTCCCGGCTCAGAGCTCGTGGGACGAGCCCCAGACTCTGCACAGAACCAGGCAGGGAAGAGCCCGCGGACGTCCTCGGTGCAGACCCTGCGTCTCCTCTCAGGGACCTCCCCGTCGGTGGCCCTCAGGGTCCTCCCGCTGTGAGCGCTAGCTGAACACACCAGGGGCGAGCTGAGAGGATTTATACAACGTTCCAGAAAGAATGCTACAGCTGTTTTTTCCAAGAGTCGATATTTTTAAAAGTATGTTGGCTTCTGTTAAAATCAGCTTTTGGACTCTTGCTAGCCAAAGGGAAGGAGCTTGAAAGGATTATTAAAACTGGGGGTGGGTGTGTGTCCAGAGCCCTGGAGGCTGGTGGAGGCTCCAGACATGCTAAGAAGTCAGGTGAGGAAGATGGAGTTTGGACGACAGACATTCACGCAGACCGAGCACCTGCTGGGTGAGAACGGTGGGCGGACCTGCTCCTTGGAGAAGCCACCCCCTCCCCTCATCTCAGCGGTGGCTCCCAAGGCCGGGCTCTGGGCTGAGAGGATAAGCACCATCTGGGGAGAGAATTGCAGAGCGAACTAGCGAGCATAATAAAATGTTTAATGTGATTTAATTATTCTCAAAAACTCAGTTTGATTCAAATTTCTTAAAGTCCTGTGATGTCTAACACACGAGCGTTTTACTTAAACTGCCGTGTTCTCCCGTCATCTTTAGAGCAAGAGGTAGGATTAATAAACAAGTAGAAACTACCTGACTCCCACCACGCTGACAAAACTGAGCCATCAAGACTCAGAGGAGGAGACAGGCACGCCGTGTCACGCCGTGTCAGACGGTGTCACACGGTGTCACACAGAGTTGCACAGGGGCACACAGCTGCACACACCACTGGCCTTAGTTTCAGGATGAAAGAACTTGGACATCCTCTGTGACTTGTTAGCAAAACAAGAAATTATTTAAAATGTAGAAAGGCTATTTGAAACTATGATTCCATCTAAGAAATTAAGTCTCTAAACCCGGCCATGATTTATCCGTCCCCTAAGGAGGCAGCGGCTCGTACCTCCGCACAGTGAGAGCCCTGGGGCTGGGCTGGCCCGGTGACACTAGAGCGCACGGCGCCTCTGTTCTCCCAGCGAGGACTGGACTCTTCCTGAGGCACCTGCAGGCTGTGCATCTTGGCGTGACACTGTTCGCCTCTTGTCGGAAGGCCCGCTGGGATGGTGCCCCTCCAGCTAGGGCCTTCGGGGCGGGCGCAGCAATCATCTCTCTGGTTTCTCTGAGTTCAGTCCGATATCGCTTTAAATCATCAGAAAGAAAGTGACTTTGGACGGCATTACTCAGGCTCCCTGTAGAAATGCTGTCACAGAATTGCAGCTCAACGTGTGCTTTTAGGTTGAGGGCCATTCACACCGAGGAGCAGCATCCGAAGGACGTCTGGACGCCTGTGCCGCAACTCTGCTTGGGCAGAGGCGGATCACACCTTCCTCCCCGAGCCCAGAGCCAGGGCAGCTCAGAAAGGACACGCACCACCTGCCTCTCTCTGCTGCTCCCGATCTCGGCGTGTGTTTAACCCACACACGTCCACGCAGCCCCATCTCTCCGGGCGTGGCTGCGGCTCTGAGGGCTGGAGATCCAGGGGTAAAGACGTCCTTCCTTTGAGGAGCTCGGTGACGTGGGAGCGGAGCAGGGTCAGGAGACCACGATGCTTGAGTCCTCGACTAAAAGGCTCTGGGTGAGAAAACACTTCAAAAAAAAAAAAATCTTCTGATTTAAAAAAAAAAAAAAGCCAAGCTATTTGACCAGACAGGGAGAGGGCAGAGACCGCGGCGAGCTCAGGGCACGGCAGCGGTGGGGCTGCAGGCGAGACAGCAGATGCGAGAGATGCTGTCAGCGAGCTCACACACCAGGACCCGCCCCGAGGAAGGTCAGGGGTCCTGGGGTGAACTTACATGGAGAAATGATCTGACCGTGTATGCGTCTAAAAAGATAATGGTGGCATCGGGGTTAGAAAGGAGGGAGACTGGCGGAGAGCATTCAGCTGGGTGTTAGGGTGACCCAGACAGAGGAGAGCCAAGGCCTCAGACAGAAGATGCGGAAGGTCCCAGGGCAGTCACTTCTCCGTCACACCGGCCGTCTCTTCTGGATAAGAATCTCCTTTCTCCACCACATGTTTCCTTTGAATTGTTGTTCTTCTTTGAACTGTGTGTGTTCATGTCACACACATTTTAAATATAAACCACCTCTGTTGGGAGTGCGAGATTTGCAGACACTACTATATACAAAATAGATGAACAACAAGTTAACACTGCACAGCACAGGGCACCACACGCAGTACCTTGCAGTGACCTGTGACGGAGAAGCACACGACGGCGAATGTGTCTGTGCACGTCTGGCTGGAGCGTTGTGCCGTCACCAGAAGCTGACACAACGCTGTAAACTCGTGGTACCTCAGCTGAAGCAACACATAAACCTCCAGCACTTTTTGGAAATAAGTGTGATGCAGGTAATGAGTTTTATATGAACAGCATCTTCTCTCCCCTTGGTGTCCCAGCAGGTTCCTGGAACAAGCACCGGGAGGCCCTGTGTGTGACGGGACACAGACCAGAAGAGGAGGACCCTCCGCCATCTTCGCAAGCCTGTGCCCCAGTACACGGACATAACCAAAGAAAATGAGATGAATACTCTTTAAACAAGACTCAGTCCGGAAACCGCATGGCGTAGAATCTTAATTGACATTTCTCACGAGGCGCTGAACGTCACTGTAACCTTCCTGTGATGTGCTCTGTGACTGGATGTGAAAACGGGCCTCAGTGACAGAGGAGGCAGTGGGGTCGCCCTGGAGATCTGAGCCAGCCCTGACGTGCAGGAGGGCCCTGTCCACGAGCTTGTCTCCTTCTCTGCTTCCTCAGGTGTCCCCAGGTCACAGCCAGAAGACCCAGGAGATCCCCCCTCGGTGGGTGTGACGGTGGAGTCTGTCAGGGCCCGTCCAACCCCACCGCCCCTCCAGGGCTGGTCTCAGCGTGCTTGTCTCTCTGAAGAGCCAACTCTGCTTTTAAAAATAGAGACAAGGCGGGAGTGAGCTTCCAGAAAATGCTTTTCTGGACATCTTCCCAGCATAGAGCATTTCCCTCTCTTTCTCCGGAGCTGCTTCTCGCCATGCAGATGTTTCCAGGAAGGGCTGACCCACAGAGGGTGAGAGCAGGTGTGGGTCTAGTGCTGAGATGGGAGGCGCCCCGCCACCCACCCCGGAAAACGCACCTCCCCCTCTGCGAGGAGCTGCACCACCAGCGCCAGGTGTGTGATGTCACCTTCCCTGGAGGCGCCTGTTAAAATGGCGAGCAGCCTTCTCCTCTGTGGCCAGTTTCACTGAGATGTGACTGACGCGCGTCCCTGTGCAGGTTTGAGGGGCACAGCGTGACAGTCTCACCCTCGCGTCTGCGGAACGATCACCACGGTGGGTTTAATCATCACCCACTGTCTTGTATCCACACGATGAAAGGGAAGAAGCAAGAACTCTCTGTGATGGGAACTCTCGGGAACCCTTTGGCCTTACTCTCCAGACACTTCCACAGAAGCTGATGTTTTGGGCCAGTTGTGGAGGTGGGGAGACAGAAGGCTGGCAGCAGAGGCCCTGAGATCTGAGACCCTGAGAACGTGACTCAGGAAGGGGACACGGACACACTGCCCACAGCGCCCGCCGGCGCCAGGCCCCAGGGCCCTCCCATCAGGCACGCGCAGGCAGAGGGGAAGAGCTGGGCAGGCAGGCGGTCCAGGTGGGGGCAGAGCCATGTGGTGTGTCTCCCTCCAGAGCACAGTCATGTGACCAGGTGCAGGTCAGCCACGGTGCCGGGGGGTGCGGGGCAACGTCACGGCCACTCCCCCAGGGTCCCCTAAATGCTGAGTGTCCCGGGTCAGCCCCGAGTCTGCTCCGACTAGTCTTGTAGCCAGTGTGACTCGCTCCAAGGCCAGTCACCCCGTCCCTAAGGCTTCACTCCTGAGTCCCAGACTTGGACACCCCCATCCTGACCTCCATCCCTCTCAGACACCTGGCAAGTGTGTTAAAGTGCCCAGAAACACCTGTGTTCCGGGGGCCCCGCAGGACCCGAGGGTGCAGGCCAGGACCCCGGCCCGGCCCCGCTTCCCCTCGCGGGGGCGCCACGCGGGCTGTGAGAGGCGCTGGTGCAGGAGCGTCCCATCAGCCCTGTCCCAGCCGCGACCACCCTGAGTGCTGCAGACCCTGTCACACGCCGAGTGTCTCGGGGCTGTGCCCCGCGTGGTCCTCCTGCCCCAGGCCCACCTGGCTCGCCGCCTGGGGGTGGTGACACTGCGCAAGTCCATGACTAAGGCCCTGGCGGGGAAGGCCAGTGTCCTGCCTCCGGAAGAGTCCCCTTCTCCGGGAAAAGAAGGTCTGCTTCAGGGCGTTCGCCTGGGTCCCGTCAGCAGCGCGGTGCTCACCAGGTGGACGTGCCGCACACCGCGAGGGGAGCGGCAGCAAAGACGCGGGAGCGGGCACCCGGCAAGGAACTGGCCGGTGAGTGAGACAGCAGGCAGTTCCTCCTAAAGTTTTAAAAACTTGTCTCATACTGTGAGTCACGATTTTAAAACTTAAAAAAAAATCACTTTAAAGGACTACATTACATAAATTCTTGAAAAATTTCTTTATTTAAGAATAGCTCTTGAAAAAGCTATTAAAACGTTTTCCTGCAGTTTGTATACATACATATCTAATTTTACATGTATTTTAATTATGTTGCACATCTGTGTCTCAACGGCTCTTGTTTAGTGAACATCCCTCCCAGCTTCTCAAGGGAACTTCTTCTGTGTGTCAGTCACTCTGGGGTTGTGAACACAGTTATGATGAGGAAGGAAAATGATGGGATTTAAAAGAAAGTTTGAAAAGAAGAAGCAGGTTTTTTTAATAGTGTAGTTGTTTTTCCATCTTGTCATTCTTCCACTTTTTCCGCCACCATAAATTTATCTATTTTCTTCAGTAAATTCTTTCCTCTTTTCTTGATCTCTACCAATAAATTTTTCTTTTCTTAACTAAAAAAAGTAAGGACTACTCAGGGTTTCTTTTCAAAATAAGTACAATTTCAATTTTAGAACAGGAACAAGCTAGAAAGAAAGACATTCCACCAAAGGGCTGTCAGACGACACAGCCGGGACCGTTCTGGAGCTTGTGGACCCCTTGGGCCCCTGGCTCTTCCAGGCTGGGTTCGGGCATTGGAATCTGCTCTAGAAGTATCATGAGACTCACTGTCGTTCGCTCACTCACTCGCTCAGTTTTTTCACATGTCAAACCCTACTTCCTCCTCTGAGCTGCTATAAATTGAAAATTCTGACTGGAAAGCATTTTTCTTGTCCTCCTAAGAGCATAAACTCACTCAGCAACTCTGAAGGACTCTCTTCTAGGGTGAGAACAAAACATGTCACAGCACCAAGAAAACACGCTGTAGTGATTCCCCAGCTTCCTCTCGTGGTCGCTTTGTGGCGTCTTGTGCTGATCCGTGTAGATCTAGCTCGCTGTTAACACTGGATGCTGTGAATTCAGCATCATTTAACTTATTTGCGTTATCCTGTTGCAATCGCGCGTCATTATTGAATAACTGACAGGAGCATGGAAAGGGTGTTATTAATGAGTGTTCGCCTTCTTGTAAGTTAGCAGCAGCCCACGAGGGAAGCAGGACCAGGAAGCTGTGTAGCAGGAGCGAGGAGGCAGCGAGGAGGCAGCGGGCCTGCGGGCACTGAGCACCCTCCCGGGTGGGCCCACTCCCTTCCCTGACGGCCGCGAGCCACCTGGCTCCAGGCACGTGGACCTGACAGGAGCGTGGTGGGGGCGGGCTGCAACCAGACCTGTCAGCGTGGGGTGACGTGGACCCAGGGAGGAGGGAGGACCCCGTGTGTGCAGGGTCCCACAGCTCGGCACATGGGATGTGGGTCTGGCTCCACGTGCCACGGCTTCACTGGGGAAGGGGCCCGGGATGAGGTGCTCGTCAGATGCCGAATCTTTAAAGCAGCTCGCTGAGGGGTTTCTGTTGCTGTTCCGCGTGTGGAGACACGGCGATGCAGAGGATTCATGGCTTACGTCCCGCAGGTAACATACGTGGGGGGGGGACACAGCTGCTGTGCTGGGTGGGATCTCCATCAGGGGGCAGCCCCGGGGACGGGGCCTTGACCAGACAGCCACGTGTGTCTGACCTGGGCTCTGTCCCGACTGCGTGTCGCTGCGTGTCAGGGTGGGCGTCCAGGAGGACATGCCGGGGCTCCAGCCCGCGGTGTCTGCTCCCTTTCCTCCAGGACGGTGGCCTCGCTACTGAGTGTGCGCGTGGGTGTAGGAGAAACCCCGGGTTTCAGCTCCTGCCCCAGAACGGAGTCTCTTCCCCACCTCCACTGCAGAGCCAAGTGTGCTTTGTGCCTGGACAGGCGATTAACTGGACTCTCACGAGAGTGACTGATTCTTCCTAAGAATTTGGCAGCCACCACAAACTCTTTTTACAATCAGTTTCCTTCTTTGTGTATATCTGCAGAATGAGCCTAAATAAATTGCCGATTTGGGGTCCAGTTCAATAAATAACTAAGCAGGTGACAGGAAGGAATACCCCTAATTCATGAGCCCCCGGCTTTCGTCCAAGTTCTGAGCGTCACCTGCTGTGTAGTAAGTTTTTCATTTCCTGTTACTTTGTTCCATTAAAGAAACTCCGAATATTACATTAACTCATTGTGACATTTTTTTAATGATAGAAGAAAACCTTTAGTAGAAAATAAAACCGTTTATTATAAACAAGGCTAGAACATCCTGGGAAGAAAAGCTGAGGACTCAGTGAGAAAGTTGCTCTCAGAACACTCACAGACCTTCCCTGAGGGTGAAGCATATGCTGGAGACGTGGGAGGCGTGGACCCAGGAGCGCGGGGTGCCCGTGTGCCTTTCCGGGGCTCACGGAGGGGGTGGACCCACAGAGGCACACACGATGGACGGTAAGTACTGTGCTCGGAGGACGGCGGGGAGCCCTCGGGGCTGTGCAGCTCAGGCTGTCCCTGCGTTGTCGTGTCCACACGATGGAAGGGTCTGCAGCTGAGAGACAGAGCAGTAAGAAGTCCAGGGGTCTCCGGAGATGACTTTCAACCTTGACTGTGAGGAATATGACTGAGCAACTCAGGTGAAAAGGAGCTTGTAGGATATTATATCCACAAAGACCCCCCAGGTGAGACAGAGTGACAGCTTCGGGCAAACAGCCCTGAGCATTCTCACTTTAAGGCAATCAAGGTGAACACTGACACATGCTGAGGACAGTGAGCTTTGCAGCAAATTCAGGGTGTGCGCAAAACCACCTGCTGTGATGGCTGAACATAGGGCGTCAATAATTCCTGTAAACCGTGCAAGTAAGGAAAAGTGAATGGGGGGGAGTCTGCAGTGGAAGGCAGAGCGTGGGATAACCAAGACCACGCAGTCACGTGGAAAATTGGCACGAACAAGGCTTTGCTAAGAAATAAGCCAAAATGTCTGCTCAGCGAAGCGTCCCTGCCCCACGGTGCTCCAAGCCCCCAACTCCGACGTGGGCTCAGCCCCCGACCCCCCGTGCCTCTACCCGGGGGGTTTTACACAGGCACGCACAAACACATCTTCTTTTCCATTTCTTTGCACATTTTGGCCCACTTCTGGCCCCTTCTTACTGCTCCGTCTCACAGCTGCAGCCTGTTCCATCGCGTGGCCACCACGTCGACTTCTCTCCAAGGCAGGGACACAGGTTGTTGTCAACACTTTGCAGCTTCAGCGAGGCCATGGGTGCCTGGTGCACTTGCATCTGTATGTTGGAGACGTGTCTCCTAGAAAAGAAATTGCTGAATCCAAGCACAAACGCGTATGCAGAGTTGACGATCGCTGCCGAGCATCCGAGGCTCTCCTCCCACGGGCGGGGCCTGTAGGCCTCACTGGTCACGTCTCGACGGTCCTGCACGTGCGCTCGGGTTCAGCCCAGTTACTTGGGTGAGACGCGGCAGCCCGCACAAACTTAACTTGCATTTCTCAAATCATGAGCGAGCTTGGACATCCTTCCGTGTCTTTCAATAACGTCTTTATTGAAATGCAGTCCATACACTACAAAATCCACCCTTTCAAGACACACAGTTTGGGTGTGGCATTTCGTCTGTTCTGAGCATTCACACCAGGCCGCCCGCACCGCTGACCCACGAGCCCTCACTCTCACCCCTTCCTCCTGCAGACCCCGGCCGCACTAACGCGCCTTCTGTCTCTGCAGTCACCTCTTCTGGGAGTCTAGCGTGAGCCGGCCCGTACAACCTTTTGTGGTTTTGGACTTTGCGATCTTTCCCGTCAGGCCTCTCACTCGCATGTTCTTGCCCGTGCCGCCGTGGGCACGAGCACATCCTTCCTTCACTGTGGGACAGTCGGCCCTTGTGTGGCTGCAGCTCACTGTTCCGGTCCGCTCATCGCTGGATGGACATGTGGGTTGTCTTCCGTTTGAGATGTCATGAATGAAGCTTGCACGTGTTTGTGGATGTGCGTTTTCAATTCTGAGCATGTACCTCGGAGGGGAAATGTTGGGTCGCTAGTAACTCTATGTTTACCATTTTTAGAAAATGCCAGACTCGAGCTGATCTCTGAACTGATGGCACCATTCCACATTCCCACAAGCAATTCCTCTGCGTCTTTGCCAGTGCATGTGTCTGCCTCTTTGTCTCCGTCATCCTAGTGTTTTGATGTGAGTTCCCCTGATGCCCAGGGGTGCTGAGCAGCTGTTCATGTGCTCACGGGCTCTCTGTGCGCCATCTTTGGAGCGACGTCTGCCCAAGCCCTCCGCCTGTTTTTATTAGAGGCTGTCGGTCTTTTCTTGTTCATTTGCAGATGTTATTCCCATAATCTGGACACGATTTACCAGATCTTGCGTCAGATGTGTGCTTTGCAAGTATGTTCTCCCATCTTTTTACGTTCTTCAGATGAAGAACGGATTTTTAAAATTGTGATGGAGTTCTGCTTTAGGGGCACAGACGCCAGCCCAGCTTCCTTCACCTCACCTCTGTGCTGTGTGTGCTGCATGTACACGCACGTGCGTGCGTCCTGGTGTCCGCCGGGTCGGATGCGGATGTCTGTCCTGTCCTCCTCCTCCTGGGTCCTCAGGTTTCATGACCTCTGTCCCTTCTTCCTTCCTTTCGCTCTCAGTTACTGGATGAACTCTGGGGACTGGCCTTCCAGCCTGCTCACAATTACGACTCCCTCTCAGAGATCAGTATACTCGGGGGCAGGGGCTCCCCCTTGGCAATGATTGTTTTTCTGGGTTTTAAGGAAATGGAGTGTAAAGCAGACTTGAAGTAACCTGTTTGCTGTTCCCCCAGAGGTGCCGTGGACCTTCTCCCACAGCCCGAGGCTCCCCACCTGCACTGGGGCCGCGGCAGAGGTGAGAGCAGCACGGAGCACCCTGTGGAGTCCTGGTGGGCGCTGGTTTCGTGTGATGTCAGCCTGCACGTGGGTGGCACCTGCTCGTCCTCGTGAGCAGCCCCTGACTGGCCGCGTGCTGCACAGGCTGCCAGGCTTTCCCTGGAGACATCCGACCGACGGCCGCAGTGTGAGAGCTGTTCCCTGCCTGGCTTCCATCTCTGCCAGCCTCTGTTCAAGAAGGGAGATGCAACCTGAGGCCCACGGATGTGGACCAAGGCTTCCTCGAGGGAAACGCCACGCCCTCGCACCTGTGCATGAACCCTGCTACTGAAACTCATAGCACAGGCGGCTCACTCCACAGCGGAGACTCGGGAATGCTCAGCAAGCGCCGCAGACGGGAGCTCGCAGCAGGGCAGCCAGAAGGCTTTGTTTCTGCTTCCACTGGAATGACCACGTGTTTCCTGTGCTGTGTTCAATCCCTGCGGTGAATCATGCGGACTGAGTTTGGGGGTTAAACCAACCTTGTGTTCTTGGAATAAATCCCTCTTAGACACTGTGTGTAATTATTTTTGTGTGTTGCTGGATGTGGTTTGCCAGCCTTTTTGAGAATGTATGCTTGCTTATTCATCAGGTATACTGAGCTGCTAATATTTTTAAATAAACATGATATATCGCTTTTTAAATTACAATAAAATGTTTAATATTTTTTAATTATAAGAAATTATCAGAGATTAATAGACACTTCATCAAAGAGGGAATATAAATAACCAATGAGCATGTGAAAAATCTGCAATTTCATAAGTAATCTCAGACATTAGATTAAAACAACAACAGAGCATTATACATATTTGTTAGGTCATCAGAAATGCATAAATCAGTGTTGGCTAATGACTCTAGGTAGAGACAATCCTAGGTGTCCTGCTGAAAGTTGCAGTGTGTATTATAAGTGTTAAAAAATATTCTTATTTTTCATTAATAAATTATATAATAAAGATATAAATTGAATAATGATAATGACTAAAAGTAACAAATGATAAACACAAAGATTTATCTATCATGATATTCTGAAATATTGTATCTGTTAGCAAAACATAATTTGAAACAGTGGGAGTTGGTTAAATATACTATGGTTCATACAATGTAACAACAGGCAGCCGACACAAATGATGCTGTAAAAGAATATTTCCTGGCCTGGAGTGTTATCCGCAGCACATTGCTAGGAAGTCATTGTTACAGCAGTGTGCCGTGTTAACAGACTGGATGTGTTGCCCCGAAAGTCGTATGTGGGAGCCCTAATCCCCGGTGTGAGTGTGTCTGGAGAGCGGGTCTGTGAGCAGGTGATGAAGGTTAACGTCCCTGCAGGGGGAGAGACCCCAGAGCCCCCTCCTCCACGTGAGGACACACTGAGAGGGGAGCGCTCTGCCCAGCAGCCAGACTGGCCGGCACCTTGATTCTGGACGTCCGGCCTCCAGAACCGCGAGTCACAACTGTCTGTTGTCTACAAGCCACCCAGTCTGTGGTGTCTGGTTAAGGCAGCCCAAGCCAGCCTATCGTGCAGTGCCAGCCCATTTTCCACTTTCCTGAAACAAAGTCTGTGTGTGTGAGTGTGTGTGTGTGTGTGTGTGTGTGTGTGTGTGTGTGTTTAGAAAAAGAAGGAAACGGTACCACCTGCAATTGCCTCATGATTATAGGGTTACTCCTGAATTATGTTCCGCTTCATCTCTGTATTTTAAACTAGGTGTACATATTTATCAATAAAAACACAATAATTTTTAAACCGGAAGCAGGGAATTAAAAAAAAAATTGCCAAAGTCAGTAGTTCTGAAGAAAAGAATCCAAAGACATCACCTTAACAGCACGCCTGGGGGACGTGAAGATCCATCTCCGGGCCTCTACAGTCTCCTATGGAACTTAACGTCCACAGTAACTTATTGGAGCCAGAATAAATATTCGAAAATTAGAGTTTTAAAATATTTCATTATTTTTAAAAGACATATACATATATAAACATAATTACTGATATAGAAGATTCTGGGGAAGTGTTTTGTAAAGAACAGCAAAGAAATAAGCAAAATACTCACAGAATCAAATTCTTTTTTTTCAGTCATTTTATTTTTTTTCACTTTTTCATTACATGTCACAGGTGTACATTATAGTGATTCACAATTTTAAAGATTTTACTCCATTAATAGTTGTTGTAAAATGTTGGCTGCGTTTGCTGTGTTGTACAATGCATCCCTGTAGCCTATTACATACCTCACGGTTGCACCTCACCCCCCACCCCGTCTGCCTCTCCCTCCTCCCCTCTCGCTAGTTTGTTCTCTACGTCTGTGAGTCTGCTTGGTTTTCGTTACATTCACTAGTTAGATTTTTTTAGATTCCGCATATATGTGATGTCACCCCGTATTTGTCTTTCTCTGTCTGATGTATTCACTTAGCATAATGCCCTTGGGTCCACCCGCGTTGCCGTAAATGGCAAAGTTTCGTTCTTTTCTATGGCTGAGTGGCATGTGTGTGTGTGTGTGTGTGTGTGTGTGTGTGTCTATATATGTGCACACACACACCCCACACCTTCCTTTGTTCATCTGTCGATGGGTGGTTAGGTTGTTTCTGTGTCTCGGCTGCTGTAAATAGTGCTGCTGTGTATGTGTCTCTTTGAATTAGTGCTTGGGTTTTTTTTTTTTGGCTATATACCCAGGAGTGGAATTGCTGAGTCATTTGGTAGTTCTATTTTAAAATGTTGAGAAACCTCCGCATTAGAAGTTTATAGAAAATCAAACTCTTAAAATATCTGATAAACCACTTTCACATAAAATCCATCTGTAAATTTAGAAGGATGATAACTGAAAAGAAACATACGAATACTGGGTTACAACCCCCCAGAAAAAGCCCACTGCTGTAAAGTTATGTTCCTTGATTTAAGGTAGCAACAACTAACTTTCACACTTGCACCTGTATTTAAACATACACACTTACATTTTCTGTTGGTGCACGACGTTAACTCACACCTTCAGGAGGAGCTGGTCCGGTGCCTGCCCCGAGCTCCAGGCGGTCCTCCCGGGGCACAGCTGCTGCACGGGTTCCGGGTTCCTGTAACCGAGACCCATGTCCACGAAAAATCGTGTGTGTCCTTCAGGCTTAAGCTGACTTTTCAGCGTACAATCATGTTCCCATTGAAACAGCGTTCTGATGAACTCATCTATAATTTTTTTAAGCAGAAGAAAGCAAAGGATAACTGAATTTTCACTTCATATTCTTAGCCAGGAAGACCCTTCAAGCAGTCCTATCTTTTTTTCCAGCATATTTCTGTAACATGAAAGGTAGCTGTAGAGAAAGTAATGTCTGCAGCCAGGCAACTATTTTATGATGATTTCTATGTCATTTCAGTCATAACATTTGTGCAAAAATCACTGAAGCCGCACAAACCAAATGCTTCTGAAAAATAAAGGCACATTTGCCAAAAAGTGAGGGAACTAATTAGAAATTCTTTATGTTGTGCTTTGCAAACCCTGAAAAGTCGACGTATCACCCGTGGATCTTTTGGGGGTGCCCCGTGCCCTCTCGGGACTGCGTGTACGTGCCATGTGGCCTTCTCTGGTGCTGAGCAGTCCAGCAACCGCTCCCTGTCACAGGGCCACATCGCCCCATTTCATGCCGAGGTCTACTGCTGACCTGGCCCTGGCCTGTGTCAGGGTTCTGCCGAGCCGTTGTTTCTCTGGCGGAGGCTGGGGTGGCCCCACCAGGGGACTGCACAGCAGGGCCCCCGGCTGCCTCCCCGCTGTCCTTGAGTTGGGAGCGGCTGCCTCCTTGCTGAGCTCCTGCTGACTCTGGGGCTGAACCACCGGCTTTCCATCCAGATCCCCTCTGCCTTACCCTGCCCTCCCTTCCAGTCCCCACAGCCTGAGCTCCCCGGTTCTAGAAGTCAGCCTTCACTTCAGCAGGAAGGTTCAGGGGATGCTTACCGACACGTGTCCCTATCGGCCCAACATTTATCTTGCTTGCTTGGGCTTTCCCAGTCAGCAAGACAGCGGCATTACGTCCCGCCCAACGTTCACACCCACGCACTCGCACACGGCCCGCCCAACGTGAGTTCACCAGGTGCACACACACTGGGCCACTGCAAGTCTCCACCAAGCACTTCACTGCAAACAAAGGAACGTGTGGCCCGTCTGACCGTCTCCGCACGTCTGCCAGTGGCCTTCGTCCCCTTCCTCTTGTGCAGGTGCTGTTCCACGCAGCAGCAGGTCATTTCAGCACGTTAGCACAAGTGGGACCTTCTAAAAGGTATGAAAATGCTACTGAGTCCAAACTCATTCTGCTTGCCACAAGACAGACCAATAAACCAGGAGACAAGGTGTTGGGGAAGGAATAACAACTTCATTCAGAAAGTTAGCAGATCAAGAAGATGGGGGACCAGTGTCCCAAAGAACCATTTCCCCCAAGTCAGAACTCATGCTCGTTTTATACTAAAAAGGGAGGGGGTGCGTGGTTGCTGCAAACAACATGGGGACCACACGCATCCCTGTCTCAGCCTCCTGGGAGCACAAATCACAGGCTCTTTGTGAGGCCTCCCAGGACTCCCCAGAGCATCTGACACTTAGGCCTGCAATGATTTTTAGTCACAGCATCCAAAATTCCCAATCCTAATTTAGTGGAAAGCTACCCAGTTGTCCCCATGCATCTTCAGAGGTTAAAACTAACAAAGTTCATTTTATTTACATATATGTAGCAGAGAGCAGAACTGATTAAAAAAGAAGAGGAAGAAAAAAAAATGTGTATTTAAAATGTAGGATGAAGGCCAGGTCCAGAACCAGGTCCGGAAAGAGCGCTGTCCCCTGCCCCCTGCTCCAGGGGACGCACGTTTGCTGGTCCCTGCCCCCTCTGCACTGCGGACTGTGTCAGGGGCTGGCCGGCAGGCAGTTTTAGACCTTCATCTGGGGTCTTTCTCTCAGGGCTGCGCTTGTTTGCATACATCCTGCATTTACTTAGGTAGTCGCAACTCAAGCAATGCCAGTTTTTTTGAAACAAAGTATTAGTTTTAAAGTTGGTTTAAAAAGTACAGTTGCCACTTTTATTGGGCAGTCATAAGTTAGTAAGATGAGGATTACCAATTTAACAGGTTTCATTTCCCTTAATTTTCCTAAACAGCAGCGGGTGGCAGGGGGAAGAGGGGCTGCACTTGCTGTAAGAGACACACAAGCCCCGCGGAGAGCAGAAACCCCAGGGGACAGGGTGGTGGCTGCCCCAGCCATCCCTGCAGGACACGCCCGCCGGGCACGGGCAGGGATTGAAGCAAGGCTAGAGTTAGAAACATTTCAATTTTGATCAAACTTGTCTTTTCCTAAAATAAGAAAACCAACCCAGTAATTTAAGATGATTTTTTAATCCCAGAAATACTAGTACAAGAAGTTGATTACCCTCGAAGAGTGCTGCAATTGCTTGGGGGTTTTGGTCCCCAGAAATGCCTTATTCACGGACGATGGCGATCAGAGCATCGCTGTCCTTGGGTGAGCGTCCTCAGAGGAGGCGGCGGGAGTGTTCTGTTCAGAGCAAATCCTTCCAAGCCCACAAACCAATCATTCCTTTCAAATGCGCTTGGTGACCGTCACGTAGATTGTCACAAAGAAACACAAAATCTGTGAAGACTGGAAGATTTTGCATCTATTCACAGCCACATGCCCACAAACCCCAAAATACCCACAGTATCAACTTGATTAAGAAGGCGGAGCAGAAGCAAAACAACTTTAAACAAAACCGTTTGACGCAGGAAGTCCCAGTTCGTTAAGCCTCTATTTAGAACCTGTGACTGGGCCTCTGAGCTGAGGATCCGAGCTCTGTGCAGCGACGCCGGCCAAAGTTAGACGGAGCAGCTGTTCCGGCCACGCTCCATTCATGGGAAACCACACAGGGGCTGACTGTCTCTGAATAGCTATGAGATCACTGCGGAGCGTGAACGAAGCAGCAAGACTGTGCGGTAGTCATGTTTTACATTTTGGAGAAATTTTATGTTAAACTAGAAATTTCACTATACTCGTTATCAAGACAAAAGCTAGAAATAGCCTTTAGCAGAGACATTGAAACCCTGGAAAATGAGCTACCACTTTATTTTTTATCCTTTTAACTTCTTGAAAGTTTTTTGGAATATTTACACTTCATATATAAAGATACTTCACATGTAAAGACAAGGAAATCTGGGTTTTTAAAACCCCGGTTTGGAACAGGACAAGGGGAGCATTTAAAGACGGAAGAGGGAAGCCGGACTCTGCGCACAGAAAACGACCACGATGCGAGGAGCCGACGTCTCTGTCGGCCCGACTGTCGCAGTCATTTCACCACGCGCATCAAGTCACCGTGTTGTGCTCCTTAAATACACGTAGTTTTCACTTAAAAACATGCAAATAAGCTTTTTTAAGTTAATGAAAAAGAAGATAGGGAAAGAGTGGGCTTCATATCAGTCTACCTAAACGCTTCGTTTGCCTTAGTACTCAGAGTCATTTCTTAAATGAAACAACTTTTCATCCAATAAGCATGTTAGCCATAGAACAAACACAGAGTGAAATCATCTGCTTCTTACTGGGAATCCCGTGCAGCGGTTCTGAAAAGCCGGTCTGCTGGTCCAGCAGGGTCACATCAGCACGAGGCTGACGGTGGCGGCGTCAGTACTCACCAGGGCTCTCTGGAGGAGCGGTCAATAGGACATATGTTTCCTGCACACACTCACGTGTGCATTTGTGTGTGTACGTGTGTGCGTGAGTTCAGGGCTGGCTCACGTGACGTGGAGGCTGAGGGTCGCAAGGGCTGCAGCCTGAAGGCCTGAGAACCGGAGAGCTGATGGCGTCGGCGCTGGGCCAGGCCCGCCGGCAGGAGCAGCCCACGTCCCAGCCCGCACACCGTCCGGTGGGGGCAGCGTCCCTCACTCCTCCTTTCCCTTCCGTCAGGCCCCCTGAGACTGGACGGCACCCCCCCACGCTGTGGAGGGCAGCCTCCCCCACTCAGTCTGCTGACTGAAACGCGAATCGCATCCAGAAACACCCTCACAGACACACCCAGAACACCTGACCAAATATCTTGGTGCCCTGGAGCCCAGTCAGCTTGGGCAACAGCACGAGCTATCGCAATCAAAATGTAAGTTAATCCTTTTAGCCCAGATCAGCGACAAATTATCTCCTGAGAGCTTCCAAGACTGCCCCACTCCGCTCCCTAGTCCAGCCTTTTGTCCTCTGCCGGCCTCGTTCTCTAGCGCGCGCAGAGAGCCACAGAGATCGGTGGCAGGAGGTCTCGCGGGTCAGACCCCTCACCCAGAGCACCCCCAGGGGCACAGGCAGAGGGGCTGGAAGGCGGGGAGCCGGGAGAGCCTGCCGTGGCTCTCCCGGCTCCCCTGCAGCTGGTCAACTGCTCAGTCACAGTCTCCCCATCCTATGTTGGCGGCAGGCAGGTAAGATGAGCGGTCTACTGTCTTTCTAACTGCAGCCTTGGAACTGGAATCTTGTTGCCAACGCGGAAGGTCCCCTCCTCCCAGAGTGTACTTGACTGACAAGGGCGTTCTTTACCCTGGAGAATCGGGACGCTCAAGCACCAGATTTCAGGAAATGCACCCGCCACCCCCACCATGGGCTGTGAGTTCCTTGAGGGACAGACTCTGCTCGTCTTTGCCCGCCCAGGACGTGCACAGCTTCCTGGCGCGTGAGGCATACGTATTGCATTTGTGTTGAATTAATCTATACGCCTTTGTCATTGAGTCTTTTATATATTTAAGTATCTTAAAATAACTATCTAGTTTTTATTAAATACAAACTAAGTGCCATTTTTTAAGAATATATATATTTTTTGTCTTTCTTTGTATCTACAAGAAAGCCATGAAGGAGACTTGAAAGGGTTACTCTGACTTAGAGAGACACAGGAAGCACTGCCGAGAAGAGACTGAATCCACCCAGCTTTCACCCTCTTTACTTCACTAGATGCAAAAATCAGACTCCTGTGTTTAAAAACGCTCCTATATGTTTGTGATGTATGTTTAGCAAAAAACCCTAAAACTTAGCAAACATACCTGAAAATGGTGAAGATCTTTAGGATAATGCAAGTATTTATAAAATTATAATATCTACACAAAGCAAAAGTCAGTGATGAGCCAGTCCATCTAAAATATCTTTCCAAAGTTGAGAAGTCGATAGACTAATACTAAGAAATATTTTAGAATTTAAATTTTGAAATACTGTCTCTAGAGGGAAAGAGAAAAGATGGCATACTCTTGGGGTCTAATCCAATATGCAGAGAGTTTGGCATTTCCCTTCTCACAATAAAAAATTGAAAATTAACAACTTTGTAGATTCAGTGTAGAACTGAGGTTGCAGGGCCAACAGCCACCTTGGAAACTGAAGAGACAGACAGGTGAAGACAGAGAATCACGGAACAGAAGCCCCGGGAGCCGGCAGCTGCGAGGAAGCCTTAAAGGGGGCTGAGTGGTTCCCGGAGATTCATCTGGACAAGCTTGGGAGATTCAAGTCCCTTTGGGCCAAGCCGTTGGAAGGCCCCAGCTTTTGTGAGTTCTGCCTCCAGGAAGTCCTCCAGGTTCTCAGAATGAAGATCAGAGAAAACTCCCCTCAAGCTTTCGCCATGAGAGGGGAAAACGGCCGGCATGACATAAACCCGGGGCTCTCTCCTGCGCACGAGGCCTGCCTTCAAGGGAAACTGCTTTACCAGAGCCTCACCACCTGGAGGCTCGTCAGAGCCTGACCACTGGGAAAGGAAGACGGCCAGCGGCGCTGGCTCCAGCCTCTCTGTGTCCCTCTGAGGGAGGTGTGGAGCAAGAGGCACCCGTTCAGGAAAAACCCCAGGACGCAGTCTAACTGCGAGACCGAGGCCTGGGCACGGGGCCCGGGGGGGCGTCCCTCCCCCGCACCGCACCACCACACCCACGAGTCCCTTGAAAAACAACAAGTTTCACAGCTGGAAGAGCCACATATCTGACACTGAAAGACAAAAAGTGAGACAGACACAAGGACACCGGAGGAAGCCTTGACCTCTGACACCACAGCTACGGAAAACAGGACACACAGCCTAACCCCAGCCAGACAAACACGAAAGCTTAGACCAAGGGCTTGGTTACCTCAGTGGCTTTAACCCGGTACATCACGTCTGGCTTTCAACAAAAAGTGACCAGACCTGCGACAAGGCAATAAACGCAGCCTGAAGGGACAAAGTGTCAGACCCAGAATTTCAGAATGATCAGACGTGTATGTGAGACAGTGACGCTAAACACGCCAAGATCCTAGTGGGAAAAATAGACAATGTGTAAGAGAAGATGAATAATGTAAGCAGAGAAATGAAAACTCTAGGAAGGAATAGAAAGAAAATGCTAGAAATAAAAAAAAAAACAAAAAACACTCTAACGGAGAGGAAGAGTGCCTTTGATGGGCTCGTACTCTGGACGCGGCCAGAGAACCAGTGAGCTCGAAGACGCATCAGCAGAAATTTCTTGAACTAAAATGCAAAAAGAGAAAAAAAAAGGAAAAAGACAGAGTGTCCAAGAACTGTCACACCATTACGAAAGGTCTATAACACATGTGTGCTGGGAATACTAGAGGGAGATGAGAGAGAAAAAGGAATAGAAAACAAACTGAAATAAAAATGCCTGCCTGAGAATTTTCCAAAATTAATGACAGACACAAAACTGCAGATCCAGAAAGCCCAGAGAACACCCACTAGGATAAATAACAGAAAATCTGCACCTAGTAGATCATATTTAAACTTCAGAAAACTAAAGACAGAGAGAGTCTTGAGAGCGTCCAGAGACGGGGGAAAATGCCTCACTTAGCTGGGAGCAAGGACAAGAATTATGTCAGACTTGTGTGAACAAACCGCACAAGCAAGAAGAGAAAGGCTTATGGTATTTAAAGCGTTGAAAGGAAATACTCCTGCCTAGAATTCTGCATCCAGCAAACTAATTCTTCAGAAGTGAAGGAAAATTAAGACTCTCTCAAACAGAAATTGATTTAAAGCCAGCAGATCTGCCCTGTGAGGAATATTGCAGAGGTTCTGCAGAGAGAAGGAGAATTGCACAGGCCTGAAGCTCTGAGCTATGTGAAGAAAGGGCGCTGCGGAAAGAGTAAATGAAGGGAGCCTCCAGGCGGTGAATCTCTTCTGTGTGACACCGTGACGTTGATATCAGATTCACACCAGATTTATCCAGCAAGCAGTTGCCGTCCCAGAAGACACTAATGTGGCTGCACATTCAGGAGAAGTAGCTCAGATTCTGGCACTGTTCTGCCCATCCATACGCGTCTCTCATGTGTACTGTGTCTGCATTTGCACGTAGATGTGCAAACGCGTGCTGGACGCAGGCTCGGGGTCTTGGGGCAAGTGAACTGCGTGATATCTTAGAGTGATCTTTCTGGAGGGCAAAGAAAGGTGAAAAGCTTTGATTTTTATGACAATGTGAAAACCTTCATCTCTCTGCTGAGTTACAGTTGCATGTCTCCGCTGTAAAGGAACCAGCCAAGGGGGCTGGTTGAACATTTGGAGATTATTAGACTTTAGAAACTGAATTATAAATTTGGCCACATCATTTGTTGAGATGACAGATGGGGCTCAGAAACACACATCATTGCTCTCTGCATCGCACTACCACTATTTAATTTTATGAGCTTCAGAAAGTGCTTTTAAGAGCATAAAGCCTGGATGCACTCACCAAAGGACCCAAGTGGCTTCATCTTCAAAATGTTTTTTGTTTTTTTGTTTGTTTGGGGTTTTTTGTTTTGTTTTGTTGTTTGTTTGGGGGGAGATAATTAGATATTCATTTATTTGTAATGAGCGTAGTAGGGACTGAACCCATGACCTCATGCATGCTAAGCACACACGCTACCACTGAGCTATACCCTCTCCGCATGGAATTGAGGAAAATCCAGGTTGGGGTTTTTTTCAGACTACACGGTGAACCCTCAGAGTGAAGGAAGGAAGAACCTGAAGCACAATGACTCTTCCAGAACAGTCCCTCCATCCCTGCAAACACTCATGGGCTTCTGGAGAACATGCCCAGAAGTACCTGCCCAACAGCAAAAATATTAGGCTGGGGGTCCCAAGTCTGAAGAAAGATCATGGACTCCTTCATCACAGTTGAGGTTTCAGATTAAACTGGAAGAAAGGCAGCAGTAGCCTTTGACCTCAGATTCACCTTACTTTCTTGCCACAGCATCAAGCTCTATTACAGAACCACAGGACCACGTGGACCACAGGGTTACAGGACCACAGGACCACATGGACCACAGGGTTACAGGACCACATGGACCACACAAACCATAGGACCCCAGGGTTACAGGACCACAGGACCACATGGACCACACAGACCATAGGACCCCAGGGTTACAGCACCACAGGACCACGTGGACCCCAGGGTTACAGGACCACATGGACCACACAAACCATAGGACCCCAGGGTTACAGGACCACAGGACCACGTGGACCCCAGGGTTACAGGACCACAGGACCACGTGGACCACACAGACCATAGGACCCCAGGTTACAGGACCACAGGGCCACAGGAACACATGGACCACATGGACCACATGACCACAGCTCTCTGCCTTGCGACTAGAAGTGAAACCGGAAAAGTCAGCTGTTCTGGCTTCTCTTTTCCTTTTTCTGTTCTTTTTTTTTTTTCTGAACATAACTTCCCAATATCTCTCTAATAAGTCATTTCCCACAGTGGAATGGACTGCCTTGCTCTGCTGCCACCTTCACTCTGGGCTGCACAGGACTTTCCTGATTACATGCAGATGATCAAGCTTCCAGGTCAGCGGAACTGGGGTGAGGACACAGAGTGTGTTTTGACAAGGTCACAGGTGATCCTCAAGCAGGAGGGCCTGGGGTCCTACTTTGAGAAGATCCCCACTGGAAGCATCCAGACGCTTCACTTGCGTGCCAGCTGCAGTGAGGGAGGCCGTCCACACAGTCCCTTCCAGTTGTGAGCGTTCAGGGTTCAGTGACCGAAACTCCTCTTGGGGACGATGAATATGCCACATACGTGCCAAGCAGATGGAGTCAGACCCCCCTGGGCTGTGGAAAGACCGCTCAGAAAGCTTTGCACTCCTCCAAGTTAGAAGTGACACTTCCCTGCCTGGATCAACGGAAACTGAAGGGGCTTCTCGGCCCCACTCTCTCCGCTTCCGCGCAAAGCACCCCCAGGGCTCCGGTCTCTCGAGGCCGTTGTCAGTCTGGTCAGACTTCCCACGCCTACTAGATTGTCACTTGTGTTCTTTGCTGCAGTTTCCTAGCAAAAGTATCAAATGAAAGTTTTAAATCAAATTGACAAAATAAATACTGAGGCAACTGTTTTCTCCTGGAAGTCGATCACACCTGGTGACAGAACGATGGCACGCAGGACTGAGACCAAAACGCAGCAACGCGGGGAAGCCTACAGCTCGTTCTGGCAGCAGCATGTGAACTGTAAGCCCGCCAGCTGGGACGCCCAGCAACAGGATCAACCGTACCTGGGACCCCGGAGAGATTCCACGCTATTGTGACGAGCGCTGAGGAGACGCTGCTGGCCCCAGAGCTCTCTGCGGAGGGGACACCTGCCAGCCGTGGCCATGCTCTGCTCCGTGGAGAGGGTGCACCGACGGCTGCTGTTTTCCAGGAAAGTAACGCAGCAGCCCGGAAGCAGCCCTTCCTCACCCACCATCCCCCGACCCCGGCAAAAACAGGTCTGCTATGACCCATAGAGACAATATACTTGATAACATTAAGTGGTCAGTCTTTGCTGAGTCCAAACGTGCTTACCTGCCACCTCCGTCTCCCAGGGAAGGGCTGGAGCAGCTCACTCTGACCTCGGGCCATGACCGCATCACCGACCCGCACGCCTGGGCTCCCCGTCTGCCCTCCCCCGTGTCACCAGGGTCTCCAGCGAACATGGTGCTTCTGGGCTTTGGTTTTGAAATACCATGTGGTTCTGTGCTAGGCAACTTTAATTCACCAGGGTTATTATCTTGTCCTCAGGACACTGGCCACAGGGCATCTTAACTGTTACAAAGGGACCAATAATTGGAAGTTTCCTGAGACAATCAAGATCTTCAAACCATATTCTGACGCTAATTGCCCTGAGGAATTTCCCATTTCCCCACAAATGCAGCACGTGGGATGTGGAGGATGCGCCATTTCTTAGAGCAAAACTGAATTTAAACAGTGGATTCATCTTTGCCATTTTTTAAAGTATCACATTAAAATCGTGAAAATCGACACTGAAAAATGAGACTAGCATTCAATAAAACACATGAAGAACAGAGAAAAAAAATGTATACAGAAAAGGGCAGCAAACTCACAGTGGAGAAGTAGGCGCTGACCTTTCCAGACAAAACGAGGTAATGGTTGAAGGAAATTGTTTTTGTCTCCCAGCCATTAAAACAAAACACAACAAAACTCCTCGCAAACATTTCTTTCTTCTGCTCGTGCAGGTGACCTGAACTACAAATGCAAGCGGCCCTCAGAGTGGCCAAGAGAGCACTCACTCTGCAAGGGTTTGCCAGGGGCTGTTGTGCATCAGGCCCTGAGCCGAGTTCTGGGGAAACAGGACGTGTTGTTAACCTCAAAGCTCTCCATTCCGTTTGAGGCGGCAGAAAGTGGACAGTGCTTGGAGGGGACGACAGGAACGTGATTCACACTATTTATTGTAATGACAGCATTAGGGTGTCTGTTTATAGATTTTTCCTGATTTCTTTATTTTTGTAGGTTTACAGTGTACTCATCCTATGCAATAAGAAATCACAAAGATTTGATTTCAAAAGTTGTTTCAAGTTATTGAGTACGACTCAATCCAATATTCTTGAATGTTCCATTGATCCTAACTTCTGTGCTTCCTTGTACAGAAATTGTGGGAAAACATAAAACTATCTTTAGGACGCTGTATAAAACAACATCAAATTACGGCAGTGACCCCTACTGCTGATATCTCTTGAGATGCTTCTGAGACGGGAAGCAGGGCGCAGGCACAAGCACTGAAGGAACGACACAGCCATCAGCACCAAGATGGCGGGAGAGTCGCTCCCAGGGGAACGTGAGCTTCGGCACACGCTCGCTGTAGTGCAACAGCGGCTAGACGGCCCTCCCACCGTACCAGGACCAGCTCGAGGCTGACCACAAAGGTGAAAAGTGGGCGATGGCCCAGGGCCTGGGCCTCCCCGCCCCCTCCCCAAAGCGGCTGGAATAACCCCCCCCCCCTTATTAGCACATGAAGTTGCCCAGCCCGTAAACACCGACAGCCCACGCCTCGGGCTGCTCTCGGTTTTCCCAGCTGACCCCACTCTCTCCTTCTGAGTGGGACGGCCCACACTCCATCCACGGCGTGCGTAACCCTTTGAATACATCTACCTTCACTCGCTGTGGCTCCCTCCTGAATTCCCTCCTGCGCGAAGCCAAGGACCCTCACTTGGTGGGATTCACCGAGACCGGGGACGCCGCCCTCCTCTCTGGCCCCGTTTCCTGCTGTCTCGTTCCCACACAGGATAAAGCCGCAGTAGCGGATACACAGTGTGTACTTAAAATAGCGCTGGGTTTGAAACTGTCTTGCTCTGCCCGGTACCAGGTGGTCATCTCCCTCGAGTTAACTGTGGGAGAGTCCTGACAGTGGCGGGCGGGTGGGAGGAGAGTTCTCATCTCAAACCAGGCCTTCACCTCCTTACTTCGCATGTAGTGGACACACCCTTTGCAAACGTAAGTTAGGTGGTGTTTTGGTATTTTGAATGTATGTCCAAAGTAAAGACAGAGAATAGCAAATTCCAAGTTTTTGTAAACTAGAAGCTGGGTAATCAGGGGTCGGACGCTGTGCCTGAGCAGCCAGGCTGGTTGTTGTCAGAGCTGCGAATCAGGGTGGTGGAGAAATGTGGGGTGTCCCCTAGGCCTTGTGCACTTCTGAGGGACCGTATCCGACTGCCCCACCAACACCATGAGTCTGCACACATTGCACATACACACAGGGAGACACACAGAGAGAAATACACACAAACACACAGGTACACACACGAGGGCCGTTATGCCCCCGGTCCATGCACAAGTGCGGGTGGGCTGAGCCCTGCTCCGGGGCAGCGCAGACCCGCATGCCCGGGCGGCGCCTTCTGGCTGGTCTGCCTGCCTCATCCCAAAGCCACAGAGGGAAGTCGTGTCTCTGGCACCCTGGGTGCTGCTCCCACTGGTACCTACCCACCCGGCCTCCTCAGCTGCTTCCCAACCTGGGGACCTGTCACTCCTGTAGGGGCTGGGACAGCAGACATGCAGTCGGGATGCACTCCTCCACCAGCCTCTGAGGGCGGGACGGCTTCCACTGACCGAGACCCGGCCACCAGCGGGCGGAGGAGCTGCTTCCAGGGGTGACACACACAGATGTCCCGTGACCCTCGGAGCAAGACTGATGGAATTGGCTCCTTCCACAGATAAGGCTGCAGTTCCATCCCCAGGACCCGGGGAAGTCTGGCGGGGACGATGTATTGGGGTTATTTAAAATGTCTGGAGACTGGACTCCCGAGTCCTCGCCCACACTCAGCCTGGATTTCAGATGTGGGGTCTGTGATTCAGGGCACTGCCCCCGTTTTCTGCACCATCAGTAAGTCTGACTTGGTTCTGATTTCCTCGGCTGCTGATTCGACATCAGACTCTGGACAAAGGGAGATGTTTTTCAGGGAACAGGAGAGTATGAATTCGTCAAGGCCTTGAGACGAGGGAGCTTTGTCAGCGCCGGTGAGAGCAGAAACCCGCCCTGGGGAAATGGTCTTATGGCCTTCACACTGGAAATAGGTTTCTGGTTGAAAGTCAGATGACTGTGAGGCTGGTCCCTAACTGTGAGCAGAACAGGGGGTTCCGATGTCCACATCTGCTCAGCCGAAAACATGCTGCGAAGTAGTAGTCACCCTCCCCTGCTGTGCCTTACATCAGACACAGGACCTCAGACATGACCAGTTCTGAGGGCAGCTACCATTCAGAGTGACAGAATCACAGTCCCTCACACCAGGGACCCTCAGAGGCCTTATCTCCACAGATTAGGACTTCCTGAGAGTTTGAACCTTGCCTTGACCAGCCCCGTGCCTCCAGGCCCCGGGATTGGGGGCAGGTGTGGGCCGCGTGCCGCGGGTGGAGGGGCTGCTCTTACTGACCAGGCGTTTCCTCACTTGTGCTTTGGGAGGTTGTAAGAGTCGACTTCATAAGAGGAGGGTGCTTCGGGCTGGGCAGCAGCTGGTGGGGGGAGGAATGGTGACGGAGACACAGGACTGTCCCTGCTCCTTCGCCAGCCAGGCTCTCGGGAGAGGGTGTAGCCAGAAGCCCCAGATCTGGAGGGAAAGCCCACCTGTTCTAGGCGGTGGTCCAGGGGCGCACGCCCACACGTGCACACGCGTGCGCACGCTCACTCATGCAGTCTCACACGTACCCATCAGTAAACACGAGACCTGCTTCCCTCCTCTTCTCTTGAACACACAGCAAGTAAAAATAGTTATGATTAGTTACTCGCAGAAAATGAAGACCTGGCAGCATTACCAATGGCTGCTCTCACACGTTCATGATTTGCATCACTGCCGCTGGTCCTGAAAGAATTCTTCCCTGACCAGGGACAGGGCGGTGGTCTCACAAAGAAGTCGGGAGGGAACAGACCTCAGCCTGAAGCCCACGGAAACCAGCCGAGCGTCTGGGCCTGCTGCTCATAATTCACGGGGAACACGCGGCTTTGAGCTTGAACTTTTCCTGCCAAATCTTGGCTTATGTCGTGTCCTCAGCCAAACTACCAACAGCTCATGTTTTGAACCACTTACTTACAAAGTGCCACATTGGTTCGAGGAAAGATTGAGATTCTATGGGAAAACCATGAATCTCCAAAAAAGGAAAATGAGGAAACAAAAAGATACGGTTGCTGTATGAAAACACCACCTTCTGTAAGGCAGAGTTAATGGTGCTGACAGTGACAAAGCCCCAGCAACACCCATGAGTAAGTCTCTTCCGTCGTCACTGAAGCAGGCGTATCCGGACACCAGGAGACACTGGGCGTCCTTGTAACGTCACCTCTCATTAGAGCGAGACCCCCCCACCCCCCAGAAGGGAGCCTGTCTGCTCCTTCTCTCTGTCAGAGACCCAAAGGTCAGCTCGTGTCCTGCAGTCGGTGACACTGAAGTGTCTGTCTCAGACGTCCCCTCCTCCCGGGCGCCTCCTCTGTCCCCTTTCCAGGTCAAACCCGAGCGAGGCCGCTCCCCCGCAGTCCTGCTCTCTCTCCTGCTACAGTGACTCATCTGGCGTTTCCACTAACGCGTCCCCTGCAGAAATCCTGTCGGTAGGTGTTCTGTAGCAGGCACTGTCCTAACAACTCGCAGCACCCAAGTGAACAAAGAGAGACCCCTGTCCTTGCTGAGCGGGCGATTAGGTGGGGCAGGGGGCAGACAAAAATAGGATAAATTAGGAAAACCTGTGGATGTTAAATAGTGATACGTGGTGACAAGGGACACGAGTCAGTGAGGGGACAGGGAAGTGGGGCAGCCAGCAGCTTCAGACAGATTTATTAGGAAGGAAGGACCATGAGCCCAGACAGGGTCATCATGGGGATTCAGAAAAACCGCATGGGAGACGGCTGTCCGGCACCCAGCGTCAGGGTCGCCTGTGGGAGCTGCCTGTGGATTCGGGGAGGAGGAGTGGCCGGGACTGGGGACCTGCCGGTGGTGGCGGCCCCAGGGCTGGTGAGAAACAAGCTGGTGAATGAGACGCAGAGTGTCTGATGGCAGGGAGCTGGGAGGCCAGGGTGAGATGGTTGGTCCTGGAGGGCAGGTGACGGCCGTTCAGATGGGACAGGTGGGGTCACTGCATCCAAGGCAGTCAGTACGTGCAGTGAAGGATGGATAAGAAGTGCCACTGGCTCTTGTGTCAGGAACAGCTCCGAGGAGACTGTGAGAGAGTTTCAGGGAAGCGCTGGGGTCAGAGCCCAGCTGGAGACGCAGGAGGAGGCGGAGGCAACGCGCCTGCTTCAGATGGCAGTTGCTACAAGGAAGAGCAGAAGGATCGAGCGGTGGCTGCAAGGGTCCATGTAATCGGGAAGGTTTCTGCTTAACACAGGAAAGATTACTTTACGTTTGTTGATGGGAATTATCCAACAAAAAGAAAAAATAATGACGCAGGAGATAGAAGGAGGACTTGCTGGAGTGACGCCCATGAGCAGATGAAAGGCTGGATTTCCCCCGCGTGGTGAGCGTGTCTCGAGTGTGGGTGAAGACGCGCCCCTGACACCAGCGCCAGGGCGCGGGGGAGAGGAGGCCGGAGGAGGCGGGCGGATGCCTGGTCGTCAGAGCCAAGAAGACGCCCGGAGGAGCTGCTGCAGGTCTGGGGAGGAGAGAAGACGATTCCTGCCGGGGATCGTCTTCTGGGGGTCGTAGGAAGCGCAGGGCAGGGAAGACGGAAGGTGGTCGCAAAGTTGCACCAAGTCCTTCCGGGACGCTTACCTGGGGATCTGAAGGCTGGTTGGCCACTGTGGTTTCTGTGGTTTCCCTTCAACTGCCTTCAGGAGCTGAGACCTGGCGTAAAGGGGACAGAGTTCAACGTCACCCTGGTGGTGAGGAGGGGACGGGGGGGGGGGGGGGGGGGGGGGCGCAGGGAGGGAGCAGAGACAAGTTCGGACGGAGCGCGAGGGGCGAGGGCCGGGGCCATCAGGAGCTGCCCTCACTTGATCTCCTGACTCTCCAGCTTCCAGCTTGGAGCAGGCACGGGCCCTGAGGCGTCTGTCACTTCCTCTGAGACCACCGCAGACGGCTTTCTCATCGCTGTTTAAACTTTCACTCGTGTCTATCTTGGACGTTATAGTATTTCACTGCCCAATTTTTTCTGGGTAACGTCCTCACCCCTTGCTTTTTCTTCATGAAAAGCTCGTGGACTGCATACTTAACCAACGCTAACATCTGCTGCATTTTTTTATCTAAAACACCATCACTGCTCTAGCGTTTCTTGAGACCCTGGAGTGAAATTTCAGCATTTCAAATTCCAAGATAAAACTCCCCAGCTCTGAGAGGAGGAGGAGGAGGGAGAGGTGGGGCAGGGGGCAGTCAGCAGGAGGAGGCGAGGGAGGGGAGGAAGGACCCACTGCCACACAGACGGCAAACCCCCTTCCCCGTTAACTGCAAACACAGCTGCCCTCAGGGACCCATCGTCATCTCAGGTCGCTCTGCCTTAACGTGTATTTAAACAAGGCAACTTCTCTGCTCAAGGAACACAACATTTTACCAACTTCATGTTCCAGAGGAAATCTTATCACACCTACTCGGGGTGATATTCAGGCATGAAAAAGCTAATCTTAACACAGGCCACCTAGACAGCGGCCCTGCACTGCCCGTCTGAACTTTTTCCACTGAAGAGCCCTGTGAATTAAGGCCGCTGCAGTTCAGCTATTTGCCGGGCGAAGGGGATGCGAGCCAGGTGCTCGTCCTGCCCTCACAGAGAGCCATAAATTTTGAGTGACTATTTTATTTATTTCCAGGTGTGCAAATTTAGTCCAAAGAAAACCATGCAGGTGAACAGTGGGGACTTAACTGCAAAGCTCAGGTGGAAAGTGTCCCATTTCTGCCTCCAGCTCTCTGCAGACGCTTCTTCTGCTGCCCCTTCTCTCTAGAAGGGACACCCTTTGTCTCTGGGTTTCCTTCGGCCTCTCTGGCTGTCCCCTCTCTGGCCCCATGTTGGTTTCCTCGCTCCTCGGCCGCACCTCCAGTGCCGCTCTGCAGAGAGGTGGCCCTGATGCTCTGTGGGCGTCGCCCAGGTCACTCTCCCAGGCTGACTCCCCCGTGATGACGGATGTTACTAAATTTCCAGCTCCGACCTCTCTCGCAAGACCTGGTCCCTTCCGCCAGCCACCACAACACCCATGTCGCCTTCATCACCACCACGTCAACTTTGTCACCAACACTGGAAAAGCATTTTTAAGTTCTTGAATCATGTTCACAACCATTACCCCATTTTATCCTCCTAAAAATTCTACGAGACAGAAATGATTTCCATTTGATTCTCCCAACCAGCAAATGTTTACTTTCAGTTGTCTGTGATGGGGCTGGGGGCTATTAAATGACCGTCCCTGGGACATGGAGGAGACTCAGTCAGTGGGGAGATGAGCACACCGACAGACAATTAGAACAGAATAAGGTGAGCACAGAGAGTTTACAGGAAGGGATGGGAGTGTGGGGCGGCACTGACACGGGGACACAGGGACACGGGGGAGGGGATACAAGGCATTTGGGGGGACGAGATGGAGGCACGGGAGCCGGAAACGGCAGAGGGTAAGCAGGCAGCTCAAGCACCCCGGCGTGCGGGGAAGGTAAACCTCGGGCACGGCGTGGACGGGGCGGCGCAGGTGAGGGGGGTCCGCGGGGCCGGACTGAGGCGGTCTCAGGTGTGGGGGCTGCCCAGCAGTCTTCAGCAAGGGTTTGGTAAGACCTCGCTTGTGTTCCAGGCAAAGTGTCTGTAACTGAGCAGAGGGTGAGTTCTGCAGGCAGACCTCAGCGGGGAGTCCAGGGCGATGCCATTGCAGTCGGGGGTGGGAACGCAGTGAGGACCCGACGCCTGGGGCTGCGGTTGGAGGAGGGAGGAAGGGGTGTCGTGGAGCTCTGGGGTTGAAGACAAGGGTCTCAGAGGGTGTGCTGAGAGCCCACGAGGGTCGGGGGTGAGTCCCGCGCTCCGTTGGCCAACACAGACGAGGAGGGTGGGGGCGTATAGCTGTCCTGGTGCTGGGTTAGGGTCGGGGGCATGGGAGCCCCAGTGTGGGGGGGGCCAGACCTCAGGGCAGCTGGAGGGGTGACAGCCTCTATGGGGAGACCAGAGAGCCAGCGAGGAAGGAGCTAGTGAGGGGACAGAAATGGGGGGCATAAAGGTGTTAAGAGAGCCATTTCAGCAAAAGAAACACGTGAGCAACAGGGTAGTGGCAAGAAGCCGCAGGAACACTGGAGATGAGAAGGGTTAGTCTGACTGGAGTGAAGCGACATTGAAAAGCATTTTAAGGTAAAACACAAACCATAAAGAATAAGTTAATGGGACGTGAATAGACTACAATGGAAGAAGAGGAGCCAGTTTTAAAGAAAGTGAGTCACTTCCTCCAATGAGCATTTTAGGGAATAACCGTCTTGTACACACAGAAAGCACACTTCAGAAGTGGCCGGAGCAGAGGCCAAGGAAGGTCATGAGCGACAGCCACCCAGGGCGCCCGTCGGCAAAGTGGGGCCTTACCCAGACCCCAGCGCCCCACCTCGCCCTGATGTGAGGGATGCGGTGCGGCTGGTTCTCCCACGTCTGCTTCTGGGGAGCTTCCGCACGGCGTAGGCGTCAGGCAGATGTTCAATCAGTGCTCATTCAACAGACGCTGACTGACCGTCCGCTAAATGTACGACAAGCTGTAGGTGCTGCGGCAGATACACGAGCACCGGGCCCTCCCGCCCCGCTGAGCTGTGCCCAGCACGGAGCAGACGTGGCAGCAGCACCGGCTCCCAGGAGCGGGGACCCCGTGTCACCTCGGGAAGATCACAAGGAACCTAGCGAAGCAAGAAAAACCGCGGCAACTTAGTAACAGGGAACTTTCATGGCGCACAGACCCTGGGGTGAACTTGGAAAGGACTGATGCCGACGGTCAGCTGGTGGCTGTGATGGGGGCAGGTGTGCACGGTGGACAGAGGGCTCGGGACAGAGTGGACAGTCTTAAAAGCCCAATGGCTCGTGTCAGGAGTGAGAGCGGCGGCCCACCTGGTGAGGCTGAAGTGTAAGTTGGAAGGTCAGTGGGGCCAATCGCATGACACGGCCACCCCACCAAGAGCCCCGACCCCACCTCCACCGCGGTTTTCAGCCCCACGCTGCCCCGGCCCTGCCCTCCTGCCGCCGACGGGGTGACGCCTGACCTTGCTAGATTCTTGCGAGTGTTTGGTGAGTAAACGATTCAAACTGTAGGAAAGGGACATTTCAGAGCAGGAGCAAACGCGAAGCGATGCATTCAGCACTGTGAGGGTGGAGGGGCCGGCGGCAGGGAGGGCAGGCTGGAGACAGGCACCCGCTCGGCCTGAATCTCGGCCCAGAACCGTGGCCCTGTTCTGTCTGTCCCGGGCAGGACGAGCATGTGCTTGCCGATGAACCTGGGACTCAGATGGATGAGGAGAGAAAAAAGACAGGCAATGTGCTTTGTCTCTCGGTCAAGGATGTGGTTCTAGAAGGACCGCTTGCCGGCACTTAGCAGGACTGAGCCCAGACCCCCCACCCTGAGCGCACTGCAGCAGGCAGGCTGTGTGGGCTTTTAGAGAAACACTTTTATAAAAGCAAGAGGTTTCCCGGAAGTAAAGGCCATAAACTCCCAGATTAAGAGGCCCACTCAGCATCCCTGGCAGTGAGTAAAAGCTCAGACCAGAGCAAGTGGTCACGGGAAGTTAGGGCGCAGGGATGAAGGACAGGCCTTAAACATCCGAAGGGAAACGGGGCCGTGCGAGTGAAAGCGGGCAGAAGGGCATCGGCGTCCTGGGCAGCAGGGACAGAAGACAGGGGACGGAAATGGACTCGTTTCCGAGGGAAAGCACTCACCCAGACGGACATCCTGCGCCCTGCCCGCGCTGGCCATGTTGTCTCTGCCCTGCGCCCGCCCCCCTGAGCCTCAGAGCACCGACACTGTGGGCTCTTCAGCGAGGGACACCGGGCGCTCCTCCGCCCGATTCCTACTCCCAGCAGTGGGTGGTCCAGCGTCCAGCCCCCAGGGCCCCCTGCACAGCCCACCTGCTTGGGTAGAGGGGGCCCCCAGCAGCCCTCCCTCCCTGAAGTCTGAGCCCCTCTGCAGGGCCTCCCGAACTTGGGACCCAAGACCCCTCTGTGTCCGTCTCCCTGGACCAAACTCCTTCTGCTGAAACCCCAGCTCTGTTTCCTGGCGGGACTGCATCGCAGCAGCAGAGAGGGGACTGCCACAGGCGTGGTTCTGGGCTGGCCTGGCGACAGCCTTGACACGTGTCATGCCTCAGGATTCACTAACAGTGACAGTAATTTTTAGAAACTGGTGATCTGCAGAGCACGGAGGGTTTGAGGAGCATGTGAAGACGTGTGTGACACGGTAAGATGGAGATGTGTCATCTGTCTGAACCCACAGGACAAACACCAACGGGGGGCCGACCGGAGGGGAACTGAGCTCATCGGTTGTAGAAAACGCACCACTTGGTAGGGGTGCTGAGGATGGGAGGTGGTGCCCACGTGGGGACAGGGAAGACACGGACGCTCCTTCCTCTTAATTTTGCCATGAACCTGAAACTGCCCTAAAAAGTCAAGTCTTTAAAGTAAAGGTTAGTGGTTCCCCCTGTGAGTCTGATAAAAGCGTGTCACTAACTGGGACTTCTCTCTTTTCAAGCAGATTTTTACCCTTAACTGACTCCTCTTTACTGGTAGATATAAACATGTTTGCTTTTCTATTTCTTCCTGAATTGATTCTGGTGGCTTACATGTCTCTAGAAGACTGTCTAGTAGGCCTACATTTGCATGTTGAATTACTATAAATGAATAGTTTACTATTATAATTTTAATATGAAAATGTAGATTGTCTCTGTTTTTTCTTGATTAATGTTGCTAAAGGTTTGTGTAAGTCAAATCTTTTCAGAGGATAAGATTGATAAAAATGTTGGAATGACTGGAGGCCTGGTTTCAGAAGGTGCACGCTATGTGTGGCCGCAGGACACGCTGGGTGAGCGCGCTCTGCCAGCTCGCAGCACACGCCGCCTCCTTCACCCTCCATGGGGTGGTTTCCTTACACTAAATTTGTAGGTAAGAAACAGAGTCAGCGAAAATTACTCATCGTGGAGAACATTAGTCCAGGAAAACAGAGATGGTCTCCGTTTTTGTATTAAAACTGACTTATTCGTGAGCATCTCTGTTTCCGAGGAGCACCCGGCATTCATCTGGAGACAGTGTTGGCTGACCGTGCGTGCGCTGTGAGTTTCAGAATCAACTTTTCAAGTTCCACCAAAAATCCTACTGAAAACTGGATATTTTTAATTAAAGTAATTTGATGTTTTAACTGAGTTGATCTAGCAGATTAACTGGAGAGAACGGTCAGCCTCAGATGCTGAGTTCTCCCCAGTGAGGCTGTCTCCTTCCACTTGGACACCTCGTTCTTCAGAGGTTTCCGCCTGCTAAGCTGATTTCCCCACACTCGAGGAGACGCCACAGGAAAGACTCCTTTCAGCCTTCACAGTTTCAAATCGGACAGCCATTGTTCCGGCTAAGTTTTCACTTCCCCAGCCTGCTTGTCTGCGTGGTTAGAACATACTGCCTGATCAGGCGGGGACTCAAATATTAATTCCGTATTTCTTTCCATTTGGGCCAATTTTCCCACAAGTAACCAGATAGACCGCTGCCCCGAAGTGGGGCTGGAGAGGGGCTGGAGTCCACTTCTCGGAATGAACTTCTTGTTCTCCACTTGACTGGGGAGTGCTAACTTCGGCTGGCCTTAGGGTCCCCCCCTCAGGGGTCCCGACCTTGGCAGCAGAGAATCACTTGCGGGATTTTAAAGATCAGACCTCCCGCTCAGACCACACACGCACCAGCTCAGGGGCTCTCCGGGGCGCGGCTCCCCTGCTCTTCCGGGCAGCCCGGGTTGGGAGCCCTGTTCTGGTCCTTGACACTGAGGGTGGTCCTGCCCCCGGGAGCCTGCTAAACGAGCACCATGCCCAGCTCTGGCCCAGACCTGCTAGGCCACCATCTGTCCAGCAGAAATCTGGATGCACATTCAAGTCGGAGAAACATTCTCTAGAAACTGGGTCTCTAGGTCCAATGTCTCCAGGCTTCTGCTGAGGCGGGGTGGCCACAGCCAGGCTGCGAGGGCAGGGGGGCTCTGGGACCCCACTTCCTCACGCAGCAGCTGGCTCCGGCTCCAGAAGCACATGCAGGGCCCTGGGCTCCACGTGCAGGAGTCTCTGATCCAGAGGCTTAGGGGCCCAAGGATTCACACTGCTGATGGCTTCCAGGTGATGCCCATGCAGGTGGTTGGGGACCACACTTGGAGACGCGCTTCCACAGACCCAAACGGCGCTGGCGTTCTCAGCCCAATGGTACCGTCACCCGCCGAGCTCAGGTCCCTCTGCAGATGTGTCTGGGGAGGAGCTCTGATGGCAGGCCTCCCGCTGCCCCACCGGCCCGGCTGTGCCCTGCGTCTGGTTCGCAGCTCACTCCTTTCTCGGCCCGAGTCCCATTCCTTCCCGTTGGCCCCGCTGGTCTCGCTGAGGCTCTCCCGTGCGCACTTTCACAGGCTGCTTCTCGCCTTTTGCTGCCTACAGACTGTTCGGAGTTACCCTTGCTCCTCGAGGTGAGAGAGACGACCGACTTGAAACCGCCCTTCTTTTCTAAGTAAACACTTGGTGCTGTGAACGTTCCTCTCACGTGGCTTACCTGCAGCCCACAGCTTGATGCTGTATCTTAATTTTCATTTATTTTATTTCCTTCAAGATTTCCCCTTCCACCCATGGGCTGTTAACACACGTGGCCTCCATGGTATTGACCACTCCCGCCTCGTGGACCCCAGTTAAATCTTGTTGTCCAGCCAAGGATGCACCCCACCTCTACTCGCCGGTCCGAGACTCAAGGTGACGCTGGGCTCTGTCCCAGCGGGGACGGAGTACCAGCCCCACTGGGAGCCCAAACCCCCGGGCCAGGCAGGCAGGAGAAGGAAGAAGAGCTTCCTTTTCTTCTCATTAAAACCATGACAGGGCTGTTGGTGTCGTCTGGAGTAAGGCGAATATTGCCTCTGGTGTTCGGTAGCTAGACCCAAACTGTTGGATGAGGAAATAGGTTTTCCTTGGAGTTCTTGTGTCTGTGGCCATTGGTGGCTCTGCTGGAGGTCACACAGCACCTGTCTAGAGTGTGTGGGAGCCAGAGGGCGCTGGGACTCGCCTGTCAGGACGCACCGGACCCACGCGGGAGCTGGGCACCTACTGCGTGCTGTTCCTCGGTCCCGAGGTCCCACCTTGCCTGTTTGCTGTGTTGTGTCTAGGGAGTTTCCGTCGTAAGGGAAGGACCCACGAGGAATGAGACATCTCCATCTCAGAGGAAACGAGAGTCCTGATGCGTCTAAGCGTGGTTTTTCTCAGATGCCCCCGTGTCTGTAAGTTCTCGTGGCCACGGGCAGATACACATTCTGAGCACAAGGGCTGATCCGTTTTGACCACTGGGAATGAACCCCACTTGGTCCCTGCTGAGTTGGGCGATCTCCAGCCAGACTTCTGTGGAGGTGTGACCCCTGGTCTTCCCTGTTGGTGGCCTCACCGCCTGCATTTTCTACTGCGACCTCTGGGAACTCTGCTGGAAGCCAGGGAGACAGGACTGCGGTGAGCGCCACCCCAGCTCTGCCTGGGAAGGGCCATCTCGCCCTCTCCTGCTGCCCACCTGCCTCCCAGCAAGGGCTCTGGTCCCCGGGCTGTCCTGCCCGCACCTGGTGCAGAGGACGGAGCTGCCGTCAAACCTCTCTCTGCAGTGTGCCTCCACCTGCTTTCTCAAGTTTGGACGTTGCCCACGTTTTGGTCTGAGGACGACTCTGCTCCTGGCCTCCCAGCACTTTTCTGCAACTAACTTGTTTTAGCTTCTTTTTCTGATGTCTGTTTAGGATCAGAGGCAAAAGAAAGATGAGTGTCTGTGTTCAGTTAGTCATATTGTTCCACAAACTCTTTCTTTGAACATAGTTGCAAAATTGATTAGTAAACGGGTTTGTAATAATCCGAGTCTACCCTCTGAAACATGTAGAAAACATTGATTTTTTATAAGACAATTTATATGCTAAACAGAAACATTTTATTTGTGTATTATCAGGGTCCTTCAAGAATTTGCCCACGTTACGGGAATATAATGAGGTAAGTCTTAATTCCTGAAACACACACATATATCCCAACACACACACATGCTGAGTTATTTCAGAAACTGAAACGGTTCATTCAAAGGTGCTTAGTGCAATGTCACGCATCTTTCCTACTAAGGACATGCTTTGAAGAAAACCAAGAGGAGAAGCAGCTACTCAGAGTCAGAGTACACCGCCGGGCCTGGGAGGGGAGGCGGCGCCATGAAGAGGTGTACTTCTACAGCTTGGCCATATGCAAGCCCTAGCTGACACGCATCACTTCTGAAATTTGGGAGGATATTCATAAACGTCGCTGTGAAATTGGGCACTGGTGACGATCTGAGTGAGACAGAAAAACACGTGACGGTCGTGTCTAGTCTGGTCAGCTTCCCTCACACGTTCAGCGGGCCTGGACGTGCTCAGAGCACGAACCCTCAGAGCGGCAGCCGCGTCGCGGTGGACCGGCCGAGCGGAGGGTGGGCACCACGTACACACTGGGACATGCCGCCCACTGGCTGGGGCTCCGTGGGGACCCGAGAAACTGTGCGTGATCACCAGCTCTGAGCTCACAGACTTCGCTCAGCAACACGGCCTTTCCCAGCTGCCTCGAGATGGACTTTGGCCAGAGATGCCAGGGAGAATTCACAGTCATCGTTGGAAAACATAATACAAAGTCTTACATGACTTAAATACAGAGAACAGCACGTTGAAATCATGCACACAGAGAGACTGGATTATGTGTTTACAGAGCTGAAATCCCGGAAATTAAGGCTTACGATTATTAATGCAGGGTAAAGTTACTGTTAGAATGGCCCAGTGTACTAAAAATAAAAATTAACACTCTTAGACTCTTAGTTTTTCCCCCTCTGGCACAAAATAGAGATTATGAGGTTTACAATACTAATATGGTTTAAAATCTGTCTTAGTCTTTAAAAAAAGCAAAAAAAAAGAAAAAACTCTTCTCAATAAAAGAGTCACTTCTATGGAAAACAGTTACCCACAAAATGAGACAAACAGCTTGGTCCAAGCCTCAGGATTTGGGCCAACTCACAGCACAACCCAAGGTCCTGGGGACATGCTCACACTGACGCTGGTGATGCGGCGAGTGGCCACAGGGCGCAGGGCCCGTGACAGCTGCCCTCGTGTGTGAAGGAAAGCGTCTCAGGCCCAGACTGTTCGTGCTGAACTAATGCAGAATAATGAAATGGTGAGATTCCTTCCTTCCGCAGTTTTTATTTGAGGCATCAAACCCCACATTAGGTCACTCCCTCCAGAGCCGAAGGACAGTGTCTGGCTTACCAACTTCCTTCCTAATGGCCCTGCTGCACAAATTGGACTTTCCGGGTTTTATTGTCCCCTCAGGGGAGTGCTGCTGGATTATGCTCATTTATTCTTTTTCATTCTTTATCTATTATTTACACGAGGAAGTATTCCTGCTTTTCTTTCTGAAAATCTCCAGTTATTCCTGGCATCAGCAGCAGGGTTTCTGTCAGGTTTATGAAGTCCCTATTCCTGCAGTGTCCAAGCCGGTGCCGCCGGAACGGCCTGTTCCCTCCGCAGAAAGCCAAGGCCGAGGACACGGACGCGCGGAAAAGGCTGGCAAGGGGCCGCAGGGGACCGCCGCTTTGTTTCCCCGCTGAGACCCTGGAGCAGAGCTCGTCCTGGAGCCCTGGGTGGGGCGGAGGGAAACCGCGCGGGGTCCCCAGGCCGCCCCCGCGCCCGGATCCTCTCCGCGCTCCCCGGGGAGCCCCGCCCCGCGGGCGCGGGGCCAGGTGCGCGCGCGGCCCTGTATGGGGACCTGGCGCGCTCAGGACTCACAGCCGCGCCTCTTCCCCACCTCTGCGGCCTGGGCCGGGGGCACGGCGATGAGCACGGCCGCGCGCTCCGGGCTCGGCCCCGGGAGGGTCCCGCGCGCATTCCCGGGTAGGTCCGCGCAGCTCCGGGTCCGGAACCGGGGCCCTGCCGCCTCTCCGCGAGGCCGAGCTCCCCGCCCTCCTCTCTCGAACCGCGTCTGCTTTCCCGACTCAGCTGCACGCGGCCACGTGGCCTCTTCCGGACCCGCTCGGGGCCTCCACCCACCTGCGCCCTAGTCAGACGCGGGGTCGGGGAGGACACCCAACGGCGGTCCTCCTCAGAGCCGCCTCCAGCCCCGCCGTGAGGACCTGCTCGCACTGAGCGGCTTTTCCGACTCGGTTCCCGCCGCTCGGGTTGTGAGACCTGCCCCCGGGGCTGTTGTGAGGACCGGGTGGGTGGCGGGCGGACACGTGTGCTCCTGTCCGGCCTCCGCAAGGACCGTTTTCTCCCGCGGATCCCAGGCCAGGTCCACACTTGACCCTCCTGTGAAATGTTCGGTTTGTGAGTGCGGAAATGATCCAGCAAGTGCTTTCACGAGTTCTTATTCTGCTCCTTGCTCAACCAGAAAAGTGTGATCTGCAGTGTTGGGAAGCTGTGTAGAACAATCCATTCTCTGTGCAGGCGTCCAGTCTAGACTGGATTCTTGTGTGGATGACACTCTCGTCCTAAACAGTTTAGAAAAGAGACAGTTATTTTTACTCACACCAGACAGTGCTTCTCTGTGGAGACCCCTCCACCCCGCTGAGTGGACAGGCTTGTGGCCACAGAGCACAGCGCCAGGAGGGCCCAGGGACCTGACTGGGACAAGCAGATCCCAACCCCACTCCCGGTGTGTGAGGACACACGTCTGCCCTGCTAGGCTCGGGCTGAGAGGCAGGGCAGGCTGCACAACCACCTCCCCCGAAACAGAAATCAGGGGAGCTCTTAAAGGAGCAGGCTGTCCCAGGAGCTGCGTCTTCTGGGAGCGGTTCCAGCACGGTGAGGAAACTCTCAGCCCCTGAAGTGGGAGAGTGAGGTGAGTCCGGATTTCGATGCAGGCTCGCCCAGGAGTCCCGTAACTCTCGGGGTTGTAGCCTCCCTGGATTTCGGGGAAACGAGCTGATAGCAGGACCTCCTGTGCAGCACTGTCGTGAGGCTGCAGGAGCTTGTGGGACAGAGAGCCTGGCTGTTCGTGATCTTCTTTAATCGGTGCTTCTCATTAGTGTCTTATTACTGCATTTCCTTCTAATATTTTAAAATAAAATCCTCAATCTAAAACTTAGACTTTTTATGCTGAGAGTTAGGGATCCAATAACCTGTGGGGGAAAAAAGTGAAATTCCATTACTGGGAGAATAGACAAATGATTGTGAAATGGTCAGAGGATGGCAAAATTGCACAAGAGTGAGGATGAACGGCCAGGTCACAGGCAGCACCAGGAATGTGGCAGAAACATGTCCAGGAGGAGTGCTGAAACGGTCTGAGAAACTATGGGGCCCTCCTCCCAGTGAGGCAGGAGGCACTAGTGGTGATGTAACTGGTCAGGAGCAGACGGTGCAGGGACAGGACGGGCGTGTGGGCTGAAGTCCGGGGCCGGGAGGGCCGCTCTGCTGGCCTCGTAGCAGCCGTAACCAGTCAGGTTTCTACTGGGCCCGGTGGCAGTGCCAGTGCTCACGTCAGAGGGGACCACATGGCTCTGCTGAAACAGCTGAGGCAAAAGTCTGTCAGCGCCCACCCAAGTGTCAGCTCCTCCTGCATTTTAACCTGGACTAGGACACAGGTGCTCTGCCCACCTCGTCCCTTTCATGGGATGCGTAAAGCAATTGTTTTTTAAAACATGAAAAGTTCAGGATTAACCAAGATGCTTCTCTCCACGCTGGGGGGTGTAGGTCCTGCGTGGGGCAGTGCGTGTGTGCGTGCATATGGTGGGACACGGATTTAAAAATAACAAGTTTATTTGTAGAGAATACTAAAGCCAGAACACCTTTCATTATATATAACACAAGTGCCATTTTCTTTCTTTCAAACAGATTTTAAAGCTACACTCTTCCTCAAATAGGCTTCCTTAAAACCATAAGCCTGACACCAAGCAGGTGGTTAACACGACTCTGAATTGGGTCAGGACCTGCATGTCTGGGAAACTCGAATTTCCTAATGATGTCTAATGATGCGGCCTTTCTGCTCTAAGTGTCAGAATTGTTATGGGAGACATCCAGTTCTTTAGTGAACATGCAGATGGCTAAGAAAAATAACCGTAGTCCAGATTTTGCAGATGGAAATAGTAACCGGCATCATCAAACCCTGTTCCACTGTTGATACACAGAATTAGCTAAATAATTTTGGCTGCGTTTCTAGTCAAGTGTACAGCATCGTTTTAGGCACTGTCGGTCAGAGCAATATTCATCACCAGGTAGAAGTGAAGTCAACCCGTTTCTAAAGCTGGTATCAGTGAAGGAGGGAGGTAACCCTGCAGGGGCTGCACCCACCCGGCGTGGTTGCGGGGGGGGGGCACCCCTCTCCTTTCTCCCGGGTCCTGAAGAGGCAGAATGACCCTCAGCTGACATCTCAGCTCCCAGAGAGCCCTCCCGTCGTCCTGGAGGAGGTGGGGGAAGCAGCCTCCTTGGAGGTGGCTGCTCTGGAAACTGACCTGCAGCAGCAGCTCTGTGCCTCCAGTCTCCAGGTACGCGCACATCCCCAGGGCTGTCCACGGGCCTAGGTTTGCTTCCGACCCACAAGAGTAGGAGGCACTGCGGGAGGGCTCCAGGGCACAGAGCCGCACCCTCGGGGCAGACCCTCCCAAAGACTCCGGAGGAGGATGTGTGAGAGAAGCCTCGGCCACCAAGGGCGGGTCCTCGTCAGGAAGGAGCGCCTTGTCTCTGACAAGGGAGTTCTTTGGGAAAGTGTGTTTTATGAAAGTTAGAGAAATACGTGCAAACAGGAAAAAAAGTTGCAAATAGTTGGCTCTCGGCTCACATTAACTATCATCACAGACTCCTGGATCTAGAACTGAGGGACAGTGGAGCCAAACCACAACCATTTGCTGTCCCGCAGGCCAGCAGGGAGAAGGCGCTTCCAGACGGGGCGACCAGGGCAAAACCCCCAGCTCCTGGAGCCCAAAGGCCCTGCTCCCTACTTTCTGCTGTGCCCCCGCACCCAGCACCCGTCCTCCAGGGTCTGGGAGCTTACTCTTTTGTAGGATAAGAATACTGTCGTTTTATTTATGATACACCACGATTTCCCAGTAACTTATATGCTGTGATTTTCAAGTGATTTATCTGCTTAAGAGTAATGATTAGTTATTCTATCAAATAAGGGATGGTGATTTTACTTGGGGTAAAAAAATGGGAATTATATTAATCCACGTTTGGTAAAGTAGATGGGTAACGTTTCACGTACGCTTTCCTTTCAAGGAGCCCTGTCATAACTCCACAAAGACGAGCTCCCGAGGCTGAACGGAGGATCTGGAGTAAGAGGTGCTGAGAGGCAGACTGGATGGCAAAGCCACCCCAAAATCACGACCGCCCCCCGACCCTCGTCGCTGGAACAGCCGTGGAGCTAGGAGCCCCTGCAGTTTACAAGAGGAAATAACTTCATGTCCGCGGCCTTCTCATTTTCTTGGATCATTTATAAACAAACTGCACGACCCTTTCTTTGAGACCCTGAATAGGGGCTTTTTCATTATTGCCTTTACAACCTTTGGAAGTGGTCTGAACACATTTTGGGGTACACTTTGGGGCACTGAGATTTTAGTTTGTAAAAAAAAAATCACTCATTCATTAAAATGCTAGCATCAAAACACCTTTTTCCCCATAAAACTAAAAAGAAAAGAAAAGTGCATTACATTAAACATTAAAGAAAATGCATGAAGCCATTTGAAAGAAAACTGATTTTTCAATTCACTGCCTGTCCCTGAAGGGACATATCTTCTGAGCACCTGGAAAATGCCGGGTAATGATGTACGTGTTTGCCAGAACAGCGCCTGCTGCTCCAGTGTCAAGGGACTGCCTTTCCTCCACGATAAATGCTGGGTTTATTAATGCGCAAACTAGTTCAAGGGAAGAGCTTCTAATTGAGACACAAGAGGAGGGGATTTAATATATAACATGCAAATGCACATGGATCACCAGGTACCTGTAAAACTGATGTATTATGGTGGTATTTCTCGCAAGTGGTTTTAATGTTATACTGTGTGTAGCTATGAACATAGATATTTATAGACACATCATTAATTATTGTTAAGCTATTACGAAACATTGTTAAAATTCCTTCTAAAGTCAATCTTAGAAGACCATTTCAATAAACCAGTACTGAGTAAACGAGCGCTCAAGAGACTGGAGTTGATACTAACTTCCACCGGAAAGTAACAAAAGTAAAGGAACCACAGCAAGTAATCAGGACTAGATCGGCCACCAAGCCTGGCAGGTACACTTACCGCAGTTTGGAACACCTGCGGACATGTGGCACCAAAGCGCATCTTCAGTACGAAAACTCCGAGTGACTCAAGAACTCACCATTATTAGACATGTCGCATCCACTGCATGTTTAGTAATTCGCTACGTGGGCCACTGCGTCTGATGAGGACTCTGGGCTGAGACTTTTTGGAGGAGGGGAGGGTTCAGGGAGGTGGGTGTCGTCCACAGACATGGGTAAAAGAAGCCAGATGTAGAAGGATGCATGATTCAATCTCCACAAACATTTTTTAAAAAACAGGTAAAACTAAAATATTTGTTCTTAGAGATGCAGCTTTTATAGCTATAATAGGAACTCAAAAGAAGGAACTTTATTTTAAAAATCAAAACTAAAAGTTATTCAGATGACAACCTAAAAAAAAAAATAAGTCTCAACACGTGGTTCCTGGACCACTGTCTCCCACGGCACTGTGGGTGGCGGTAATAAAGGCAGAGCCCAGGGCTGACCAAGACTTTCTGGGCCGTAAATTCATGGGTGGGGCCCAGAATGAGCATCTTGACAAGTTCCCTGGGTTTGTATTAGACTCATCAAAATTATGTATTCTGAGAGTCTGCTTTCATTTGTGTTTTTGAAGAATTATGAAAACTTTGACCGTAATTTGTCTTTTAGTGATAATCTTAGCATGGGAGGAAATACTGGAAAGCAAATATATTAAACCTGCTAGAGTTCAGAGTGTGCAGAATTTGGAGGGAGGTTCAGGAGGGTGTGAAGGGGGAGCCCGTGAGGACCGATGTGGGTCTGTGGGGCAGAGGGCAGACAAAGCCCCCAGATGCGAGCCCTTCCCAGGCTGCAGGACGCACGGCGGGAGGAGATGCAGGTTGCAGCAGGAAGTTCACCCTACAAATGCCACAATGTCTATTTCATGACATAAATAGATTTGTGATTTTTTAAGGCCAACTCTGACTGCTAATAAATGAAGTTATTCTTCACTTTGGCACTTACTGATATTCAAGAAATTAAAATTAGTAAATCACAAGCTTTGGCACGATGTGAAGAAGAATGACAATTCCTTGATTATGGAAAGGTTTTCTTTGTGCCAAAGCACAGGGAGCGAGACCTCGAATCTGCACATGTGGTCCTGTAGGTCAACCGCACACCTCGCCCTCTGATCTCGGGCAGCCGTCCAGCCCTTCTGAGCTCACCCATCGCTGGCTGCGAGGCTGCCCACCTGACAAGCCCTGCGCAGGAGCCATAATTAATAAGGTCATGCTGGAACCTCCGGCTCTCGAGGTATCGTTGTGAGCAGTGACTTTTAACTTTCAAGCACATGAGAGTAAATTGACACGTGTGATCTCCTCAAAGCTTCACTTCCCCAATGGTTTCTCATTTGTGTATTAACATATTTTAATGTTGCCTTACCAATTTACATAATGTCCTTATTCTCTAAAGTTTTATTTATGAGCTTTTAAATTTATGTCCAGATCTCTGCTCTGACAAACGCCACGGCTGGCTCACCAGCCGTCTCATCACGCTTCGCTCCGGGCACCGCTGGCGCCTGCACACGGTCTTCCTTCTTTGATCCGTAGGCTGTGAACTCAGCTCCCAGCCGCAGCCACCACAGGCGTTGAGCTGTCAGCAGCGTGCAGGTCAGATCTGCACCCAGCATGACTTCGCCGTGTGGCTTCTCAGTTTCCAGCTGTTTAGTTTTCCGTGTCTGTTGGTTCCCCGGATTTTAAGTGTTTTTCTCAGGAAGACGCCTCACTTGCTGCACTTGGTTCTTCAGACCCGAGACAACCGTCCTCTCTTGCGTCACTTGTCAAGTGCTGGACTGACTGTGGCGGAGCGAGGGACAGACTGGGCTGTGGCTTTGCTGGCCAGTTCGCCATCCACAGACCCGCAGCTGTTTCTGTCACTGTCCACTGTCCTCCGGGCACCGATCAGGTACTGGCTCCCTGTGCCCCAAGTCTGTCACGTTGTCTCTAATTAAATGATTTCCTTGTCGTTGCATTTTCATCTGTTTAGCATTTCTCTAAGCTCTTCGCTGCCCCTCTGTAGGGTGGGCCGGGGCAGCGGGAGAGGCGCGGCTCTGGAGCCGTGGTTTCGAGGGGACACTGCGGAAGGACCCAGGGTTCTCAGGTCACTGAGATTTCTGTAGGAAAAGAATACTTTTAGCCAGACGTCTACTTTACTGTAACAATGGTAAAATAATCCTCCACTTAAGTCCTGGTCTAGCAGGATATTATTTCTGAGGTTGTGATAGACTGCTTCATGTAAAAGATCCCTCAAATGGACATACGCGGTTATGACTGCTTGTTGTGTTTACAAACCTGGTTTTCCAAAGTCTCTTGGGAGTAACTGAATAGTTCTTACCATAACTTAAGTCCCCTCCTGTGTCGCAGGTAGAGTGGGTTAGAAAGCCGTAGAAAGGGCTGGTGTCGGGAGCGTCTCACTCTGAGCTCTGACCACAAACCAGGACAAGACCTTAACGCCGTCTTAAACCGTAACACTTTCTTTAAAACCTCTTAAGGTTTCTTGTTTGTGAGAAACGACAAGAGAACTCTATCACAGTGTTACTGTGAGGACTGATTAAATTCACATCAAATGCTCAGGTTGTCACCAACCTCCATGACCGTGTCTTGAATAATTACCTGCAGTGATCAGTGGTGGCCCTGCATCCTCATGTGTGTCCCCGTCATGCAGGACAGTGCCTGGCGTCTGAGAGAGTCTCAGGAGAGGAAGGAATAAATGAATAAAATGCCCACGTCTGTCTGAACATGTGAGCTTTGAAACATGTCCCCCGAATTCTGCCATCCCTGGAGCTGGGCTGGGCTGGAATTACCATCCCTCAGTCACAAACAATAAACCAAAATCAGACTCTGTACACGACTTTCCTACAGTTGGTTTCTTTCTGCAGCAGTGGGGCTGGAGCCTCTCCCTCCGGCTCCTGCCGCGGCCCCTCCGTGGCCCCACGTCAGTCTGGTGGAGGGTGGGCCGTTCTCTCCTCCACCTGAAGCCACAGTGTCAGCCAAGAAATCCAGCACGTTGACCTGAACTGACTGCTCAGACTTCTACGGCATCTGCGAGACTGTTGAAATATTTACTAAACCACACACCAGAGACCCGGAACACCCCACAGAGAATTCTACAGAGCACAGGCATCTAAAATGTACGACCTTCGGTGGAGTATATTTTAAAGGATTGCAGAATTGAATAAATTCTGTTACAGTCACGAGCCATCAAGCCCAGATTTGCAGGTTGCATTTAAAACACTTGGCTTTACTTCTGTGGCGCACTCCCAGACTGTGTCTTGCTTTCCCAGGTCAAAGTTTCCCTAATAGGACTCAATCATCCTTGTAACACTTTATAACCGCATGTCCCAATGCAGCAAACATTCATTTAGCCCCTGATGGACACCATGAGACCAGCTGCCCTCACCTCAATTTGCTTGTTTCATAGATGGGAAGGAAGGAAGCAAACACAGCTGACCGAGGTCCCTTGCTCAAGGCAGTCAGCCCTTCATGGTTACAGCCCAGCAGGGGAGCAGCTGGCGGCTCCAGGTGGAGCTGGAGCCGCTGCGTCTGACCCCGTCCACGGGTGACCCAGAGCTGGCCTCGGTACCAGCCGTCTCCCGAAAGAGCTACGAGAAGAAAATACGACAAATGATGTTTTAAAATAACGGTTAATTTCATTTTTTAGAGATTTTTTCATTCGTGGGTGTTTTATAATGAAAATAATACTGGAAACCACCCCAAAATAAACACTTTAAAAGTGATTGGAGTGTGCAAATGGTTTGACATCATTGGTCTACTGGGTGTAAATTAATAATTAATACCCACCCTCTGATGACCTGTCCAGCCTCTTGTTCAGATCAGATAAACACACATACAAACCCACAAGCCGCACCGAAGCCCAGAGACTCGGCAGGGGCAGCTCTACACCAGGTGCAGACGCTCTGGAGGTTGCCTTGCTCTCCCGCTGAAGCTGCTCCGGGTGTGACTCTGCTGTGAGTCCCCGCAGAAGCTGCTGGGGCCGTCCCTCCGCCAGGTCCGGGCGTCCCCGCGCCCTCCACCCGCCTCCCTGGTCGCAGACTAGCGTCCGACTCGAGGCACTTTTTCCACTGAAGCTTGGTTTCCTCTGCTGTTACACTCAGTCTTCACACCCCACTTTAAGCTTGTGTCTTCTTAACCCTGAAAACCCTGGAGGCTCCCTGGCCCCCTCCTCCGGCCCCTGGCTCCTTCCGTGTAGACCTCCGTGCCTTCTGCGTTTCGCCCTGGGGTCCAGTCTTCGGGCTGCTGGCCCGTGTCCCTCCTATTCTGGAGGCTCCGGGAGGGCTCTCCTTGGGGACGTGGACAAGACACTTGAGAAACCTTCGTTCTGCAGTCTTGACCCCTTCATCTAATGAAGTCAGAGTAACGTTGATCATTACTTTTGCTTCACTTTCACATTATTTTATGTTTACATGTCTAGGTACATAAAGTCATTCATCTTATGTTCCAATACTAATCTGTAGCATAATGTTAATTTTATAGAAGTGCAAAAGTCTTGTGCAAATATGGATATGAAGAAAGAGATGTAAATCATACGCCGAAGTGATAAAGGCTTACCCTGGGTTAATGAGAAAACGTTTCCCTTCTTTGATATGATTTTGGTTTTCTACAGATTTTAAAATAAAATATCAATTTATAATCAATACCTGTTAACAGCAAATAGTACTTAAGACGTGAAAGCCACAGGACATTTATCTGGGGGGTCATTTAAAAGCAAACTCATATGAGAGGCTAGTCTTCAAATATCCAGGAAAGGACAACTGTCAGGAAGCTCAATGCAAACTCTCGCTCATCCAGGTCTGATGGGTCCATTTAATTGATGACAAGACACTGCCCAACACGAAACTGTCCCCACAAGGAAGCTGAGGCTAGAGGGTTTGCTGGACTCACCTGAGAGCTGTCACCGTGCGTCCCCCCTGCAGCTGGGGACCAGCTGCTCCAGCTCCCCGCCTGGCGCCCATCTGAGGACAGTCAGCAGCTCTGCCGTCCAGTCAGCACACTCACTGCCCTGGATTCTTCCACACCCCTGCACCCCCAGGACCACAGACACACTGCACACCACGGCCAACTCTGTCCCGGGAGGCGTCCCATGGGCTCCTGGAGCAGGTGCTAAGGCCCATCTGAGCTCAACAGGAGAATGAACCCCAGACGGACCAAGAAGGAGCCAACAGGTGCCCATGTGCCTGCTCCCTCTCTGGTTAGGCTGGACCCGAGGGTCCATCCATTGTGCCCTCCACCCCCCCGCCTCTGCTGCCACCCTTGGGGACCCCCATCACATCGCCTGCCACTCCACACGTGCTCACTGGGCGTCTGCCGCCACCCACACAGGCCACAGCCCTGCCGTGTAGAGGACGGTGCCCAACAATCACTCGCGTCCCTGCCGAGGGACATGCCACTTGTCACCCCCATGCCTGAGGGGGTGGGACCTTGCTGGATGCCTGACCCAGAAAGGGCTAGTCCCAGCCTCCCTCCCCGCATGTGCAGGTGGGGCAGAGAGCTCGCGAGCTAGACAGGGTGGTCCTGCTCAAAGGCCTGGCACACCTGTCCTCTTACTAGTGCTGTTAACTCTTTCCACACTATTTAGGTGTGTTTAGAAAGGAGGAGCAGACACACATTTGAAATTATTGAAAATGGAGTATATTTATAATTAAGTGCATGTAAGTGGTGGAAAGAAATATAACAAATATTGCATAATAAAATAACTGAAAATATTTACATTACATGCTTTCTTTTTCCTCCTTAAAGGAACACTTGTGGTAAGAATAATGTCTAGCAAGGCATTGTTTTCAGACCCTCATCACTCTCTCAGAAAACATACAAAACCCATGAATGCCAGGGAAAAAAAAATCCTATATTTTGCACAATGGATCCCAACAAAAATAATTCTATGCAGGAAAAGCACATTCTAACGGGACTGGGCTTCTAACCGTCGCTGTCCTGGGCCTGGATGACGCTGGCCCCTGCAGCGACAGCAGCGACCACCCAGGGGGACCGCCCTGGAAGTCTGGCCCTGGAGGCGGAATGGCCTGAGCTCGGTCAGCACCCATGGCCAGAGTCAGTAACAGTCACTGAGTGCTGCTCACCTCCCTCCTGGGCTCCTCTGGGGGTGTTTGGAGGAGGTGAGAAAGAACAGACCTCAAACGTCTTCTTTGCTGCTCAGGTGGGCAAGCCTCCCGACAGTGATGCTGGAAGCTAGAGGTCCCTTAGGACCAGACGCATTTAGCCGACTTGTTAGCTCGCCGGTGGAACTCTGGCACAGCCCAGAAAGTTTAATCTGCAACTGATCGTACGTTCATCCACTAAACAGTTATTTCCTGAATCCCAAATAGACGCCCCTCCCCATGGACGTCGGTGAGCAAGGCCAGCGCAGTCCCTGCATGGGCAGAGGGGGAGGGGCCACCAGGCGGTGTGTGCAGAGGCAGGGACTCCTCAGGCTGACGGACAGATGGTAGGTTAACTCTCAGGGAAGCGTCCAGCTCTGTAACTCTGATCAAAACGAAAGCGTAGAAGCCATCTGTGGGAAGGACTGGAAACAGACGTGTCTCTCCACCACCGAGGACCCGGGATGGACCCGCAGGAACAGGCGGGCTTCAGGAGACGCCAGACAACCAGCACCCACCGTGAGCGAGTCTCGACCCTTCCCATAGTAAGAATCAGTCGTTCAGAAGGCAGCTCTCCTTACGGACGTAACAGACCATGCGGTCTGGAGGCCTTGCCCTGACACCCAGTGCAGCCTGGGATGTTCGAGGGTGAAGCCACTCACACCCGCACTGCCTGCACCTGCCATGGTCAGCGCGTCTGCCAACATTGTAATGAATGTTAGTCACATGAGCAGCTCAATTTATGAACCCAAACTCACACACACAATTACGTTTGATCAAGATTTAGTGAGTGCAATTTATCCCCAAATAGGGTGTTTCCCCATGAAGATGTTTTTCCTTCTAAAAAGAATGGCAAACATTGACTTTCAGTTGACACTTATCAGAAAAATGGAAAAGAGGTGAGAGTATAAAAACGTATGTCAGTGGTGGCAACTGAGAGATGAACAGTGTGGCAGCACACAGAAAACACAGCAGAAGCTGGTGTCTGATGGTTACATGCCAAGACTCTATACCCCAGAGCTGCCTACTGGGGTGAAGACTTCCTCCGAGGAGTCGGGTGAACACTGGAAAATCGCCCTCTGACTGACCTGATGTCATTCTGCCCTGACACCGCTGCTCCTTCTCGTCTGAGATGTTCAGTCATCGGCTGGCATCAATAATGTATCAAGTGAAATGCAGGCTCCCTTCAAAGTTTAGCAGCATAATAACACATTAAAACTGCCGTGTGGGAAATAGTTAAAAGAGTGAGAATCTGGGATTCATCGGCGGTGCAGGCGCAAGCCGATTACTAATGCAGTCGGCACGGCAGGGCTCTGCACCTGAGCTCCCAAACGCACTTACTCCCGAGATCTGTGCCATCCCTGCCCATTTTCCCAGAGTCTGTGATGCAATTACAGCCTGAAACGATGTGCTCATTCCCAACACGCCCGCTTCCTGTGGGCGTCTTCACGCTGCAGCTTCGGGCAGCATCACCGCGCTTTACAGGAACTGCGGCAGGACCGCTCCGGGGTCTGACAGGCAGTGAGGTCAGGCTCCGTGGGGAGACCTTCCAGCCCCACGCTTCTGGGGAGAAGGAAGCTCCTGGTTCCCCGGCCCAGCCCCTCCTCCTCCTTCCCCGACGTCAGGGTCAGACGACGGGACGCTGATGCCCAGCTTGGCTGATGGTTGAGCTGCTGCTTGGCCGTCTCCCATTTCCTCTTCCATCTGCTCAGGTGAGCCAAACGAGATTGCAGCCCGCCGGGAGAACGCTGCCGCGTGCGTCTCCACCCCGCCCTCTTCCAACCTCTGCCCCCACCCCGTCTCCGTCTTCCCGGCACCTGTGGTGTCTCCTGGTCTCAGGACCTTGTCCGTGGGCAGTCCCCCACCACAAGGTTTGGGTCTGAGCTTAGACGACAAGTGAACAGCCGACAGCTCCCTGGTCTCGGTCACTGGAAGTTTCAGTTGATTTTTAATCTTTGTTTACTTTCTTGTTGCCACTGTTCCTTTGTGTGCATCACAGGCAGAAAGCTGAAAGGAGCAGAAGCGAGATGCTCCCGGACAACATATCCTTTTCATCCAAGCCTGGCCTTGAGTTACAGAAGTCAGAGCTGGCTTGGTCCTCACCAGAAGAAAGGCGCGGATGCGAGGCGAGGGATGACGTGTTAATCAGCTCGACTGCGGAATCCTCCCACAACGTATGTGTATATCAGAGAATTACTCTGTGTACTTTAAATACATCATAATTTTATCTGCCAGGTAGACCTCACTGAAGCTGAAAAAGAAGAATGACTTGTAATTAGATCAAAACGGAGGCGTGAGGTGAAAGGTCTCACGTGTGATGAAGGGTTTCAGCATTAAGATCCCTCCGACTTCAGAAGACAGACGTGAAGCTAAGAGCACGAGAGGTCGCCAATGGGCAGGAAACGGAGCCGACGGCACAAGCACTGGCCCTGCCCCGAGCACGTGTGGAGGCCTATCTGCGGGCCTTGGTCTCGTCTTTCAAACCCCTGGACGGGAAGAGCCTCTCCAGAGGCGTGTGGTGGGCGCCCCTTGTTTCTGACAGCAACAGGGCGGTTTTCATTCAGAACTCGCAGGGAAGAAGAAAATTTCCTTTGCGGTGGGGGTGTGCTGGGAAGTCCAGTATGAGCACAGCAGTCGAAGTTCAGGCTCTGTCTCGCTGGGATGAATTCCCCGCTGGGAAGCACACACTTTAAAGACGACGTTCAGAGACGAGCTTGGCACCGGCGCCCACCCAGGGAGCCGGACCCCGGAGAAGACGCCTCACCCCGAGCAGGCCCTGTGTCTCTTCCCAGGCGACCGCACCCCCGAGGTCGGTTCCTTCGGTTCCTCACACCGCAGATCACACTTGCCCGTGTCTGTAAGCTCCACGTAAACGGGCTTCACAGCCTGGGGTCTTTCGGTCTGGCTCCCCTTGTTCAGCAGTTTGTGGGTGAGAGTCGGCCACGAAGCTGCACGTGCCCACAGTTTGCTCCCTTTAATCACAGAGTGGAGTTCTGCTGCATGAACACACCCCCGACGGCTAGTGTGCCCTCTTGTTGATGGGATGGCGTGTAGCCACGTGACTTCACCAAGCGTGTTCTTTACAGTCGTCTGCAGACACGTGTTTTCATTTCTCTTAAGTCCAGACCTAGGCCTGGAGTCCTTGGCCATAAAGTAGGTGCATGCTGACTTTCAAGAGGTTCCCAAACCATTTCATGTGGAACTTCACCATTGCCCTCAGGGACATACTCAGGGCGCCAAGCCCTTGTAACAGACACGGCCTCCGAAATCAGAGGCGAAGAGGGGCTGGTGGGCCCAGCTCTCCCGCACTCCTGGTGATCCCCTGACCCTGCTGGTGAGGCCTTGGGGGTGGGGTGGGGAGTGGGCCACGACCAGGTAGACGAAGGGGGTGAGGGACGGGCTCGGAGGCCCGGAAGCAGTGGCATCTTGACACCGACAAAACCCTGAAGGCGTTCGAACCGGCCTGGCTCTGCCCCCAGGTGCCTGCGAGTCCAGTCGCCAGGCGTGGTGTCCTGCAGCCACACCCCCAGGACCTGCACGGATGGCACAGGCGGGGCCGCACAGAGAGGCCGGACGGAGAAGCCTGACATGAGATGTGAGCCGCCAGGACAAGCCACCAGGCACTTCTCTGTTCTCACTAACTGGCCAGAAAGGCCCAGGCTTACAAATAGACAGCGCGCTACAGACTAGCTGTGATTAACGGCGAGTCTTCACTTACTAAGTGGACGCCTGTTAACTGGGGTGCATTTTATTCCCAGGGAGGCCCTGGGCTCCTGTTAGTTTTGGCCACCATCTTGCCAGTGCTCAAGGAAGCTTCGAGACATTCGCCACTCCACACAGTCACCCGCACTTCCCCAGGAGCGACAGGGCGGGGTCAGGGCCAGGGCAGCGGTGTGGCGTCTGTGCCGGGGGCTCTGGCCCTGTGCCCCCGTCTCCACGATCACTCTGTGACCAGGGCCCGTTTTGCTGAGCACAGAGCCGTCAGTTCTCAGCAAGAGACCCCTGTGTTCTTAAGCTGATAAAAATTAATCTGTCACTTTGTTTTTTTTAATCTTTTTTAATTCTGATTTCATGTTTTCAATGTTGGTCTTAAATAAAACTAATGAAAAATGAAATGCATCACGGATAACAAGACTATAAAGCATTACACTTAAATCCAAACCAGTGCTTTTGTCATTTGTCTGCCGGTGACGGTGTCAGGCGTTGTCAGGATGGGGAGAAACGCGCTTTCCCTGCCCGCTGTCCGGTCTGGCCCGTCTCACTCCTCTCGTGGACAAGGTCTCTGCGTTCCGGCCCCTGCAGGAGGCGAGGCCCTGCGCCGGGGCTGGGGACCCCCGGGGCCGTGGGTGTATTCACCAGGCGTGCGTAGTATCCATCACGCACTCGTGACGGGGTGTATACTCGGGTACTGCTGCGTCTGAGGGGCTAGAATAACTAGACACCGCCGGGGCGAGCCCAGCGATTTCTGCGCGTCCTAGAGACTTGCAGTGTGAGAGCGACGCGCTCACGGTGGTCTGGGCCGCCTGCGCCCTCTGTGAAGACTGAGCTGTGCGGCGGTAACCGGGTCCTGCCCACTGGGCATGAAATGGGGTGACTGGAAACCCTCCTCTGTCTTCCAGGAAGATACGGCCTGTATGCGACTCACACGCTGGAAATGCCATCAACCTTTTACTAACTCAGTTTAACTCGAAAGTGGATTGTTGCTGCTTTTGCAGAGCAGTGAAGAATTCACATCGGTGCCAGACACCTACAGAAGACTCTGGTGACAAGGCCACGCTTTAATTATTAGAGAAAAGATAAAACAGACCCTCGTCCTCACTCTCCAGCTCTGTGTGCACAGGTGCGCTGTGACTGCAGTGAGGATGGGGCGCCTGCTGCGTGGACCCGGAGCCCCAGAGCACCAGCCCCACTCGTTGGGATCAGAACTGAGTCACTGCCCAAGCCTCGTAAAAGCCACGCACTCGTATGCATTTCCATCCAAAGAGTGCTCCGTTCAGGTGGTCGTGGATTATGTCCAAGGCAATATTATATTTAAAAATTTAAATCCACCAATAAGCCGAACTTCTTTCTTTGGAAATAACATGTACCAACCAAAGTGATAATGTTCTAATGGCGACAAGGGCCCGCCCCCCCCCCCCCGCCATAAAAGAGCTGCCAGGTTCCCACACTCATCTCTACCATCCCCTCCAAAAGCAAAACTGTTTCTGGACAAGACATGCTAAGTCCAAGGCCACGTCTCCAAAGGCCAGGCACAACTTTGGGGACCTGCTCTGAAAGCCCCCATGACCACCCAGGGATCAGACCTGGAACCTTGCTGGTTCCTAGAGGCCCCGAGGACGCAACTGCCCCACTTCCCGAGACAAACCTCCATGGAGGGGAGGACCCGGCTCAGATGCGCAGAGGTCGGGAAAGGTACGGAGGCTGGGCAAACCCAGTGCTGGGGGCCCATGACCCACTGATTAAGGAAGGGTTGAAGAGGGCCAGTAACTCACTCACCATCACAGAACAAGCAATCGAAGCAAAGTTGACTCGTCCACGAAGCATCCGTGGTCTGTGCGGTTCCCACAGGAAAGTTGGCGGGCAGGGCTGCAACAGGAGGGTGGGGTTGCTTTCAGAGTCAGAAAAAACTGTGGTTTCCATCTCAATTCTGAAACTCTTTACTTTCCTGGGGTCTGCTGCCTTCATCTCAGGGGTGTGGGAGCACACTGCCCTTTGGGGTTGGGGTGCAGGTCTGAAGTGCCCCAGGTGACCACACAGCACAGCCCCTAAGACATGGGCACCTGCCCAGTGGGGCCTCCTCGCTGCTGGTGTTGCCACCGGGGGACTGGGACGCCCTTGCTGCCATCCTGGAGGACCAGGTCCCAGGAAGGGAGCAAAGGTGTGGAGGGCAACGGGGGCCTTGCCTCTGACCCTGAAAGTGGGTCACCAAGAGGAAAGGCAAAAGAAGCACCTGGGATGGGGGGTGGTCCAGCCCAGACCGTCTTTACCTCTCAGGCAAAGCTGATGCTCTGGCAGCCTGGATTCACACCCTGGCTCTGTGACAGATGGAGCAGGTGACGCAGACCAGTTTCCTGGAACACTTTAAATCTCAGTGTCTTCTTCAGTCAAGAAAGAGCCCAGTGCTTCTTAGGTGCTTAAAATAACCTCAGTCCATGTTGTTCTGAAAGAATCAACAATGTTTTGCACAGAAGCTGGAGCACGGTGAATGTTAGATAGATGTTAATTGTTACCATCCATTAAAAATATTTATCATTGTGCTTAACTCTGAAAAGCACGAAGAAAGGTGTCTCTCTTCTCTGAGCAGGGAAGGAGGGCTCAGATGGCCTGGAGGAGGCCCCAGGGACGGTGGTCACCAGCTCCAGAGGAGCCCGACACCCGTGCTCAGATGCAGAAAAAGAGCACCTTTCCTTTGGGTTTTCTGCAGGTCTGTTACCGCACCTCCACTCCCGTTACTTTACGAGACAGCCTCCTGAATGTTTCCTAGAAGAACTCAACCAACGCATCAGCCGTCCAAAAGCTAACGGGAAACGCCGGCGGTGTCAGAGAGACAGGAAGTGATGTGTCCTGGTGGTTTTTCGTTGAATCACAGAAGCTGATCTCCATTAAGTGTATTACAAGTGTAAAATCAGTGTCCAAAGAGCTACACAACTGACAAAACAGTTTACTTGAAAATTTTAAAATTATCTACACTGTTTCCTAATTACCCTCAATGTTACTTCAATCAATTTCTGTATTATGTGAGCATTTTGGGAAAAGTTAGCTGCCTCTTTTATAAATGTTAAAGACTGTTTTTTTGAAAATAAATCAGCTGAATCGAGTATGACTGCTGGCTCTTGAGCACGTGTGATGAAATGGAAGACTGAGAAAGTGGCCATGGGGTTTAAAGACCAGCATGGGGCTATGTCCTTTGGGGACCTTGGATTGACTTGGGCACACAAGACCCTCATGCACACAAGCAGCAGTATGAGCCCACCTGCCCAGAGCAGAGGGGCGATGCTTCTCCTCTCGATCTGCCCTGAGCCTCCAGTAATCCTGCTGGGACGCAGATTGGACTCAGTAGATCCAAGGATCCATTTCTAACTCCAGCCACATGGGAGCACGTGCTCTGTGACGCACTGTGGGAAATCCTGAAGGTGAATGGAAGGGAAGAACGTGGCAGGCTGAGGTGGGAGGGAAGGTTTCCAGAGAAGCCAGGAGATTCAGTGAAAAACCACCAGGACACATCACTTCCTGTCTCTCTGAAGATATAAGAGCCCTGCCTGGAGGCTCAGACCTCGCTTAGGAGAGCCAGTGGCCCTGAGGACGTCCCCAGCCTCCCACTGGCTGGTCTTGGAGCCCCTCTAGGCGAGACTGACAGTGAGTGTTCACGTAAATGTCTCAGTGTCTCACTCGCGCCTGGGGTGTCCAATCAGAGACCCCCATCAATGCTGCCAGAGGCTTTTGTGATTGAAGGTGGAGGAAAGCTGGGGGGCAGCTTCTGCGGGTAAGAAGGCTGGGTTGAAGGCATACCCCTGAAGGAGCACACGAGCCTCGAGGAGATTCCTCTGCACCCACCTTACCCTCACTGTGGTACGAAAGTGTGAAAACGCCCTTCGACCTAAAGTACAATGTAATGCTCGCTGCGGATTAGTCTGTGTGGAGGTCAGGAGTCTGTTGGGGGACTGGCCCAGGAGGCAGATGCCTGAGACGGACGGGCCGGAGGGAAGTGGGTTTACGATTCTGAGCCTTCCCCCAGGAAGGGAAGTAGGGATGCAGAGCCAAAGGGATGGCGCCTTCCCAGATGCTCGCTTGCCCTCCTTAAAGCTCATTTCTACTTTTGCTGCTTTCGACATCCCATGGGAACACGGTTATACTGACCCAAACTGCAAATGATGAAGGCTGTTCAAGACTTAATTTTAAATCGTTAGTGGAATTTTTCAAATTGAGGAATATCAGAACAATCCAGAATCCACCCCCTGCCTTACACTGGCATTGGTTAGAGTGATGAGAAGGTCAAGTAGAAATTTAAAGAGCAATTGAACATTGTGCTCATGAAACGTCTGTTGGCTTTTCCCACAGAAGTGACAGTGGCTGGTGAAAACTGTGAAGATTTGAAATTTTCTAAGAACCTTCAAACCTGGTTGAAATTTGTAGCATGGAGCTGTCCAGCTTTCCCAGCACCTTTTGTGGGGAGGCTGTCCTTTCCCCATTCTATACTCTTGCCTCCTTTGTCATAGATTAATTGCTCATATAAGCGTGGGTTCATTTCTGGGCTCTCTATTCTGTTCCATTGATCTATGCGTCTGTTTTTGTGCAATACTATACTGTTTTGATGGTTGTAGCTTTCTAGTAACATCTGAAATCAGGGCATGTATTATATTACCAGTTTTGTTCTTCTTTCTCAAGATTATTTTGGCCATTTGGGGTCTTTTGTGTATCCATACAAATTTCAGAATTTTTTTTTTCTAGTTCTGTGAAAAATGCCATTGGTGTTTTCACAGAGATTGCATTGAATCTCTAGATTGCCTTGGGTAGTATGGTCATTTTAACAGTATTGACTCTTCTAATCCAAGAACATGGTGTTTCTTTCCATCTTTTTGTGTCATCTTCAATTTCTTTCATCTTATAGTTTTCTTTCTTTAACCTCTTTAGTTAGATTTATTCCTAGATATTTTATTCTTTTTGATTCAATTGTAAAAAGCATTTTTAAAAGAAATTTCTGTTTCTGATAGTTCATTATTAGTGTACAGAAATGCAATAAATTTCTGTATATTAATTTTGTATCCTGCATCTTTACCAAATTCATTGATGAGCTCTAGTAGTATTTGGCGGAGTCTTGAGGATTTTCTATTTATAGTATCATGTCATCAGCAAAGAGTGACAGATTTACATCTTTATCTCCAGTATAGATTGCTTTCATTTCTCTTTCTTCTCTGATTGCTGTGGCTAGGACTTCCAATACTATTTTGAATAAAAGCTGTGAGTGGACATCCCTGTCTTGCCCCTGATCTTGGAGGAAGTGCATTCAGATTTTCACCACTGAGCCTGACGTTAGCTCTGGGCTCATTACACATGATCTTTATGTGGAAGTATGTTCTCTCTATACCTACTTCCTTGAGAGTTTTTTTTTTTTTAACCGTAAGTGGATGTTAAATTTTGTCAAAGATTTTTCTGCATCTATTGAGATGATAACATGGTTTTCATTCTTCAGTTTGTTGATGTGGTGTATTACATTGATTGATTTGCCAATATTGAACCATCCTTGCATCCCTGGGATGACTCCCACTACGTCATGATGTATGACCCTTTTAATGTATTGTTGGATTTGGTTTGCTAATATTTACTTTAGCATTTTTGCACCTATGTTCATCAGTGATGTTGGCCTGCAATTTTCATTTTTTGCAACAACTTTGATTTTGGTGTTAGGGTGATGCAAGCTTTGTAGAATGAGTTCAGAAGCATTCCCTTTATGCAATTTTTGGGATAGTTTGAGGATAGGTGTTAACTCTTCTCTAAGTGTTTGGTAGAATTCACCTGTGAAGCTATCTGGTCCTGGACTTTTATTTCTTGGGAGATGTTTTTATTACAGATTCTATGTTATTACTGGGAATTGTTCTGTTCATATTTTGTATTTGAAGAAAAGCATTTACAAAACTCACTTCTGCATTGCAAATTATTAGGTTTGTTGAGATTTACCAGTGCCTCCTGCCTGCCTGGACTCATGTTTGGGACAGGAACACAATGATGGTGACCCCTGCCAAGTTCTCCAATGCAAGAAACAGGCTGTGAAGATGTCATCAGCAGACAGACAAAGAGAAGAAGCCTGCCTTATCTGCTACAGGCACAGGATCAGTTACAGCCACACAGAAGTCCCTGTGGCCAGTGAGGAGCAGCACTAACCCAAGAAGACAACACACGGCATGAGGTCAGTTCACAGAAGAAGGAATTGAAATGGCTAGGGCACGAAAGGCATGTCTTCCTTGTTAGCTCACCTCACAAAGTAAGGAGTTGCTGCCTCCCAACCTGGCAGGGACATGGAGTGCCGGCCCCTCTCACAGACAAGGGAGATTCAGGTGTGTGCCCAACTCACATGGAAGCGGTGACTGCATGGTGACCACTAGGCCCGCTTCTGGGACACCACAATCACAGAGTAGTGGGAGCCTGAAGACCCACGTGGGGAACTGAGAAATGAAATCGCCCTCAGACCCCAGGGGGGATGTCCAGATGATCCTGTGTGCATCCTCACAAGGGGTGTGTGCACTGAGCATCAAGACAGTGACCTGAAGACAGAGGTCTCTCGACAAAATGTCTATAATATTTGAGGTAGAAGAAAGCAAATGCTTTTAGAGCGATCCTCATAATGGGATCTGACTTTAGTTAGAAATAAATACAGAGGGAGAATCGAGGTTAGACGTGGCATAAGTGTCGTGGACAGATGCACTGGGAAGGGCCACTCCACCCATGAACAGCATTTCCCTGAGTCTGACTGGAGGAGGGTGGGGACCAGACAGTCTCCTTCTCCTCCCCAGTGTGGCTGGGGTCCTGGCTGGGGCTTCCAGGGCCTGGCGGGGAGTTTAGCAGACCCCGGGCCTCAACCACAGATGTGGCAGTGCCTGTCCCCCAGGCACAGCATGCAGACCTGTGACCAGACCTCTCCCCATGTCCCTGGGGCAGAGCGGCCTCCGTGCAGAAACCCTGAGTGGGGGCACACACACGGACGTGTTGGGGGCTGTGGTCTAGGGCTACGTAGTAAATTCTAATTCACATCGGAACAAGGAGGGACATGTAACCCACCAACTACCTTGGTTTTTAGGCCTCTGTTTCCTCCTCTACCAAATGGGTCTCATGGAAATGAATTCACAGACGTCGTGAGAGAAGAGCTACCGCCAGCAGGCTCTCCACAAATGTCACCTCTTCCTCCCTCTTCAGCTTGGGCCTGGCCCCGCCTCCCGGCTCCTGCCGCCACGTGGTCGGTGCTGGAGAAGTGTGCGAGCTGGTCGGCTGGGAGGGGGCGGAGGGCGCAGAAGGGCAGTGTGACCCCGGGTGTAGAGCAGTCTTGTGACCATAGTGAACATTTAGAAGAAATTACGGTTACTTTACCGAAAAAGGGTCTCACAAAAATAGATGGAATGTTCAAAATTAGCACTGAATAACAAGAATTTGCTAATTACCAATATGAAATATTAAGTGGTCTGAAAGAACGGGATGGAAACTGCGGAGCAGAAATCACATTAATGCCCAGAGGAGACACAGTAACAGAGCTGCTCCTTCCTGTGAGCCGCTGGCTGAGGCCAGGTTGGTAGTGGTGCAGACAGGCTTGTGCGCTGAGAGCTGAGGCGGAGCTTGGGAACGCGCAGCGCGCGGGGAAGCCAGCTGTCTGACAGGGTGACTGCACGGCTTCCCCTGCCAGACCTCTGAGAAAGTCGCCTGCTCTAAATCTCACCGGTTCAGGGAAAAGGCTCTCAATTCATCTACAAGGTGAAATAGTAGGAGCCAGAACCCAAAAAGTAACACGGCTCAAGAAATTAATAGAACAAAATTTAAAACCGTCAGTGAAGGTGTGTGAACACAGGCTGGTCACAGTACAGAGCAGGACTCAACTTCCAAAAAGCAATTCAGCCTTTCTGTCGATTTGCGTAAAATGCCTGCACCCTTGACCCACAGTCCCCACTCCTGGGAACAGACCAGCAGGAAACAAGTAAATGACTGTCAGCCCAGGTTCCCCTTCCACAGGAAGACCCCACACCCTGTTAATGCCATGTGGCCGCGGCCCGCCGTGGACGGGGGGACGGGGGTGGGGGGCAGCACTCTCTCTGTAGATAGTTTATAATAACAATCAAACCAGCAGCAGCAGCGGCTCAGTCTCCTCACTGTCCCTGGAATGTTAAGTGATGCCAGAGATACAGTGCTCCTCCCCACAGCAGCTCTCTGCCAGTCTGAGCTCTGAATAATTGCTGAGGTTCCTACTGGGTTTTAATAATATATGCAGACTTCGCATTAGCATAGTTTACTGTGCAGTCTTTCATAAAATTGTATTCCACGAGCACACTGAATCCGAGAACTTGCAGCCACACGCATGCTTGTGGTGCTCGGTACACGGCTCTCCCGTCACAGCGAGTTCGTGAAGACCCCTTCTGGGAGCGACTTAGCCCTGCTGCTAGACAGTCGATTCAGAAAGAACACAGCAACCGTCATTATTACACAAAAACGAGACAGAACTTGAGGCCGTGAGACTCCTCACTTGGAGTTTTTGTGTTTAACATTTTAAATGGTGGGAAAAAACAAAATTAAAAATGATGAAATAGTGTGAAGTTTGAGGCATAATGTTTTGGTTTGGGAATTGCAAATTTCAGTCATGCACTGAAACTCTTTCTGAATTTGAACAGTATCTTCAAAATTGACTTTATCCTTTTACAAGCATTAGTTACTGCTTCAGAACCAAAGAACAATTCAGGAAAAAACTGTTATCAGTGATTACTGCCTGAGTACTGAAGCACAGAAGAGAGGGGTGCAGCCAGTGGTCCTGTTGTGCCGGACAGGGAGGGGCCGGCACGTGGCCGAGAGGGTGGGGAGGGCGTGGGAGCAGCAGTGTGGCCCTGAGGGACCTGGAGAGGAGAGGAGGGAGGGGCGGGAACCGGGTCAAGGACCAGCCTCTGCTGCTGAGACGGAGGAATGAAGTCAGAATTAAGCAGGAGGGTGTGGCTGTCGAGCCACACACATGCACACATTCACGTGTACGTACACGTGCGCTCACACTTGCAGGAACATGTACACACATGTACACACGCACACATAAACGTGTGTGTGCACATGAAGACATGTGTGCACACACCTACACGTGCGTGCACCCACGTGTACACATGCACACACACGTGCACACAACACAAACTACGATGGCTTTCAGTGTACATGTTACCTTAAAGTAAAATTTGATTGTAGGCATCTCATTAGGAAGCTCTGAAGGATTAATTGTAAAATTGTCTATGAGGCAACAAAATGGTAAAAAAAATATTCAAGGGTTTCAGAAGTTGTCTCCAAACTGTTTTCAGCAAGTTCACGTCAGCTAGTGCTTCTACCCCCGACACGCAGAGGAGCCGCACACGGGGTGCTGTCACTTACGGAACAGCGGACGTGAACTCCGGGGTTGCACTGACGCCGAGCGCTCTGTCGCTCTCCCCGTGTGTGTCTGTGTGATCGCCGGTGCGTCAGCCCCGGGGCAGGAGAACAGCCCCGCCTGGTACATGTCTCCACCTTGGTCACATCCGCAAAGACACTGCTTCCAAATGAGGCCACGACACACATTCGGGGCCCCGCCCCCTGTTTTCCTCTTTCCTCTGCGCTGGACTGTAAACAGCGAGAAGAAACCAGCCTGCACTGTCTGTTTGGAAATCTCCGCTGAAAACCCAAGCTCATCACTTAGAAGTTCACGTTCCCCCAGCAGTGGACACGGTTCAGCCGAGGTCTCTGGCTCCTCATAGTGGGACGGCTTTCCTCCGGGTCCAGAGACACGGCCTCGGGTCCAGACCTCCCAGCAGCGGCCCCCCAGCGCGGCGATGCGTGTGGGCCCCGGGACAGCGTGCGTGCTCCTCCGCGCCGAGCCCCCACGAGCCCCTCCGGCCCGTGCGTCAACCTCAGCCTCTCCAGGGCGTCCTGGCGTCTCTGTCGTCAGACTCAGCTCTGCCGGCCGTGCCTGATGCCCAGCCAAAGTCTCTTCCACGTTCCCCTGTGTTTTGTCTTTTAATTTTTGTTTATTCCGGATTTTTTAACTGAAGTAGAGTCAGTTTGCAATGTTATGCTAATTTCTGGTGCACCGCATCATGTTTCAGTTACACATGTGCACACACATGTTTGTTCTCATACCTTTTTCACTGCAGGCCATTACGAGGTATTGAGCAGAGTTCCCTGTGCTGCTCAGTGGGGCCTCGGTGTTCAGCTAGTTTGTGTATAGTAGTCAGTATCTGTAAATCTTGAACTCGGTTTATTCCTGCCCGCCCCCAGCCCCCTGGTAACCGTCAGTTTGTTCTCCATGTCTGTGAGTCTGTTCCTGTTTTGTAAATACGTTCATTGGTGTCTTTCTGTTTTTAGACTCCACACGTAAGTGATACCGTCTGGCATTTTCTTTCTCTTTTCTCCCGTGTCTGTGACAGCAGCGCCCACTTCCCACGACCAGATTCTCCAGTAATTTGCTGGGCCGCCGTAACAGAGTCCCACGGGCTCGGGGGCTTAAAACAGCAGAATTCGTTCTCTCACCTCCTGGAGGCTGGAGATCTGAGAGCAGGGTCCTCCCTGAGGTCTGGAGGGGACCGGTGCTGCCGCTCCCCACTTGTGCTGTCCTCGGCCCTCCGCTGCTCCGCCACCCGGCCTCCGCGGCCGCGTCCTCTTCTTATAAGGACGCCGGTTGTGTTGGACCAGAACGCCCCTGAGGGCCTCGCTTCTCTGGATCGCACTCACACACCCCGGTTCAGAGTTTCCACTTGTTTCTTTGGGGGTAAAATTCATCTCAACAATTAGGACGAGGTCTTGTTAATCAGAAAGTCTCCAGCTGTGAGCACAAGGAAAGCTTTCTGAAAGTGGCATCAACTCATTATTTGGCATGAAAACCCCAGAAGTGATGTATTGGTAGGGCTGGTGGCCTCAACCCCCTCCATCAGGGCTCCGGGGTCTGCCCGCTTCTGCCCCTGCGTCAGCCCGTCCACTCCTCCCACATCCGGGCCACACGCCCCGATACCATCGTCCAGAGGCAGAGAAGTGCCGCCCTTTGTCAGGAAGACGAACGTGGGGCCCCCGGGGACCCCTCACGTCAGCCGAGGGCTGAGCTGACTGAGGGGGACACCCAGGCTCTGTTCCGTCCTCCCCTGGCCCACTCCCCTCTGTGGAATGGGACCAGGTGTTGCAGCACAGGTGTGGGGACCATGTCCGGCATCACGGCGCCCCCACCACCGAGCCAACTCCCCCGCCATAGGCTGTGCCCCGAGGTGGGGCCTGTGGCCGGGGGCCTCACTGGCGTGGGCTGAGACAACCACTGGCCAAGACACGGCCACTGATCGCAGGGACAGCCTGACCTGCAGGGTAGGGGTCCCGAGCCGGCAAGGCCACACATGCAGGGCTCTCTGAGCAGGGGTGGGGCCTGATCTGGGGCCATATCTGGTGCTGGCAACAGCGTCAGCCACCAAAACCTGCCCTTTATTCTGCCTGAAAAAGCGTGTATGCCACAGAATTTTCAGTGAGTCAAGTTTATTGACCTTTCCTGTCAGATTACTTCAAGTGTTACCGTGTTTATAAAGATTGTCATGTATTTTTAGATTTTAAATGGTTTCTACTTTCTACTTGACACGTCCATCCTCCTGAATTTCCTGGGAATAATTTCAGCTTCAAGGAGCAGAAACTCAACTTAAATATAAATATGTGAAATGTAGAGGGGCCTTCTTCCAGCTCTGGGGCCTCAGGCAGCCTGTCGCTTCTACAACTGTCTGTGGGGTCACCCGCCGTCACCTGCACCCTGGGGCCCTCAGGTCGGAGCTGAGCTGTAGGACCTGCACCCTCGGGTCAGGACAGGGCAGCCCCTGACTTCTGCCCCAGGTCTGGAGACTCTAAGAATGAAACGGCCGCCGCTGCTTGTCGACAGTGAAAGCCTGTTGAGCAGCGACAACTCTGTGCAGCGGGGACCCTCACTTACTGAGAATCCTGCTAAGTGCCCAGCAGCTTCCCTGACAAGCCGAGCTTCCCGCGTAGTAAGTGCTGTTTCTGTTTCCTTGGGATTTCTCGTAGCACGTTGGGAGGGGTCAGTCCTGGGCTGTGGGGGGCCCTCGCCTCGAGTCTTTCTGTCCCTCGTGCTGAGCTCGGTCACCTGTGGCTGCCTCACCGGGCACCCCGCCCCTTGGACAGCACAGTCGTTCTGTACGTGAAGCTCGTGGCCAGAGAAAGGACCGCGACCGTGTTCTCCCGCCTCCTCTCCCACTAAAGAAAGGGCAGAAAGCACACCAGCCAAAACCAAAGCGCACGGACACTCTTGAGTTCCGTTTCCCCAGAACCCATCACTCCTGTGGCTCATTCAGGACATTAGGTAAATAAACCGTGGACCATCCTACACAAAAAATGGGATCCACTCTGAAACAAAGTGCTCCTTTTCCACAGGCACGGACTGGTCATTGTTGTGACCTGCCTCCGTGTTGAAAATAAAAGCTGGGGGAGCAGAGTCCCTCTGCGGCCGCCGTCATCACGGCTCCAGCTTCCCGTTTACCCCGCACGGCTCTTGTCCCCAGGCTGCCTCCGACGGACGCTGCGGTCCACGGCTGACAGTCCTTCCGTCAGGGTTTGATTTGCAGCCTTTTCCATTGTGATGTCCTGTTCCTTTACTTCAGAGTTGTTTTCCTTTCACTGATTCAGGGGTGTTCGCTTTAGCATGCCTCCCTGGACGTGCGACCTTGCTGGGCTGTGCGCCGGGCGGCCGGGGGCTCACGCGTGGCAGAGCCGCCGGCGAGGGTCCGGCCCGTGAGCCTGGTGTTCCCACCCTCGCCAGTGCTGGACGTGTTGCTCTCTGTGGTGTTTATTGAACAGGATTAAGCATCAAATGAATCTCTGGGTCACAATTAGGAGACTTTACCGCCAGGAGGACCACGTGTCTGTAGCCTGGACTGTCTCCTTCCACCATGCAGCCCACGGACACCCTCCGGGTAGGTCAGAGGGAAGGCCCGTCAGTGCCTGCAACTGGAGCTGGGCTGCAGTTTCTGCCAGACCTGGTAGAGACCAGCCCCAGCCGCCCGTGGCTGGGGCCTGGGGGGCCGCGGGGGAGGGTGGAGGGGCCGCAGGGGAAGTGGGGTGGGGTACAGAAGCTTGAACGAGACAGGAAGCTGCGGGCAGTGGGGCTGCCCCAGACCAGACTGGGCATGGGCTGAGGCTGGCTGTCCTCAGTGGTGGCTGAGCCTCATGGAGGACGGACCTCCCCCTGCTGAGTTCTTCTACAATAATCAGGAAAAAGTCCCTTTTAACATCGTCTTTCGGGCCTCAGGCGTGATGATTTAGCTGAAAAATACCTGTTGCTTGTCCTCCTTGGTTTTCCCTCTCACTCGGAGCCCGTGTGAGGTGAGTCCACATGGACGAGGCAGAGGATGGGGCCCCCAAAGTACCCCCTACGTGACCCCCTGCACCCCATTTGTGCACCTGTTTCCCGCTCCCCCTCCCCACTCTCCCCTTACCCCTCCCCTTCCCGCTCCCCTCCTCTCCCTCTCCCCTCCCCTCTCCCTATACCCTCTTCCCCATGCCCTCCCCTCCTTGCTCTCCCTCCCCCCTTCTCTTGCCCCACACCCCTCCCCCTCCCTGCTCCCCCCGCACCCCATTCCTGTGCCCCCTGCTCCCCCGACACATGTCTCAGCTTCTTTTCCATGGGGAGCAGGTGCTTCCTCACAGGATTTGCAAGCATCATCCCAAGTCAGCATGGGGGAGAGATGGGATGACACTGTCACACTGAAGGGACCACATCCCAGGGCCACTCACCACGGTGTGACATCTTATCTGCTGAAAAATCCTCGTAAGGTTATTGAGGGAACGCAAGGAGGTCTGACCTGTACGCCGACATCTGATCTGGGTCTACCTGCACCTGCACGTGTGTCTGCACATCCGTCTGTTCTGTGTCTGCACCCACACCCCACTCCCCTCGCCTGGACCGCAGTCACACCTGCCGTCTCTGTGTCTGCATCTTACCTGCAGAGGGTCCACCATGTCTGAAGGACGTACACCTACTCTTTCTAGATGTGCTCCTTCCTTTGTAAACTAAAGTGTGGTATCAGACGACCGCTGAAGAAACTTTCAGGGTTACAGTTTTGTTTGAACAATATCCTTTGGTCTGTGAGTTCTTCCATTTCTGAGCCCAGAGAGCCTGGGAGAATGGTGGCCCAAGGCCAGCACTCACTATGTAGTTTCAAATTTATTAAATAAAGTCTGAACGAGCACACAAACAAACCTTTACCATTTCGAATTAGATGAAAAGTCGGTGAGATTAAAACAACGTGCCTTGTTCAGAGATAAGACTCACTCTCTGAGCTTCATCCCCCACTTCTGGGTGGACCCCTCAACTCCAAAAGCCATTTAAGCCACATCTGCTGCGTGCCATGTGCAGGGATACCTCCAGGCGAGAGTTTTTCGTTTTCTTTGGTTTTGTGATTTTTGTTTCACATTGAACTGAGCAATTCTGTTTCAAGACGTTGATTCTCCAACATGTTACAGCTCATAGAAGGGACACATCTGGAGTATGATTTTATCGTGGATCTGGGTGCACGGCTTGAAAGCTGTGAGCGCTGCACTTTGGGTCTTTTACCTTCGCGTCATGCAGTATTTTCAGATTCAAAAGCAGTTTGTGAGTCATGGGTCACGGTTTGCCTCAATCTCAAAAGGAGACATTCAAGTTTCCCACGGACTCTGGGACATTGTGTTAGCTGGCTTTCTGTTTTAATAGTGAGCAGTTGTGTTTCAGTAGGAGTCTAACATCCGATGGAAATACAAGACCAGACGCACAGGCATGTGTTCTGGTTTCAGGTCCCTTCCCAGAGCCGCAGGGAGTCACTGAAGTGTCCCCAGACCAGTCACGTCAGTTTTTACAAGGGCTTAGAGGCATTCATAAGAACTGGGAGTTTAAATGCAAAACTTCGGTTAATTCTCTAGGGACTCCCCCTCATTTCGGTTAATCAGCCTTGGTTTCCCTCTGTGCCGGTGTCCTCCAGTGCCAGGCAAAGCCTTCGGAGTTCTCTTTGTGGATTTGTTTCTTCCTCTGGAATCCAGTTCCACTGTCATGGTCTAAAGCCTTTATTCCTGAGTCTCGATTTGCAGACATTCTGGTAACTTGCTTTCTGCTCTTCTGCCGGTGACGCCAGCAGCATCCTGGATGCACGAGTCGCCTCACGGCTCCAGCTCCCTGGGACCTGGCATGGCCGGTCTCAGAACTCTCAAGGCTCCAGATGTGTGCGTCTTCGTTCATTTTTGACTAAATACACTGTTTGTTGCGGGCGCCCGGAAGAACGACGTGTTCTTGTTCCCTCCCACGGGAGGAGGCGGGTGTTCCAGGAGAGACCGGCTCACGCCTGCTCCCGGCAGCCCGGGCAGAACCAGGAACAGAGGAGGACGGGCTACCCCTGCAGGTCAGGCCCCAGTGAGGGACACCCCAGTCCCGCGCAGGGTCCGAGTCGCACGAGCAGAGAGGGTCTCGGTGTGACCAGTGCACGCCGAGGCCCCTGTCTGCTCCGTCGCATCTGGACCACGTGCAGTGAACCCCTGAGGTGCAGGCCTCCAACATGGGGTCTCCCTGCAGCGGAAGAGCTCGTCTGATTTGGAAACAAATCACAGGCGTGCGCTTCTTGCAGAGCAAGTTCATGGTATAAAATTCTAAAAACAACCAGGACTGTTAACACTAAGCTGAGCATCTGCGTGAGAGAGAAGGCCTGCTCTGCCAGCGCTATTCATTCTGTCTGTCCTTTTCCTGTAAAACCTGCTAAGAGACTTGTATCTTTTAAGCCATCCCGGCCTCTGGGACGGACCCTGGAACTGTCCGCTTGCTGACCGCGCTCCGGCTCCCCCCTTGCTCCCCGGTCCCCTGCGGTGCCCGCTGCTCATGCCCCCCACCCCGACCAGGACACACTCCTCTCCATACCAGGAACATTCGCACATTCATTCAACGAAATACACTCTATGAAGAAGAGAGGAACACAAAAGAGTGTGAGACTTAGTGCCGGCTGCCTCCGAAGGCTGTCACAGCTGAGACCAGAGAACAAAGTGACAGTGACAATGCCAAGCAAACAAGCAAACCTGCAGGAAGGAACAGACCTGGGGTCACAGGTGGGGCTGCAAGACGTTGGCAGGGAGTCGACCCCAGGCTGCGTCTCAAGGGGTCACGGGGTGGACAGCGCTCCAGGCAGGTGGACAGAGTTTGGAATATGCTGATGTGAAGACTCAGGGCGTGTGAGGAGAATGAAGAAGCCGTGTGCAGAGCACATGTGGAATGAGAGGATATCGTAGGACAAGCCTTCTCCTGCAGACAGTGGGTGCTGTGAAGAGACGGGCGTCCAGCTCACAGCCTAGAAAAGCTCATGAGCAGCAGGCGGCCAGGAAGGGAAGGTCCTGGGTGTCGTGGGACCAGTGTGCTTCCGTGGGGACAGGAGCTCCGGGGATGAGGGGACGCGGGGAGAGCAACGCGGGACGTGCGTCCGCAGGTCGGGGAGTGACGCGCTGTCTGGACAGACTTGGGAACTGGCCGCATAGACTGAGTCCCAGCACCAGGAACCCCTCCCGGAGTCTCCTCCTGCCCCGGGAAACCCGGCAAACTCTGCGCAGACCCGCAGCCACACAGCTCAGCACGGTACCCTGGGACCCGGCACCAGGACGAGGGTCTGCCTGCTTTTGTGGGCTTCTCGAAGGTGGGCAGCTTGTAAGACTTGGAGGGAAGTTTGGGGAAGAAAATGAAAACTATGTGGCCTCAGTCTGCCCGCCTGGAGTGCTCTAGTCCCATGGGCGGCTGCTGTGGGCGCGGCCAGTGCCCCGCCCATTTGGGGACAGAACAGTGTCCTCAGCGTCAAGACTCATGGCCTCCCCCTGCCCCCAGGACACCTGCTCCCAGCGTCTCCCTCTCAGACCGGCTTCTGCTGCTGCTGCTCCGTGAACGTCCAGAAGACAGAGGCCGTGGCTGTCACGTGCGCTAGCCCGATGTTCCAGACTCGGCAGGGACCAAGACCACTCTGGTCCCAGGAGTGCGAGCCGAGGACGCGCGGTGCAGTGTGGTCCCAGGAGGGCAGGCTGTTCCGAGCGATGCGGACCTGGAACACACCAGGTCTGCCTCTTTTCTGTTACGTCCTTGAGGTTTTCCAAATAGGAAGACATTGGTGAGATAAGTGATCTACGTGTGTCTGGCCTTCTCAGTTCAGAGATTCCACTTACGAGGCAAAGCAGAGGGAGGGAAGTGCCCCCGAGCCTCCCAGCCCCCTTCCGGATGGTCTGACCCACGTTCTTCCTCCTCACCAAGAGGTGGGCGTTTCAGTCCTGCTTTACAAACATGAGGCCTGAACTCCGTGAGGTGAGCCGGCTGCTCAAGGCCGAAGAGCTGGAGAGCCGAGAGGGGCACTCACACCCCCAGCTCCCAAACGGGCTTGGCCCCTGCGCAGTGTTGGGGGCGGGGTGTCGTGCTGGGCTCTGTCCGCGATGAGGCGTCTGTGGGGTGAAACCGTCTGGACAAAGCGCCCACGTGTGAGGGGCCGTTAAAAGCCAGGCCTGCGGAGTGCACGCCTGCACCTTGCACGGGGGCCGCCCGGCTCTCGCGGCTGGTCAGGTCCCAGCACCGCCAGCTTCTCCTTCCCAGAAGGAGGAAAGGGAAACACTTGTCACGGCTGAGGTGTGGGTGAAGCCGAGTGTGAAGCACTTCAGGCGACAGGGACGCCTCCAGCCTGCACCTCCGAGGAGAGTTCCACGAGCCACCGTCTGGGTGTCAGCAACTGAGAACAGATCACTCTTTTTCAGCAAAACTGTTGTTTAGAACACATAGATGTTGACATTCCATTATTTCTAGAGTCACGCTGTCTTCAGAGGACGTTGCTGGCCGAGGCCTCTCCTGGCTGGTTCTTCACTCCTGGGCACTGCTGGCCGGCTGGCTGTGCCCAAGCCCAGGGCGAGCAGAGCTCACAGGCTGTGGAGGAAGCAGCAGAGTGAGGTGATGCAACATGCAACTCTGGGAGCTGAATTCAGGGGACACGAGAACTCACTCCACTGGGCGTCGAGAAGCAGCTTTCCAGATGGGGCAGCCCTGGGGCCAGACCTTCGGGATGGGCAAGAGCCTGCAAGAGAGGACAGGACCTCCAGGCATCAGAGAAGCACCGCGGATGGAAAGCGCACAGGGCGGCAGGCGGTCCTGACCACAGACCAGGGCGCAGGACCCCCCAGAAGGCAGGCTCCGGACCACAGCACATCTACCGTTCATGGTCTGTGAAACATCAAATCAATCATTTGGGAAAATAATCAGAAAGCTACCCTGCTGAACAGCTTCCACGTCCCGACACATCAGGAGCCACAGCTGCATAAAATGAAGGTGAAGACCCAGCTCCGCTCCGGCTCTGAGCCCACAGGTCACCTGGGGCCACTGGCCCAGAAGCCCTGCCCACGGATCCATGAGCAGGTCACCCCAGAGTCATCCTGTTGTGTTTTTAGCTGAATTTGTTTTAACTAAATTTAAAATTAGAAAGTTCATCCATTTCTCCCACCTCTCCTCTGACCCCTGGCAACCACCAGCCTGTTCTCTACGAGCTTAATGTACAGAGAGAGAGAGAGATTCCACGTGTACCTGAGATCATACGGTGTTTGTCTTTCTCCATCTGGCTTATTTTACTCAGCATAGACCTTCCAGGTCCATCCGTGTCATGGCAAAAGGCAAGATTCCATTCTTTATTGTGGCTGAGTAGTACTCCACTGTATATACGTACCACAGCTCCTTTATCCAGTCCTCTGCTGATGGACACTTAGGTTGTTTCCATGGCTTGGCTTCTGTAAATAGCACTGCTGTGAACACTGGGATGCATGTATCTTTCTGAATTAGTGTTTCTGTTTTCCTTGGATGTATGTCCAGAAGTGGGATTGCTGGATAATATGATAGTTCTATCTTTAGTTTTTGAGAGCCCTCCATACTGTTTCCCACAGTGGCTGCACCAATTTACATGGCCCCCAACAGTGTGCATGGGGCTCCCTTTTCTCTACACCCTCGACAACACTTGATATTTGCAATGTTTTTGATAAGAGCCATGCTGACAGGGTAAGGTGGTATCTCATTGTGGTTTTGGTTTGCATTTCCCTGGTGTTTAGTGATATTGAGCATCTTTTCATGTGCCTGTGGGCCATCTGTGTGTCTTTGCAAAAACATCTCTTCAACACTTTTGCCCATTCTTTAATCGGGTATTTTGTTTTTTTGCCACTGGGTTATATGAATTCTTGTATATTTTGGCTACTAGACCCTTATCAGCATGTAATTTGCAAATATTTTCCCCCATTCAGCAGGTTACTTTTTCATTCTATCGATGGTTTCCTTTGTTGTGCAGCAGCTTTTCAGTCTGATGTAGTTTCACTTGTTTGTTTTTGCTTTTGGTGTCAGATTCAATAAAACCATCACCAGGCCTGCGTCGGGGAACTCACATCTACGCTTCCTTCCAGGGGTTTTATGAGTTTGATCTTGTCTTCAATCCATTTCAAGCTGAGTTTTGTGTTGTTAGGTAGTAGCCAAGTTTCATTCCTTTGTGTGTGTGTCTAATTTTCCAAACATCATTTATTGAAGAGATGGTCCTTTATCCATTATAAATTCCCAGCTCCTTTGTGGTGAATGAATTGGCCATAATTGTGTAGATCTATTTCTGGAGTCTGTTCTGAGCCTCTGATCTGTGTGCCTGTTTTTATGTCGATACTGTACTGTTTTGATTACTGTAGCTTTGTGATACAGTGTGAAATCAGGAGGTGTGAGGCCTCCAGCTCTGTCCTTGTTTTTCAAGGTCGCTTTGGCTATTTGGGGTCTTTTATGTTCCATACAGATTTTAGGATATTTTGGTTCTACTTACGTGAAAAATGTCTTTGGAGTTTTTATAGGGATTCCACTGAATCTGTGTTTTGTGTTGGGTAGGAGGGACATATTAATATTAATTCTTTCAGTCCATAAGCAGGAATATCTTCCCATTTATTTGTGTCTTCAACTTCCTTCCTCAGTATCTTATCATTATCAACATACAGGTCTTTTGCCTCCTTGGTTGAATTGATTCCTAAGCATCCTATTCTGTTCGTGCTGTTGTAAGTGGAAATTTTTTTCTTAACTCCTCTTCCTTATAACTCGTTTTTAGTGTGTGGCTTTGAGGACATTGACTTTGTATCATGAAAATTTACTAAATTTGTTTATTAGTTCTAACAGCTTCTTCTTCTTCTTTTTTTTTTTTTTTTTTTTTTTTGCTGGAATGCTGTCCTGTAGATCTGGCCGGGTCCTTACACACGGGCTGTGGAGGACCCCTGACACCACCCACCACCCAGCAGGGCCCCCGTCACCCACCAGGCCTGCTGGGCTTGTCCAGATGGTGGCCCCAGGGTCCCCGGGGAGAAAGGACAAGCCTGAGCATGAGGCTCAGGGCTAAAGCCAGTCATAGGCCCACAGGCCACGGGGTTTAGAAAGTGGGGTTGGGTGTCCACGAGGGTGCTGCAAAGTCACTGCTGAGGAAAAGCTTGGTGGCATTACCGACTGTGCCCCACAGAGCAGGGAGTTCACTAAAAGTAACAACAGGGAAATCGCCCTCACAGCCACGCCCGGCGGTCAGCCGGGTGTCCCTCCCGGGTTGGGGTAACTTCCTGCCCCTCCCTCCTTACAGACAAGGATCCTGCGGGTCAGAAGTTGCACTCCTCGTCTGCTGCCCCCGTCTTCTTGGTGCAAATGACTGTGCTCTTATTAAAATGCCACTACGAACAGGAAAAAAGTAACACAGCATTTCACACGCGGTTTTGACTCAGCTGTAAAATGCTCCAGATGCTAAATCTACCCCATAAACTGTGCGTAACAAATACAAAACATATGTCAAATAAACTAAAACTGATAGATGAAGGAAATACAGGAGAAATTGTCCCAAGGCCTGTCACACGGTGAGCTTAGGGTTTGCTTCCAAAATACCTCATCCTTAAGGGAGTGACTCCCATGTGAGGGGGTGGGTGGGACCTGGAAGCCAGACTGCAGACTTGGAGTTTGTGCTTTCCTGTAGAAATCAGAGAAAAACATATGTGTGTCACGTATGTGCTAGAACTTGGAGAAAGAAGGTGTATAAACACGGATACTCTCATCCTAACTGCACCCTGCAGAAACACAGTGTAGATGTCCCGGCTGCAACCAGCTTGTATCTGAGCAGCCTCCGCCTCCCCCGAAGGACCAGCCTCAGGGGTGCGTGGCTGGGTGGGCAGGGAGGGGCCTTTGCCTCGGGGAACTGCCTGTGGTTGAGACCGAAGTGCTTTGCTCCTCACCCTGTGGCCTCAGACAGACAACATGACATGCTCTCTCTGTCAAACCAGCTGTACACATAGGTGGAGGCAAGACCCCAATAAAAACCAGATGCCGCCTGCCTCGGAAACAAGCCTTCCCTGGAACGTGATTTCAAGGTCTGAGCGTGGATCGCGTCCCCAAAGCAGCACAATTGTGGGCCACGCTTACATCCCCAAGAACACGCTGATTAGCGTTCTCAGCCGCAGCGGGTGTGGGTCACTGGCTTCCCCACCTCGTGACTCGAGACTGGAGACACTCCCAGCGTCTGGGGCCCTCATTTGTGTTGCGTTTATGTGTGTTGGTCTATTAATTAAGGTCAACATGCGTACACATATAAAGTCTTGCTGATTTTTGTTTCCATTTTCAATTCAGGACGCATCTGGTTTAACTGACAACCTTGTTTTACTACAACACTGTCCTTTTATAATAAAACAGCTTTATAATAGTTTTACTAGACAGTGAGCAAACCCAGAAACGCCACACCTTTCTCCATACAGATTTTACCTGTTTTGCACACTCTTGGCCTGGCAATAGTAACTTCAGCCATAAGCTTGGGAATCTACATTTAACCAGGACGTGGAATGACTATTTACCTGGAAACTTTGTGCAGACCATACAAGTGTTTGACACCAAATTTGGGTCCACGTTCCGTGGAGGTCCCCAGAGACCCACTGTCTCTCCCATGGGCGGTGACCCAGGAGTCACAGGGGAGGTTCTGTGTCAGCCTCCTGCTGCTGACCTCGGGGAGGTGGGGGGTCCACGACAGCTTTCCAGACGGGCTGGAAGATCTTTCGTCAAAGGTGTGGCAGTAAACTCAGTTAGGTCATCCCCTCATACCATGCGTAGGAACAAGGGCCAGATTATTAAAAAGTGAGGATTTTTAAATGATTAAAATAAAACCTTGAAAGAAATATAGCTGATCATATCTCAGAACTCTAAAATATTATCTAAACTTAAAAAAATGCAAAAAAAAAAAAAAGCTGTGAACAATACAATGTCAACAGATGTTGGGGGAACACCTACATGTCGGTGTCACCAGGATGGCACCGGAACTTCACTGAGCCAGCCCCGCCTCAGATTCTGACCAGGCAGGCAGGACTGGCCACCAGCTCAGGGCTCCTTGCCCTGCTCCCAGGGTCTCTGTGAAACAGGAAACGACTGAGCATTTGTGTGGAGGAGCTGAGATGAATAATTCAAGGTCACCTGAACATCTCTGTGATGATGACATGGATGCAAAGAGACAGACAGACAGGAGTTCTGTGTGCAGGGGCCAGAGTGGGGTGGACATGGAGGACACAGTGTGGATTTTGTAGACATCTTGGAGGTGGGACTGCAGGCCTCTCTGCTGGATGGGTTGTGACTGGAGCAGGAGAGGGACGGGACGACGAGGTCCAGTGTCCTCCTTGGCCTGGAGGAGGCCTCCTGTGTCTCCAGAAGAGAAGGGATCGACGTCTGCACGGGTGCCATGCTCCTCGGCTTGAAGGCCCTCTGCCCTTTTCTGCAGAATGACAGATCTCTCTTCAGCACTGTTTCAAAGCAGGTCACACTGACGACTGCTGTGTGAACAGGTCCGGGCAGAGCGGATGCACCGTCCTCTGGGCTCCCTTGGCCTTTATCTGTAGAGCAGAGCCCCAGTTCCACAAGATGAGGTTTAGCTGTTAATTCTTCCATCTGCCCTAGACAGAGGGTCTCAAGAAAGGGACGGTGTCCTTTTATCTCTGTAGCCAGTGCCTCAGTTTTCTGAATGAAAATTCTATATGTTGCACGTGTTAACCACTATTTGTAAAAATAGATAAAAACAAATTTCTTCCGTACAGCACAAGGAGCTATGTTCAATATCTTGTAATTACTTTTAATGAAAAATATGAAAACGAATAAATGCATGGCTGGGATATTGTTCTGTACACCAGAAATTGACACATTGTAACTGATGGTACTTCCATTTTTCAAAAAATGGAAAGAAATGCATGTGTAGACCTACGGACACAGCAAACACTGTGGTTACTGGGTGCGGGGGAGAAGGGTGGGAGGGACAGATTAGGAGTTTGGGATTGATAGTTACACATTATTATATGTAAAGTAGATAAACAACAAGGCCCTACTGTACGGCACAGGGAACTATATTCAGTTGCTTGTAATGAGCTGTAATGGAAACAATCTGAAAAATATATGTATGTATATGTGTAACTGAATGGTGTTGCTGTACACTTGAAACTAACATGGTACATCGACTACACTTCATAAGACATACGGATTTAACAAATGCTGAATGAACATACATTGTCTGTGTCTGATTTTATCACACCCGTACACACACACAGGCTTGTGGGGTCGCTGTCCTTATGCATCAGGCACATTAACTGAGTGAGGACAGTGGTCACTCTGGCCTGGCTCATGTGCAGACCACCTGGAATTCTCCTGTGACACCCATCTCTCTGATCACCTTTGACCCTTGTTTTTGCCTTCTTCCTAGGTGTTTAGTAGAGAAAAGTCACCTTCTGTGGTGTTACGGACTGAAGGTTTTGGGGCCTTGGAAGGTGATTGGGTCCTGAGGATGGATTCATGCCCTGAGAAGAGGCCCCGCAGCCCGTTTGCCCGTCCTCCAGGTGAGGACACAGAGGGAGCCAGGAAGCGGGTTCCCCCCAGACACCAAACCTTGGACGCCCAGGCTCCAGACCGAGAAGTCCGTGTTGGCAGTGCTTCTGTCCTGAGCCTAGTCTGACACTGGATTACCCACACAGATCCCCCTCACTGAGACCAGAACCTCTGTCCACCCAACTGGTCACCCAGTAACACATGCTTCTCCCCACATTTCACATGTAAAACTTGGGAGACTTCAAAAGAAATGAAAAAGAAAAAGTCAGTGGGAAAAAGCAAGATTCCATAAACTCAGCAAAAATTCTATTTTTAAAAAACCTCTCATTTACAAGAAATTGAAAAGATTTAATTTCCAGTATCATCAAAAGATGGCTTCAATAATTAGAAAACTGTTTCCTTGGGAAGCAATTGAGTCCAACACACAATTTAATTGCTGTCCATTACACGAGTGACAATGTAGCCGCGCAAGCTTTCTAAGTGCAGCTGCATTTCATCCCAAGTTTACGATCAAAAAACACGGCACTGCCCAAGCTAGTAGGTTTTTTTTTTTTTTGCAAAATCTGCATTTAACATTTTCAAAGCTTCATCTTGTCCTTCAGATTCATCACTGACATACTTTTTTTTCCTCAGCCACAGTCTTACACTGAAGTTGGCTAAAACTAAACTTGGTGAAGCAGGTAACCCCCCAGGAGATGTCGTCTACGAGGTGTCCTTCTGAACCCCAACCTGCACACACTCCCTTCACTCTGTAGTGCCCTGGTGATGACGGAAGCACCTGTCTAATGATCCGTTTTGGAGGAACAGACTGGCTTCCAAAAATCCAGCCCCAAAGTTGGCATCGTCCTTGTGAGATGCCAGGCCCCTCACACCAGGGGCTGGCGTGGCACCTGGACAGCTGGGCCTGTGACGGTTGCGCTGAGCAGGACAGCCGGCGTGGGAACCGGTGTCACAGGGGATTAGGAAGGACCTGTCACCAGACTTGACTGGTGTCCAGTGACCTGCGGGGGACACTGAGGGAACAGGCGGACTGGAGGCTCCAGAGAGGCCGGGAGGTTCATGGCTGGGCGCCTCAGGAGTCTCGGGGGAGGAGGGGCTGGGCTGGGGCAGCCCTGCAGCCAGGAGAGGGGCGCGTGGTACGTGGGGGCTTGGGCAGCGCTCCTGCTGTCTGTCCGGGCGAGGTCACGGGGGCTGTAGCTCCCACCAGGCGCTTCCCTGCTGTCGCTGGTCCACATTTTCTGAAGTAGCTTGCGCGGGGCGGGAGGGCACAGGACGGCGCTGGGCCAGCTCCTGGACGTCAGGGCTGCTTTGTCCTTTCTCAAAACCCGCAAGTGTAAGTTCCTACCCACACATCCTGCTGGTCACAGAATCACGCGGTTGAGAGGGATGAAGCGGCAAGTCGTGGGGTGGTCCTTCCTTCCCCACCCAGGTCCGCCCCTCGGCCCACCGGCGCCTGGCCCAGGGCACTGGGGCTGTGAAGCTGGGTCAGGAAGGAAAAGCCTCTGGCGCACTAAGCTGTCACCGCTCCCGCCCGGGTCGTGCTGCAGACATTCAGAAACCTAGACGCCATGCTGTAACTCCTGGGACCCCCAGCAGAAGTGCCAGCAGAGGGGAGACGCAGGGCCCCCGAGGCTGGGGCGCGTGGTCTCCGGTTCACACATGCTGAGAAGGAGTGAAGAGGCCTCTTCTCACCTTGAACCGCATGTTCATTCTGAGCATAAAAATATCTAAAGAGAGCTGCCGCAGGTTTTGAGCATTTGGCAAAGTGGTTTGTTTCTTTAATTGTACAACTTCCCCCAGAATTTTTTTTAAAAAAAGAATTCATAGCAAAGCCTGAAATGACAGAAACAAAGAAAATATCTCTGTTCTCTGCCTTTCCTCTGCTCCCTGAAGTAAATCCAACTCACCGTGGCAATTTGATTTCCCAAGCCCCTCTCTGGGCGCGGGGCACCTGTGGCCCTAAAGTCCTCTCGGAGAAGCAGTGCCTGGGTCCCGGAATTCGGGGGGCCCAGCGCCCACCAAGCCGTCTTCACGCCCACAGAGTGACAGCCCAGCTCTGGAGACACCAGACCTTCGACATAATCCACACCTGGATTTGGCTGCTCCACACGCCCCAGAGACACAGCCCTGCAGGCGTCACCAGGAGCCACTTCTGGAATCACCGAGGAGCCTTCTGTCGGTCATGCTAACTAAGGTCCTTTTTGGAACGCACCATTTTAAAATATTTACACCAGTCACACTGAGAAACTTTTCTCGTTTGTCACTCGAAACAAACTGTGATTAGTCATTATGACCTAAATCTTATGGATCGGGAACTAATATAGGGCAGGATCAGGACTCCCCGAAATCCAAGGGCTGCAACTCTCCCTTTTTCTCTTCTTTTTTTTCCTTTCTTTCTTTCTTTTTTTCTTTTTTTCTTCACTGAGCTAAAGATGACTAAATGTCATGAATGCCAATTTATGCAGAGTAAGTTTATGAGTAAAATTATACTCATTCAAAGGACATTTTATCAAAGAAATTCTTGCCTTCTCGATTTCAGTGATGGTGCATAGAACAGAATTAGATACTTTGAAATCCTACAGCTCCTTGTAAACTCACAAGTAAAATATATTTGTAGCAAAGAATGAAAGTGTAGAAATCACACGACATGAGCCTGGGAAGAAGAGTCGAAAGAACGTAAGACGTGAGGACCTCACGATTTCCATACTTTTCCCAAAGGCAGTGAGGAGACACTAAATGAGAAGATTCTAATTCTTTTGCTTGGGAAGAAAAAAAAAAAGAAATAAAGAAAAATTAGACCAAAACCACACATGTCCCTCTGATTTAAGAGGTCAGAGAACCTCCAAACAAGAGTGGTTGTGGGGAGAAATCAGGCCAGGAGGGGCCCAGACAGGTGGCCCGGTGGGGTCACCTCCCCTAGAGCCATCACTGATTCCAAAAGCCAGACTCACGGGGTAAGTCTGTCAAAAGTTCTACTTTGACAAATATTTTCATTATTTTTTGTTAATTTTTTTTCACCATTTGGCACCAAATTTGGAGTCTGAGACCTGCCACAGACAAGAGTCCCTGCCAAATTCCCAGGGTGTCAAGAAGATGTACGTGATCTTCTCAGAAATGAAGGAAAAATATTTCATAAAAGTAGGCATTCCCTCTAACAAAGAAAAAACTTAGCAAAGAGCAAACAGAAGAAAGTGCATAATCTGTTAAAGAATGTCTATAAGAAAAAAGAAGTCCCAAACGTTAGCGCATTGTGGACGCCCTCCCCGTGGGACTGTGGTGAAACGAGACTGCCCCTGCCCTGCTCCTGCCCCACGTCGTGTCAGAAGCCCTGCGCCATCGAAAGGGCAACGGAAAGAAAGTGAGACGTGGTGACTGGACTGGGAAAGTGCATTGTCGTCAGCTACAGAAGACACACTGCATGTGGAAGCCTGAAAAATCTAGGCTATTTGGACTTAGTAAGGTTGTGGGCACAGGTCAAATTTTTTAAGGTAACTTTATTATTATAAGCTAGAAACAGACTTTAGAAGGGTAGCACAAACCATCACAAATCTTAAATATTAGAACAAATTCACAAAATATGTGCATGGCCATTAATCAGAAAACCAACCAAAATTATGAATTGAATAAAAAAACTGAGGTGGACTCAGTGTTGTAAAGATACCAGTCATCCCCCTGAAAACCTGTGGAGTCAATGAATCACCCACGAATGCGCCGACAGGTCGTGTGCCGCTGATGCTGTGAAACTGTTTCCGACATCCTGAAGCTGGGTGGACAGGCAGGAGGCGAGACTGGATCTGACACGAGGGAGACGCTACGCAGACTTCCTCCACAGCTCGGTCTCTGAGCCACTGTGGGTCTGCAGGAGACAGATACGCTGAGCTTGGAGAAGAGCTGCCCCCACGAAGGGCTCCGGAGGGCGTGTAGCCACAGCACGAGCTCACGGGACACACGTGTGGGAGGTAAAGAGACACCTCTGCCTCGGCACACACAGAACGTCCCGCAGGTGAATTTTAGGTCTAAACAGGAAAGGTGGAGAAAGCGAAGGTCCTAGGAGATAGTCCTGGAAACAGCCTCCGTGCTGGGTTAGGACAAGTGTAGCTGTGCTCAAAGCGGGACCACACACACCCACCAGGTGGGGTTAAAGTTGTCAGAGGACAAGAAGCAGGACACACAGCACCTGGACACCAAGGAGTATCTGAGAGCACGGCAGTTAATGTCTACACTCCACACTGACGTCCACACGTATGCAGATCGTTCAGCCAATCCCGCCCTCGGTTCCCACCAGTGGATGTGCACTAAGCTGAGCCGAGCCCTGGAGCCGGCTTCCTTGAGCAGGAGGAAGGATGAGATCTTCCCCCCCGCCGCTCCACCGGGTCCTCGGATGCACTGCCCACCGCAGCCTCCCAGCTACAACAGATATCCCCCTCTGCCCGGCCCCCAGGCCTGTGGGAGAATCGAGGTCATGGGCTTCGGTCCTCCACCTGCAAGTGTTTTCATAGACTGAATGCAGGTCACTGTACAGAGGCCATTGTAATTTTCGTTGTTTCTCTGTCCATTCGGAATTTTACTGACAAAACTTCCAAGGTATCCATCCGTCTTGGCCAGCCCGGGCGGCTCAGACAACCAGACGTCCACTCGTCACAGCTGTGTGGCCGGACGTCCACGGCCCCGGCAGTTCTCACTCCAAGGCTGTTCTGCTTCCTCCTGCAGAGACACAAGCCCTCCTTGGCCTCCTCTCCAGGGGCCCCAGACCCCACGGTGGGGCCTCCCTGCCTGACTCATCCACCCTGCTCCTTCCCGAGGCCCTGCCCCGATGCCCCATCACAAGCATTCAGTCCATACAAACTGCCCACTGGGAACATATTTTCCTTCTGTTCCTTCACTGGAAAGAGAAAACGTTTTTAATGGTGAGAGAATAAAAATTTGTCATTCCAACTGACCCAGGGTCTTCAAGAGAATAATTCTATTAAAGCAAAAACTTAAAAGCTCAGCTTCAATTTTCCATAGCTCCTCACTTACACAAATTCAGCTTTGAACCCATGTGACTCCATGAAACCATTCATTCCCTTTTTAATTAATTCCTTCTCCTTTAAAACAGCTAAGATGCTGGCATTAACACTTTTCAAATGCCACGTAATATCCTTTCACAAGGACACTATTTACAGAACCACCCTACGACAATGACAAGGCCGGAATAACACATCACTAGTGGCTCAAGTAAAAGAAAAATGTATCAATTAAAGCACAGTTCATTTATAAAAAGACAATAATTAACCAAACGTCCATGTGTTGGCAGCTACTGTCATTTCACAGCAGATTTAATGTGCTGGCAACACACCTGATTTTGGATGTGAAAACAGTGATGCTTCAGACACACGTGGCCCTGAAAATAGGATTGCTTCTGCTGGAGGGCGGAGACACCCTGGACTGACAGCATTCATCCCATGACCAGCAGCCCTGGAGCCGTCCTCGGGGAAAGGAGCTGCTGGGGGCTCAGCTGAGGGCTGTGGGGTCCAGAGGGAAAGCCATCGATTAAGCCTGCAGCTAGGGTTGGACATTTAAGATGCAGCCACACAGATTGATTAAGCTCAGGCCACTCCTCTCCCAAAGCAGTAAATGTGATCAAAGTGAAGAAAACGCCTCAGTTCAGATTAGATCAGGTCACGCAGAGGTGCTGGGCCATTAGCTAACGTCCACATAACTAGGACCCGTGCACAAGTGGCCACCCCGCAGAGCACGAGGTGTGTGTGACCTCGGAAGGGTCCTGGGGACCTCACGGGGGAAATGAGCGGACTAGGCTGTGAGGGGCAGATAGAACATTCCAGAACAGGGAGGGGGGAGGTCTGCCCGTGCAAACAGCTCGATGTGACTCCAGCGCGCTGTAGTTAGAGGAAACGGGGGAGCTGCACCTTCCAAAGGCGTCCGAGGCCTGAGAGTGATTCTGAAGGTCCGGCCTGGTCGGTGTCAAAGGGGCTGCAGGTGGGAGACTGAGGGGGGAGGGGCGTGATTGCGAGTTTCCTGGGAAACAGTCTGACGGGCATTCTCAGGCGTGCCAGAGGGACAGGGGGAGGCAGGAAGACGCCTGAGACACTTTAAATTCCAGGCAAGGGACGAGGAGGCTCTGAGAGCACTGTGCTCTCGCAGGGGCGCGCCCAGGAGGCCTCGTGGAGCCGGACTCGGGAGGGTGCGGACCCCTCACAGGAGGCGGCAAGGACAAGGAGTCCCTGGGCCTCTAGCATGCAGGACAGGGAAGGTCTGGACCTGAGATGAGGAGGCAGGTGAGGCTTGGGCACAGCCTCCTGGCGACGCCACCACTTCTGAGTGGGGCTCCTCGTGACCCACGCTCATGGTCAGGTGGTACCTCCCAAGGGCTGGGGTCCTGGCCTTCCTGAGCCTCGGAGCCCCTCCCCCAGGGAGTCTGTTCTTCAGGGTGGGGCCCCTGGAAAGAAGAAAGGCTAGAAAGGCTAGAGAGGCTCTTAGCACACGTTTCAGGACTAGAGGGTCAGAGAGAGCAATGCAGACTCCGGCTGCCCCACACATCCCTGGGGACACAAGATGCCTCGGGGTGGGTGGCCTGCCTGCTCCGGCCCTGGGCACGCCTTCACAGTGGGGGCTGCCCTGCACCAACCACCCCCAGGGGCCCACGTGTGGAATGGAGGAGCTGAGTTAGACTGGGGACCTGTTTCTGGAAGCACTGAGAGGAAGCCATGTGCCGGCCTGACATGCTGCTGGACAGACGCCCCATCTCTGCGGCGATGACCTCGGTCCTGACACAGGGCCTGTAAGAGGCTTGGAACAGAACTGACCTTCTTGGGGTCACTGCCAACCCTGGTTCACACTGGGAGCGTGCAGCCCTGCTGGGGTTCAGGCCCACACGTCACCCCTGAGACCCAGCCAGGCCACCAGCTTCCTCCACCCCTGGGGCCCTGGAGGCCTCACGCACCCACACCTAGAGGGGACAGAACCGGCAGCGGGGATGAGAGGTCCCCTCTGAGACCCCCGCCTGCAGGGAAACTGAAACGAGGGTGGTGAACCACTGACTGAAGGCCCGACCCCGAGTGAGTTTAAGTGTCCTGATTTCCACTGTTCCTTGCCTATTTCTGGTCCGTCTGTGTTCTGTGCACATCAGAGGAACTACGCCTGGGCCCTCACTGCACAGAGCTCGGCGGGCAAGTGGGAAGGGGCCCTCCCGGCAACCCCTCCAGCTTCCAAAATGGGTTCAGGCAGATGGGAGTAACTTTTTCATTTTATCTTACACGACATTGGACATCTTGGGCTTAGCAGAGAGGATCCATTTACATCACATAGACAAGAATGTGCAGAGACGACTCCAAGATTCTTCTGAATGACTGACGTTTACGTGCATTCTCAGCATTTGCATAGTGCTCACAGTGCCACCCCCACCATCTCAGCAAGAGCTGGACCCGCACCAGGGAGCTCTGCGAAGGGCCAGAGCATCAGACAGGGCCCAGAGCTCCCCTTCCGGGGCAGACCCTGTCACCCTCCTGCCACAGACTCAGGAAGCCCTCAGCTCCGCCCCTGTGATCGACAAGGAGGCTGGTCTGAGTTAGGGCGCCTCCGCCCGAGAAGACAGACTCAGCCTTGCTGGGTCGGCTCACGTCCATGTCTGCAGAGCAGCAGGGAAGACCGCCGAGTGTCTGTCCACAGCCCCATGAAGCTCGCTCCGAAACGTTACCTCCTCTCTCCACCCTCCAATTTATTCCATTCCCAACAAATTTCCAGTAAACATGAGAAATGAAGGCAAATACTGGTACAAAGGAGGTCATTTAAAAGCGTCATTACACTAATGCGCTTTTCCCGTTCTCTTCTCTGGGTGTGTGATCTCTCCCTGGTCAGACAGAAAGAGCCTTCTGCCTCGGGAAGATGCAAACTGCTACAGCAGAAGCCCGGAGGAGAGGGAGAAGCATTATCAGACTCCGACCCCCAGTGAGCAAGACATTCGCGTCTCGACTGAGACAATATTTTTAAAATTCACGTTGTGCGAGGATAAATAAATGTGTGCTCATATATAAGCACACGTACACATGTGTACACACACACCTCTGTACACACACGTATAATACACGTGTGTGTGTCTTTCTACTCCCTGAAGCTTTTCCTAGGGCACCAAAGGCCAGGGTGGAAGAGCGCAGCGAAGCGGTGGGTGCGGGGAACTGAGGACGTGCTGAGGGCCCTACCTGCCCGGGGGAGGCCTTAGGACCAGGAAAGGCAGGGGTCCAGACACCACTACATTTTCTACCTGACCCCCAGGTGGCCTCTGCAGGCAGGACTCCAGAGAAGTGTGGGGTCCCCAAGGACATGAGGCCTCTGGCCGGTCAAGCATGGCTGAGCTGGTCCGCAGACCCTGAGCCCCAGCCCAGCCTCGCAGATGCTAAGCGGGTGCCCCTGCATGACACTCGGGGGCAGGGACCAAGGTTCCTGGGCATCTGGAGAGGCCTGGTCCCTGGACACGTGGGGCTGGTTTCGAGCCAGGGGACCACACTGTGGACGGGCCCGAGCACCAGCCAGCAGGCAGCACCAGCACAGACCTCTCCCCGGGGGCACAGGCAGCTCCCCAGATCTGGACGTGCCCCCAGGAAGCTGAGCCAGCCCGGAACTCAAAGAGCCCGAAGTCCGTCCCGTGGTCCGTCAGCGTCCCTTCTCCATCCGGGAGGCGGACAGGCGCCGAGTAGCACGTAAAACGTCTGGTGGGAAACAGACAAGAGAAATCGGGAAAAGGCCGAGTCCTCCTCCCACCCAAGCTGGAAGCCTCCGTGACAACATCAGGACCGACCGATAACTGAGTTGAAATACAAACACAGACATAAACGGCCCTACGTTTACGTGTGACTGTTCAGCCTTGGAGGACAGACCAGGAGAAGCCGCTCTGAGCTGTCGTGGTGGTGGCACTGCGCAAAGCGAGTTTTTCTTTTCTCTATTTTATGTTTTTGGTACCATGGTCACTTCACTGCCGTAAAAAGAAGGTACATTTATAGGAATAAAATAGTCTTGAGTCCACATTTTCTCCTGAAGATCAGTTTCACACATGTAAAGTCAAATTCGCTTTCTTCCCAGAAATTTTCTTGCTATTTGAACTAGTTTTCAGCTGTTTTCTCTCCCTCGTTCAGAGACATTCACAGAATGAGAAGTTTAGAAATTCCATTTATCGTTTTGGCATGCCTGACCGGTGTGCAGCCCCCTCTGGAATGACGAAGTAGCTTGTTTTTAGTTAGTTGTGAGTGGTAGCTGGTCTAGAATTGTCTGTTTGTTTGCACTTTGCGTTTTACTGAAGGACCTGAGGAACATATAAGCTGTTACTTTGAGGTTAAATAAATAATAGAGAAACCTGTAAAGCTACTCATCTGATACAGATTTGAAAAGTGAACATTTGCAGTGAATCTGGTGTGGGAGCCAGTTCTGCTCCCTGCTCTCCATTTGACAAACCAGCATCTGAGGGTTTGGGTGAAGCGAGCACAGCCGTCCTGACTTTTGCTGCTACTGACTTCTAAAGTCGCTTTTTGGAGAAGACGGAGTGAAAGGGGCTGGAATGAGTGCGTTTGGAGGCAGAAGTGAGGCTGGAGATGAAGCCCAGAGCCAAGGCCCCGGGGGCGGGGGGGGGTGGTTGTTGGGCGCGGGGGCCGCGGACAGGGCCCTCGCCAGAAGCTGAATAGAAGCGGACTTGGACCCAGTAGGATTAGTCTGTTAATCTCCTGAGCACTGACCGCCATGAGCTTTTCTATTATGCCCTGTTTTCTTATTCCAAAACCAGACCCTTCACTAGTTTCCCACCGCCCAGTAAGTGCTTCAAACCAGCCTGGGGTCAAGTGTACCACACCTACAGTTGTTGCTTACATGTACTATTTCCACTTAAATCAAAATCATCCTTTATTATAAATCATATTTCACTGTATTACAATCTGTTATGAGAGCAATTCTGTCCAAATTCTGCAGCCTGAAGGTCTCTATACTATTCCTTGCATGAAATAGGGAGTAAAAAGAAACAGAACTTGGCCACAGGGAGTCCCAGAGTCTCAGAGGCCGTGTCCATTTCTTGTGAAGTGTCACCCAGACCCGCGTCCTCGGCCCCGGGCTCCTGAGTCTCCAAGTCTCCACCCCCGTCCGGCATTGCTGTGTAGACACCGCACAGGTCACCTGCTATGTGACATTCCGACATTCCTTTTCAGTTCATGCTGTTCAAAGAGATAGTTGTAGCCAGAAAAAATGACATTAATTTTATAAGCAGAAGAGTCAGCTGGACTTGTATATGGACTTCCATGTACAAGTGTGTGCAAATGCTTTCAGACACTTCATCACAATCTTATGCAGTCAACCTGTCATCAAAGCTCGTCAAGCACTGAAGAGCATGAGCGACACTGAATTACACGGAGAGGCATCACCAGGGAGGAAAAGAGGCGAAGAGGGAAACTGGACGGAAGTGAAGCCAAGACAGAGGCTGCTCCCTCTCCTCACGGACAGAGACGGGCGCCGAGGGAAGCACCGCCACCGCGTCTCCAGCTCAGAGCCTAGGTCCAGGGCCGTGTGCCTGGCAGGGCCGTGTGCCTGGCAGGGCCGCGTGGGGCTGGGGATCCTCCCGCCTGGACCAGAGAGGCGGCTTTGTGCTCATCTCTCCTCCCAAGGGTCAGGGCGCCTTGGCCATCATTTCCTCATCAAAACTTAATGGAGCAAAACGTCTGTAATTTGGTCCCATTTCCTGGCCGTGCTCACAGCCACCCTGACCGAGTCTTTCCTTTTCCTTCATTGCTCTGTGGGTTTTCTTAACTACTTTTTCATACTTTTTTCTATTACAGGGTGACAGCAGGCATCTCTCGTCCACATCTGAGCCCTGCACATGGGTGTCCCGGGGCTTTCCCATCATGCATCGGTACCTGAGCAGGTCGTTATTCTGGATTTTAACAAAGGCCTGTCCCTGGAAAGCGCCCGGCCTCGGCAATGGACAGACGCTAGGCTCAGCTCCTCACGGTCACTGCCTAATCCGTGACCTCCGTGGGCTATGCAGGCCTCCCAGGGCTCAGTCGTAAACGTCACCGTGAAGTGGGGCAGTAGCGGAGCCCGATTCACAGGACAAAACGCCCCCATCTCCCATCACACTCAGCCTCTGGTTGAAGGAGCTGATGAGAACGTCCCCAGGCCTCAGTCTCTGGGGTGCAGGCTGCCACCTGCTCCGGCCCCAGGTGCTTCCGGAAGCTTCTACCTGTGCGCTTGTCCTGGGAGTTGCCGTGTCCCCTGAGCATGGCTGAGCTGAGCACCACAGACTCACTGAGAAAAAAAATTCCACTAATGATCTTGGATGGTTTTTGTCTTACATTCTGTGCCTGTGTTTTATTTTTTATAGAAAATGGTTAAAGATTAGCATCAAAACGTTTTTGTGACTGAGATGCACACACATATAGCTGCATGTCAGGGTAACAATCTCCCCATGGGTGTCTGTGGTTTGCGGGTCTCAGGCCCTCAAAACCCTGAGCACAGCACCCCCATCAGGTCACAGCCCCTGAGCATCTGGGTTCTGGACCTCGAGGGACTGGCCAGTGGGAGCTGAGGTCCACTTGGTTCCCCACTTTGCCGAATTCTGGGTTCAAGCAGCTTTAAAGGGAATTTCCCCCAGAGGGTCTCAGCTCACCCATCAAGAGCTTGTTGTTTCTTTTATTAAGTGCGTGTGCTTTGGTCTCTCTGGAAGGCTTTGCTTCTGAAACCTGGGGAAGTGAGGAATCCCACTGCCGCGTCCAAGCAGGGCGGCAACGCCAGCTGAGGCCAAGTGCCCCGTGTGTGGCCGTCTCTGCCTGTCGGCTAAGCTGCTATGCTTTGCACCTGCTCCACACAAGATACAACAGCAGAAAGGCCTGCTTCTTCCTGGACTGCGTTTGGGTCGAACCCCCAACTCGCCTGGAACCGTTTGTGGGACGAGGCAGCCATCCGGTGAGTCAGCAGGACTTCCTTCCTTCTCACCCCCTGCACCCCAGGAAGCTGCCCGAGTCTGGGGTTACAGGGAACTGTGGACGGAACTCGGGGCAGGGCGTCTGCCGGTGCAGGGCAGCCGTGGACCGAGAGTGTCCCGTCCACGGCACTGGCCTCCCCGATCCTCCTCCGGGGACACGAGGGTGCCCAGCTGACGCCAGCAGGGCGTCCACATCCGGAGCCGCTGAGCCACCTCTCCTGTCGGAAGGCGAGTCCACTTCCCGTCTGTCCCCACGGACCTGCGTGAACCCTGCATTCTTAGAATTTGCTGAGATATATTACACCTACTTCATAAAATCAGCAAATTATCTCAATAAAGTTCTGATAAGAATCCTCCTGTTTAAAGAGGTTCAGAAAATTTACATTTGTGTTTTAACAGCCGCACAGAATAGCACACAGTGGTCCAGCTGCCACAAAAATTTGGTATTTCTTTTGTAAAAGTAGAAAAGAGTGGAACCAAGGCTGCCATTTTTCAGAATCTTTCTTCATTCTTTGTATTTTCAGTGTCTGTTTAGAAGCATAATATTTCAAAGAAAGACAAGTATCAGTAAGTAAATCTTCATCCACACCAGAGACACACGTCATAAAGGTGTGTGTGTCTGATAAAGCCAGAGACGCCGCAAATGATCGAGGTTTTTAAGGGAAAAGTGATTAAAAAGAAATAAATGACAGACAGATTAATGTTCATGATCATAATTTTATTTCTACAACTAATCGTGCACATTCAATGTCTGCACTGTGGTAAGTTATACAAAGCTTACCAGCGTGCTCGGCCCAGTGGTGCAAATGGTCCACGTGGCCACGCCACCTTCACCACTGTCCACCCCCAGAACACACCTCACCTTGTACAGCTGGGCCCTGTCCTGCCTGCACACTGACCCCGTCCCCTCCCCTAGCCCTGGCACCTGGAATCACGCCTCCCGCCTCTGTGATTTTGACAACCCTCAGCACCTCGTTTAAGTGGAATCACACAGTATTTGCACATATGGCTTTTAAGAGGAAAAACCAGAACTTCATCACAGAAGTTCTTCATCTTCTCTGAGTCCAAAGTAGATTTATTGTCATGATAACAATGAAATTTTATGAATCTGATTTTGTATCACTATATAAGTACATTACAAAAACAGCTTTTAAAAACCAGAAAACAAAAACAAAAAATTATTATTTTAAAAGCCAAGTTTTCACTTTATTTTTAGTTGTCTAAACTTAGCCTGTGCCCTCTGGCTGGTTTTTACAAGCTTGAAAGCAAGCCAGTTTCTTTCTTGGGGCGTTGATGGCTCAGGGGACTGGAAACAGGAGACAGACTCTTACATATGCTGCACTCAAGCCCTGAGGACCCACACTTGGGACTTGGGAAGTTGGGTACCTGTGGTCCCAACACTCGGCCCCTGGCCACCACTCAGTCCACACCTAAGCGGGGTGTGTCCTGGAGAGAAGGAAGGACCGTGTGGGCACAGGACGGCCAGACACTGGATTGTCCTTTGTTCTCTGAGAAACGTCTGGCTGCTGTCTGTTCAGGTAGCCGGTCGGTGAGCTGGACACATGACCACGGGGCACAACTCAGGGACAAAACTCCACAGGGAATGAGGGTGCGTGGGTCGTGGGGAACTTCTCTGTCATAACCTGCTCTTGGAGAGTCTGGACATACCCTGAACGCCCACTGTCCTCAGACACACAGGAAACAAAAATGAAACTTTACTTTGAATAATATCAGAGAGAGAGAGGGAGAGAGAGGTTTTAAAAAGGAAGACAAAACTTCAGAACTCCAAGATTTTAGGACACACAACAAATTGAAGCGATGCCATAGATTTACCTAAAAACAATTGGACTTAATAAAATTTGCTTGGTCTGAGGAAGTTATGAGAGCCCTCTCACTTAATGAAATGTCAGCCAAAACAGCACTAGTAAACTTAACTCATCTTTCAAAACTATATTCTTGGACAAGAGAACTTCATCATGTTGGATGGAATCCACAGTAAACTGGTTCTTCTTAAGCTCCAGTGAGTGTGTGGTCCTTTATCACGTGAAAAACACACAATTTGGGTTTTATAATTAAATCAAATCTCAAAACACACTGAGCAGAATAGATATCTGTGTGAAAAACTGTAATTAATGCTCAGAGAGAACACATGTCAGGTAGGCTGTCACTTTGAAAAATCTCAGAATCAGCTCATCTAAGCCGTCCAGTACAAACATGGTATCTTTCCTCTTTCTGTAGCAACTCTATTTTCCAAACGTGACTGCTCTGGTAAACGGCCTTCCCGTCCACCCACAGGGAATCCACGAAGCAAACACAGCAGCTGAAGAGAACCAGCTGAGCCCGCTGACCCAACAAAGCGAGACCACCGGCTTCTAGAGGAGAAACACCTTATTCTCTTATTCTCTTTGCTCTGAAGCTTACAGTCGAAGCCAGCGTCTCAGCCAGAATCCAGATGGCTGAAGAGAGAGTTGCGTCTCATTAGGCAAACACACTGCGTTCCCGGGAGGGACTAGCCTTCAGCGACACTTAGGGAAGGTTGTTACCTAGACCTCGGAATTCTGAGCTGCTCGGGCCTGTGGTTCCGAGCAGCATACGGGGCAGTTGGCCTCTAAAGAAGGCAGCAAGACGCTGGCTGCTTCTTGGAGGAAGGGAAGCCTTGTCCCAGGTTGGCCAGTCTGAGGACACATGAATGCTGGAGAGGGAGCGGACAACCAGGTAAGGGTAGGATCCGAGCCATGTCTGGCGGGGACCCTCTTGCTGGTTTGCAGATGCCCGAACGCAGCAGAAGCAGAATCTGGGACCTACCCTCACCAGGCCACCCTCCTGACCGGGTCACCTCTCAGAGGCCCCACCTCCCAGTACGACCACACTGGGGGCTAGGATTCCAACGTGAACTTGCAGGGGACACAAACATTCAGTCAACAGAGCCCTCGAAGGGTCACACTTTTTTCCACTAATTTTCTGTCCTTACTCTTTTTTCTACTTTCTGGAAAATTCCTTCAATTTGCTTCCACCCCTCTGTTACTATTTTTTATTTCTGCCAGCTTCTTGGTTTCAAGGCTTGAAGCTTCTTGGTTTCAAGGCTTGAAGCTCTTCTCTAGACGCTTCTCCTTTTACAGCGCCGTTTTCTCCTTTTGAAGTCAGTGTCTCGTCTCCCTGAGGACACTGCTCACAGTCTTGGCCTGAGGGCTCTGGAAAGACCGTGGTGATGCTGGATGGCCTTTGAGTCCTTGCAAATCCACCTGCAAGCACACGGGCTAACCTGCCGGCAGAACCAAACCCCACAGGCAATGTTCACGGACCCCGAGGATGAGGTACCCCAGCCTCCACGGGGACCGGACCTCCCCAGCCTCGGGACGGGTGGCACCTCCGTCTTCTCGTCAGACTTCATCCTCTTTCTTTTTCTGTGTGTGTGTTGTTCTCAGTCATCCGCTTGGTCTTTATCATTCAGCTTTCCGTCTCCTTTGGGAAACTGCTCTTATTTTTCAGGAAAGCTGGTTGAAAACGGAATGGGCAGCTTGTGAACCGGTGGGATCCCCTGCGGATCGGGAGGGGCAGGGTCCTGAGCTGAGCTGTCCCGCCGTTGGGGGCGTCGTTCCAACCTGCATGGGGGTTTTCTTCCGAGGGCGATCCTCCCACCTCCTGCCTCTGTGTTGGGAGCCGAGTGACAGGCACTCTTGGAACAACGAGGAGGAAGGAAGGAAGGCCCACAGGTGCTCCCGCCACACCTGCCCTGGTGTCTCCAGGCCCACAGAGCCCTCCAGGCTCCCGTGGGAGGGAGGAGGCGGTTCCCTGGCCCTGGGATCTGGGGAGAAGACGCCCTAACGGTCCAGCCCCCACTCACACAGACTCTCTTTCTCCACCTGGCTTCCCTGCCTCACAGGTTCTTGGCGTCTCCAGACCCCAGGGAAACGACCACTTTGCGGTCACTTGGCTCCAGCCCTTCTCAGACCCCACTCGTCCTCCAGCCCCAGACTTCCGTCGGCATCGCTTGTCTGCTGTCCCCTCGCTGATGCTGCCGGCCCTGCAGGCCCAGCGGCCTTCACCTGTTTCTGCTGGGTCAGAGAGCACTGAGGTGGAAGCGGGACCCAGCCTCCTGTCAACACGTCTGCCCGTGTGCTCCTCTCTCAGAAGATGGCACGTGTCTTCCCGCCCTTGAGGGGCGGTGGCAGAGACCAAGCAGCCCCAGACGGTGGTGGGCCTGGCGCGTCCCACGCTCGGTGGTGGGGGGGCTCTCTGGGTCTTCCTCCCTCCCCCCCGAGGTCCTTTCTGAGCCCACCCCACGTCTCCGCGTTCCTGTGAAACAAACACCCCACTTCAGTTGTTGGTGTGGTCTTTGGGGTTAATTCTTTCAGCGCAGCTGTTTAGTTTAGTTGATAGTGGCCCTAAAGCACCAGGAAAATAAGAATAACTCACAGGGGGGTGGGGGGGTACGGTCCTGATGGCTTTGCCAGACATTCAAGCAGTGTTCCTACCGGAAATTAGTAATAAAACCAGTAAGCTAGTTGTCAGAAGCGTCAAACCTAACGCCACACACGTGCACCCAAGTAGCTCAGGCTGAAAACCGTCTGCGTCCCGTACCTGGCAGGTCAGACCGTGCCCAGGAGTCAGTGAGTTCCACCCTGGCTCGGGGAAGCCACCTCTGGTCACTCCGGGTCACTCCAGGCTCATCTTCAAGGGCAGCGAAACCCTCATCAAGTGTTTCTCCAGCTAGAAAGCCCAGGGGCCCCAGCCCAGTCTCAGGCCCTCCGAGTCTCCCACCCTCCTCCCGGTCACCAGCTGCCCAGAACCACCGTGAAAGCAGCGAGTCGTCCAGCATCGCAGTCGGGATTTACATGCAACCTGCGTTCTTCCCACAGGGCCTCACCCACAGAGGAAGACGATCTGCACTGAGCATCAGTCAAGCCTGAACTCACAGAGCCCACCAGCTTGTGGCCTTTGCAAAGGTAACTGTTTTCCCACAGTCTGAAATCTCAGGAAATGGCGGCTCCTCTGAGTGGGACAAGGACCCTGAGAGGCGTCCCCATGAGGCCACGGTTCCCGCGCAGAGGAGCACAGCTAATGCAGTGCGTCCGCGGCCCCTGTTCTCACCTGCCTTGAACAGAGTCAACAGAGACAGTTCTTAGAATGCTCCAAAGCTGAGAGGCTTAGGAATAATATTTTAACATGTAGTTTTTGTCGTCATCGTTAATGTGCCTTCTGTATCTGTAAAGCAATGTTCATCTAAGTATTAATTTGATATTGTGAAAAATAATATTGAAATATTGAAATGTTGAAATAATGAAAAATAACCATTTTTGTCCCTAAGTTTCATCTCAATTTTAAAAAGTTGCAATTGATTATATTGGGTTCACTAGATTAAATACGAAGCTGAAATTACCCAGGTTGGTGACATGCTCATTAAAGCCTGCACTGACCAGCTGCCCACAATCAAAACCCTCTGGCTGCCCGGTGGTACCAGGACGGTAATGAACTTGACCGCGGTGTGAAGGGGGCCCTTCTGGAAATCCGTACCTCAAGCTGTGTCTGTAACCGGGACCCTAAGGACCCTCAGGGAGGAGACAGCACTTAGACACGGAGAAGCGGGTGGGCTCAGTGGCAGGGACGGCGCACGCAGAGGGATTTCTGGGAAAGAAACTAACCCCTGCGGTAGTGACTGCTGCTCGGCCACCCCACGGCCAGGCTCCCTTTTCTCTTCTTAAGCAACTGCCTGTGTTGCTGGGAATAGCAGTCGGCTCGGCCCAAGGGGGCTACTACATTGGCCTCAGGCCAGTGAGGTCTGGGATGGAAGCTTATGGGAGGCAACTCCAGGCAGGCTTCTCCAGGTAGGCTTCTCCAGGCAACGGGAGCTGAATAAAGCCCATTGCTGCCCCCCAACCCCCCGCCGACTGGAAGCAGGTGCAGTGGCTAAAGCTCCAGCAGCCTCCCTGTGACCTTGAGGATGGGATCCAAGGGGGAGAACGGTGCCCAGAGAAGCTGAAACAGCCCGGGCCCTGGCGCCCCACACGGTGTCCCGGCTGTCCTCGCTCTTCTCTGCGAGGGAGTAACCCTTGGTGGTTTGGGTTTCTGTCATCGCGGCTGAACCCTGACCTGATCGACACCTTTAATGGGGAGTGGGCATTTCAGCGACAGTGCGTCCACATTACGCTGTGAGTAGGTCACTGTCAGGAAGAGGGACGTGTAAGTCTTGCAGACGCCGTACCCCGAGGTTCCTGAAGAACAAGTCCAGGTCATCTGGGCCTGGAGAGCGGACCCAGGAGCCCCGTGCTGGCGACCGGGGAGAGGCCGGCAGTCGGGAGTCTGCCTGGAGGGGCCGCGGAGTGGACGAGGGAAGCCTTTCTCCACGTGGGGGGGCGTGACTTCCCAGCGCCCCTCGGGCCTAGGTCCCCAGTCAGCCAGCCGGAGGATTCGGGTCGTTCTGGGGAGAGACCCGACACGGACATTCCTCCTGCTGGTGCCAAGCACCCTTGGAGCTGCCGTGGCACACGAACCATGGAAGTGGGGCGTGTGGCCATTTCTGATGAAAAACATGAATTTTGTAATAGTGAAGTTTGTGTCTTCAACATTAGCTTAGCACTTTTATTGTTAAATAAAATTTCTGTTATTTTTATTTCTTTCCGTTTTCATATTTTACATTGTTTATTTTAATTACTAAATAACTGCTTTTCAAGTTACTATGAATTCCTATTTTTAATTTTGAAGTATATATTAATAAACTCATTTTAATAATTTATCCCCTTGTATATTTAATCTTTTGATGAATTTTATACTTTTTAAGACACTTTATTCTCTACCTTTAACTCGCCTTTTGTTTGTCGCTTCACCCTGTGTTTCGTTTCCAGCACCCTTGAAGCAGACGGCCAGGTAAGGGCTGTGGAGGGGCTCCGAGGGCGGGCGCCGGGCGCTGGGCCTCTCCCCCCTCTGCCGGCTGCCCCCCTCCGTCACCTCCCACAGGGGTCGGTGATGAATCGGAAGGAAAAACGAAATCTTAACCTGGGGAGTCACATGTGAATGACCCGAAATGCATCTGCTCTCTCCGAGGACGGAAGTGCGTGGACTCCGGGTCTGGACACCTAGTGTGCGTCACCAGGACTGTGGTTTGCAGACTCAACATCCCCCCGGGCAGGCAGAGTGTGGCTGAAGTCCAGGGGTTCCCCCACACGCCCAGGGGCCAGTGGAGCCTGGAGGGCCCGGCACAGCCTGACCTCCCTGTTTTCAGAGAAAATGCTGATATGTAGCTTTCAGTGTAAACTCTCCTGATCTGTAAGAACTGTCAGCTTACTTTTTAGAGGGCCAAGAGCATGACTTCTGTGAGCCGCATACACCCCCAAAGGCACTGCCAGGCCTGAGGAGCAGCTGGACAGCCTGCTAGTGGAAGCCTGGACATGGTCGAGCCAGGAAGGGGCCAGAGCCTCCTGGACGAGGTCGCAGAGCATCTGCAGACCTGCCACCCTCCTCTTGTCAGGACTAAGGTGGTTACTCCTGTTCCTCAGCAAAAAGCAACACCAGCGTTTACTCAGCAGGGAGACATGGGTGGGGGGAGAGAAGAAAATAACAGAACTGACGTCTGCAGACCCCTTCGCGGGCACGTAGAAAGGGGGCAGCCGGGCCAGCGTGCACTTTCTCACTCGCCGGGGACGAGACACCCGGCTGTAAACACGTGCCCCCCTCGTGTGAGCTGGGCTAACGTGCGTGGGAGCCCTGACGCAGTCTCTGCTATTTCAGTTTAAATTGAGATAGAACTTGGCCTGAGTTGGGTGCCTCCTGTCTTTTTTTTCCCTTGGATGAAATGAGACAGGGGACCACACGCAGCCCAGCTTGGAGGACCGTCCAGCTTTGACAGTGCCCACACGGGCGCGCTGTCCTCCACTGCTGCCCGCGACTCTGGACTCGAGCATCCAACTGCCTGCTTTCAGCCTCCTCTGGAGGGTCCACAGGCACGGAGGCCACCACATCCCCAAGCACCGTCCTGTCTCCCCGTCACCTGCTGCCCTACAGCCTGCCCGCAGCTCTTCCTGTTCTGGGCCGTGGCAACTCCACCTCCGGTCGCTCAGGCCAAACACCTGGGAGTCATTCTCTTTCCCGCTGTGTCTCATGTTCCAGATCCAACCTGGCAGGGACTCGGGTTGGCTCCACCTCTGAGCAGACCCAGGCCTGGTGTGTTTCTTACCTGGTGCGCTGCGTGCTGTCACACCTGTGGCGCCCCCAGGCGCCACACTTCAGCTGCTACTCAAAATGCCACATGTGTCCTTTACCTGCCGTGACCTCTGTATAGTTCTCACCTCCTCAGACATAAGTGTAGTGGAGCTGGACACTGGAGACCAGTGCACTGGCGCCTTGTACAAGGGACTTGCGAAGTTGGAACAGACCTGCTTTCCTGACACAGCAGACGTGAACCAGCAACCACACAGAGAGCCCTGGGCAGACGGAGGGGCCCAGCTGAGCCGCTCTCGGCCTGGAGCCCCACCTGCAGAGGGAGAGGCCTGGCCAGCCTCTCACCTCTGATGCCGGGGGCCCCGCAGGACTCGCAAGACTTCCAGGTCTTCTCAGAGCCCTCGGGGTGTGACATGACCGGCTGAGCAAGATGGCCTCGTTTCGCTCTCTCCCCCTTGGTCAGCCCAGGAGCCTCACTGTCCATTTGTGGCCTGTCTCCTGATTAATTAAGATTGTAATCTCATTGATCAGGGCTCAGGAGGATGTTTGCCGCAACGGCTAATAAATTGATGGAGCTAATAAACGTCAAGCCACAGCCGGGTCTGGGGGGCTGGGGCCTTCCTGAAATGCTGTGTTCAGGCCCCGCCACCGGGGACCGGGGACCCGCTGGGAGTTTAACCTCTTCTCTAGGCCAGATGGCTTCATCCAGCAGACACCGTGGACACAGCACCTCAGGTTAGAAGAGGGCTCCAAAACACGAAAGAAACAACAGGATAAATAAACTGATCTGTAACTGGCATTTTCCACTTCAGCCACGTGGCCACGGCCCAGCACCCAGCCTCTTACTCAGGTGTGTTCTCCTGAGACATTGCTGCGTCTCAACACCTGGGAGCGGGGCGCCGGGGTCCAGCCCCTCTGGCCCCATCTCTGGCGTTGGCTGGGACATCGACCTTGCAACCTCAGGCCCTCCCTGCACCCCCGACGACTTCTTTATGTTCCATGGTTTGGGGGTGAGTGAGCCTCTGACGTAAGGTCCTGAGACATCATTGCTAATATTCTCAGTGTTCAAAGTTGAAAACCTACCCTGACCACTTAGATAGGTTCTAAATTTGAGTAAACAGCTTCTCAGCCTACCTTCTCTGATCCCAAATGTCTATCCTTTCATGCTTGAAAAATAGCATTTTTAAAACCTGGATGGGAGGTGGTGGCAAAGATATGATCCGGTAGAAAGAAAATGTTTAGCAGCTCAGTCATGATAAAAGTTTCTTTCTTTACTCCCTGAAGAAGGAAAAATGAAATCTTAAAACAGAATTACCAACTTAAGCAAGTTAGAAATCGATTTGCTAAATCACCGTCTAGACTAATAAATTCCCAGATCACAGGTTGTTGGAATCTGAGGTCAGTACCTGTGTCTTTAAGGTGGTCACTTGCGTTGACGCTAAAAAGCATCACTGTTTTCTAGCTTTTGTCCAGTGACAGCCATCGTTGTAGAAAGTGCAGGTCCCAGCAGATGTTAGCAGGAATCACACGGTTCAGTCCTCAACTTGTAAACTCTTGTCCCCAGCTCCCCACCGGACAAACCTAGGGTGGCTCGGCCCATTTTTAGGTGCACAGCTTATGGGCATTCAGGCGTCCACGTTGTTGTGCAGCCATCACCACCACCATCTCCAGAACTTTCCATCTTCTCAAACTGATGCTCTGTCCCCATGAAACAGACAATCCATCTCTTCCTCCTCCGGCCACACACGGATCAGCCCATCCTGTGGGAGCACCATGAGTCTGCGGGGTGCTGAGTAGGGGGCCGGCTCGCTGAGCGTGGGGCAGGGGCAGCTGCTGCAGTGGTACCCCCACCCCCACCCCCACCGCCGACCAGATCCGGTTCATCCTGCCAGGGCTGCATCCACGACCACCACTCAACTCATCCCCACCAGGGCCTCTGCCGGGGCCCTGGCCCAGTCCTAGTGCTTCATTTGTGCTGAATCTGATGTGAAATTCTATCTTCTCAGCAGTCAGATCTTTGACCTTTGACCTCAGATAGGATATGAGAGGATAATGTGGATTGTTTGCGGAAGAGGTGGAAATGAGGCTGCTCCACTCACCGTCCTCACACAGGACAGGTGGGGCGGCTCAGTGCAGACAAAGCAGCCAGAGGCCGGGCCAGTGAGGGGCCCTGCCTCTGCAGACAGCTAAGGCTGACCTCCTGGGGCCCCAAAGGCACTCTAGAATGCGGGGGACAGCCTGCCTGAGCATCGCACGTGCTGGGTGATCCTTGAAACTCATTCCAGCCCCAAATTTCTGATTCTAATTACGCTAGTCTTTTACATTCTTGGGAATGTTGTCATTTGAAATATGATCTTGGTAATGTCCCAAGCTAGCAAATATTCATGAAAGAGCCTTTTCCCCTCCCTTTGCATGTGAACCATATGGATTTAGAGTCTCTTTCAAGCACAGTATTTGGATTTTGGAACAAATACAGCTCTAGTTTTTGGAACAACTGAAGCACTTTTATTATATGTACTTTCAGTATTTGTAGACGAAAAATATCTGCACTTTAAAAAATTGAAATGTTCTCCAGGCCGACTGAAGCTTTGTAGCTGCATCAAGGATAAATTCAAAGACGTCAGTTGTTCGGGGAAATAACAGACCCTGGAAGCATGAAAGGCAGAAAGAACTGCATTACAGCTCATCAGTCTGCCGCGTGTTTTCTCGACCTTGGCCCTGCTGACATTTTGGACTGGATGGTTCTTCACCGTGGGGCTGTTCTGTGCACTGTAGGATGTCAGCCCCTTCCCTGCCCTCCACTCATTAAATGCCAGTGTCCTCCCCCCATGTGACAACCAAAATGTCCCTAGTCAGTGCCAAATAGTCCCTGGATGGGGTGGGAATCCCTAGTTAACAGGCAAATGACCACAGGACCCACAGCACTGGACAGAAGCCCCTCATTTGCTCTCCCACAGACTCACCAAGTGAGCATAACGCTCCCACAGGAACAGTAAAAAGACCATTCACTGGCACAGATTGCTAGTGAAATGGCTCCAGGACCCGTCTCCCAGGGAACGGAATAAATCGATCACAGCAGCCTGTGTCTGAGATCTAATTAGATGTCCAGAGAGGTTAATATATTTATCAAATGTCACACAGCTAGTTAAAATTATTCACATAATCTGGAAATTCCTGTGAACTTCCTAGATTATAAAATAAACTTAAAATTCTCTATTTCTAAAATTTCAATGAAATTTAGTGAAAGTGTTTACTTCAAAATTTTAAAAGTCCTGTTCCTACACTCTAAAGTTTTTATACACTAAAATATCTTAAGGGTTTAAGTTCAGTTATATAAATTGATATTTGGCAAATAATCACATACCAACATGTTGTCCTAAATATAAATAAAATTTTTGGCAAAATCTAATTACCTCTTCCTCCTCCAGTTTCCCAAGCAAGTTAGAAAGTTTGTGGACAGACACGTGGGAAGAGGCAGGACTGGGAGTTTGAGGAGTGATCTAATGCAGCCACGGCACCTCTCCAGTGCCCTGGTGTCTCCCCCTCTTCCCATGAAGCCACTAATGAAGAGATAACATGCTGAGACTGATCATGGCGTCAGCCTGACGGAAGAGGCTCTTCCCTCTTCACATAGGGGGGAGACAGAGCAAAGAGAACATGCCCAGGCTTAGCATCATACACTGAGGACCCCTCCCCAAGGGGCTCTCACCAGATTGCCCCTCGAGTCAGGGGTGCAGACACAGTCGCACCCAGAGTTGTGCTGCCCACCACTCCGCAGTGTTTGCAGCGCTGCCTGCTCCCCACCCATCTTCTTGGACCCTTCGGAGGCAGGGATCTCAGGGAAGCTCCAGGTGGGGAAGCGGCTGCTGAGGCTGAGGGTGGAGCGGGGCACTGCGGTCATCACTGAGGCTCTGAAGAGGCATAGGAGGGTCTCGGTCGTGATGTCTGCAGGGACTTGCAAGCGGGAGTTGAGTGACCATCAGCTAGATGCATGCTCTGGGACGTGAAGGGAACTGAGAACTGCTCTAGAACATAAAGGAAATGGGAGAAAGTCATGGGAATGAAATGGGTATTTGTGGAGGACAGAAAATTGAGGATTTTTATAAGGATCATAATGATATAAAGAAAGCTGCCAGGAACATGCAAAAACAATAGAAAAGAAAAACACAGGACACTTTTCTGAGCTGAAAAGCAGTGTATGCAGTCATTCTAGCTCAAAAAAAAATCAACAGTGACAGAGCCGTGTGGACAAGAATAAAGTAAAAACCGAGGTTCTCTCAGCACCAGGGCACAGGGGGGATGGCCATCTTGGCAACTGAAATATCATTTCCTCTCAAACATGAAATGTCAAAATATAATGGATGAAGGCCACCAGTATTCGAGGGTCTCCCCTCAAATTTTAACCACAAGGGTGTGTTTCATAAAATAAGCACAAATAGCAGAGTTCAGAGTGATCCCACTCACGGACTTTCCTCAAGGAGTGGTTCCAATCCAGGGCGACGTGACACTGAGAACAGAAAAGCCACGACATGGCAAGATCACCAGTGAGTGCTGAGCTACCTAAATGGGGGCATGTCCAAGAAATCTGCACAGAACAGGCCCAGATGTCAAAGACACGTTTTAGCCGCAGACTCAGAATGTGAGGCGTGTCCTGGCGGGAACTGTGTCCCCCAGGTCCGCAGGCGGAAGCTGTAACCCGCCGTGACCGTGTATGCAGACCGGGCCTCTCAGGAGGTGATCGTGGTTCAAAGGGCCCCAAGGACCGGCCTCCCCGTGGGAAGAATGCAAGATGCTGGTGCTCACGGAGGGGTGGCCATGTCCCCGAGCCAGGCAGACAGGCACCACCAGAAGCCAACCTGCAACTTTCATCCCCAGCACTGAGAGAAATTACGTTTCTGCTTTTCAGCACCAGGTCTGTGCTGTTTTTTATGACAGGCCGAGTAGACTAAAATAATATACCATAAAATGAATGATCCCTGCTTTGAAAGACAGAGTGCTGGGAAATCAACAAATTTAATTTGACAGTTGGAGGAACACGGGCCCAGGTGATTTTGATGACAATGACCAGCCAATAAATTATACAGTCAATAAATAGCACCTAAAGTGCTGGTCAATAGTGTTTTATCACCAACATTTAAAACTGGAAATAGAGCAAGCATGCAATTAATAAAATAAGGATAATGGTCAGAAAAAATAAAAATAAAAATAGGGAATTAGAATATAGGAAAATAATAAAAACCATACAATTCAAATGCTAATTCTTTAAAAATAAGCAATAAAACAATCATTTTATGAGAGTGTTCAATAAAATAAAACAAAATCACAACATTGAGAGCACAGCTATGGGGGATATTTTCCAGTTTAGAGACATAAGCCCTGTATATAACGCATTTACACATTTAATAATAGGCGTTTTAACATAACCGTACATTCTGACCAAGTAACATTCACATCAAAACTGCAAGCATGGTTTAATGTTAACATACGCATTATCATAATTCATCACACCACTGCTGAAAGAAAAACTAGCATTTTTATAGATAATAAAGGTATCTTATAATCAAATCCAACATCTATTTATGGAAAAAATCTCCTTTTATATAAAAATTGGGCTTAATTACAAAACATCATCAAAAATGTCAATGTCAGGCTGATACAAGAAATTCATTCTTAAAAATGAGTAAGTCAAGTGCAAGCACATGTGCCCACATCACCACCACCTTCAACATGAACAGCAAGTGCAAAAAGATGCACACTTCCAACGCTCTGGTCCCCTGGCCAGGAAAATGACAAGATTATCTCCAGTCTTTACATCAACCCACGAGGCAGTGTAGTTTCATGAGGACACATGGAGGCCCAGGGGAGAGTCTCCCAGCAGTGAATGCAGGACCGGTGAGGAAGCCGAGTCTGTCTAAATCCAAAGACATTAACTGACCACTTGCCCCTGATTGCCTTGTCCTGGATGGGCCACCGAATGAAATAAAACCAAAGGAAGAAATAAGAGACAGTATGTGGACATGGGGGCCAAACCAGTGTTGTTTGTAGATCATGACTGTTAGCAGGCAAAGTCCAAAGGCGCCTGGTGAACTCAGCAAGAAATAAGGTGGTCAGACACAAATAAATGTGGGAAATCTCTGCAGTGGCATTAGAAAAAATAATGAAAAAGACTCCCTTTATAATAGCAACACAAAGTACAAAACACATAGGAACGCACACCTGCAAATGTGAGGACCTGTGCACAGGATCTGTCACCTCCCACTGGGAAGACTCTAAAAAGACCTGGGTAAGTGAACAGTTAGGGTGTGAATAGAAACAAAATATTATAAAGATATTAATTCTCCCCATATAATCTGACAGAACAAGTCAAATTTATTTATAGAAACAGAGAAAAACTAATTTTAAAACATATAAGTGCAATAAGGTGATACTTGTACAAATAATATTAAAGTGTCTTTAAAAGTTGTAATAACTGTAAAAGTATTACAATGATATAGCAACTGATAAATACATAAAAAGAACACACTAAAAATAGACTCAAGAAATACATAATGTTCTTACACAATGAATGTTGTTTTTTCCAATAAACAACATGAATGAGGTGAATAGAAAGCAAAGAGATCCCTAAAAGTATTTAAATTATTTTTCAATTGAGCTGTGATTGACAGACACCATTATACTAGCTTTAGGTGTACAACACAATAATCTGATATTTGTGTATGTTGCAGAGTGACCACCGAGTCTGTCTGATTAACATCCATCACCTCCCCTACTTACAGATGTTTTCCTGTGATGAGGGCTGTCAAGATCTACTCTCCCCACAGCTTTCACATATACACACAGTGCTACTAACTCCAGTGCCCGTGCTGTGTGCTACGTCTCCAGAACTGACTTATTTCATAACTGGAAGTTGGTATTTTGACCACTTAAGGGTTAAATTTTAAGAAAACAAGCTGCTGTTGGGATTTTAGATAAAGCAGTGTCTTCCGGGCTGTATTATGCATCCAGTGCTGATAAACCAGGTTTCTCTTGAGCAGAGAACATGCAGTGTCATCGGATATTCATAATGCTAATCCTGAAGCAAGACTCTGAACTGCTCTGAATCACCAAACAAGATTAAATTATGTGCACTATGACTTATGTTCTCGGTATTTTAATACATCTGAACCCTTGGGAACTGACCAGGGAGGAGGCTGGCCGGCGGCTTCACCCGCAGGTCTCTGCTTGCGGTCTTCCTCACTCCATCCTCCGCTGTCCTGCCAGAATTCAAAAACAATCCATTTCTCTTCGAAAAAATGATTATTTTCTTGATTAATCAGATAATTTCTCTTCCTCAGCCAGGCTTGGAAAAAGACTCTTTCCTACTTAGATAGTTGAGACAGAATCTGGACACATTTCCAAAAATACAAGCCCTATTTTGCACAGTGTCTTTTCATGAAGGAATTCAAGTCTGTTTCAAAAGACATGTGGGTGGTGTGGGTTTTTACGACTTTGGATATTGCACCTGAAAAAAACAACAATGGTGTTGAGCCTGAGTCCTCGGAGAAAGTGAGTGGTGGTGAGGTGGGATGGGGCCAGGTCTGCCAGGCAGCCCTGAACTTCAGCCTGACCCCTGACATCCGAGGGCTGCGTTTGCTCGTGCTTCTGACTTCCTTGTCCTAAGAAAACAGCTGAGAAGAGGGCGTTCTCCCAGCTCTGAGGAGCCCCTGAAGGACAAATTCTCAGAGCACAGAGGAGCGTCCTGCATCAGGCGCTGTGTTGGGCCTGACTCACTTCTGCAAAGGCTGGGAAATAGCTGGAAGTGAGCTCTGTGGAGAGGGTCTGCTCCACCCTGAGAACCCTCTTGCTTTTCTGTCTTCTGGCACCCAGCCTCAGGTGTCCACACAAATGAGATTTAACCTAGCAATGACCGGAAATGGAAAGCAGCTTCAAGGTTTCTGCTGGTAATAAATCAGGATTATCAGAGTGCATTTATTACATTCTCAATTTTATTATTTTGTTCTTTGCAAAATACCATACGAAGAGTATTGCGAAGAGGAAAGTATTTCAAACACTTGAAACTGCCTGCAGGGTGCTGTGGAGTTTTCAGGTTCCTTTCCGGACTCAGTCTGGCAGCTAACGTTCAAGGACTTCAGGAAATGCACAAAGGCATATTTTAAATTAGGTTTTCTAGATATAAAATCACTGCTTAAGGCTGCATGATTTTTCATTCAGCAAACATGGAAGAAGGAAATACAGATGGGAGAAAAGAATAGGAGAAATGAAGAAAAATAAGAAAGAAAAAGAAGCCCAAAAAGAAAGACCAGAAGGAGGACAGAAGTCAACCCGAAAGAGCCCAGCACCCTTGGGGCTGTGGAGGTAGGCGAGTGGTTGGGCCCTGACCTCCAGAGAGCACACCACCGGCTGCCGGCAACACAGCACAACATGGTCCTGAGAAAGAAGGCTGAACATAGACTTTACATACATACACTTAACTTTAATTATCAAAGTTGTTTTAACAGCGAAAGTTGAATACTATGATAAATCAAATTTTATAAATAGTTATCTAAAATAAAAGGGAATTTTAAACTGTCTTGGATTTTCATTTTTTCTGGAAGAGCTAACTTTTTAAAAATGTAAAATAAGTATATATATCCTCTAATATCTTCAGAAGCACGTGAGGAGAGAAGACAGACATGAATTTAGGAAATTGGATATCAGTTCATCCATATGTGCCACAATTTTATAAAGGATATCTTGGGAAAACATAACTATTTTAAGGATGAGACCATTTTTGATAAAAACTCTGCATATCCTATATATTATTAATGAAGGCACAACTGTACAAAATCATTAACTTTTGTAATCCAAATGAAAAACTAACACCATAATGGAAATTACTTCAAAACGTCAGCAACAGTACTACAGAGAAAAAGCCAGAGTCAACAAATGTTACGATTTTGATACATCTCACCTAGACACACAATAATGCTTAGGAAATCTTTACCTAAAGGAAAACATTCCACAGCTAAATTTGATTACAAATCACTATTGATCAAAAGAAAAAAAGTGACACTGAGCTTGAATTAAATCAGATTTCATATGTTCATATGTTCTCTGTGTGAGGTCAGATAACAATAAACAATGTTTGACTATTCTTATCTTTAAAACCTAAATAAATTTGTTATGAATTCATGGCAGCATTATAAACTTGCTGACTAGGTATGTTAAATAATTTATTATGGAATGGAAGTGTCCATAAACAGAAATAGACTTTTTTGTACATTTATCTTAATATGGTCAATGTCCACTTATGTAAAGCCTCTGACTGGCGAAAGTGTACCCAACATTATCCAGGTAACTGCAGCTTTGGGTCTTGACCTGGGATCATCAAACAAAGCTCAGTGTAAGTGACATAACACAGGTGTGAACACGTTTACAGACTAACAACACTTTCTGGCAGGCTGAACCCAACAGCACATTAAAAGGATTCTGCACAGTAGGATTCATACTGGGAATGCAAGGATGGCTCAATACAAGTAAATTAATAAGTGCAACATTGCATTAATAGAATGAAGAAAACACACACATGATCATCTCAAAAGATGTGGAGAAAACACTCAACAAAATTCAACACCCTTTCCTGATTAAAAAAAAAAAACTCAGCAAACTAGGAAAAGAAAATAACTTCTTTAACATGATAAAGGGCAATTGAAAATCCCACAGCTAAAATCATACTTAACAGTGAAACACTATAATCTTTCCCCCCAAGACCAAGAACAAAACAAGGATGCTCACTTCCACATAGTACTGGAGGGCCTGCCCAGAGAAATTGGGCAAGAAAAAGAAAGAAAAGTCACTGAAGTTGGAAAGGAAGAAGTAAAACTGTCTCATTTTGCAGATGACATGATTCTACACATAGAAAACCCCACAGAGTCCACGCCCAAACAAACTTACTACCAGAGCTAATAAAGAAATTCAGCAAAGTTGCAGGGTGTGAGATCAACACAAAAAATCAATTCTGTTTCTAAACACTAGCAGTAAATAATCTGAAAAGAAAGTAAGAAAATTAGATTTATAATAGCATCCAAAAGATTAAAACATCTAGAAAGAAATTTACCCGAGGAAGTAAAAGACTTATACATTGAAACTACAAAACATTGTTGGAAGAAATCAAAGACCTAAATAAATGGGAAGACATCCCATGATTATGGCCTGGAAGACTTCATATGGCTAATATGGCAATACTCCCCAACATGGTCTACAGACCAAGCATAATCCCACTCAAATGTTATGGCATTTGGGGGCAGAAATAGAAAAGCTGGTCCCCAAATTCATATAGAACCATGAAGAGTCCCAAAATAGTCAAAACAGTCTTGAAAAGAAAAAAAGTAGAACGACTCATATTTCCCAGTTTCAAAACTGACTACTGAGCATTTACCAATTCCCCTACTTCTAGAATTTATTGTTACCCCAGAGTCCATATTGGAAGCACCTGCTCACGAGGTTACTTGCAGACATACCAGGGTGGTGGAAATTTGAGTTGCCCGAGGCCCAACAGGACTACCCTCTGCCTTTCTGTCTCAGGCCTCAGCTGTGAACCGGGGAGCAGGTGTGCTGTTGCAGCATATTCAGAGCCAATTCTGTGCATTTTTGTGCATTTTGGGGGTGATTTTGCTGTTTGAAATGGCCCCTATCCGTGCTCGCTGTGTCCCTAAGGGAAAGACGACAAAGTCCCTGAAGAAATGGCCCTCATGTGCAAGTTCTAACAACTTTGTCATGAGCACCCGTATTTTGGCCTCATTAATTTTTAGTTTTACTTTATCAAAGTTATTCAGGCAATGGATTTTCCTCTTCGTACCCTTCGTACAATAACTCCTTATTCTATGTCACCTGTTTGAGTGGACTAGGCCCATTCCACTGTGTCCCCACTTCTGCACCATCTGGCCCCGTTTTCTGTCCTCCAGGCCCTGCGTGAGCGCCCATCTTCCTCAAAGAGCCGTCTTGTAATTTGGTTTTGATCAACTTCAGCGTTCAGTTTGTCACTGCAAAGCCAGCTGACAAAGACATGCAATAAACTACGGGTCTGTTTTAAAGTGGTTTTCGCTTTCTCCTGAGTTAGTAATTGCCTTGTTTTTCATCTGGTTGTTACTCAAGTGACACAAATCTCCTCTCCAGGCTTTCAAACACGTCCTCAAGTTCTCTCACAATTTCCTCTCTTTGGAGACAGAACTGTCTACACTGAGTACGGTCTAAACTGGATGCACGGGGCTGGGACCGCACCAGCCATTGTCCTGCGAAGGCTGCTGCCCCCTCTTGGTGTTTCTTGGTGAAGGACACATTCCAGTGGCTTCCTCAGAAGGGCAATTATGAGGCAAATTTCTTTGTCTGAAAATATCTGAAAACGTCTGCATCCCACCCTAAGTTTCGGTCAATAGCTTGGCTGGATTTGGCACAATACAATGGAAGTCTTTTCTCATCAGAATGCGGGCTGCTCTCCAGCCTCAGGGCTGCTTTGTGGGTGGCGGTCCTTGTGTTCTGCCTCAGGGTCTCAGCTCCCCTGCTGTCCTGATGGCCCCTAGCCCCGTGCTTTGCCTTGGCGGGGTTTTCATCAGTTGGATGGACCCTCGGTGTCCCCTTCACTCTGGAAAGCCATGTCTTTAATCCTGAGACTTTGTCCTGGAATTTGTTTACAGAGGTCAAACTGGCACCTTCTCCTTCTTCAGCAAGAGCAGCTTTGTCCCCAACACGGCACGGGGACAGAAGAATCTCGGACTCTCCTCTCGGGGGATCTCTAGGACTGGCTCGGCCAACTTGCACCTGCCCAGTTTCCACCTCGAGAATGAGACAGTTTCCATCCTCAGTTAAAGCCCCACCAGGGAGTCCAAGGCTCCGCTGTCCTGTGCTGTGTGAGGTGGCCGTAGCTTCTCTTGCTAAGAAGGAAAAGTGCACATTCAGCCTCTACAGAGAGAATAGGGGTAGTGGGAGAAAGAAGGCAGCCGGGGGGAGGAGGGTGCTGACTATCTCCAGTGCAGTTGGCACCTCCAGGAAAGGGAAGTGGACCAGCTGCTTCCCCACGTCCCTCAGGACCTGCCAGGCAGCCTCCCCAGCGACTCACCCTGCACCTGCAGGGGCCACTGCCGAGGGAAGGTTCAGATGCCCCTTCTGCAACAAAGGAAAAAAATAAGAAATTGCCTAATTTGATATAAAACTCAGTGTGCACACAAAGACATGACAACCAGGTGGAACGTCCTTCAGAGTCGTCTGTAAGCGTGGCTCAGGCTTCAGGACCACGTGCTCCCTGGGAGTTATTCAGCTGAGGGTCGGTGGCGCGGGTGCGCGCCTTGGTTGGGAGTTGGGGTGGACGAGGCACGTCAGCCTGAAATGCACAAGGGCTGGCGTTCAGCAGAGCCAGCTGAGAGCTGCAGACTGTGTATCCAAAGCAATTACATTTTTAAACATGTTCAAAGTTATTTTTAACCTTTTATAGTCCTTTCTGGTTTTCACTGTTCAGAGATTATTTTAAACCTTTTCTTTCTTTATTAAATGTGGAAATGCAGAAAAGGACATTCACTGTAAAATGTGAATGAAAGAGAACCCGGGGGCTGACGGAAGGGCACACCTGAGTCTGGCAGGTCCGGGCCCGGCCACCCCACCTCTGCCAGGCCAGGCCTCGGTGCTGCTCCGGGCCCAGGCATGTGGCTTCTGCACCCCCTCGAGGGCCTGTCTCCATGCTGCCTCAGGCACAGCCCCACCTTTACGTCCACCTGCGGACTGCTCACCCTCCCTCCACCTCTCGCCCCGAAACCGGCCAGGGCACCAGTAGGCAGGCCCTGCACCCTGTGGGTCAGCTGCTGGAAGCCCTCCGACTGACGAGGATGAAGAGGCGCCCCCTCTCGCAGACACCCTTTAAGATGTCATCCTGGGGCATCCACGTTCCCCTGCCTGTTTCTCGGTCCGGAGCTACCTGTTCAATCTCGCCCTGCGTCCCTCGCTCTGAAGGAAATCACTCTCCCCAGGTCTCCAGTCGCCCCCAACAATGCTTTGATCTTCCAAGGCCTCTTTTCAGGGATGTGCTGTGATTGGGAGGAGGGACAGGAGGGGCAGTGGCAGCACTGGTTCCTGGGGGGAGGGAGTCGGCTAGTGGAGGGGACGTCGATGGAAACCAGTGTGAGGAGGCAGCTGGAAGCATGAACACCAACGTGAGGCAGAGTTGGTCTGACCCTGCTGCTGTGATTTAGAGGAACTGAGGTCTGACAGGCCCAGCTGAGGACTTTTTCACTTTAAAGAATAAGAACCATGGAAAAAACATCGTATTTGATTTTCCCCAGAAGAGCACATCAGATATTACGGACTCCCATCTTGTGGATGTGTATATTTTTATGTCTAAGCATAGGACAGATGTTTTTATTTCTTTTTCTTTATTTGTTGTTTTTGAGGGTTTTTTTTTTTAATTAAGGTAAAATTTTCATGCAGTCAAATTTACAGATCTTAAGGGTACTTTTTTAAAGACTTTCTTTTAGGTTTACAACAAAATTAGGAGGGAAGTATAGTGATTTCTCACACACCCCCTCCCCCACCACACAGCCCCCTCCACCCCAAGGGGATGTTTGTTACCAAGATGAACCTGCACCGAAGCATCACCACCACCACCCAGAGTCCAAGTGGCACAGACTTGGTGGTGTCCCAGTGGGTTTGGACAGATGTACAATGACATGGCCACCGTGGTGACGTCTAGAGCATTTCACTGCCCTGAGCACCCCTGTGCCCCACTCTTTTCCCTCCCTGCTCCCAGACCCTGGCCTTTTTATTGTCACCATAGTTTTGTTAAGGGTACGTTTTGCTTTTAAGGAATACGTATAGTCATAAAACCAGCTGCCAGTTGTATCAGTTTCCTGGGACAGCAGAACAGAGCACACTCACGGGGGCTTGAATCAGCCCACACTTACTCTCCCACAGTCTGGGCAAAGTCCAGGTGGGCTTCACTACACAGAACTCAGGGCCTGGGAGGGCAGCTCCCTCTGTAGGTGCCAGGGTGGAGCCCGTTCCCTCTTTGCCCTCGCTGTTTCGCCCATACTCCATCACCCTGTCCCTGTGTCCCTGGACTCGGCCCTTCCCTTCTGCCCCACACCTCCTGGGCCTCTTCACTGGGTCCCTGTGATTATATGTGAGGCCCCCGGAGAATCCAGGCCCATCGCCACACTTAATCACAGTGCCAAGTCCCTCTTCCATGTAAGACACCATCCCCGCGTCCAGGGGTAGGGCCTGGAGTCTGGGGCAGCCGTCCAGCCCCGGCCAGGATACAGGCGGCTTCCGTCACCTGGGGAGGCTCGTCTGTTCCTGTCGGCAGTGGACACCAGCCCCTTGGGCAGCCACAGTTCCGGCTCAGTCTTCACTGAGGGAGAAGATTTTCTTGTCCATCTCGGGTGAACAGCAGGGTGGCATCCCCGGGTTAAGCGGCAGGTGCATTTTCACCTTGTCGGGAACTTCTCCAGGTGGTCCAGCCGCCCACCATCAGCACAGGTGAGTTTAAGCTGCTCTCCAACCACCTACACATCCAGTGGGATTTTAATTTCAGCAAAATGGCATCACACTGTGACGTTAATTCACAGTCCCTGAAATCTCATTTCTGACCACCTCTTCCTGTTTGTATTAGCTGTTCGTGGGTCTTTTCTCTGTACGTCGTTGAGTCGCTCTCATTTGTTACCTACCCTCTATTGGTGGTTGGATTGTTTGCACACTGGTTAAAGGTCCATTGTCAGATGTACGTGCTCTGAGTGTTTTCCAGCAGTCTAAGATTTGCCTTTGTAAATTCTTAGTGATATGTTTTAAAGCTATCTTTAATTATTTTTTATGTAGGGGGAGCTAATTGGGTTTTTTTAATTTACTTACTTATTTTTAATGGAGGTGCTGGGGATGGCGCCCAGGACCTCGTGCTCGCTGCGCACTTGCTCCTCCACTGCGCTACACCCTCCCCAAAGCTATTCTTAAATTTTGATGCAGTTTGATTTTCCAATTTGTTCTTTATATTTTTGTCTCCTTTGTCCTCTTTAAGAAATCTTTGCCCATTCTAAGGTTGCCAGTGTGCCCTCCAGCATTTCCTTCTAGAAGCTGTATATTTTTTGCTTGTATTTGGTGTATGAACGATAATGTGTTTTATGTATAGTGAGAGGCAGGGACAGAGGCTGTTTTTCCCACGTTTATTCTATGTTGTTCCAGCGCCATTTAAAAAAAACACCTTTCTCCACGTAATTTCTCTAGAATTTTTGTCAACAACAGACTGACCCCCTACGTAGGCGCCTGCTTCCGAGCGGTCTGCTCCTCGCACCGGTGGGACTGCTGATGGGGGCCAGTCCCAGGCTGTCTCGTTAACGCGCCTGCAGGGTACGCCTTGGATAAGGAGTGACAGGGCTTCTTCATGAGAAGGACCTGGGCTATGCCAGGTCCTTAACATTTCCATCTAAATCATCTAAATTTTAGAATTAACTTACAAGTTTTTAGAGAAGCAGCCTGTTGGTATTTTGATTGAAGTGATGTTGGATTCATCTGTGGGTATTTGAATTCTTAACAAATTAGAATCTCTGCATTATGAAAGCAGAGCTTCTCTCCATTTACTTAGGTCTGCTTTAATTTCACTGCACAATTCTTGCTCATTTTTATGAAGTATAACTCCACGTATTTTATATTCCTTCTTGATTCTACTGTGAATAAAGTTTTATTTTATTTTCTGCTTGATCAATGCTAGTATACAATTAATTTTTATATTTATTTTCTGTCTTATGGCCTTGATAAGTTCACTTTTCTTCCTAGTAGTTATCTGTAAATTTCTTAGAGCTTTCTGGATGAATGATTGTAACATATGTAAATTTTAAAGTTTTATTTTTTCTTTTCCAATCTGTATGCATTTCTCTCTCTTTTTCTTGCTTGAATGCACTGGCCAAGTGCTGCGCACGGGCACAGAGTTAAACGGGGATCGGAAAGAGCACCCCGTCTTGTTTCTGGTTTTAGGGGAAAAACCTTCACTGTCCCACCATTCACTGAGCTGCAGTTTTTTCACAGGTGCCTTTTATCAGTTTGAGGAAATTTCTCTTTACTCTTTGTTTGCATTTGCTATCATAAATGAGTGTTTAATCTTGTCAAATATTTTTCTGCATTAATTGAAATGATCATATGATTTTTCCCCCTTATTTTGTTAACATGTTGGTAAATTGATGGTTTTTCAAATATTAAATCAATCTTGCTTTCCTGGGATATATCTCACTTGGTAATGTCATAGTATCACTTTATTTTCCAATATTTTGTTAGATATTTTTAGGGTTACGTTCATGAGGAATACTTGTGTATATAAACATATATACATTTTATGCCTTTCTCGTGTTTTGGTATCAGGGTGGCATGGCCCCAGAGAGCATGTGGGGATGTGGTCCTTCATCTCCTGCTGTCTGGTGAGAGTGCAAGTTTGTCTGACTTACTGAGTCAGCATGTAGGTGGGGGCTATAACATCCCTGTGAGATATTAATGGTGTTAAAAACCAGAATACATGGAATATCTGTACAGCAGACTCTTGGACAGCGAGGAGGTTAATCTGAGTAACGTATAGTTGGCCCTCCACATTCATGGTTCCTCCAATGCTGAGGATTCGGTCAACAGCGGATTGTACGGTACTGTGGTATTTATTGTCGAAAACTATCCAGGTGTAAGTGGACCCACACAGCTCAAACCCACGTGGTTCAAGGGTCCACTCTATATTTACATACGGTTATCCCGAGGTTGCTCTAGCAGAGAATGAAAATGTCCCAGAGAAAGAACGGGACCCATTAAAAGCATTGTTGGTCATTAACTCACAAACGTCTTAAATACAACGAGTTTGTGTACATGTCTATGGGCACACAACCCTCAGTATGTGCCACTGATGAAAAAACAGCTGAATCAGAACATGAACAGAGACTGTGCCACGACCCGTGGGGGGCGCCAAACCGCAGTCACTAGACCGTGGTCACATGTCATCAACACTGGCAGGAGTTCCCACGGTCTTACTGATTGTGGTATGGAAAAAGACTTTGCACATAAATATTTTAACATTTTATATATAAATTAAAAAGAAATGAAAATTTCAACTCAGTAACACTGTGGAGCCCCAGAATCATTTTCTAATATAAACTTCAAGATCCCTAAGAAATCACCCAGGGGACTAGATTATTAGGTACTGCGTTGGCTAAACTCTTATTTGTTTCCATGCCCTCACAGCCTCAAAACACAATGTTTTATTTATGGGAACTCTTAAACTTGGAAAACTGAACAAAAACAAACAGATATGGCTTGCCTTTTCAGTCATGAGAGGCCCAATGAGTTCGCTGGACCTTCTGCAACCACATCAGGGCAGGCATGGCAAAGACAGGAGACACGAGCCACCGGCCACTCCTCTTCTGAGCCATGAAACTGTTGTCTTGGGCCTGAGATAGAGAGAGTTCCAGGTTCAGCAGGAGGCAACCCAAGGGTGGAGAGAGTAAGATTTCTGCCTTCTCATCCTGTATCTATAAACCATGAAACCTGTGGCATCTGGAAACTAGACTCATGCATTGCAGGATGGATGGGGGAGTCCGTCCGGGGCCGGGGCCTACAGGTTATCTTTGCCGGCCGCTTGGCTCTGGGAAGAGCTATGTCTCCATCCGTCTTCTGCCCGTGACGGCTGTTGGGCATGACCAGGGAATTCCAGGACACGAGCCAGAGTTAGAAGCCAGAGGTCCGTTTTCACACTTACCCTGTGGATTCCGGTTATCCGTGTGCCCTGGGAGGTCTGGAGACCCGCGCACCTGCACTGAAGCCGTCACAGCCTCCTCAGGCAGGTGGAGCCAGTTACACCCTCCTAGTGCCATGCTGAGAACTGAGGGCCACGCCGCCCACCTTGGGGGTGTGAAGACCCACAGTTAGCCTGCAAAGACCAGAGAGAAAAAAGCATAACTTAGAGCAGGCGCGCTCCCTGAGAGGCGCTCCTCCAGCTAAGCCGTTCTGCCCTCTTAGTCGCGATGCCCACCTTCCCAGAAACCCTTCTCCGTCCTCCGTTTCCTTTTAAGGCTTTGGGAATGACAGTTGATACAACAGACAAGTGGGGGCTGTGGGAAATGCAGAGGCTAGAAACAAAAACTCTATCCTTCATGCAAATCTCCACAAATTTTTGAAAGAAACTGGCTTTTCAAACTGGCACTGCACTCCTCACTCAAGCTGCAGAAACAGCCTCCTGTTTCAGCATGAAGCCACACCAGAGGCTCTGAACTGCAGGCCACATTCTGCTCCTCCCCCAGAAAATTCTGCGAATCCCTAGGACTCAAAAGGTTCCAAAGGAATAGACTGGAGGACTTCAAGGTCCCCAGCTGCTCTGCGGGCTTCTAGTCACAGTGCCGTGGCTTGTGCCCAACCCGGGCCGCCTAAGCACAGGCTCGGCACCCGGTCCAGGCGGAGGTTGGATTCTCCTTCCCTCAAACGACGCAGGGCGGCTCCGTGGCCGATGAAGGACACTGCCCCTCAGGACCTCCCACAAGCACCGAGGACAGTTGTGGAAAAGAGCCCAAGAATTCTCACCGAAATCCGTGGGACCCCACTTGGGAATCTCCTTGGCTCTGGGAGCTGCAGAAGGAAAAGGCCCCCAGCGGCCGGCGGTGGGATGGTGAGGGCCCAGGATAGGCCAGCACACAGCCCCAGGAGCCCGTAGACGTGAGCAGTGGCTGGTGGGGGATGGGGGCTCCCCACAGCAGACCTGCTGCCTTCCCAGGGCTGACGACCCTGCAACACGGGCCCCGAGGCAGCCCCCAGCCTGCAGGGCGCAGCTGCACCCTGCTTCCCAAAGCAGCATGTGTTTCTTCCTCTGTGCTTCGTGGGGCCTCAAGACCAAACCTCAGATTCGAAACTCCCCTCCTCCCAAAGCAGTCAGCCCCAGAGCAGGCAGGTCACCTGCAGGCTGCGTGGGCCCAGCCAGCCCTCTGAGATGGTGGCCAAACGCCAGTCACATCACCCTCCGCAGTGCTGTCCGGCCTCCCCCTGCAGGTGCTGGAGGACAACACTGTCCCCTTTACGGGGCAGCTTTTACCTAAAATGTTACCATTTCAGATCCAAAATAAATATATTCAAACACCTAAAATTGAAAGTGTTTTAGATGCTCAATATATATATATTTTAATTTGTTACTATTGGGGGCTGACTAGATTTATTTATCTATTTTCTCTTAGTGGGGCACCAGGGACTGAGCCAGGGCCCCGTGCCCGCTGCGCCTGCTCTTTGCTGCTGACTGCACCCTCCTCCCCAGGTGCTCAGTGTGTTTTTAAGTTTCTCTCATGGCACTTACTGCCCTGCCTGGGAAGCGTGCCCTCAAGTCATGTTGGAAAAGAGGAGAAACAGCCCTGACTGTCACCCACCCGCCAGACCTGTGTCCACACAAAATGCGCTGCCTTGGGTGTCGGCCGTCTTACAGACGAGAGACCTGGGGACTGAACTCACCCGAGGGCACACAGCCTGACCCCACCCTGCCAGCCCGCCCCCTCTTCTGCCCCCAGGGGACGGGGACGTCCCTCCTCGCCCCTCTGGCCTGGACACAGAAGCCCCTCCGCGGCTGGGCAGATGCCCTGGGACCCTCACACTGGCCTTGTCTCCCGGGCTGGGACCGACGCCCACCTGCACCTCACAAGGCTGCACGCCCAACCCCGGGCACAGACACTGCTCGCGATGCCTGTCAGCGGCTCAGGTGGGACACTCCGGCCCTGCCTCTGTGGTCTCCCGCTCAGGGCGGTCCGGGCCCACACTCAGAGGGGAGGCACCTTCCTTTGTGGAAGGTGTGGGCGTCTGCATGGACTCCTTGAATGGAACTCTTACCTTGTCTGTTTGAATATTGTATAGAAATATAGGAAAACGTCCTACCGGAGTGCCTTCGACACCCCGGACACTCCCTCCCGAGAGCTCTAGCCACAGGTGACCCGGGGCTCGGGCTCTCGAAGCTGTGCCTGGGGCTGGCCTCCCCGGGACACGGTGCGCCCAGAGCTGGCAGGGCGAGGCCCGGCTGTGTCCACGAAGGCTCGCGGGCCCGTCCAGACTCCCCTCCTGCCCTTGGCTTCAGCCCTGCTCTGCCAGGCGGGGATTTCCTGACTGACCGCTCAGCAGAAGGGCTTCTCTCCAAGACAGGGCATTGTCCACAGTGACTGGATCCCATCATCTGCTTCTTCCTAAAAGCGGAGCTGTATTCACTTGTCAGTCCTGCCTGAACCGCACGGGAAGGAAAGGGGGGAAGCTGGCAGATTCTGACATTTCAGACACAGCAGTTTTCACACCAGACTCACTTTGAAAAAGGTGTGTCCAGAAATAGCCCCACATGCTCAGCATCTACCAGTTGGAACCTGTAATAGGCAGATGGATCCAGACTTCAGCTGCAGACGGGGCCGGCCGGCGAAGCGCAGGCACCACGGCCAAGGCCACCCCCACCCCGTGAAACCTCACCTGGAGAGACAGCGGAGGGAGCGCACATCACGGAGCAAAGTCAGGGGGCGTGCACATCCTGGAAGCAGGTGTGCAGACCCTCGAGGGTGCTGGACAGTCACGTCTGAGCAGAGAAACTGTAAACGGATGGGATCATCTTCCGCTTCTATTTTACATAATCGCCAACAGAAAGGAGACAGAGCCACCCAAGGTTGTGGAAATTAGCTGGTAGTCCTAATACTCAGGGGTCTGTAAACTCTTTTTCCTTTCTTCTATTTAAAACAATAGACTTTTTTAAAAGCCCCTGGCATGGAATTGCAAAGGTACAAGGCTGCGTGGTAAGGTCACCCCAGGGACGGGGGCCAGTCCTGCACCTCCTGCCCAGTCTCTGCTGATTCTCAGCTCCAAGGGGCGAGCCTGCTCCTCTGCCCCTGGGAACAGCACAAATCAGGGTCTCCCACCTACACTCTGCTTCTCAAAATGTCAAACGCTCCCCTCTCTGAGGCTCGGAGCACGACCGAGACCGCCTGCCTTTGATTAAAAGTCGGCCCATTGCTCGGTGCCCTTGGAGAACAGCCCGGGTCCAATCTAACTTGACATCTGACTCGAATCACCCTTCTGTGACTCGCACGTGCTGTGTTGACTGCACATGTCCAAAAGCCCCAGGAGCGCGAAGAGCCTGAATTGCTGCAGGTCAAGCCCGGCGACGCCGTGTCAGGGCAGGGCGGGGCTGGCCCCTCTCCAGCCTCACTGCAAACACAGGGCGGCGTGTTTACATCTCAGTGCTTTTCCTGTCACTTGCTAAGCCACCATGGGGGAGATGAAAAATTCGAGTCCTGGTGGTGCAGGAGTAGTTTGGCCAGACGCCGAGAGTGGCCAGTGGACAGCCATGCAAAGCTGATGGTGGAATTTTGCCTTTATTTGGTGCCAGAGGAAGAGAGAAAATGAGCAAGTGGGACGAATGGAAGCCAAGAATATCTTCTCGATGAAAAACCCTAATTTCTTTTTGCATTTTGCCTCTGGGGGGCCAGGGGAGCTCTCCTTACAGTTTGGTGCCAATGAAAGAAAACTCCCACTAGTCCTGGTCCACGTGCACAGACCACCCAACAGATGTCCTGTGTCAGGAGCAGGATGCTTGTGTGGCGTTAAACAAGGACATATAAGGTGGAGGGCACACGGACCCTTTGCTCAGGCCATGTCACTGGGGATGATTTAAAGCCGGGCGGCAGAGTGAGCGGCCGTGCCCTACGGTTAGGCTGTAACTGGCTGCTTGTTAGAAGGCGGGTGGAGGGGGGTCGGCGTGTTTGCTTCTGCCCCTTGAGACGGGCTCCTTTTCTCGGCTGACGTCACATTCTACAGGTATCTGGTGGTGGTTCTATTGTGAGAACAATAAAAAATTAGGGTTCTTAATCTATTTTTTCTTACATCATCATTACTACAGCCATGACTTAGATTTCAAATTTGCGTGTTACTAATCCTGAAAGTTCACCTCTTATAAAACAAAGCTGGTATGTTGCAAGGCAATAGGAAATTTGAATTTTAGAGGATAAGAAGCCAAATTTTTTTTTTCTCAAAGATAGGATTAACTTTTTGCCAAAATGACAGAGACAAGCTTCCCTGAAGCCAACAAGGGCTTAGGTACCGATCTGATGCAATCTGCTGTCACCCCTGACTCATCAAACATTCCATGTCACTCTTCTCACTAAGAGCGCGGTGACAGGGGCACGCAGAGGAGCTGCTGTGACCTGGCACGTGGGACTCTGATGAGGCTCCTCTGGAGTCACAGACCCTGCTCAGCAGCCGGGGTCGTGGCTGCTGCCCCCCTATGCTCCGCAGACCCCGGGCGCCCGCCAGGCAGGAACGAGGCCCAGCAACCTCACAGCTGCAACACCTCTCGGGCTCCGCCCATCACAGAGCCCCCTACAAGATCCCTGCCCCCAGCGGGGCTGACAGTGACAGGCCCTGACTTTCATTCCATCTCAGTAATGTGTTAATTAAACTAAAGCCTCGAACTCGGTTCTCTTGTGTGGGTTGACAGCTCTGACTTTACAACAGAAAGCAATTTAGTTGAAAAGTGAAAAACACAATTTACTGGGGGAATGGTGAGTCATGAAACTAGATCATCGAATCTGTACAGAGCATGAGTGGTCCCAAGAGTCTGCCTGATTTCGTCTTCTCATTGCACATTTGAGGGCACAGAGGCCGAAGTCCAGGGTCACAAGTTAATGAGCTGCAGCTGGAACCAGAAGCCTGTCCTGAGTGTGGACTCGGCAGCCAGTGCAGGTCGCTCCCTCTGCTGCCCGGAGTTCCATCTCCAACGAGCCTGACTTGGCTCGGCCAGACAAGCTCACTGTTCACTGTTCAGGGACTGAAAGTAAATGTTCTGCCCATCATTTCAGCCAGGCTGACTGCGGTGGGTGGTTTGAGAACACCCAGTTCCCTTGGCCAACATCGATTTAAGTTTTCCATGACACTCACGGACCAGGGTTGGGGGTAAAAGAATCACTACAGGGTACCTGCCCTTCCCACTCGATAAATACCTGCTCAGCGATGATTCAGAAGCCCACCTGAGCTCCACATCAAAGCCCGGCTGTGAGTCGGCTGAGAGGTGTCCACCTGTCCAGCGTCAGTGCAGGAGGCACCGGCTGCCGTGTGACGTATATTCTAAATGTGGAACTCGGGGCACACAGAACCTGCCTGAGACGCACTTGCTGGTGGTCCTAACCAAAGAGACGCTTCCTCTAGGAATATTAACTGCTATTTTGACTAATTAGGCCTTTCTGAGCATTTTTCTGTGATGACCACTATAGCTCTTCAGATGTCAAATAGCTGTTAGTTTTAGGGCAGAGCTTTCAGTATCGCGCATGCAAGTGGTTTTGATTGGAAAATAACTAAGAGCCTAAAAATGTCCGTTCTTGGTCATTAAGCTGAGTAGAGGCGTTGATTCGCTCATTCAGAAATATTTATGGAGTATCTGCTGTGTCTCAAATATTCCCCTTAATGTGGGAACAAGACAGATGTGTTCTTGCTCTTAACAGGCTCACAGTCTCGGACAACCAGAAGCTCCTCTGACGGGACACAGTCACTGTCTGCCCCACCTGCGGGCACTCCACGAGGACACAGGTGTGCACTGCTGACTAGGGTTGCAGATAACTGGATGCTCTGAGGGTTTGGACCCACACCCGCAGCCCAGAGGGCCGCTCCCCACATCAGAGACAGTGGCTGAAGGAAGCGAAGCCTCTTCTTTCTCAGGAAGGAGAACCGCAGAGGCCCTGCCTTCTACCCTGTGTGGACCACACCGTCAGTAGCTACTTGGTGCAGAAACTTACAAGGTTCACTGTTGAAGGCACCGGGTGACCTTGGCTTTATGTGCAAATAAATTATCGTTTTTCTTTTTTCTCCTCCTTCCAATTCAAAGATATTCTTTTCATAAAGCCCAAGGGGAAAAATCAAGTAAATGTTAAACAAACGCATTTAAGAATAAAAGCTAAAGACTGAAACCAAGCAACATCTTGGCAGACTCAGGTAAGCAACGCTGGGGGTGGCAGCAGCCTCCGGTGTCGGGGCGAGGCCGTGGGAGAACTGGGTGCCCCGGGCTGGGCCCTCAGCAGTGGGTGGCCTGCTCCAGGTAGGGTTGGGCCTGGGGCTTCGGGGGAGTCCTCAATGTGTTTCCAATTTGGGGAACAGAAATGCACCATAAAAGCTGTTCATACACAGCCTGTCCTCCCCATGCAGCTGACCATGTCTCCAAACACCCTTTCCAGTGGGCAGTGGTGGTTTCAAGAGAGTCAAGAGACAGACAGGTTTGACCCTGGCTCCAGACCAGTGAAGCAGCAGCCGGAGGCTCGTCCCCGAACCTGGCGACAGAGGAGGGAGGGCTCAGCCCCAGCTCCTGTCCGGACGCGCAGAGAACAGAGTGCGTCTGTCCTCCTCCAAGTCTGGGCCTCCAGCACCAGGCTGCAATCTCTCTGTTTGCTTTGGACTCACTTCAGTGGAGGGTTGTTGCGCATTTCTGACCTGCACCAAACGCTGCTTTCAGACCGTCCTGGGATGAGGAAATGCTGAGAAGCCAACTGGGGGCCAAGCCCTTAAGCAGAACGTAGCCTGAAAGTGCACTGCCCCCTCACGGCCTCCCTCTTCCGTCTGAGTGGAACTCCAGATGTTTCACGAGCACAAAAGGTCTGTGTTGTCCTCTGGTCAAGTGGGGATGCCATCCCCCACAAGTGCAAACAGCACCTACAAAGCGCCCCCGCCCACCAGCCCCGGCAGCGAGAACGTGGGCCCCCTGTGCAATCTTCTTTGTGTAGAACCAGGCTCGATAAAGATACAGTTGTAAATTCAAGTGCAGATCTGCACCGCCTCACCTCCAGCCTCTTCCTCGACACGTGTATCTTGTACCTTTCTTACTCAGTACTTCTAAATGCCCAATTTCTCGTCAGACTCCCAGGATTAAACTCCAGGTCTGCCACTTACTCCTTCGTGAGATGTGGAGGGGGCGTCATGAAGGCTCTGAGACTGACTTTCTGTGTCGGGAAGTGGGACAGTCTCAGTGCACACTCCCGAGGCGAGGGGAGGCCCAGGCCCCGCCGCAAACTGAGCACCCGCCCTCCCCGCTTTGCCTGCCGGCTGTATTGTTCTCCACGGCGTTTCACCGTCTGACACACTGTGGGTTTATTATTTGTTATTTGTTATTATTTGTTTATCACCATTCCCTTCTCACTGGAATGTAAGTTCCATGAGAACAGGGTTTTTCTCTATGCACTTCTGTATTTCTGGCCCTGAGAACACTGCTTGACACACGATGGGGACAAATGTTTGTTGAATGAATGTGTGTTTCTAGCTCACTACATGTAGGACACAGCCCCTAAGGGTTAGCAGCCGTGGTGCGAGCCATGGGAGGTCAGCAGCAGAGGGTCTGCTCCCTTGTTTACAACCAGGAGCGAACAGTATTGTTTTTACATGAAACAGTCAATGTGTATTTATAGATCAGCTTCTCCAAAGAACACTGAAGCATATTTTGCAAAACGTACTCTAAGCACCAGCATCAGATCAGTTGAGGGAGCTTTAAAGCAGATTATATTCTGTGTGTGTGTGTGTGTGTACATGCATATATATACATATATGCAGGGGAGACCCAGGGCCCTATTGCAAACTGCACCTGCCCTACCCTGTACACACACGGAGAGCCATATACCTGTACACATACGTTCACTACATACATACACGTGGGTGTGGATGTGGTTTCCTCACTGAATCTGAATTCACTGCTGATAAGAACAGTATCTTGCTCTCTTTCATGGCATTCATAGTTGACACAGGAATCACCTGGCATCTTGTTCAAGGAACAAAGAGCTCTGGGACCCCCGCAGACACCTGGGTGCAGCAGTCCTGGGCACATCCAGCAACCTGCCTTTTGAACCCCCCCCCCCCCATCTGATGCTGGTGGTTACACAGCACGTTCTGCAAAGTATGCTGCAATGTTCTGTGCAGAAGCCACTCTGTAAATACTTGTTAACTGTTTTCCCTAAAAAGAAAGAAGTCATTCTTTGTTCCTACTTACAAACAAGGAGTCGAAGGTAGATCGTTTAAGCAGAAAAGTAACTCTTTGAAAGCTGTAAGGTGGTGAATTATCTCCAAGAGCCAGACTGTCAACTTTCAGGGGCTGCTCTGAAAGGTGCTTCTGCCGCGTGGCGTCTGGGAGGCTGGCTGGTGCCAGAGGTTTCTCCCCTGCCCTTGCAGGTGGCCACCTGGTCTGACTGGGGCTGAAGCCACACACCTGCAGTCTGCACCTGGGACACACCAGTCAGGGGAGGGCATTCAAGATGCCTCACAAGCATGAGGGTAAAGTCCACGGCAAGAGCTGAAACCACACCCAGTGAAACTCTCCTCCCTTCCCAGAGACCATGAAGCACTGCCTACGACTGAAATGCATCAGAATGGTCACTGCGATCACTGCTTCCTTGTCAGGGGTGCAGTCCCCATGTTCATGGTTGGAAATGCGTTAGTCCAGAGACAGACACCAGCCATAAACTTAAATGTGCATTGGGGTGATCTCCTGAAGCAATCAGCCCCGTAAGTCATGGTAACTTCCTGCTGCCAAATCGTGGCAAGAGGTGCCTGTTTACCAGCATCGCTGAAGGAAGTGGGGCCGGACACTAAGCACCAGGGTTGGTTAGAACTTTGATAAAAACGTCAGGAGATTTTAGGAATGTATCTCAGGAGGCAGATTTCCTTTCACAGTGCAATGACATGAGGTCATTAATAACTGAGAACGGCATTAAAAATAGGCAAAGCTGTGTAGCACAGAGACTAGACAAAGCGCTTTGAGTCGGGAAGGCGAGTCACTTCAGAGTAAGGGCATCAAGGTCCAGACCCACAGGCCTATGCAGCCAGTCCACGCACCGCCCCGGGTGAGACTGCAGGTTACAGGCTCAGGGCTCCAGGTCTGAACTGACGCTGGCACTGCCGACGCGCACACAGCAGATCAAGTCTTCTCACCTGTGCTGCCTCTAATCCACGGGGAGGTCTTTGCACCCTCCGTGATCTGGGGGAGGAGGGTGACACTTCCGCTAGGACAAAGTGCTTTCTGTGACAATCGGCTACCTGAAATAAAACTGGGAAGTAAAGCTACGCCTCATTCCTGGGCCACTGGACATTGCCATGTTTCAGTGCAACATTGAGTCCAAGGCAACCAGTTCACTTTGTTGAACCCACAGAATTACATCAAGTCAATTATTAGTGGAAGTAATGAATGTGTTTCCATTTTATTATTTCAAAAGTTTTGTGGAACCATTTAAGGAGATGTTTTATCCTCTAGTGGAGGAAATCTTGTACATTGGAGACATTCTTCAATTAAATGGTGAATGTATTTCCAGTCAGATTCTGAGTCACCAACTGCCAAGGAAAAACACTGATCTCTGTCTGGATAAGCAAGAAATGTTTAGGAGAAAACCTTGGGCAAAATAAATGAGTTGTGTTTTATTTTTAATGTATAAAAGATTCAGAGGCAGAGAGAACAGGAGAGAGACAGGGAGAAAGAGAGACCGTTAACATAAAATGTGTAGGGACAGACTATCAGGACCTCTCCCAACCACTTAGGAGGCACGTTGAGCAGGGAGGAGAGTCCGGATTTATTCTGTATAAACACAAATTGTGTATTTCTTTTACAGAGAAAATGTATTTTCACGTTACTGGTGTTATTTAACAAAATGCAAAAAGAAATCTGTATCACACTGTACTTTTAGATATGTGTTAGTGAAAGTTAGCCATCGACACACACAGTAAATAACCAAACTGTTAGAAAAAGATTCAGGAGGGAAGAAACGCTCGCAAGCAGAGGGGCAGCCGGCTGTAAAATCCCCAGACTGAAGTCCGGTGGCCAGCGGAAGGCTGAACTTGAATGCTAATTAGCGCTCCATTTGGCAAGAAGGATAAATTAAGAGAGTGGTTACTGCAGCAACAGAGGGAGTCTGAGGGTGTCGGGGCACCCCGTTAAGACAGGTGGCATCCTTGCTGATACACCTGTGGGATGAATTTACGTGGGTGATCCATCGCACTGACTCTCACCTGAGAGTGTATTGCCCTGGCTCAGAAGAACTGGGCCAGACAGGACCAGGGTACTTTTCACAGATCACGTGAACAAATGAACCAACAGAAAATACTAAGGACATGTAAGACAGACTCATTTTGTTGCCACCAGTTGGCACTGGGACTTCCCAGCTAGGAAGCTCATTCACTTCACCTGCCCTCAGTGTGGAGGGGTCCCAGCAGGGTCCCACTGGAGACCCTGGGTGAGCCTGCCCCCACCAGCCTCCTGACGCCTTAGATGCTCAGGCACTGAAGCTCCGGTTCTGGGATGTTGGGCTCATGGCCCTCGGTGGCTCTGCCCTCACCTTTCCCTCACGCTACTCTGTGAGAGGCACAGCCCAGGCCACTGGTCCCTCTTCTACCCAACTGGCCCCCAGGGAAACTGATGTCCACTTGTGTTATTTTTATAAAATAAGCCTGCATTTCCACGTTGTTTACACAGTTACCTTAAAAAAGTTAGCACAAGAAACTAGGAAGCTGGGGGAAGAGTCTGGAGTCCACATCGAAAGCCTGCCTTCCTGTCCTCTATTCTGGCACTTAATCAGCGGTGTGATCTTAAACTTAACTTCCCTGAATGCATTTCTACAAAGCTGAGAACAGGAGAATAGATTAGCAATTTTTAATTTTTTAAAGCAGTAAAATTCTTTATTTTTTCTAAGTGTAATATTAAGCAGAAGCTTAATTTGAAAAAGAAAGTAGGGTTGTTCTAGATTACAGGACCTAATATCACACTTCCTGCACATCGTGGAGGTCCCTGGAGCTCTGGAAACACCCACACGAGTTCCCATGAAAGATTATATGATTGTATGAATTAACTCAACAGCAGGAAAAACAACGGAGATTTTCATACAAAGATATGGCAAGAAAAAACTCATGTTGTGTACAAAAGGAGATGCCTCAGCTCTCGAAGACAAAAGATAAGAGTAAGTTGTGATTTGTAAAGGAAATAGCCCAGGTTAATATTTACAGAGCAGTGAGTCCCAGCAACTGATGGGGTGTAGGTTGCTTCACTATAAACTAAAGTAACGTGTATTAAGACTGAGCTTGGGTACATGGACCAGGAAACCCAACTGGCAGTGGCTCCACCAAACAGAGAATTGTCTTTTGCATAAAACAGGCATATTTTAGGCAACACAGCATGCACACAGCATGCCCACAAGACCAGCAGAGTCCCACTGGTCTGCTCCACACGTCCTGGGCTTAGCTTTTGCCTGAATGGCTTCCACGCAGCTCTCGCTGGACGCAGACACGTGCCAGGCAGCTGGGTCTCCACCTGACCTTCCCACGGGCTGCTCTCCCTGCGTCCACGCCTGGGGCTCTTGTACAGCACCTCCGACGTCCCTCCTTCACGCTCCAGTGGGGCCTGAGCGAAGCCCAGCCGAGGGAGAACACAGGCCTGGGCAGCACCCCCGCTCCCTCCCTGAGAGTCGCCCCAGACTGACTTGTCCTCCCCTGAAATCAACCCTCTGCGTGGTTCTCACCCTCGTCCTCTTGGGTCTGGGGGTGTGGGGCCTAGGGGAGCAGTAGCCCTTGTGGTTCTCCGAGAGCCTGTCCACCACCTTGTAAGTGATGCGTCGTTACATTTCCCCTCGCTGTTCTGAGGACAAGTGAAGTGTGTCCATGAGCAGCCAGGTCTCTCTCTCCATCTCTCTCTCTCTCTCCGTCTGTCTCTCTGTCTCTGTCTCTCAGCCCCACCTGTGACCAGCACCCATGCCATCCCCTGTCCCTCTCACCTCATGCTGCCCTCATCTCCAAATCCGGGACCGCAGATAATGTGACCCCCTTCTGGTGAGGACCAGACCCACCAACCCATTCTCTCAAGAAAGAAGAGCAGCCGCCCTGCCCACACGTCCACTCCACTCGGGGGAGAGGAAACGGGAGCAGCACCAGGCCGCACGGTGAGCCGCGGGCCCAGACACACTGCAGACACTGGCCCGTGGCCCTCGCGCACCGGGGCTGAGGAGGCTCTCCCTCTAAGAACAGGGAGGCGCAAAGCCCTGGGCCTCAGGCGGCCGGCGTGTGACCGAGGTGGAGCGTCCAAAGGAATGGCGTCTGAGAGCCACTGGCCAGCCCAGAGTCCCGTCCCCTGACGTGTGTGTGTGTGTGTGTGATGTACACACATGCGTGTTCACCTGTGCACGCATTGCACGTGCCTGTTTTAAGCCACCTGTGAGTTCTCTGTTACTTATTACAAAAATCATTGCTAATCATTCATCCTCAGCTTTCAGGTCAGCTGTAACCAGTGACTGACAGGCTCTCTGGTGGTCTGAGCAGGACGTGTGAGCTATGAACCTTGGCGTGAGCAGTAGAGTCCCTGAAGCCAGGTGGGGGAGGGGAGAGCAGAAGGAAGAAAACGCCTGCGGAGAGGAAGGTCTGTGACAAGCGTGAGATTAAGATGTGCGTATTGGGAAGTGTCCAGTGGGCCCAATGGAAAAGCAAACACAGAGAAGCAGTTGTGTTTGTACTGGGTGGAGGGAAGAGTCGGTGATGGTGCAGAGAGCTCAGACATCAAAGGACACGATTCAGAACCAGCCGAAGTGTTTAACCTACTGTAAATTCACGCTTCTAACCTTCATGTGTGCGAGAATCACCTGCGGTCCTACTAAAGTGCAGGCTCAGCTTCTCTGGCTGCAGGGGGTGAGGAGGGGCCGGGGAGCCAGCGCCCAGCGGCACCGCTGCACCTGGTGGCCAACACTGGGTCGTGGGAATGGTTTCAGCAGTGGAACCATCACCGGGGAGGGAGAAGGGAATCAGGGCCCGTGTGTGGCTTTTCCCTGCCTGAGTCTTGTTTCCTTGATCTGACCATTAGAGGTCAGCTTTTTGGAAAGGACAGTGTACACACAGAGAATGTGGACACGCTGCAAAGATTTCACGGAATGTGATGAACGATGAAGATGAGAATGACATCAAGAAAGGTGCATCTTTCCTGAGTAGTGGTTTTACTTTCACGGATTTTCCAAACCCCTTGCCCTCACCCCGCACTCGAGTGCAGCCAAGTCCGCCTGGTGGTAACGAGGCTCGGGATGCGGAATTCCACGGCAGTAAACACAGCATTTTTGTTTATCTGCAAATATCACAATGTTCTTATGGAGCTTAGTGTAACTTAAACATTAGGATTAAAATAACTATTGTAAAAATGAAAAGAAATAATCAAAATAATTCTGAAACGTCCAAGATTGTTTGAAAAATCCATTTCTATGTAGGGACATAAATTTAAATTTACGAAAAGATGAATAGCGATTTTCCTCATGAAGTGCTTATTTGCTTTAAAAATAAATTAACCAGATTTTTTAAAGAACAAACATCCTTAGCACATTTAGGAATCAACTCAACTTAAATTTCACCCATGTTCTCAAGGATGTACATAAGTAATTGCAGGCATCTTCTCAGGGTCAGCTCTGCAAAAATACTTTCTAAGAAACAGCTAGTCATTCAGATGGAATTTCTACATATGCCAAACATTTGAAGCATCTGAATGATTGATTCCATTTTTCACTTTTCATTTGAATGTTCTTGCCTTTTGCAGAGTAGATACTGCCATCGTATGTATCAGTTTCTCAAAACTGAGTGTGTTTTAAAAGACGGAGGAAATTAAAATTACCAAACCCTTACATATGGGACTATCCTTCACAAACTTGCTAGTCAGAAGGGTTCAAATAACAGTCAAAAATGTAAAGAGTTCTTTTACCTCTTGTACGTACAAGTTATATCAGAAAAAAGCTGGGCCCATGAAAGCTACAACTTGGGAATTGATATAAATTTGCCTACTATTTTCTATCGCTCTGATTTCAACATGCAGACAATAAAAAAGACATTTCTTCTTATTGTGGTAAGAACGTGAAATTCATCATTAGAAACATTTTTCAAGATTGGAGTAAGAACATGATCCGGACGTAAGAAGAGCCGTCACCATTCGTCCCTTGGAAACTTCAGCAAGAAATGCTTTTAAAATTATGTCAATCAATTCCAGGCTGTTTCAACACAGAGCTTCGTTAGGCTGGCTACACCCTCATCAAGGTCACCGTTACTGGTGACCTTCCGTGAGGGCCCACCTGAAGAAAGTCGATGGCCAGGATTCTGAGCAGCATGAGCTGTGTGCACTTTCCGCTGCTGATGCCCAGCGACTGTTTCATGACAGAAATGCAACATAATGTTGAAATAAAGTGCCCCTTTCAAAGATGCTGTCTCCTCTCAAACTCGAATGCTCCCACCCCCTGGGAGGAAACTGCCCTTGGCCCGAACCCTGCTGGACAAGACGTCCTTCTCATTTTGCTACGACTCAGTAGAATGGGCTCACGTGTTCCTGCTCTAATTTTGAAAGGCTGTTCCTGTAACTATGCAGTAATGATCACAGATGAAATAAAAACAACCCATTAGCGAGACTCAAACTTGCAGCTTTCCTGTAATTCTCAGTGAAGGAGAGTCTGGACACCCAGGGAGGGGGCGTCCCACCAAGTAATGAACCGACGTTGAGGAGGATGAGGGAAACCAGTGACCTTAACTCTCTAGGTCTTTAAAGCATCCGAAAAGGACCCACAATAGGGCATAACAATTACACAACCGTGGTCACTTGTTCACAGGCGGAGGGAAAAGGCAGGAATAAAATGGACGTCTCCTGGATCCCTGAGTGTACGCGACGTTGCCCCGCACACTGGCCACACGTTCTGAGTCCACAGGCCGATGGCGTGAAAGTGTCAGGTTGCAGAATATTAAGCTCTCAGGAAGCATCGACCGGGGCTTCTAAGCTGCGAGGAAACACAGTGGATTTCAGCCTGAACAGATACAGGGGAAATCATCTGAAATGTGTCTGGTGCACGTGATCAACGTTTAAGCACCCAGCAGAGAGCCGGGGGTCACTGCGGGCTGCGCTGAGAGAGAGACGGACCCGTGTGCTCAGGGAACCGGCCCAACACCGTGGCCAAGGCAAGGGTGGCACGTGCAGTAATAACGCTTTGATGAAGTTGTCAGGGCCACTCGTGTGACAGGTTCTAAGACCAACAACAAAAGACAAACATTGCCATATAAGGACAGTCACCAAAAAGTAGGATTCAGAAAGGACAAAAGCCAGGAGTGTATTTGGTCAAAGGCAACCAAATCATGACTGGCACGAAAAAGCAACACTGCCTGCTGCTGAGTTTACCAGAGACATCTGCGTCTGTTACCCAGGCAGCGCGGGAGCAGACCCATTACTGCAAAGGACAGGCAGGAAGCCCATTCTGCAGACGGGAACTTGAGTGTCAGGGTCCCTGTGGCTCGCAGGCCAACACACGGCCTCGGTGCTGGATTCCGGCAGCAGAGGACGGGCTGGTCCAGGCAGCTCCAGATCATGCTTCAGATGAACTAAGAAAGTACTTAAATGAAAAGTAAACTTAGGAACTCACTGCCACAAGATGGGGCATAAACTACAGACGTGAATGTGTCCAAAGGCATCTGTGGGGAACTCTCCAACACTGACTGACATCCTCAGGGGTGACGGAGCAAAATGAGGACTTTGGCGGACACCTGAGGTTAGCATCCACGTGTCAGCTGGTACCATCCCAGCGGCCCCTGGAACCCAGAGCTGGAGGGACCTGGGGCCCTTCCTGGAGGGTCATAGCTTCGTGCTCTCGGCGCAAAGCTCTGCACCTGCAGCCAGGTGGGCTGGGCCACACCCACGGCATCCACCTGTGCACAGGTGCTCAGCACCAGGGTGGCCTCACAGATCAGCTGTGGCCATGCGCACAGCAGCAGAAAGTGGCCACGTGGGCGGCAGCGTCCTCCTTCCCACACGGAGTAGGGTGGAGTAGAATAAGACTTTTACTTAAACTTCTGCTTTGCAGTTGTTTTTGTGTTGCCTGATTTTTCCTAAGTAGGCTAACGTTACCTCTTAAGCCAAGTAAAGAGCACCTACTCTGCACACTGCAGGTCCCCACATCTGCAGAGACCACGTCGGCACACGCTGAGCACGAGGCCAGGACTAGCTGAATGGAGGAACGCAGGCTAAACAGCTCCAAGTTCAAGTTCACGTTTGTTCTTTTCCCTGTGTTTGTAAATGCACACACAGAGCCACGCGGCACTGGGAATGCTGCTCTCAGGACGAAACAATAAAGAAACTCTTCTCCCCAACCCTGTTCCCACGACTTAGCCCCGGCTTCTTCCTTTCTCACCGGTATTCCCACTAAAGCGGCCACTTCTACCCTTTGGATTTCAGCTCAGGTGGCACCTCTTCAGGGACGAGTTTCAGACCACCCAATGAAACGTAGGTTCCTCTCCACCTTATCATGCCGTCTCTCTCTCTCTCAGCATCTCTTTATTTTTTTCTTCTGCACTTTTTATAACTTGCTGGTTTGTATTCTGTCACCTATTTGACGGCACAGGGTGGGGACAGTTCCACCCTCCCTGGACACCCTGCAGGTCCACTGTCTCTGTGGAAGGACAGGGTCTACCTGGAGGGAGGGGTGGGCTTGTGAATGAACTAAAAGTCTCTTCCTGTCCACCCGCCGCTGGCAAATCCCTCAGGTCCATTCTCCACCTCCACCCCCAGCGTGACCTACATCAAGTGCAAATCTGAGCCTCCACCACCACACGTCACAGAGCCCAGGAGAATGTTCGCAGAGCTTAGAATGGCTTCTTCTCTTTTCATGTCCTCCCTCACTCTGCTCCAGAGAGGAATTCCTCAGATTTTCCAAATACGCGATGACCTTTTAAACTCAGACAACTTTCCCTCCTTATTCCCCATCTCCATCCATAAACCACCTGGACTCCAGCCCAACACACATGCACTCTACCCGCCTTGGTCTCACCAAGTGACATGTCCATCACTCCAACAAACACGAGGTCTCAGAAGCAGAAAATCTACCCCCTGCACCTTGCACATCCACGGACTTATAACAGTGGCAGCTGAATGTGAGTTAAGGCTTCTCAGCATGGACTCACCCTCCCTTGGTAGAATTATAGAACTGTTTCTGTTTGATGTCAGTTAAACTCAGAGTTCCATCAGCCCCAGGAATCAGCCTGTGTTTGATGGGCACTAAGTAACCCAAATCCTGTTTGTCTAATGGACTGCATCATAAAAGTGGCAAACAGTCAGAGGAAGCAGAGCTGCCATGTTCAAATGTTCCTGTGATTACAAGGAAGAGTCAGGTGAGCAAAAATGACCATTCTTATATATTCATATCCCTGGCCAACCATACATACACATCATCTTCACCTAGGAGCAAACTGTGTGCCTCCCCAGGCTGCAGCAGTAGCCCTCACCCACTGGCCCGAGCCCTCACCCACTGGCCCGAGCCCTCACCCGCTGGCCCTAGCCGCCACCTGCTGGCCCGAGCCCTCACCCACTGGCCCTAGCCCTCACCCGCTGGCCCGAGCCCTCACCCACTGGCCCGAGCCCTCACCCACTGACCCAAGCCCTCACCCCTGGCCCGAGCCCTCACCCCTGGCCCGAGCCCTCACCCGCTGGCCCTAGCCCTCACCCGCTGGCCCGAGCCCTCACCCACTGACCCGAGCCCTCACCCCTGGCCTGAGCCCTCACCCCTGGCCCGAGCCCTCACCCCTGGCCCGAGCCCTCACCCACTGGCCCGAGCCCTCACCCACTGGACTGAGCCCTCACCCACTGGACTGAGCCCTCACCCACTGGACTGAGCCCTCACCCGCTGGCCCGAGCCCTCACCCACTGGCCCGAGCCCTCACCCGCTGGCCCGAGCCCTCACCCACTGGACTGAGCCCTCACCCCTGGCCTGAGCCCTCACCCACTGGCCCGAGCCCTCACCCGCTGGTCTGAGTGCTGGCTGGTCATGTGGACAGTTAATAATTCAGGATATTTCAGTCCACTTTCTAACTATAGATTTTCCATGCAGCTGTGAACGAGTCACAAAATTTTGCTGCCCCAGAGAGTCTATAGGATTTGAATGATGCTCTTCCATGGCATTTTATAAGATATGATGAAGTATAAAAAAAGGCTTTGAGGCCAGCACACACTACAAAAGACAGAAATTTTTGATCAGCTTTTTAAGTATCTTAGACACTGTACTACAAGGTTAACATATATTATCTTGTTTTAATGTTCACAGAATTCCGGCAGTAACAGGGTCCTATCGTATACTTGCAGACGTGAAGGAACGAGGTTCAGAGGGGAGTCCAGCCCGGTTCACACGGCTGGGGAGTGGGGATTGGACTTGGGCCCAGGCTGGTGCCCTCATGGCCCGGGTCCTTTCCCACCCACTTCGGCACGTTGCTCAGCGGAGCTTCCGCCCAACCCCGCCACCTGCCTTCTCACGGCCAGACTCGCTGAGGCTCTGCGCTTCCACCTCCAAGCCGTGCACGCACGCCCCCACCCCAGCGCGAAGGCCCCATCATTCCAGTGCATTTCAAATATCTCCTTTGCTGCAAAGGGTAGCTTCAATTGGGTACCATCTTTTATTTTCAGCAACAAATTGGTCATAACTTTACTCTGTGATCAGATACTTTCTAAAGAGATGGTCTATGTTCAAGCCACCTTGGTAATTCTACAATGCTAGTTTCCATAGAATAGACACCTGGTAAATATTTGTTTAAATTATGTTTTATGAGCATCTGTCTGAAAAAATACATAAAAATAGTATCTTTATTCATCTTTTCAAGAATATATACTTGGTGTGCACTACATTCCCTGTGATACTAAGCATTGGTGAAATAAAATAGCCCCTGGCTGCGAATGGTCCTCTAATAGGAGACAGAAGAGTCGGTCGGGCATCTCGGGTAGGTGTCCTGACAGGAAGGAGTACGAATGCAAGGCTTCCAGAGGTGAGGGCAGGGGTTCCCAGAAGATCCGTGTCTGAGTTGAGAATAAGGATGAGTTATTCAAGGAAAGCAAGGAGTAGAAGGGAGGACAGGAAGTTGTCCTGGACAAAAAGAGCAGTTCAGGTGAAGGTCTCGGAGGCGAGGATATGTGAATAGCTCCATGTGGCTGAGGCACAGACCCTAAGACTGGGGTTGGCTTCAGGGAGGCAACACTGTGGTCCTGCCTTTCCGCCCTGAGTGTGGCATCTGGCTGCTTAAAGGAGGGAGGCGGAGCCTCCCAGCCCAGGGCCGTCGCTGGCACACGCCTCCCTGCCCAGCCGTCCTCGAGATGGGCCAGTGCCCAGCCCTCAGCCAGGGGCTGGGGATGGTTTCTTCCTGAACTGCTCAAGGGAAAAGAGAACAAACCAGGTATTCGTTCTGGGAAGAGAGCCTATGCCTCATACTCACCTCGATCTGAACCACCCACTGTGAGAGCACAAGCTGGCATGTTTGGCTGAGTGGTGACCAAGGGAACGAGGGCAGAAGTGCCGGGTGCCACTTCCAGGCCAGGTGCAGAGGACCCCGCGTGGACTTCCAGGCCCTGAGAAGGGCAGAGCCTGAGTCACAGCGTGAAAACATACTGGACCACGACTTGAGAGAAATCAAGCTCCATTACATTAAGCCACTAAAACACGTGGGTGATTTGTTAGAGGGGTATCTCACCCTAAAGAAACACCGCTTGGCTTGGGAGCATCTTTGGAATATGGCCCCCATACGGCATGTGGGGCGTGCCTACCTGACCCCATTCATTACATCTGTCACTTTTGATCAGGACATTTGATCTCCTGCAGAAAAAAAAAATCCAGAAAACATCTGGTTGTGGACACATTGTGTTGCTCCTCAGCCTGACTCTACTTTGTACAGATCCTCCCACGGACAGATCTGACTGTTCATAAACTTGAGATGCACTTTTTACCAAACAGGAGGGTCTGTTTCGACCTGTTGATGCCAGGCATGTACTCTCATTGTTGCCATCAAAAGGTGCCAGGTTGGAGCCTCAGAGGGCAGACTTGTGTCACCAAGCCTTGAAATCTTCTCCAGCTGGATTTTGTAGCCAAATCCGTTCCGAGGAGCGAGGTAAGGTCTGTACCCTCTTTAAGCCTTTGCCTTGTGAGTGGTCTTCTTCCGCTTGGCCAGGGGACAAAGTCAGTCCTGCTACAGTGCAACCTCAGCCTGTGCTTAACAGTTGCTCCTACCTCTTCTAGACTAGCAGGCAATGTGGTTTTGCAGATGCAAACATGTGTATCAAGGAAGGAAAAGAGGGTGAATCACCTACACATCCTTAGAATAGCGTGTGCCCTCTTACAGATGGGGGAGAGAATTTGGTAGAAGCTGTATTCTGTTCGTCCAGAATACACGGCTACATGGCGTTGTCACTTACAGTGGATTGCAGGTGTTACATTTATGCTAGGAAGACAGGTCCTCTTAGAAAGGGTGTCTTCCTAAATGCTTTGAACAATGTCTAGTGCATCCTCGCATGCTAGTAACATACTAATAGTGAAAATAACAGAGCTGATAAAAGCTAAACATTAAGCAGTATTTCTTCACAGCACATAATATTACCCTTTATGAAAGGTAAGAGTTTTCTCTCTAATAAGAGTTGTATTAGGTTATTAAATGATAAAACAATGGTTGAACAAATACAACAATGCATTTAAAAACATAATTGGTAAATATCTACTTTAGAAGTCTTTAAAGGTAGTTAATGTTCATCTCAAATAAAATACATTCTTTTTGAAGGGAAAGAGAAAATTGTAATTGAGACACTGGAGTTACACTGTTTGTAAATTGACAAAAACAGCTTTTGCATCTCGTTACAAGGACCTGCAGTAAAAGTCAATTAAGCAGAACTCGTCCCTCTCTGGTTACTTTTCTTTCTGTGATCCAATGTATTTTCCTCAAAAAACTAAGTCAAATCTAGCAAGATAAATTACTGATTATTTTTTGGCCAATAATGCTAGACTATAGTTTGTTGTGTAATTTTCTCTTATCTTTTTTGGTATTTTATAGTAGAAAGTTGTTCACTTACTAAAGGAGGGGATTAAATTACTTAATATGAATCTATCACCTCTTATTGTCTGAAAACAGATGTGAAACTTAGTGATTATTTCAGTGAATTATTTTCAGCTTTTTGTAGGAACATTGCATTTTGTTGTTTTTAAAGTTTTTTGGTAACAACCATAGAATTATATATGTAGACTTCAGAAACCATTCAGTCCAACCACCTCATTTTACACAGAAGTGAAGAGTCTAAGCGATTTGCAGTTACAACTTCACATTTCCATGTAAGTCAGTTTACATACACTTCACTTTGCCTTCACCTGCACAGATTAATTTAGCCAATCAAACTGTGCTAAAAACCTGCACAATACACATGCTCCTGGTGATTGTAGCGCTCCAAGGAATTCATCCTGACAACACCACAAACTGAAAGGCTCAGCAGAGATTCTAAGTCAGCACGCTCTTTTATTAAGTTGAAAAAATCTGTAAAAATGGCTCATTAAAAAGGAGTTCACCAAGTCATTTCAGCACAAGGTTTGCAAAAAGGATGAATTAACACATGAGCCGTCTAATCTTTAATTGCCAGATCTCATGAATCTGAACACCAAGTCCCAGTTTTGTCCCTACTGTTTACACATCCAAGTATCTAGTAAGCTGACTGAAGTGTTGGCGCGCCATGACCGGGTGGTAGGAGTCACTCGAAGACTCCATTTGTCTGTCCCATTAAAGACTACAAAATAAAAAAGATGAAGTCATTACTAGCAAGACTTCTTTGGTTCCTATAACTTGGAAGGGGGGGTGGAGCATAGTTCTTACCGGTATTTTTTAGGAAAAAAAAAATCCAGCTTTTGATACTATTCAGAAGGAAAGATTCTACATAAATTTAAAATAATATGTGGTTGGGCTAATTTCTTTTCTTTTTTACTACAGCAAGATGTTTTTCCAGAAACAGATTTACACTCAAATACTTTACAATGGAAGCTTCGCATGTTCCCACTATGCTGGGCACTGGCGTCCGGCCCCCACGGCAGCCAGGCAGCGTGAGGGACGGGTGAGCTGAGTGCCGGCAGGAGGGGACACTGGTCACTAGGCGGTGCTCTCCCCAGAGGAGCTTAAATCTCCATCTACACACAGAAAGGGGAAAGAGAAAAGGGGAAAATTGCTGATTTTATCTGCCTAAGGTCAGATTGATACGAATTTTTACTTTTTCTAGAGGATATCTTGACAGAGAAGTTCACTTTTAGTCATACTGCTTGAAAAAAAAAGGCTTACTGAGAAATCAAACCATTTCCTTTAGACACATAACCCCCAAAGGTGTGTGCATGGGAGGGGGTGGATTTAGATGATCACAATTTAGAATCCTCCTCTCTATTCTGTTTACCCCACCTCATTCTGCCAAACACGTCTTCCTCCAGAGGAAACAGCGAAGGGAAGGGAGGCAGAGGCGGAGAGAGAGGTGCCGCCCCCGCCTCGGGCACCCCCCTACCGGCCCACCACCCGCCTGCGGCTGCCCTGCTAATGGTCGAGCCTTTTAATTCTGGCCCCCACGCTCCCTTTCTGGTAGTGTACTTAGAACACCTTTCCCAACCAGATCGCTGACTTGGAGGATGTCCAGCTCTTGCCCAGAAAGCGCCAATAAAATGGGAAAGTGCGCAATTGATTGATAATACATTTTACAAGAAAAAAAATTAAAAGAGATACATTGTTGAACTATCACAAGTGTGCCTGCTTACATCCAAAGAACCAAAACTTTCTGAAATACGCGGGTCTGGGGGGAGGCGCCCCAGGAGCGCTCTTGGGAAGAGGAGCGGGAGAACCAAGCCGGCGGCCCAGATTGGGGTCCCCACGCCTGGGCTCCGGGGCAGGCGGGGGAGGGGTGCTGCCGCGTGACCTGCGAGGCAGCTGTGTCCGCTAGTTCCCATCCCAATCCAGCCCTTGCCCTCTGCGCTGCCCGCCTCGGGTCCCGGGAGTGGCCCCAGCCTCGCCCTGCGCAACCCTCCAAAAAGGAGAGACTCCCATTGACTTATTAAATGTCGAGGCAATCAGGCAGCTCCTTTTTTAATAGCCCAAGATCTACATTTAGACAAAAACAGATCCGAGTTCCTGGTAAAGGCGTTTCTTCTCATCCTGTCACAAGTGACAGGAACGGAGGGAAATAGACTGAGGGAGAGAAGGGGGGGTGAAGGGGAAAGAGAGAGGAGGGGAGGGAGATGGGGAGAAGGGGGAGACGGTGGGGAGGGGAGGTGGGGGAGGGGGAGGGGAGCGGGTGTGGGGAGGGGGAGATCGGGAGAAGTGGGCGACGGGGGAGACGGGGAAATGGAGGAGACGAGGAGATGGGGGTGGGGGAGGAGATGGGAAAGACGCGGCGGGGGGAAGGGGGTGCGGAGAGGGGGAGACAGACGGGATAGGGAGACATGGGAGGAGTTGGGGCGGGGGGGGGCGGGGGTCTGACGAAGATCCGCGCGAGGATACGAACACTTCAGCGTCTTCTAATTAAAGCCCCACGCCGGGCCCTCGGGGACCTGCCTGACGTCGGCGGCCGCGGGGATAAGAGGCGCCCCGAGGTTCAAGGCGAGACTCGTCCGGCGCGCACCCCAGGAGGCTGTGTGTCCCCCTCTCGGAGCGGCCGAGGCAACACGTCCCGGTCCCCGAGCGATCAGCGCGCTCCACCAGCCCGGGTGCCGCCGGCCATGGAGTAGCGAGGTGGTGCGCGGCTCCAAGGCTCGGGGAAAGACGCCGGACAGACGCCGGACAGACGCCGGAGGACACCCGCGGCTCCGGGGCGCGGAGACAGGTAACTCGGCCGCGCTCCTGAGCGCAGGTGGCCCTGGGCAGGTGTGGGTCCAGCCCGCTCCCCAGGGGCCGAGGGTTCTCTAGAATCTGGCTCAGCGGGCGCCGGAGCGAGGGTCCCCGGTGCGGGGGTTCCTCGGTGGGGTTCGGGGACATGGGGAGGAGGGGGCGGCCGCCACACAAAGGCGCTGCTGGAAACTTGAGCGCAGCTGCAGGGGCGGGGCGCGCGGCCCCCACTCACCCGAGCGCGGCCACCGTCTCCGAGGGAGATGGGTGTGGGCCGGACCCTCCGAACCGGCCCCGCTCGGCTTCTCCAGGTGACGGAAAGTTGTGCGGATGCCCCGCTCGGCGGAGCACAGGCGGATACGCCATTTCCATGAAAGTTCGGGGGCCCAGCGGCAGAGGCCGGACGGAGGCTGGACGAGGGCGAGGCCCGTGGCGCCCGAGCGCGCAGAGGGCCAGCAGCACCCGAGGCTCGGCGTCCGCGTCGCCGGGAGGGACCTCGGTCGGGTCCTCCTGGAGACCTAGGCCCAGCCTGCCGCCGCCGGGCCCTCACCTGCCCTCCCCTCCGGACGGTGCAGGGCGCCTCTGCGCGGGGTCGGGGGTGTGGGGGGTCCTCGGGGGTCCGCGGGGCCGGGGCGCACGGTCTCCCCGCCCTCCCCGCCAGCCCGCCGACTTGCGTTCCGGGTCTTCCCACACCCTGTCCCTCCAGCGAGCCGAGCTCCGGGAGCGCGTCGGATCCGCCCAGCCCGGCCGACCGAGCGCACGATGCGCGGGCCCGGGCGCCCCCTCCTCCTGGGGCTGCTGCTGGTGCTGGGGGCGGCGGGGCCCGGCCAGGGGGTCGCGGAGCCCCGGGAGGCGGCGGACAGGCAGACGCTGCTGCGGCTCATCCTGGAGATCGTCCAGGAGCTCAGGAAGTACCACTCGGCGGAGTCCAAGAGGCTGCAGCTCTCGGGCCGACAGGACTACACCCTGGGACGCAGGGAGGTCGCGGACTACGGGGCCGACCCCGAGGAGCAGAGAGTGGGTGAGTGCCTCTGACCGTCTGGCTGTGTAGACGGAGTGGACCGCCGCCAAAGGCTTCTCCTGTGCTGTGTAGACGGAGCCTCCAGCGTGTTTGCCTGTCATGTCTCAGGAGACGCTGGCAGAAAGAGTACTTGCTTGGACATAAAATTGCTTTTGAGAAAACGCACATATTTTTAAAATATGAATACATTTCGAGGAAATATATTTTTTAAAGAAGGAAATAGGAAGTCCATGAATGAAGCCTGGCAGGTGACAGGTATCTTGTCCACGTCTAAGACGTGAGTTGTTACCTGGGTCAGAAATTTTGGCATAGAACTCTCTCATCTGTTATTTTGGAAATGGAAATACTTTCAGCAAAGCAGTTTCAACTGAGACAGAAATGTTTCAGATCCCACCCTGCCCCCTCCCATGGCAGAGTCTTCCCAGAGTGGCTGTCCCTTGGGAAATTTCTGAGGAAAGCATGCAAGCTTTTAATTCTTCCATGACACAATTAGGTCAAATATGATAAGGTCAATTTTATGTAGACTGACTAAAGTTAGTTGTAAATGAAGACTGACATTTAGGAGATGTCTAAACCTTGCAAGTAAGATTCAGGTGGAAATGAAGTGAATTTGTGGTAAAATGTGGCCACATGCCATCACAGCTGAGCTGCTAGTGCAAAACAGGTGAGTGACAATGAATCCCGATGACAGAAAAAGCAAAAGCAAGGCTGGAATCAGAATGTCAGTCAAGGACCATTAGTTTCCAATACAAACTAAGAGCTGTGCTGGGTCCAGTCTCTCCCTAGGAACTGTGCTTTTAAAAAGCTCATTCGCCAGGATGATGTCTGTTTCCATGCATTCACAGCGGCCTTCAGAACAAGTGGTTTTGAGGCATCTCTTTTTCTAAGTGTGTACCTAGAAGTAAAGTTCCACAGCAATTTTTTTGTTTGAAGTATCAGATCAGATTGTCCTTCTAGAACCTTGAGAGACTGTGCAATTTGATTCCCAAGCTCTTCAAGAAGAAAACTTCTAATAGTGATTTTTATTCACTGGATGCTGACACACACACACACCCGCTTGCACACCTCTCTCCTCCTACAACTTGAGGGTCACTACCTCTATCCTCTTGGGAGAGACCAGCAGATAGTACTGGAGATTTGTGAGAAGTTAATACTACTTGAAGAATACGTGCCCGATTGCCGGCCTCCACACTGTGTGGAAGCACTCAAGGGGTGGCTGCGTTTGGGGCAGAGCTTCCAGTAACTCTCGACATTTACTTCGGGTCATGTGAAAAAAAATGCTTCTTTTAGGCAATACAGTAATTAACTTCTTTCCCCTCAAACAGAAATTGTTCCTCGAGATCTAAGGATGAAAGACAAGTTTCTAAAACATCTTACAGGTAAGTTTTCTCCTCATTCCTTTGCCCTCCCCGGATCCTTGCATCCCATGAACCCTCACCATCTGTTTCTTCTTCCATGTTCCAGGCCCTCTGTATTTCAGCCCGAAGTGCAGCAAACACTTCCATAGGCTTTACCACAACACCCGAGACTGCACCATCCCCGCATGTAAGTGACTTTAGAAATGCCAGTTCGAGGGAGACGTGACTCTGTGCCCCTCAGTTAGTTGACAGGCCCCTGCCTTCTGTCGCCCGTATTTGCTAATAATTACTCCCTGAAGGCTATGCGGTCAGGGGCTGGGGTGACCAGCTTACTGAAGGTAACGACATTCAGCAGCAGCTGGTGCCACACTGAGCATTATTTACATTCCCTGGAATTAATCAGCTCTTGGAATGGGCTGGACCCTTCCATTCACAGTCTCCTTTTGTTTATGAATTCTGGCCTGATGCCTGGGCTTGTATCTCCTCAACTCTGACAATGGAGCAAACTGAAGAATCAGTTGCTAAAACAAGGGCCGCAGGGTGTGAAGTGCTGATGGTCGTGGACCGTCTCCACCACCCAGATCAGAGACTTCTTGTTTCCCCAGCAATTGTGACCTCATCACCCAAGAATTCCATTGCTGTTTCAAAACCCTGCTCTTCCGCATGGCTTCACCCCTACTGCAGAAGCGCAGGTGCCCTTCCCTGTCTGGCTCTCAGCTGCACCTTTCTGGTTTATCCACAACAGAATGTATTTCGTGTCCCCAGAAGTGGTTCCTTGTGCTCTTCACAGAACATGCAATGATGACAAGTAACTTATTAGCTCGAATCACGTCTGCTTAGGGCCCTAAACCCTTTTTCTTTTTTTAGAGTGGTAACTTTTCTTTCACTTAAGGCTCACAGGAGGAAAGTTGTGCAGGTGAGCCTGTTGTCTTAGCAGCTGCTGTCGGGACCACCCCAAGGGGCAGCGGGCCAGACCGCCTGTCGTTTACACGGAGCAGACACTTCTCTGTGTGGGCAGCAGTTACTATACAGAACTCCTTGCCCAGCATGTCCCCAAGCATCGCAGGCCAGGAGGGAGCTGAGGTGCCCCGGGTAAAGCTGTCCTGGGGACAGTGGAACAGGTCAGCAGGCGGCCTGCTGACCCAGGCAAGTGGCACGTGTCCCAAGGGCACCGTGCCTCTGTCTCACCCTCTCATCCAGGCCACGGGGACCTGGAACACGTGACCTCCCTCTTTCCTTCCTCTGAAATGGAATCACCTGTTTGAGAATTACTCACCTTCTTCTAAAGAACCTTCTCATTTTTGTTTAAATGTGTATATTTTTTAATTAAATCTCACCTTACAATAACAGGATCATAGATTCTAAATTTGAAAGTGACCCTTGGGGTCATTACTTCTGATCCTTTCACTCATGGGTGAGGAAAGAGGCAACACACTTAAACTGTGTGTGCCCTGTCACAGACTCCGCTCGTTCTATCCGCAGACCCTCCTCCAGGACCCCCTGCCCACACCTACTGCCTCCTTTGCTGACATAACTGAGCGCACGCCACCAAGGCTGCCAGTCAGGTGGGACCAGGAGAGGCAGTACCAGGACCCATCAGAGCTGCTCCTGGGCCTGGAGACGGATCTGTGTGCTGGACAAGTGGCTACTTACATGGTTTCCACCTCTCTCAGCCCACAAAGAGCTGCAAAGCCAAACGTGGGCCACTTCTGTGCTCTCTAGGCCGGCTACGACAATTCTCAGAATCCCGGCGGGTCAGACGGGAGGGAACCACAGGGCCTTCTCACTCAGGTGTAGTCCTGGGGGGGCTCCTTGGAGGAGCAGGGCTTTCAGGCCCCACCAGACCTGCTGAGCGAAGCCTGCACGTTGGCCAGACCGCCAGGTGGGCATCAGGGTGGAGGACAGTGGCCCTGGGGGTCTCGAGGGGTGTGGCAAGTGCAAGTACTTCCTGAGCTCACATGCTCCACTGCATCCACGAGTGATCTGTGTAGGAAAATCACACCTGAAAAGGCGCAGTGCACCTCACAAAGAGCAAAAAGCCAGGAACCCTGTGACTCTGCCTCCAGCGGTCAGGCCACTTTTCCTCAGAGGCCAAGCCACCGTGTCCTCTCAGTACTTGGGGGTGAGGCTCAGAGGAGAGCTGGTGGCTCGTCTGAGGTGCTGTGCATGTTTCTCTCTGTCGGTTACTCAGTCACTCAGATTTCAGCTAAGAGCATGAACTCTTCCATTTCTAAGTAGAGTTTTGTGACTTCTGGGATGTAAGCATCATGCTAAAGAGTTCCCTTACTCACAGTGTCCTCTGAGGCAGAGTCCTACCCGAACATGGCAGGACAGCACAGGGGACGTCTAGGAACACCAGCCTCCCTCAGGTCTCTGTCACTCTGCCAGGCTTTCTGCTCTGCGGCTCGGCCGCCGCCCCACTGTCTTTGGAACCTTTATGGGGAAAGCTCTGTGTTACCATCTCAAGTGGGGACTCAGCCTGCCCAAGCCCTGAAAGTTAAGTGACACGGGGCCCAGCTGCTAGGAAGCAAAACTAAGGCTATTGCGATGAGCCCAGTGGCCACTGTGAGAGGAAACGTGCAAAGAGCAGCTATGTGGTGCCCTGCGCCTGCCCCCACCAAAGCCCCCCTAACTTCTGCCGCAGGATGCCTGAGGCCCTGGGGTACCATAAATAATCCCATCAGCAGCCTAGAGCCGCGATCGCAAGTGACAGTCTGGGTACCGCTCCCAGGGATTCCCAGTGTTTACAGAGATGAGTGGCTTCAGCAGCTGATATGCTTGTTCAGTAGGAATGCTGTTTACTTAGGGTGCCGAGGTCACTGACCACAGTCTGTAATTTATCCCACTACAGACTATAAACGGTGCGCCCGGCTTCTCACTCGGCTGGCCGTCAGTCCACTGTGCGTGGAGGGGTAAGGTAAGCTGACAGCCCAGAGACCTGGTCTGCTTGAGACATGAAAATCCATGAGGGTTTAGAGACATTCATTCTTTGGCTAAAGTAGCCTCGCTCTGAGTAAGGGAGAGCGGACACTCCTATCTCGAATTCTGGCAGCAGGAGGAGGACCCTGCCAGCTCCACGCAGCATTGGGAGCCCGGGGACCCGGCCACCTATCCACGTGCACACAGCCCACTGGCTACGGACCTGCGTGTGACGCAGTGCACCGACACCCGCCTGTCCACTTCGAGGCCCTCGTTCTGACATTCAGAGCTGAGATCTGACTAACCACATCCAAGCACATTTCAGAGGCACGCAGGCAGATGTTTGAGTTGGAGTCTATAGAAGAGCTAAGAATAGGTATCCTCTTTGAATGTTTCTGTCAGAGTTATTTTTCGTAGCCTCTGCTGGTAAAAATGCAAACGCACACAGAGTTTATGAACTAAACTTTCCGCTTGGCCTCGTGAAGGCTGACACGTAACTTGTAACGCCAAGCTCTGCCCGACAGTCAGGATGGACTGAAAGGCTTTGTTTCCCTGAGACAAATGCCACTGATTTCAGCCCCAAACTGTGACTTCCTGACAGCACACCACCTGTGCGTGCTGGGCGCTGCCGCTGCGGGGCTCCCCCAGGGACCCTCAGGCCGCCGTCCCCTCAGTCCACTGGCCATGTCTAGGCTGCCGAGCAGAAGCTACTGGAGCGCCGTCCGAACCAGCTGCCCCCTTCCCAGGCCCTGCTGATAGATGGGCTCCGTGAGACGCGAGGCTGGGGGATGTGAGCCCACGCTGCAGACTGAGAGACTCAGGGCACCTTTCACTTGCGAATGCCCAGCTTCTGGTGACGGAGCTGAGACATGCCTGCACCTTCACTTCTCACCTGCACACTGCCCAGTTTCTCTCCCACTGCCCACGTGATGAAAGGAAAACGTCTTCTCATAAACGAATGAATGGATTTTTGTGAGTCTCCCAAAGTACGTGCTAGGGGAAGTGAGAATGTTGTTTTTATTAAGCATTTCTTTATAGTTAAAGCATCATGGTTTCCAGAGATGAATAGGCACAGCCTTGGAAAACAACTCCATTCACTTACAAGTGGGAGACCCGCTGCCCTGTGTCCACATCCACAGGAACAACCACTCAGGCCACAGTCTGCCCTGGAGACACCGCTACCTGCCGTTAAGATAGCACGTGTACTCATTACTCAGGGAATGGAAGCTTCCGTGGAGCTACCCCTGAGCGTGGTCTCCCTCCGCATCTGCCTAGGACGAACACGCCCTGGAGGGCACACCCGGGCAGGCACCCAACATAGAGATGTTCTGTGAAAGACAGAAGGATCAAGGTGTGTGCCCCCAGGTGTCCACTCTCAGAAGGGCACCATGCTCAGCATCACACTTGTCACAATTCAGTGATCGTGTTCATTTTGGCTAAGAAACGGGTAGTTTTTAAAAAAGATATTTCTGCTAAAATAATTTCGTAACATTTTAAAAGATTGATTTCTTCCAGTTCCAGTTCTAAGGTGCAACAGCGAGCTCTTAGCTGGTTGATGACGATGCAGACAGTCAAGGGTCTCTGTGTGCCCTGAAGTGCAGGGCAGTGGCATTTCCTTGTGTGGCCAAACACCTTGCTGCTGCATTGTCATCCTGAAGACGTCAGGATGGAGCTGCAGAACAAGGCTCCTCTTCCTACTCCAGATCATGACTCAACTTTTTTTTTAATCTACAGGATGCTATAAATGAAAAAAATGTTTTAATTGAGGTATAGTCAATGTACAGCATGTTTCAGGTGTAGAACAGTGATTCAATTTTAAAGGTTATGCTCCATTTGTAGTTAGGAAATACTGGCTGTGTCCCCTGCTTTGTACAACATACTCCTGTAGTTTACTTATTTTATACAAAGTAGTCTGCACCTCTCATCTTGCCCCCGCCCTCTCCCCACCGGTAACCACTCTCTTTATCTGTGAGTCTGTTTCTTTTTTGATAGTCACTGGTTTATTTTTTAGATTGCACACGTAAGTGATGTCACACAGCATTTGTCTGTCTTACTCCGCTTAGCATAATACTCTCCAAGTCAGTTCATGTTGTTGCAAATGGCAAAACTTCATTCCTTGTAATAGCTGAGTAGTGTTCCTCATACATACACACATCTTCATCTGTTCCTCTGCTGATGAACACAGGTTCTTCATGACCTCAGCTTCTTAAAGGCTGTCTGGAAGAAGTAGGCCTTCAGCGGGTCCGAGCACAGGGACCCTCCGCACCTGTGATCTCACAGCAGAGCCCTCTGCTGCCTCTTTCTGAAGCTCACTAACTGCTGCTTCTCCAGCCAGAGGAGCTGTAGGCGCCCAGCCACCCTCCCACAGGGCAGGACGTCCTCACACACACACTCATTATCAGGACTTGCCCCTCAGGTAAGTTAAAAGCCTGAGCTCTGGAATATTTTCAGAGAAACAGAGTTTTGAGTAACAGGTACCCAGCCCATTTTACAAAATGCAGCCAAATCTGAAAAACCCAGGATGGCCACAAATCAACAAGATGAAGTATCGAGAACGTGACAGCCACACATCACCACTAAGCCCTCTGGCACACAGGCCCACAGCAACCGTAGGACCCAGCTCTTTCCACAGCAACATAGACCACACTTTTCCAAACACAGAGAAACACATGCAGACCGAGATTCCTATTCTTTATAAACACACTATGCTACACATAATTTAGTCTTCTAGGATCGACAAGTGTGAACCATTCTACGAAACCGCATGTGTTTGTTTCCAGCAGTGAGCAGAGGTGCAAAGGAGCGGCAGCCCAGGAACCACGAGAAGTGCCTTGGACACCAGCAGGAGGCAACCTGCTACCTTCATGGACACCAGCAGGAGGCGACCTGCTACCTTCGTGAACACCCGTGAACAAGAGGATTATTTTTGCAGACTGACTCTCCCACATTCCTTCACCGAGTTTTGTATGTTGCTGACTGTGGACACACGTGCAGTAAATTGGTGTACCTGACAGTAAAAGTCGCCACTCACCATTTTAAAAAACAGGAACGCTTGAAGCGTCACGCGGTGAAATGGCAGAGAGAGATCTCATTTTCCTGATTAGATGACATCACAAGTATTTCTTTAGAAACATAAGCAGAATCAGCAGAATCCGAAACTATATTTTCATATAGCATATGGTATTATTTAATATTTTTTACTTTTACAATTAAATTCCCAGAGTGTTATTTGGAACTGCATGAAAAATTATAAAAAAAAAAACCAAACAAACGAACTTCAGTTGTGGAGACATTGGAGAGTAAATCTGTGAACATATCCAGGCTAATTTCATTTGTCCTTTGTGTAATAAATGTAAAATAGTGTCCAGATACTGTGCAATATGTAAATACTGTGAATAAACCCAGGTAATAACGGTGCTTGTTATAATGAAGTCTTCACAGTGACTCTTGACTTCCAAGCAAGTTCAGGGCTAGGAATTCATGATTTACAAATCTGCAAAGAGACCGGAATACTGGCAGAATGTCACAGGACACAAAGGGTGTAAACACATAAAACAGGAAGGCTACGGGTTCCTGTGCGGGACAAACATGTTAGCATTTTTTAAGAGAGCAGCCCCACACATTGGCAACATACTTATGACAGAACCTGACTTGGTGGCGAGTATTTCAAACAAGGTTGCAGCCATATTTCCTGTATGACTGTAATGGAAACACTAAACTAAGAGGGACCTTGAGGCTTCTAAGCAACCCCAGAGTTTTACAGTCATTTTGATGTATTTTGAACAAATCTTACTGGATCTGTTAAAAGACAAGTGAATTCAGCAACGAGTTTCTCTGTTCACGTGGCCCCTGGTCTGGGCACAGCCATCAGGACAGAGTCGACTTGAGAGTCCTAGCATTTGTCTGAGGATCCATATTTAACACACACCTGTAAACATTAAAGAGAGCAAACGACAGAGGTTTACCGGGGAACATACAGGAACACAGGAGAGGAGGAAACGTCTTCACTTGGAGACTATCAGCGGTCACTGAATGGTGAGGGCGCGAGGGGATCACTTCTGAGGTGCTTACTCAGTCCTGTTTTCTAACTACAATCAAACGTTTTTCTTAATCTTTACTTTTTAGGGCGACCATTATTAAATTCAATCTCTGTAGTCTCTCAAGTCCCTGCTGTCCTGTGGCGCAGCCGGTTAAGGCCCTCACGGAGCAGATGCCCGCACAGCCTCTCCTCACCCTGACCCCGTGTCCCCCCCCAAGGCCCCCGGTGTCTGGTGCGGGGCTGCAGGCTTCTCCCCCAGGGCCACACGGCTTTAGGAGACACGGCCCCCACCTGGGACCTCGTGATACTGAGGACCGGACGCCAGCCCTCTGGCGTCTCCCTGCATCCCAGCGCCCGTCCACTCAGACTGATGTGTGACTCGGGGGCCTCCCAGGACTCGGGTCACCAACCGTGACTGAGACGAAGACAGAAGTGGAGGAGAGCTGCCACTCATCTCCTCCCTGGGCCTGACCTGGGGTGCCGGCTTCAAGGAGTGCCCGCCCTCTGCTGCAGATGGGGGAGGCAGGGACACTGAGGCCACGGGGCTGCCACCTCTCCCAGGAGCGGACGTCACTGCCATGGAAGCCACGCGCCTCCACGTGCACAGCACCCCCACTCCTTCCCACGTGCGGACGGCACACGTCACACGTCGTCCAGAGGACAGTGAAGGCAGTGGTTCTGACTCCTCTCCACCTGCCAGCAAGAAAACAGGGAGGCACCGGACCTGTATCTTAGCTGCACTTTTATGATTTCCCCAGTTTACTCTGAAAACAATCTCTGACATCATCCATGAGGATTTTAGTTATCTCACAGAACTGCAAGGAAATTACCTGTATTTGCCTATAAACTAAGCACTGATAAAAAAAAACTCTTAATATCTCCATATTCAAGCATTCCAATGTAAAAGAACCTTTCCTAACTTACTGTTTTTCCTACCTGCATATAAAAGCAGACATATTTCTCAAACTGACCATAAGCTAAATCAGCACACAAGTGTCCTTCTTCCTGATACAATCGAATTCCCAGAGGCAACGTGGTTCAAACGGGAACAAGCTGAATCTCCTCACGGGCTTAACTAGACACAAACGATGAAGGAGGAGCGCTGCAAGGTCACTCCCACCAGGGTTCCTCTCCTGACCCGAGACTGCGGGTGAGTGCTTGGGCATGTGAACGAGCGCCTCTCCGTGGCTGTGCTCCTCCCACGCCAGGCCCTGGCTTCCGTCCACACAGGGAGGAGTGCGGGTGACCTCAAGGCCCTCTGGCTCTGATGCTGACCGGGGCCTTAAAGCAACGCTGGACTTCACTGTGGTTTGTTCTCCACTGTTCCATCTGCCCTAGTATTTCTGTAACTGGGGTGAACGGAGGTCCAGCTAGTCCAACACTTACCCCATGAACTGTCTGAATCAGAAATTTTATTTATTTTTCCACCAAACACAACAACCGATTTTCATCTACAATTATTTTTTAAGGTAAGAAACAGTCAACTGAAGGAAGAAGGGCTGTGGCCTTGAGCCAGCGGCACGGTTACACGGTGACACGTAGCTGGGACTGCGGGTGGGAGACGAGCCTGGGACCCGCAGGAGCAGAACCGGTCAGCGAACCTTCTCCAGGAAGGCCCTGCAGCACCTCAGACACTGCTGGTAGACGGTCTCGAAGTCAGAGTCGTTGCCCTGGAAGGACAGGGAAAAGAAAAAGTAACAAAAGCGGCCCAAGAGAAATGCCCTTCCGACAGCCTCGCTCTGACTTCCGACGGCCGGGCGCCCAGACGGCAGGACGGGGTGAGGGCCGCACTTACATAATAGGGGTCTTCGATAATCAGCTGCTTCTGTGGGTCGTAGCTCCCAAGTAGTTCTATTTTTGCTTTGCAGTTTTTAACTTGATTACTTTTTCTATTCAAATCTCTGTAAAATAGAAGCATGAACTTAGTTTTCTGACCTATGGTTTAAAGTTAAACTGGGACATCTGTTAGGGCCTTATGAAGTCTCCAGATCAAAATCCAGCAAAAGGAACTTGATTTAAATAGGAAATCAAACACTCAGCAGCACAGGACGGCCTTCCAGGGAGCTGCAGTCACTGGGCTCCGTGTCTCCAGCAAAGGAGCTGGGGACAGCAGTGACTCTCACACCTTCTACACAGAAGGTGCAGCTTTACGACAACGATAGTTACATATCCTCCCGTGAAGTGCAGGTTCAAGAACATCCTGTCTCAGAAACTGAACAAAGGTGACACAGTGGAACTCAAAGGCCATGAGAACCACGTCCCAGAGGGTGGCAGGCTCCACCTGACGCAGCCGTTCCTGCAGCAAGCCCGCCGTGCCGCCCACTGAGGACGCTCCTCCCTTGCTCTCACTCCTGGACGCAGCGCCTCAGCTTTCTCACTGAGCCCACTGTTCCTGTGTTTCGTTAACAAATCCCTGTGAGAAGCTGGAGTGGTGGATGTGAGTGTCCACCCGGAAACCTGCAAGGCCTTGGAGCAGACCCCTCCCTGAGAAGCGACCTAGGCTGAACCCTGGGGGGCAGGTGGGAGCAGGGCTGACCAGGCTGCACCACCGAATGCCAACCATGTTTAGAAATTTAATAAACAGAGTACCACACAGAGTCCCCTAACAAGTTATTGCTGATAATGCTGATAAGCTATTCTGAGAAAAAATGAGAACAAAACAAACTGGAAAACAAAAATGGAAAGTTTATGTATTTTACTGAAAACCCAGGTAAGCCTGTTGCATCTGTGTCTGCCCAGCCTGCAACAGTGATCAGAAGGAGTTTCTCCTAATCAAACACATGCAGTATTTTTGGATCAGCAGTGAAGCATGTCACTGTCCCCTGCTCCCCCAACCCCAGCTCCTAGGGGCTGCAGGCCTGTCCCAGCATCTCACCCGGCAAGATCTATCATGTGACCACAGCACAAGGCCCGTCTTACAGGGGAACAGGGTTGCATATTCCCTTTGGTCACGAAACCCCACCCAGTCTGCTTCTAAATCTGTAAGACACGTTGTATTCACTCATCTGGTAGGCACACTGTGCTACACTATTTCTCTGTTAAGGTGAATGTTAGTACAGGGGAGCCCACACCAGTCAGGAAAGTGCCTCCTCGCTGTCACCATGCCAGGTGCACAGCTGCATAAATGCCACCAGTGCCCTGCTGCCCAAATTCGCATCCTCCCAGGTCAAATGCACGTGCAGGCGACAGGGCCCGGGGTGAGTGTGACTCACGGGCCTCACAGAGCTGGGGACGCAATGCCACCACACCTGCCTCTGAGTCTGTGGACTTGGGCCAGTAACTTAACGTCTCTGTGCCTCAAATTCCTCTGATAAGACGCAGCAACAGTGCAAACCTTCAGGATGAGCGCTCCAGTGTGCGAGCACAGGACACTGCTCACCACAGTTAGCCATCTGCACCTAACACCTTAGTCTGACAGCTGGTGTTTCTTAAATCAATGGAGGCAATCAATAATTTAAATAGAGTAAAGTTGTCTTTGTTGTCAGTCTTTCTTCTGGGGTTGGGGGCAGGGCAGCAGTAATGGGGAGTAAGATGAGAAACACAATAAAACACCACACTGTCCACAGATCCTTATAACAGCGACAAACTCATTCTCCTGTGAAACAAAACGTCACCTTATATAATCAGACTCCCCCTCGCCAAAGGTGTGTCTGGCAAACATACCCATAACACAACTCTACATTACTCTCTGGATTTCCTTCTATTCTAAATAAATAATTCTGTGTATTATGACCTTCACTATGTATCAAAACTTTAAAGTAATTTTAAAAAGTCAGTTTGGACAACGACTGCTTGGCCCATTACTGAATCAAGTTGAACAGAAACACCCTTTAAAAGTGTGATTACCTCAGGTTGCTCTCATCCATACAGAGTATATAATCAAAGGTGACAAAGTCTTCTCTGGTAACCTGAAAGTAAGCGAGAAATCAAACAATGTTTACATTTAGACCAGTTAAGCCTAGAGGACCTAAAACAGAACTTCAGGTTAAAAAACAAAAGCTATATTAAAATCTGTTACTAATCAAATTAAATCACTTAGGTACTCTTAAGCTAACATACAGTTAGCCTAATTTCCTAAAACTATCGCAGAAAAATTTTATAAGGTTCCTTGGAATAATCATGAAATAGTATAATATGTGAATACAAACTTTATACTTCATCTTCAACTTCAGAAACAGCCTTCAGGGTTTTGCCCTGTTTTTCATTCTGCAAGTACGTAACCCCCTCTGCCCCTGGGATGTGCACCAGCTGAAGGACAGACGGCCGTCCCTCCCATGCAGGGTGGCGGCTCAGGGGCGACAGCGCCTCACAGAGAAATGGAGCGGAGAAGGGGAAGAGTTCTGGGGAGAGAAAGAGGAAATCTTCAGTGGGGTTCGGGGGAGAGCCACCCAGAAAGAAACACATGAAGAGCTGAGTGTCTGGGTCTTTATTCTGAATGAATTCCATAATGTAAACAAGACACTGAATATTTTTACTGATTCTAACCTAAACCTTGTCATTGTTTGCTGTCGTAATTTATAAATACAAACCACTAAAATATAAATGAAAAACTATTTTACGATTTTTGACTATTATAATGACAGAAAAAGAAAGGGACAAACAAACATGCCACAAAACAAAGGTGAAAATAATTTCTAAGAATGCAATTCCAGTAATTATCTTCCTCACTAAAAAGCCCTCTAAAATACAGCTGTACAGTGAAACTACAAAGAAGACACTGAAAACCTGGTTAAACAGAGTCATGACACTCTAATCAGTGCAGCAAAGAGACAACAATACCCTCGTTATTCTTCTGGGAAGCATCGGTCTGGACTCTCTGTGTGCACCTGCACTGATGTTCAGGGCAGCACCTTAATCAAGTGCTGGGACTGAATTCTGCTCACACTCCCAAGGTGCTAGCTTATTTCAAGATCTATTACAACAAATATCAGAAGCTATTTTCCCAAATTAGCTGTATGAGAAATGTCCTGGGATTAAATATTAAACATTCTTCTCAATTTTGGAATGACTGCAGTCACAGAATCTAGGAAAGACAGACTTAGTCACTGACAGCCACATGTAGCTACATGATGATTAATGTTAAAATAACTGAGAAAGAGGAGGAACAGCTAAAATTAACATCTTAGGAAGAATGCATGCAAAGGATTTCCGCTTGCAGCTATAAATGAAATAACTTGTGGCAAAACAAACCTACTGCCAAAAAAAACTAGAAAATGCCTATCAAATCTAAACACCTCTGCAGAGTCACCGACATGCTCCCATGACAGCCAGGCTCAGAAAGGCCAAAACCCCAACCGCGTGCACAGGGCAGGGTGCACGGATGGGGACCCTCTGCGGGCCAAGCCCCACCCAGTGCCCCCACCACTGCTGCGGACAAGACTGGCCTCCTGGGAGGGGCCACTGGAGAGAACTTGGAGGAGAGCCCTCAAGCTTCTGGGCTGAAGAAATTTTTAACTCTTTAAAGATTATTTAGGCCGTCCCTATAAGCAACTTGTTTTATCTACCGAAATTTACCAAAGCTATTAAAACCTGAAAATTTAAAAAATCCATTATTCACTTAAAAATAATGAAAATGCATTACCCACTATTACATCTTTTTTAAAGGAAAATCAGCTATACTCTCCAAACTGAAACTCATGGAGGAGAGTGGACTGTTTCACATTTGTGCAAATCTCTTCACGGAGCATCTACTCCCTCAGAGACAGCCGGCCTCCCGTGCGCCTGGGCTCTGAGCTGTGGAGACCCCCTCCAGCCCAGCCTCACACGAGCGCGCAGGCTGACGAGCAGGGAACAGCCGTGGTAGACAGTGGTGGACAGTGGTGGACGCTCTCCACCACAACACCAAAGCCCACTCAGTGGTGGCTGCTCGCAGGTTCCTGGCAACACAGAACATGAGCTCGCACCAGTCAGCTTTACCCGCTCTGTCCACGGCCATGGTCAGCCTGACCCTTTGATCAGAGCCCTTCCTCGCACTTTGGTCTCATGGGCCCAAGGTCCCTGGACCCCACTGTGGGGACTGTGCTCTAGACTCTCATGGGGGGCGGTCAGCTGTGATGGGCAGGGTGAGGAGGACAGGGGCGCTGGGCAGCGAGCCGCTGACAGAGGCAGATGCACGAGGACCACACTGACCGCCCGGGCTGGAGAAGCTGGAGGCGGAGCCCTGGGAGAAGTGAGCCTCGCACCCCCAAGTCCTCTTCAGCTACTCTGCGCAAGAAGTCAAGAGAACAAGCGGACGGCCCCAGGCGGCGGCAGGAGCCCCTTGTGCGGACGCCTCACCCAAGAGGCCCACCCAGCACAGCCCCGGCCTCCAGGGCAGGACCAGTTCCAAGTCAGCTCCAAACCAATTCCCCTCCCCATGGGGCAAAGGGCCACCGTCCAGACTTCTACGTTTTTAATACATCAAGTACAGCATTTAATCCAAACGAGCACGCTTACCAAGCAATGACATAAAGAAGAAAAGAAAAAAGGGAAGGGGAGGGAAGGAGGCTCCAGGATGCCCCAGGCATTAGTTACCAGACTTACTTTAAAATAACTGCCATCTGTATTGTTCAAGAAATATATGGCACCTTGTAGAATTTCACCAGAAAACTGGAATCAATAAAAATAAATAAAACTTAAAGAATTAATAAAATAATAGACACTAAATATTCAATAAACAGAGGCTTACGGACTTGAAAACATCAGAAAGACAAGTACATCAGAAAAGAGGTCAGTAGAAGATTTCAGACTGAAAACCAGTGAAAGGTGTGGAGAAAGGAGAAAAAGCACAGGGAATTCACATTCCAAATACATTCAGGTTGAGTCTCAGCAGAATGAGAGGAGGGAAAATATACAAAGACAACAGCCCTGAGTTTTCCAGCACCGATGAAAACCATCAAGGCACAAACTCAGGAAACAGAGTTGACCCCATAAAGCTGCTGGAAACTACACACCAAAGAAAAATGAAAGACACCAGGAGAAAATGACAGGAACTGCAGGAAACAACAAAAAAAAACCAATGTATCAGATGAACCCTTCCAAAAGATTAAAACAGAAATACTATCATTGTTTGACAACTTTTTTAAGAGAAAAGAAAAAGGAGCATTAGCCAACTTGTCTTATGAGGCCGCTCCACTCTGACAGTGCGTGATGCCGGGTGTGCGTCCACCTGACACAGTGTGTGACACCAGGTATGTGCCCAACAGAACTGCACACATACAAAAATATTCACAGTGGCATTCAGCCCCAAACTACTAATGACCCAAGTGTTCGTCAGAGTGGAACTGACAAATCGACTGTAGCATGACAGTAAAACAATACTGAATCCATAAATGAAGATGACTGGAGACTCTCACAAAGGAGAAACAGGACAGAAAGATGGCCACTACAGGGCTTCCCTACCGTCACAGTAGGGGGAGGCAGTTTTAGCGCTGAGCCCTGGAGCAGAGGCCGCGGTGCTGCCCCTCTGGAAAATGTCCAGAGAGCACTGACAATCTGCGTATGCGCCCAACAGAGTTTACGGAAAGGGGTGAGGATTTACAAGAAAGTAAACGTCCCCACAGAACCAACCAGATGTGAGTGTTCACACTCCAGAAAACTGGTTACATGGGTTAAAGGGAAAAAGACACCCTGAATGTATTTTATTTATTAAACCCCGGGTTTGATAGAAATACTACAAATCGTTCTCAAATTGTGACACTCGCTGAAGAGGAAACTGCAAACATTAGAAAGATGCTAAAAAAATAACAATACTCTGACATGATACTGATGTATAAAACTAGGACCTAGTATCTTACTAGGACTTGGAAATTTTTTAAAAAATCATTGTTGAGAAAACTTTCTTAAAAGCAACAGGGAAAAGAAAAAAAAAATGTGGAAATACTACTTCTAAAACTGGTAATTACTTGTGTTCTTAAAAAATAAAAAAGTTTCTAGCTTTGTTTTTTTTAAAGGCATGTGTATTTAAAATATTTCATTTGTATCCACTTTTATTATGTATACTTTGTGTATGAAAAATGATTTTAAAACAGAAAACATGAAAGTATGATTGCCCATATTTCTGAAGGACTACTCAAAAAAATCTACATTACTTAAAAAACAGAAAGTAGAGATTGGCAAGGTATATAAAATCCTGAGGAAATTAGAATGGACAAATGATATAAAAAAATGTTTAATCTCTGTCCAATGTAAATTCCACTTGAGAAAAGACCAGGTCCTTAAAACAGTTCATTTAAATAGTAACTTCTTAACAACAAGCAGCGTCTACTGACAGAACCAAAAATCAGAAGTTTACAGGTCTCAGAGTAAAGTTATCTAAGCCACGAATAATGTGTGTATTACTAATTCCTGAGACACCATTAATGTATTGGAAGTGTTTCTATGGTAATTTTGTGAATTTTCTGGCTCACATGTCTAGATGTTTTTTATTAAAACAAATAAACCTGCAACTAAATTCCAGTTCTACCACTTGGCAGCTGGGTAATCGTCAACAAGTCATTCATTTTCTCTCCAGAGCTGTTTCTTGATTTGCGAAATGGGTTTACCAACTACTCCCTTCCGTAATGAGGTAAGACAAGAACAAAGAGAGGCAATCAAAGTGTAAAACGCGACGCGGTGACAAAGCGACCTGCAAAGGTTAAACAGAGGTGAGACTTGGTGTAGCACTCACAGAGGAATCTTCACCCAGTCTCACGGGGGCTCTGATTCACACACGAACAATAAACCACCCAGAAACACGTGGTTCATCTGACAACCACGCTCAGCATGCCCGGCTCCCCGCTGCACCGCCTCCTGCTGCTGACACCCAGCCACAGCCCTTCTTGGCCTGCAGAGCCACACACTTCATGAGGATGCACACAAAAGGAAATGAGCAAATTTTAGCTAGTTTTTTTTAAAAATCCAACTGAATCTCCATAAAAGCATCATCATACCGATAAAAGTAAGAGTCCCTGCAGAACAACATGCTGGGCACTTAGTATCAAAAGGAAGCCAATCTCTTTAGAAGCTGGTCCCTGTGATTATGGCCAGTGGGTCCCAGCACACACACCTACCACTGGCTCCTAGAGGGGCCCGGACGTGCCCGCCCACCACCCCGATGTCCCACCACGAATGCTGCCACGAAAGCCTCAGCCTACTGTGGTTCTTCCTGAGTCTAGAACCCTACAGCCCAATGAGGTGCCCACCAGACCAAATGGTTATTTAGTTAAAATTTAGAATGCAGCCCCCTCTGCCCCCCTCCTCACTGGACGTCTCTCAAACGTGCAAGAGCTGCACATAGCTGGTGGCGTCCACACCAGGGAGAGCAGATAAGGTGCATGGCCCTCAGCCCAGGATGCTCTGCCGGGCACACTCCTAAACCTAAACCCAGAAGCGCTCCCACAGCAGGACATGCAGCCACAGTAACAGCGGTGCTGGCCTGGATTCCTAAGGCACTGTGCAGCTGAAATGTCCTTGTCTTTGTAACAGAACTGCACTGTAGCGGCGCTCCTATAAGGGGGGCAGGCCAGCCACCATGGCGTAAAGGCTGAGACCACAGACAGACAGGAGGAGGTGACTGCAGCTCCAGCCTTCCAGCTCGTGGCCAGGGGTCTGTCCACGAGGCATTCTAATAAGTCAATTCCAGGACCATGCAAATCTTTCAGAAGTGTGGAACCAGAATGGGAACACTGTGGCCGGTGAGGCCAACCCCAAACACCCTCATTATACGTAAGTCTGGTGAAGCCCCTCACAACTTCTCAGCACAGGGGCTCAGCGTACTAGAAATTAAACAAGCTCTCCTCTACCTGTCTTGCTTTATGGGCTGTGTTAATGCCGTGATTTCTTAGGCAGCTCACAGCTCTTGCATCTGGTGACCGGCCCACGTTCCAGTCAGAAACAGCGCCGCTGTCAGTGACCCACTGCAACACAAAACACACAAGTGCACCTTCAAGTTCCAGTGCGGTACCTGCCGGGCCACGTGGTTCATTGGGACCCCGTGCTTCTTCATGCAAGCCTGCCCCCGGTGATCAGGAGGGTTTCCTATTTCATACGTGGACGTCGCCGCACTGTCTATCCTCCACTGCAGGAGAAAAGAGAACTTTTTCACAATTTCCTGCCCCAGAGACATTCAGGTCGGCCTCTTTAAGACAGTGAAAAGTACTTACCTTATCTGAAACGTTTTGATCAGTTACAAGTTTCCTGAAAACCGCTTCCGCGATGGGTGAGCGACAAATGTTACCTTAAAAAGGGGGGACAGGGGCAGAGAGTGAGCGTCAGGTCTGAGGGAAGGGCAGTGCTGAGTCCACACACCCGAGGACAGCGAGGGAAGTGAGGCAAACACTCTTCTTGGAGGTGACGGTCCTGCCAGGCATAGTGGACCTGGGAACAGCTGACTGAACCTTGCTCAGCAGTTTCACACCCACTGTCCAAGCACCCCAAGTACAAATGACAGAGACATCAAACAAGTACAACCAAAGCCGCTGTTTCTCAGGTTGCCTCACTGACCCAGAAGTGAGTCATGAAATCCATGAAGTGGACTGCAGCCAGTCCATTTTAAAATGCAATACAACAAAAAAGAGTTAAAAATATGTTTTCTCATGTATACTGCACATAATAAAGATGAATATTGTTTCATAAAATACACAAGCAAATGCACTGAGGCAGAACAGTAGTCCTTCTACACAAACTTCTACCACATGATCTGCACGAAGCCCCTGCTTGAGTGCTGTGGACCCAGGAGTCAGCCAGCTGGGGCAGGGACGGTCCTCCAGGCCGTCCAGTCTGCCCAGAACTTATATCATCGGCTGCAAGTTCACGGAGCCCCAGGGCCCTCCTCACTTCAAACCAGCTGGCCACAAATTCGGGGGTCCTCACAGGATCAACAGTTCTCTAGAAGGATTGCAGAACCCAGGAAAATGCTATGTTTATGATTATAGCTTTATTATTACAAAAATATACAGAGCAGAACCTGCCAAAGTTAAAGAGCATAGCAAAGATTCTAGAAGAGTTCCAAACATGGAACTCTCTGGTCCTCAGGGACACGTCACCCTCCCATCACCCATGTGTGAGCACACTCAAGAGCCCTGCAATCCAGAATGCCACTGAAGCACCAGTGCCAGGGCTCCTGGGATTTCATAAGTAAGCACAAGTGACTGAGGTCAGTGTCCAGCCCCTTCTCTCCCATGGGTGGCTCACGGCCCCCACCCCAGGTTACCTCCTTGGCACACACCAGGTAGGGCCTCCCCTGAGCACCCAGATACTCCTGCTGCTCCAAGGGAGTTCCAAGGGGTTTGGAGGTCAGCTCCCAGAAGCCAGGACAAAGGCCCGAGCTTCCACCTGATGGGGCCAAGCTCCTTACTGCACAGGGAAAAAGATATAAAGACATAAAATCTCCTCTCAAAATATTTCTACCACAAGCAATGCATTTATGGGAGACATGGAGTCAGCTATCATAAAAACAAGGAAATAAATGCTGACAGACAAGCAATATTCTATAGGAGCACAGGACAAGCACAAAGAAGATAATAAGAAAATTTCCTATAAGGGAAAAAGAAAGAATGGTTAAGGCTGATCTTTAAAGGGTTAAGAGAACCTTATCGGGCAGAGCCAGGGAAAAGGCATTAAAACTGGGGCGGGACTGTATGAACACATGGGCGAGGCTGCTTCGGGTGGAGATCGAGTGAGTGGGAGCCGTGGGCCCACGATGTGGGCTTAGCACCCACAGTGGGAAGAAGCAGAAGGTCTGGGGAGGAGAAGTAACGGGATTCACTTCACACACATATTCTGCACACCTGCTACTGTGCACGGCACCAGGGCTGATCAAGGCACAAGTGAGGAAAATGACTGCAAGGCCGAGGAAACATAAGACTTGAGACTGGAGGTGGACAGCCGGCCTCCCTCCAAGGCCGCAGAGGGAGGCCACAGACAGGACAGGACTCGGGAGGTGGTACCCGGCAGTGAGGGGAGGGAGCCTGGGACCCGCGGCCCAGAGGACAGACCTCACTCTACTGACATCGGAATCTTCTGGTTCATGACACACACGTGGAATTTGGATTTTCTGAGGTGCTGTTAAACACGACTAATTCCCTACTGCAAGGAAAACAGCTTCAGTCCGATATTCTTCAGTTTCTACACTATCCGGGTCTGATGATGCACTTACTATAAAGCACATCCTTCCCACAGAGACTGGTTTCCATCAACTGCCCAACCATGAAAGGAATTACATGCCCTCTGTAAGCTGGTTTGTGCTGTGAAGCCTTCCCTTTCCACATTCTAATTCTGTTAGTTTTTAAGTCAGGTACCATCACCACTCCTTTGATTAATCAGTCTTCCTACAGATGCGTGGTCACTATACTTGTCACCGTATGTCCAGGACTACCTTGAACAGCACTCTATTCCAAATTAAGACAGTTTTTATTATTTGGAACTCTAGAGTAATAGATGCCTAATATCTCAGCATCTAAAGATACAATAAAAAGACTAGCTTCACCCCTTACAAATAGTTATTAACTATAATACAAATACATTCCCTTAACAAAACAAAAATGTGGACTATTTACTGCCTTAAAGTTCAGGCATGTTCATCCACACTTACTTTTTTCCTAGACAGTCATGTTTACAGCAAGAAGATGTGTGATAAGGGTAAGGAAGAGATTACTACTACAAAGATTAGAGATAAAGAAAAAAGATTATACTATCTATAAGATCAAAAGATAAGAAACCCTGCCTGCTTGTAACTGGCCCTCTTGATTTCAAAAGCTGACATCACCAAATTAATGTGTTATTTTAAAACAGGGCACATCCATAAAAGACAATACTGCAGGTTTCCCCAATGGAGAAGTTCTAAAAACTTAAATGTCACCTTCAGATTTCTTTAGGAAAAAGATTCAATCTGAGAAGCCTCAAGTTTGTTTCTTCCGAATTAATACATGGTCTTAGTCACCACCTTCATCTCAAGGAAGGAAATTCTCCAAGGGTATGGCTCTGTCTGTCCCACCCAGCACAGCACCTGACACCCAGGCCAGCACACATAACACACTCAGGTACTGAGTAACCAAAGGAAAAAGGTCATCTGACACCACTGACCCAGCATTTTCTCCAAGCAGGCTGGCTGTGCCACAACTAACAACACACATTCTCCAGTCCGTCTCTTATCTCCAAAAACATAAAACACTCTTAATAATCTTGCCAAAATAAGGGGCAGTTCCTTCTCTCCTGCCATTACCCTCACCAACAGAATACATCTGACACCTGCCTGCACTTCAGTCTGAAAAACGTCCAAATAAATGCTTTGAAGGAATAAGACTTTTACATTTCAAAAATACACTGTTCTTACTGCCCAGCACACTGGCTACCACCTGAAATGTCACACAGCGACTTCCTCAGTCTCCCCAGGACCACATCTCACCACCTCCACCAGCGAGACTCTGGTCCAACACACAGGCTCTCTCTTCAGGCTGGTCTCCCTCCTCGCCCCTCCTCAGTCTTATCTCAACACAACAGCTGAACGCTTCTATTTAACCTCCCCACCTCTTCTCAAAATCCTCCAGTGGCTTAACTGGTTGTAAGTGAGCCCAAGTTCTCACATGGCCTCACCAGATCTGCCCTCCAAAGGCCCTAAACTTGGGTCCAAAACGAGGGCTCACCACCACCACCTTTGAGTACAGTTCTCGATGCTAAAAATAACTTTTACATTTTTAGGATCAATTGAAAAAACTCAAAAGTAGAATATCTTGTGACATGAGAAAATTATATGGAATTCAAATCCCGGGGTCCATAAATAAACGACTACAGCCCAGCATAACGTACTGGCTAAGCTGCTTTAGCACCACACCCTTTGTACGACCTGCAGAGCACAAAATACTTGTCCTCTGGCTTTTACATAAAGAGTCTGCGGACTCCGGCCCCAGAACAGTCACTGTGTGTGAGGAAGTAACTCCTCTCTGCACCAAGAGCGGTGTGACTTATGCACCCGCTGGGCACCAAGAAAACAGTCCCTCACATTATCTCCGAGTCCTCAGGTACAGAGGAGGGTCTGAGAAGGTACCAGGTCACAGGCTCAGCTCTGTGGCTTCCCTGCCGGTTCTCCAACACGGCCAGCACTCTCACTCCAAAACCTTTCACCTGCTTTCCTTGGGGTCCAGGACGCTTTTCCAAAGTACCCTATGCCTGCTTCCTCATCGCTACCAAGCCTTTGTTCAAATGTCACCTTTTCAGTAAGGCCCTCTCTGAATACTCTGCTTAAAACTGCACTCCACTGCCATCTCCTTGTCTTGCCTTAATTGTTCTTAATACAATCCACCTGACAGAGTAACCAAGCACATGACTGTTGATGACAGAACGTGGGCTCCAGAGAGGCAGGGATTTCTGTCCCTAGTGTATCCGCACACCCAGAAGAGTGCCTGGTAAACGGTAGTTGCTTTAAAAAAAAAAAAAACTGTATTGAAGATAAATACTTCCACAAATACATACCAGCAGACGTTTCTCATGAAGAGCTGCCACGGTGCGGTGTCAGCCTAACCACCAATTCTAAGTGAAATAAACAGGGCCACGGAATTCTACTAGATGCCCAACCTGCCCTGGACTGCCCTTTGGTAACTCTGTTGATTCCATCAGCCAGCCTTCAATGGAAAGCTTAAAAAACAAATGATGCCCACTGTCAAAGGGAAACAAGGAGGCTTTCCACTTGTCCCCTCACAGAAATTCAACACAAATACCTAGTGATTATCATATTTGTCCTAAAGCTGGAAATACAAAGGAAAATAGGCCCTCAAGAGGGCTAAATCTAGCTATGATCTCAAGAGGGTATCAAGTAATTACAATAAAACTTGTGTGAGGAAAGGTGTCTATGAAAGGTCATAGGAACAACTACCTCCACCTGCAGGATCAGGGAAAACTGAAAAAGGGAATACTCTGGCCTGACCTTCTAGAAAAGCTTTCCAGGCAAAATGCAACATGGGCTCCTGGGCGCCCAGGAAGCAGCACACAACGGAAGGCACAACAAGCATCTCAAGTGCTAGGAAGCAGGTGCCCCAGAGGGCATGGGTGGGGAACCAACAAGGAGATAAAGTGGGAGAGGCCGAGCGGACTTCCGTGGTCTTCTTGAAGAGTGCACCTAAAAGGGGGCAGAAATGCAAGTCTGCAGGAAATGCAGGCTCATCTGAAGATTTTTCAGTCACTGGACTAGTGACCAATTAGGCCTTCCTCCCTAGGGAATTAACTACAGCCCTGTGGTGCTCTAACAAGGGAAGAATCCCACAAGCTAAAGGGAACGTGAACTCTATTTTAAGTAAGGGAGGCTAACTGTTGAAATCTTAAAAACGAAAATAATTCTGAGCTGGAAGGTACCTGAAGAATTAAAGATAAAGAATGTCTTCATTTTCATGTAGAGGAATGGAACATGGGGCTGTTACACAGCGACCTGGGGAACCAGATCTCCGTGGTGTGGCTTTTACCACCAAGAAATCCTGAACGCTGCGATCCATCTACCTTTGGTTCAGATCCCTTTCTGGACATGGGCCAAGGAAAGCCGGCAAACCGGTGTCGGCATGGATGTCAGAGCATCAGGAGGCCCCCAAGACACAGATCAGTCCAGCGGCCTCGGGCCTACCTGATGCAGGGGAAGGAGGGATTCCAGGCAGGTGTGATGGAAAGAACCCTGGCTTGGAGTGAAGGGGCTGCAGGAGCGAGGCACCCAGGCTTGGAGAAGGGGCTGTGCAGAAACTAGAGGTCGGGCTTGCACAGAGGCTGGGCAGGTGACAGGGGATCCGACTTGGAGACGGGACTAAGCAGGTGAGAGGGACCCCGCTTGGAGGGAGACCCGGGCAGGTCAAGCGGACCCCGCCTGCAGAGCCGCCCGGGAAAGTGCGCGGCGCGGAAGAGGAGCGCGGCGCCGCATCCCGCCCTTCAGTCTCCCCTCCCCGGCCTCCTCCGGATCACCGTTCCCGGCCCAGCGGCGCGGCCCAGAGCGCACAAGGGCCCCCCGAGCCCTCCCGGAAAGTCAGAGGGGATAGAGAACAGCGCCGTCTCACCCAGACACACGAACAGCACCGACTTGGTCACCTGCTCGGCCATCTTCCCGCGCGCACACAGGCGCCCACTGACGGCGTCCGGACGTTTCCGGCGGGCGCACGCGCACGGCGAGCAGCCCGCCCCGCGCCTGCGCAGTCCTGCCTCAGCCCGGCGGGTAGGAGGCGGAGCAGAGAGCCACGGGGCGGGACCGCGGGGATCGCGGGCCGCGGGGAGGGGAGGGGCAGGGGCGGGGCAGGGGCGGGGCCGAGAGCCACCTGGGAGGGTGGGGCCCGGTTGGGGCGGGCTCGGGTCACGCGGCTCCGCGGAGTCACGACCTCAGAGCCGGGGCTGCATAGCCCCAAGCCCTGAGGGTGTGGGGGCCACAGACAGAAGCCGGAAGGGCGGGGGATGATCGGACCCGAGGGACCTCGGAGAGTAGAGGGGTCAGTGCTGGGGTTCAGGTGAGCGCCCCTCACCTGGGCCGCACGGCCGAACGTGAGGCGGGCGATCCGGGGTGAGCGGGGTCCTCACGTGACCAGACGCAGCTCCCAGGACCCCGAGACCCCCGCCCCCAGTCCCGAGTCGGAACTGCCGCGCACCTGCCGCTCCGCAGCAGGGTGGCCGCGGGCTGCGCGGTCGTCCTTCACGGGAGGCTTCGGAGCTTGGGGACCAGTGAAGGAGAGCTCACACCTTCCCTCGCTGCAGTTTCTGTCCTGTGAATGTATATAAAGTAGGTACCTTGCCCTGAACGAGAGCCGGTGTTTACGTGCTCCTTCACCTGTCTCAGGTGTGCACCTCGCTAGACCGGTCCCTGCCCTGGGAGGCGGAGCCGGGCGGGGAGCGCCCTTCCTCTTCCTGGGTAAGTGTCCGCAGCTCGAGGGGCGCCGGAGCGGACCAGGCTCGGGGGCACAAGTGAGTACAGGTGTCGGTGACGCCGCTGAGCCTCACCTGGAATCGGGACCCCCCCCCCCCCACCGCCGCCTTACCCTTTAAAAAAGCTTTGCTAGGGTAAATCTTTGGTGAAAGAGGGAGGAACGATGTCTTTGGGATTTTAGCTGTTGCGCATGTAGCACCTGCAGACTGTCAAAAGTCAGGAGGAACCAACTCCCTGGACTCTCCACAATGCGGCTGCAATTCAAGTTTAGACCCAGTCGACTCAGTTCACAGAAAAGCCCTTCCCAAGTTTTTATTTTAATGATTGTAATGAATTTTATGTTATTTGTAAATATGTAATATTTGAAAAGCCAGCGTTAGTTACTGTCTTTTCCGTCCGCATTGGTTTCCATAGAGGACAGTCTGGACCTTTGTCAGACGGTTGGGTTGGGTGCGCCTGGCCCCTGAGGCAGGAGTTAGAGCCTGGCCATCTCTCATTGGCCTCACCTAAGTGGAAGGGCCAGGCGTCCACCGCTCACCTGGAGCTGCCTGCTATCGGCCACAGTGTGGGGGAACCTCTTGGGGCAGAGTGGCTGCCTGCCTGGCCCTGTGAATGCTGGACCTTGGATCTCATTGCTATGATGGTTTTCCTTGTTTAAGGAATTGTGAAACTGCTCTGAATTGGTAGACGGCCATAAGGTAGTGAGATTTACCCTGCTAGCTGGAAATGTGTCATTTTCACTTTATTTCAACAAATACTTTAGTGTCACCACTGCTGCTGCCAAGGCTGAGCTGGAGAGAATGACACAGACATGGGACCCCTGCCGGCGAGGAGTAGGAATCTGATGGCCCCAGAATGATCAACCAAAGGGGAAAAGGTTTTCAGGTTTTCTTCTGCATATAGAACCTGCATGTCCTGCATTCTTGTCCTCATGAGAGCTTTTATTGAGATGTGGGAAACGCCTGAGATAATAATGGGTTAGTCAGAAAATCTGCACACACGCATCTCAGAGAAATAACAGGTCTCCAAGGTGCTGTTTAGTCTTTTGTGTGTCCTGCTACTGGCACACCCATGGAGGCTGAAATAAGTTAGAACGTCCATCCTGTTTATCATGCTTAAATTAAGTAGAATTGGTTATCTGGTTTACAAATGTTCTATTTAAATGAGTTACTACTATCCCTGACATTTTGTCAGGATAAAAAAATTATTTGAAGGAAATATTTGCTCACCAAGAGCGATTTGATGCATTTCTTCCGCTTAGGAACTTTTCTCAGGGGACTTCTCACTGTTTAGAAATAAGGATGTGGTGTTTGGAAAGAAGAGAACGGTGCTGTGCTGGCGGGGGAGGCAGGTATTGCTGCTGTCCTGAGTGACCGGTGGCCACAGAAGTCCTTCTGCACATTGCCTTATTTACAAGTGTATCATGATAAGACACCATCCTGTGCAGTTTATAACCCAAGCACAGGGAATTTTTTATTTTCTTTGAGAAGAGTCCATTTACCACACCGAATGGCCAGACCAGAGTGGCATGTGTGGTCCTGCTCTGAGCCAGGATCACTCTGCAGTTTGGGAAAAGGTAGAGCGAGTGTAAGTCAAAGCTTTCCATATGCTGGAAGCTATGTTTCTTGTCACTCTGTGGGCTTGGTCCCTATCCAAAGCCTGAGGTCAAAGGAACAAGAAAAGAGGCACAGTCCACACTCATGTCTGGGGTTCAAATGGTCTGTTTGGTTTGAGATTTGGATTAGAAGTTTAATGATTTAATCAGAGAGAAAGGTTTGATTTCTACAACTGACAAGCTTTGTCTCCTTAAGACAAAGAAAGTAGTTAAACCCAGGCCACAGAAAGAATTGGTTTAAGAAACAATGGCCATTGTTATCCAGCAGTAGTGTCTAAGATGATAATGTTCTAATAAAGCTGAAGGCAATATTTCAAAGGCTTTTAAAAGATTACATAGATATGTAAAGTTTGTAATGGCTAAGGCTTAGAGCCAAAATAAAAACCTGTAACAATTTCCTTTAAGCAGCCCTCTCGTAGTTGAGTCCATTGAGGAAAACAGCAGATGCAATTGCTTGTTGATGGGAGTGAAGTGCGAGAAGCCCTGAACTGTGTGAGGATGAGCTGTTGGCAGGGACTTTGCTCTCCTTGCTTTCATCCCAGGCCCTGGGAGCCTGGATTGGAGACTGGTCAGTTTTCTCACCCCAGGTGGCAGTTTACTCTGAGTCTACTGGTGATATTGCCCCCAGTGGCCCCAGCCCTGAGTTTATTGCCCTGTGATCAATATGGAAATTATCTCCACATCTTAATTTAAGCTCATGTGAAGCTTTTGAGGTTTCTAAAGTAAAACATGTCTCCCCGGTATTTTATAAACTTCGTTAAGGAAAAAAGCCTTAGTATGGAAATTTTCAAACATTTAGTTACTTTTTAAAGAAAACTTTACATCTCTTCTTGGCTTGAGGTTTGGCAATTATTCTTCTCTTAGGAGGAAATTCAAATATTTATAGATAATTTGCTTTGCCTTGGAAGTCAAGAGACTTAAGACTTAGGAATGTTCAGATGCAAACTATGACTTAGTAGTGACCTGTATTTTCATAATTTCAGCAATATAATGATACCCACATTCTGCTCAGACCATGCTCATCCTGCCTTGTGGTACAGCAGAGGGAACGTGGGCAATGCCAGGGACAGAAACTGAGTTTAGCTCTGAATCATTATTATTGTCTGTTGGCTCTGACAGAAATTCGCTGTGCACAACTACAAGCAGGCACTATGCTTTTATCAGGTATTGAATAGGATCTGTACTATCCAAAGGAGCCACACTCTTCTGGAGTTCAGCTGAATGTGAAGGTACCCTCACCACCAGCAAACTCGAGGTAACCAGTTCCCGGGGACACAGGACCATGTCCGGAACTCAGTCTTGTGCTGGAGCTCCATGGTCTGCAGGCATCCTAGCTGCATCTGAATTCCAGTCCTGTTGCTTTCCTGCCCATGTTTACGAAAGAGGCCGTGACCTTCCCAACACAGGATGTTTGCAGTAGCAACTCTCAACTGTGGAATTTGCTTATTTGACTGTTTTACTGCTGGTTGGTTGATAGAGTTCGAAGTAGAAAGTCTTTTGGGGGTAAGATTTATGCATTATTTACTATGCTTTAGTTGCATGCATCAGAAAATCTGGTCCAAATTGGCTTTGGTGGATGAGGATTTTACTGGCCCATGTGACTGAGCAGCCCAGAGCTACCTCTGGCTTTGATGGTGGCCCAGCCCTGGGCTGAAGCAGAGCCCTCCTCATCTGCTCCTCTGCATGGCTCTGCCCTCAGGCTCTCCCCTATGGTGACAGAATCTTGCAGCAAGTCCCAACACAGGTGCTTTGAAGGAGACAGTTCAGCAGCTCAGATGCTGATGTGGGTCAGTTCCAGCTGGTTCTGTAGCAGATCACCTGCCCCACACCAGGTGCAGCACGGATGGAAACAGGCCAGCTGTGCTGGTTCTGAAATAAAACTCAGCAGCAGAAGGACCGGATTTCCACTGCAGTTTGTTGATGCCCGTCAGTGAGCGATACTGAGCGTCTGGACATGTATACGAAGCACTGCGGGGGCACCGCTCTGAGAGGCCCTGCTTCTGGCCTGCGGGGACTGCAGCTGAGTGGTGGGCATGTGTGAAGATGAATCGCAGATCACAGACTCAGGTGCCAGAAATGTAGATGTGTTCTTATGAGCCCTTGTTTTCAATCTTGTTTTGGGGGGTTGTTGAGAAGAGGTGTCAGGCCTGTGCCATCTCTGCCCACTCAGACTTCCTGTTGGTCTTCAGTCAGTGTTAATTCTGAAGCACACCCTTGTTGCAGGCACATGGCCCTGACACTCAGCTCTGATGGAACAACCTGCAAGCCAGACCACTGGCTCCCCTGGGCCTTCTGGGCCAAAGGGGACTCAGGGGTGAACCCCCGCTTGGCAGCTGCAGGAGGCTTCTTGGGTTACTCTGCTTGTTGGCCTCATTGCGCTCAGAGCTTCCTAGCTTTTGTTTTGTCTGGGGTTTGACCTCCCTTTCCTGGGAGGTCCTAGAAGGACTAACTCTGGGCACTGTACTGTCAACTGGAGCCTCGCTTCCCAGTGGCCCTCCTCTCCCTCAGGGTCTAGGAGACACTACAGAGTTGGAGAGGCAAGGAAGTGTTGCCCTTACGTAGCACACATGCTTCCAAACCCCCTGCACTTTCTGTATACATAAGCCTCTCCTACTCCTCACAGGGATTTGACCTTTAATTCCAAAAAGCCATACAAGTACTATTTATCCATTTAACAGGTGTTTCATTGAGCACTTTCTATATGTCATTATAGTATGTGTTGGCGATGTTACAGTTAATTAAATAGTCAGTGTGCTTAACCTCATAGCACTCATGTTCTAGAGGGAGAGATGAGATTAGAAAGATTAGGTAGGTAGGTAGATAGATAGATAGGCAGGCAGATAGACAGATGACCACAGTACAAACTAAATATGATGAAAAATGTTTGAGGGATGTTAGCAGTGGAGTAATATTATCTGAGATATTACATAGAGCATTTCTTTGGAGAATGACCATAGGTGATCAAGACTAGGAACAGAGAAACTGCACAGGAGTCTGTTGAACAGAAACAACTGTTATTCTGTGGGCCAGGATGGTAGCAGGGGAGGAGGTGAGGAGTAGTCAGTTCCAAGCCCACTGAAGGTTGATATTCTGACAGGGCATGCCGATGGATTGGCACTGGGTATGAGAGAACTGGAGAAGTCATAGCCGGCCCAGGTTCTGAGTGTGAGCTGGAGAGGAAGCTTGGGGAGCAGGCTGGGGAGGTGGTCTGGCACCACAGTTAAGTGTAAATGTGTTTGACTTGAGTTGCTTACTTGATACTTGATACCAAGTTCCAGTAGGTAAGTGATACCGTGAGTCTCACATTTAGGGGAAGGTTAAAGACTAGATAAAACCTATAGGATTATCAGATATGAATGTGCTTCAAGTCACACCTGAGGTGTGAGTGTAAGCAGAAGAGGGTGGAGCCTTGGGGAAACTGAGATGACCCTGAAAGAAGGATGGCCTTCCCTTCTAGGTTCCTTCCTGGAGGTTGTCAACTAAAAAAAATGCCCAGTGTGGACCTGTGAGTCACGCTTTATTTGGGACAAAATGAGGACTGCAGACTAGGACACAGGTTCTTAGATAGCTTGAAGAACTGCTTCAAAGGCGTGGGGATGGGGGGTCAGTACACATGTAATTTTGAGGAAGAGGGACATGCAGTCAAGCACGCGTTTTGGCAAAAGGTTGCTGCTAGTCATGAGGAGCACATGTCTCTATTAATGATGTTAGTGCTTTTCTAGACACGAGGAGATGCAAGAATAAAATCATAAATTCTTTGTCTGAAAATATCTAACTATCTGAAGGCCTGTTCTGCCAGTTTTCCCAGAGCACAGAGCGCCTCATTCCTGATCTCCACCCCGAACTCCTTTCAGACTATGTTGAAAGTCAGTGACTGCAGTGGCTAGTGATTTAATCCAAGCAGAGGTAGCTGGCAAGTAACAATTTTTAGCTGTCAGGGCTCCCTCATGTTCATAAATTTGACCATAGTTCGGGAGGCGTTTCATGACCATTTTTGTCCCACAGTGCTAGGACTGCTCATTCTTAGGTCAGCACTAGATATAGATAATTGACCATAAACCTAACAATTTAATTAACTTTAACTGCATGAGGCTGTGGAATACATTTGATTCCTAAGCAAAGGTGGGAGTGATTATCAAAGTAATCGAAATACAGGCCTGGTCTGGCTCCTTGGGTCAGCTGTATACCTCAGACGTCATCTTCTTCTCATCCTGGTCTGGTAGTTCCTCCTCTCTTTGAGCATTGTTTTAAGGTGATTTTGAGGTCAGAAGTCCTCTCTGTAGGCCAATCCAGTGCAGGGGCCCTTTCTAAATGGAAATATTAATTCAAGAATCAATTCGCTTCAGTTTCACTGTGCATGAACCAGTTAAGATACCTGATAAGAGTTCTAGATCGCAAGTCATGGGGCATCTGATCTTCAGCCAGATATAAATTACTGATATAAGCTTCAGAAACAAGCTTAGAGTGTCCTTTTAATAATTTAATTAAACTTAACAGAAATATAACATAACAGCAAGGAGCTTTCTGGGAAGTCTCAAGCAGTACATACAGACCTCAATTAACAAAATTAGAATTTAATATCCACTGAAACAGAATCTTTTTATCTCTAAAATTACCTTCATTTCTATCAAATATAGACAAATTAAGACAAACAAATTAAAATTATTTGTTTGCAAAGTAAGTCTGATTTCAATAAACTTGGTCTGATGATTTGTGTAAGTGTAATTGATCATATGGGCTTTTTAAAAATTGATTATGATGGAACTTTTTATAAAAAATCTCAGACTAAAGTTTTTAAAAGGCCCCTCAAGGCCAGGAGAGCCACGCCAAAGCTTCTCACAGATTTCACCTGTGATACCTATATATTCAGTTGAATTCCTTCCTTTTCAAGGCCCCCAAAATACCTTGAGATTCTGTCCCCATTAGGAGATAGCCTCCTAAGTTACCTGATAAGGCTGTTGGGAACCTAAGAGTTTCCAATCTCTGGAGGGATCAGGTAGAGAGAAAAGATAAATGTTTCAATTCTCCTTACAAAAGTATAATTTACCAAATTGCTACAAGTCATAATTAGCTTGAGGGGAAGGGTTTTCTTATATCTGGAAAACACAGATTAAAAGCTAGTAATATTCCAGAGAGGAGCCATAAAAATTATAACCATATGCACCAGTTCACTCAGTCCTGTATAACTAATCCTTTTTGTTAGCAGTTTTATGAAGCCATCAGGTTTTCCATTAGAATTCCCTAATTTCTTACCCATTTCGGTGCTATGATCTGGAAGTTATCAGAAACCTGTACTTATCAAAAAAGTCCTTGCTATGAATTTTCTTAAACAGAAAGCACTTTTGCAAAGGCATCAGTGTAAAACAGTAACTGCCTATGAATGACAGAGACTTAAAAAGGGCACAGTTAAAACCTGACTACAATGCTGTTGACAAAGACACATAGTTACTGTTGTGATATACAATGTTTTAAGATAATGACTAGAATTATGACTGATAATATTTTACCAGGACATACCAGATTCTTAGGAACTTCATATAGTTTCTAGGGTATCCATGTTCATGACATTACCATACAATATAACCTAAGAAGATTTGTTACTCATTTGACAATGCTTCCCATGTAATTTAGCATACCAAGTGAACCTAATTAGTTTAGTACCTCTCTTTGGGATGTTTCAGGGGCCCTTTGAAGCATTACAAAGTTAGCTAGAGGCCAAAGGAACTTCATTAGAATTTGATTTGGGAAATTTGTAGGAAAAAAAAATATATAAAAAAATGTTTAAAACACTTGGTCAAATAAAATCATAGATCACTATGAAACAATACTTATTCACTTAGCCAAAGTGACAAAAGGTTTCAAAGGCAAATACAGAACAGACCACTTAAAAGGTAAACAAACAAACAAACAAACACAACTTAAAATCTGTTATCAAAAAGCAGCTCAATAGTCTAAGAAAACTGTTTTCTTAACAGAAAGAAAAACCAAATTCCAGTTTGCTTCAGCTTACTTTTTAAAATTTATTTGCTCAATTAAATTTATTATAAACTTAATCCATCCTGACCATACTAAAAACTCTTTTCTCATGGTTCTTTTCCCACAAATCTTCTATAACTTTTTGTATTCATATTAGTTTGTCCCTTATTTTTTTCCCATTTAGAAATAACCAACTCTAGGACAAAACTACTTTCTTTTCCCTCAACAAACTGCAAGTCTGTTCCTCATATTTTTTTTTAACTGAAAACACACATCCAATGTTCCTACTGTATGCTGAAATGTTTCCCTTATTATTTCTAGTAGTTTTAATTACATATTTAAATTAGAATTCTCAACTCTTAAAAATCTTAATTTTTAGTGAAAACTAAGAAGTAAGCAATTATGAATTGTCTTTTATGTTAGCATTTTGTAGAATAGCAAATATAAATACCAATAATAACATCTAAAAACATGTACTTCCTTATAGAAAATATTTCAGTGTGGTACCAAACATATTTTTATTAGTTCTGAATACCTTTAGTTTCTCTATAAAAGGAAGTCAATGTCTAGTAATTAATGTTGCAGTATCTTATGACTAAATAGCTAGAAATGACCTGGCTATTCAGTAAACTACCATCATTTAACTTAATTTAGCACAACTTTAAAATTTTAAGTTACCAAATATCTGGAGAGATTACTTTTAAGTAAATAATCCTAAAACATAATTATTCCTAAAGAGTTCACCCATCGCTTCTTGGCCTTTTGGCTGAGATCGAGTGTGAAGGGTTCACCCAAAAGTTATCATCTCATTTATATTTAATTTTCTTATAAAAATTTCATCATGCCAAGTTATTTTTCTTGCTGACACATTTGCAACAGATGCAGTAAGATCTTATTTGACTTCTGTTAAACCTGGGTACAATAAAGGTATTATATTTAATGTTGATAACTGTAAAGACAAATCTATATTAATTAAGTCAACAAACAAACTGACTTTAATACCAAGTACTTAATACTGAATATTTCCCAGTTCATGTGAACCTGAAATTCATTTTGGCCAGTTTTCCTTTTATATTTCTGAAAATTTATATAAGCACTTACTTTCCTTTAAGCCAATTAAGTAGAGCTCATTTACAAATTAATTTTGATAAAACCATCCAAAGGTAAAGACATATATACGTACACAGACATACAGACAGACACAACCAGAGATCTCATAGCTTTATTTTAAAACTTAGTCATGAATCAGGTATTACAATATAAAACTCACTAGTTTACAAACAAGAGTTGGAATAAGTTAAATTTAAAAGGGCCTCATTTCCCCAACCACCTTTTTTTTTTTCAGTGTCAGGAATTAGAGATGGTCTAGATAAGTGCAAGGAGAGAAAAGCAAATTCTCCTAAAAGGACTTGTTCTCTCAGGGTCAGAATTCTGGGAAGATGTTTTATCAAGCCAGCTTTTTCTAACAAATGTGTACACAATGAAAGAGCCCATATTGGCCATTTTCATGGCAAAATTTTCCCTTTAATTCCCAATTAAGTAAGTACTTGTAAGTATAAGTTTCTTAAGTGCATAAACCTGGCTGGGGTGTTAGTTGGAGGCTGGCTTTCTGACTCACTTTATTTCTTTGAGAAGCTCTACTTCCCATTTTAAAGTTGAGTTTATTGGGGGTGAAATTTACTAAGGAAATTGTGATGTGGGCCAGTGTGCTGCTTGGGAGCTTAGCTCCTCTGGGCTTCCCTCCAGAGTCAGTGCAGCCCTCTTAAATGGCTGTTTCTCCCTTCAGTGGTCTGAGACCACTGTGGTTGCTTGGATCATTGAACAGCCAGTCTCTATGCATGAGCCCTGGATGAGCAAGTCTCTTAGTTAGTGAGTGGCTTTTCCTGGGGGGCCATGGCATGGTAGGATGACTCTCCCTCCAGCGCTCCCGAGAATTTCTCTGTTGCCTGAGAAAGCCATGCCCGACCAGGAGGAGTCTTATCCCTCGTCTTCCAAGGAGAGCTCTCATGTAGGATCTTCCCTTTCATCCTGACAAACTCTGTTAAGGCTGCCAAATTGAGGAGAGGTGTCAGATCAGCCCTTACCACCCACTCAGCTCAGACCACTCCGTGTCTTTCAACACTGTCAACGGGAAAAAAGCACAGCGTAAGAGTTGTGCATTAAGTTTTATTTGGGCACCATGAGGACTGCAGACTGGGATCGTGCCTTAGAGATCTCTGAGGAGCTGCTCCAAGGATGCTCCAGGGGCTCAGTACACGTGATTTTGGTGAAGGGGGTACATGCAGTCAAGCACACATCTTAGCAAAAGGTTGCTGCTGGTCACAAGGAACAGGTGTCTTTGTGCATGACGTTGATGCTTTTCTAGATGAGAGAAGAGACAAGAATTTGGGCTTATAAAAAAAATCTTCTCCTGAAATATCTAACTATCTGAAGGCCTATTCTGCCAGTTTTCCCAAAGTACAGAGTGCCTCATTCCTGATCTCCACCCTGAACTTGTTTCAGGGTATGTATGTTGAAGGTCAGTGACTGCAGTGGCTTGTGACTTAATCCTTATAGAAGCAGATGGCAAGTGACAGTTTTTAGCTGGCAAGACAGATGAAGTCAGCATTAGCAACCACAGTGCTTCTGGGTCCTCCTGGACCTCTCACTCAGGTCACCAGTTGTTCTGTGTGGCCCTGATGGGGAAGTTCTGCTCAGCTGCCCTAGGAAGGGACGGCCCCTGGTTGAGGCGGGGGGGTCTTGCAAGTCTCAGCCCTGGCCTAAGATTTCAGTTACTCAAAGGGCCACGCACAGTGGTTTCAAGTAGAAGCAGCATTTAAAGTTGGTCTTGAAGAATGAGGAGTGTTTGAAGAGGTTAGAGGTTGGCATTTTTCCCCTTAGGGCCAGAAAAGCCATATATCAGGTTTGGGGGCCAAGAGACAAAACTGAGGATATGTTTTGACCATCTTCCAAAAATTTTTGATGAAAACTAAATTATAATAACAACTGAGAACTTTTTTTTGTAATCCAGCCCACTGGTGGGTACAGTGTGGTTCCCTCTATGGGAGACGTTCCCTACCTCGGCTCACTGTTTGGTGGTCCCAACCACCGCGATAGACCACAGCTGTTCAGTTATCGGTGCCATCTATGATGCAACTGAACCTATTTCATCTCTGGAAATGTGTTCTCATGTAAAATATCATTCTTCTTTTACTTTAATTTTTTCAACCATCAAAAGTGTAAAACTGTTCTGGCCCCAGGAGGACAGATGGTGGCTGGATCTGCCAAGCCTTCCGGTGCCTCTCAGCCCCTGATGTGCCCTCCAGGACATGCTCTAGGATGAACCATGGAGCTCCTTTAAAGGGGGTCCAGTGCTAAGCTTCCTCAGGAAGGGCAGGCAGGGGTCAGCGAGTGGTGAGGTGCCAGGCAGAGCCCACCCAGCCACAGGTCCACAGAAGACCCTTCTGAGATCTGGAGGACTGGGCCTGGCAGAGTTCTCCCCCAATCCCTTCCACTCAGAAGCCAGATCCCCCACAGCTCTGAGGACTCCTGTCCCTGCTGGCACCCGGACACCCACAGCATGGCCTCGCCACCAGCTGCTGACCACCAGCACCCCAGAGGGTGGCCACTGCTGGCCCAACAGCCCCTGCCCAGGCCCAGCCATGTGGGCCATGACTCTCTGCTGCCCACAGGCTGAACCACACCTTCTCCAAGGAGACGTCCTCCCCAGGCCAAAATGGATGAAAAGGCCAAACCAAGCCAAGATCTATCTTTTTATCCATTTTAAAGGTCAAACCACTGCTTTGCTGTTTTTAGAAGCCTTGCAAATAGTCTATTATGAATACTATGTAATCAGAGGTAAAAATATTAACATGTGGTGTGTCATATTTGATTAGTGTTTTTACCCATTTTTCCACCTTCCCAAACTAAGTGATTGTAATGTATATACAATAAGTCTAGTCTAAGTTAGAAAATGAAAATTACAAATACTTCTCCATCTTTCTTTTTCAACAAGTACCATGGAGAGATCAGAAATCAGTTTTAAGCATAATAATTAGGGTAACGTTAAGTACAGTAAAAAGCCCCCAAATTTCTTTTCTTTGATTTCTTAGTGCAAGAAGAGTTCCTTCTCCCCCGTGTTCTGGGCCGGGGCAGCTTCCTTGTGTGCTGATCCAGCATGTTCTGTCCATCCACTGCTGGCTGTGCCCAGAAGCCTCTTCGGCCGGCCCAGGATGGGAGAGAGGGTGTGGGAAGACTACTTCCTGCTGCGCTGGTGTGGAGTGACACACGCTGCTGCCTCTGGGCGGTGCTCCGGGTGGCAGCGAGCTGACATGGGAAGTGCACAGCGTGCAGGTGTGTCTCACTTACACAACCAACAGAGCAGACCCGCGGCCTGCACTTACTCATTCCCTAAAAAGTGAGGTTGCGTCATCTTAGACAGCAACAAAAGTTAGGAAGACAACGGCTTGTCCAGTTACAATGCAAAGTATCAGTGCATGTACCTTTCAGACAGACACATGCCATCAGCATCTGGTTGTGCTCAGTCAATCCTGCCACCTGCTGCCTGCTCAGCAGGAACTCAGGTGGAAATGAGGTGACTCCATCAGGGACACACACACCAGCTGTGGTTTGCAGAGTCCGTCCATTGGGTCAGTGCTGCAGTGGAAACTCACCCTGGAAGACCAAAACCACTGCATGTCAGCAGCCTGCCACTTCAGATCATGACTAAAAGCTACCGCCATAAGATGTACTTGAGAGGCCCAAATGTATACATAAATATGTTCATCTGGAATTTTTCTAGTTTATATCTTTTCTGAGACCTTCTAAATACAGACTGTATAACCAAAGCATTTATAATAGGAAAACGTTAAAGGCCACTAGTAAACTGATGTAATTTTCAACAAATGTCTAAAGATTCCTTCCCTATATAAAAATTATGTGCTTCTGAGAATTTCTGTGTCCATCTCTGGGCTTTGTATGCTCCATTGCAAGTGGAGACTGAGAGTGTCAGCCCTCAGTGTCTCAACACTACCAGCAGATGGGATAGTCTGATTTTAAACAAATGCATGATTGTGAAGATAAAGAGCAATTTTATATTAGTTCCTAAAAATTCTAATTCCAGAATTATCAATGATAATACAAACGCATTTTAGTGTACGGCCTCTCACCAAATCCCTGTCCTTTGAATTGTGTGTGTGTGTGTGTGTGTGTGTGTGTGTGTGTGTGTGCGCGCGCGCGCGCTCTTGTTTGCATAAAACATGAGAATACATTTTTCACTTTTCTACATCTCTTCCTGCAAGACATGTTGTTGGCTATGAGAGGCAGATTTTAAACAAAAGACAACTTATGGAGTAATTATCCATTATATTAATTTTTTACAGCTGGAGTCATATGTTCCCATGGATATATATTAAATATTTAATTATACAACATTCAGTTTATGCTGAACAATCTTTGTTATATAATATTTCAGACATACAAGGGACTATGGAGAATAACAGCTGATTTACATCCATGACCTTATACACAGTCTAAGGGGAAGAAATGCAATTCTCAAGTAAGCCTCCTACAGACGCCTTCCCCAGGGCCACCCACCCCCCATCAAATGTCATTACACTTCATTCTGTAAACATTTACATAAATGGAGGAGACTCTGTATGTCTTTAAGCAACTTCTTTTCCTCTCCATGCTGTTCACGTTCTCCCATGTTGGCACAAGTATATCTAGATTACTTGAACTTCTGTAAAGAAACAATTTTAGCTATACCAAACTACATCCTCCATCCTCCTCTTGAGGGAAATTTGTTTCTGTTTTGAAAGTATTCATTTTTATGTGTTATGATTATTTTGCTATTGAAGCATTGCCTCAGTGGACATTTGGATACATGTTATATTAGTTTCCTGGGCTGCCCTAACAAATGACCGTGAACCAGCTGGCCTGCGACAACAGAGATGTGCTCTCTCAGGTGGAAGCCACGTGTTGGGGTGTCTGAGGGCCGTGCCTCAGGGCGACCCATGCCTCCGGGAATCCTTCCTCCCCTCCCAACTCCTGGGCTGGTGGCTGATTGTCCAGGCTCTGCCTCTGTAGCCGCGTTGCCCCCTCTCTGTTTCTTGTACGGATGCTCATGGTTGGATTTAGGGACCACCCAGCTGCTCAAGAATGACTAACTTAAAATGTTTGCAAAGACCCTTTTTCTAAATAAAGTCCCGCTGACAGGGTCCCAGTGGACATGAGTTTCACCGCCTTCCAGCCCACCCTCAGTGTCTCTGTGAGCACATGCAGGAGAACTGTGGGCCACCTCTGCCAGCCCTGAGAACAGCCCCCACGGCACCCCCACAGCAGGCACAGGCTTTCCTCTGTGCCCCGGCAATCGACACAGGCCCGTTGGCAGGCTTTCGCTTCCTGCCAACCTGAAGGACCAGGAGTGTCAACACAGGCGGCCTGGCTTTGCACGCCCCCGGGTTCTGGGGAATCTGGTCAACTTCATCTATTCATCGGCCATGGGGGCTTCCCCTCTGTGAATTAACTGACTGAACACTTTGCCCAACTTTCTACTGTGATTTCACACTTTCATTGACTTTTAAGAGATCTTTATATCCTGGATTCTCAATCTCTGTTAAGTATATTTATGGCAAATATTTTCCAGTCTGTGGTTTCTATTTTTAAGTGTGTGTTGATACAACTTTTTAAACTTTAATGTAGTGGAATAGATCTGTAGTTTCCTTTTATTGTTGTGCCTTGTTTATAGCATTCCTCCATCCTCAAGTCATAAAGATACTCTATTATTTTCATTCTAAAAGTACTAAGTTTTGCCTTCAATATTTGGACCTTCAACTGCACTGAAATTTTTTTGTGTGTGATGTGGTATTTGTAATCTAATTTTATTTTGTTTTCTTTTGAATGAACCAGAGTTGTCCCAGAATAATTTATTAATCTACCATGCCATCTCTGTCATATATTTTTAAATATATGAGTATATATATGAATATTCCTTTCTTGTTTTGTTATAAAGATAGCCTTCTTTATTAAGCACTGTGGATTATTCAGTAAATTTGTCATGTATTTTAAAAATTTTAGGTTCTTGCTTCACATCCTATACCAATGCAAGTTTGAGGTAGGTCAAATATTTAATGAAAAATAAGAGCTCTGGAAAAAAATAACGGATAACAGTTATATAATTTTTTTCTTAAATTAAGGCCTTTAGTCACAATAATAGATAGAAAGATGATAATAGTAGACAGCCCAGAGAGATGTTGCTATATAAATAAAAACAAATACTGAAAAATTATAAACAAAATTATAAAAACGAGAAGCTGAGATATAAACTTGTGACATGATTAAAATTATAGACAAGAGAAGTACGGCAGCAGGAAAACAGGCAAAGAACATAAACAGAAAATGTGAAAAAAGCAAGTGTGAACAAACAGGAAAAATCACTAGTATTCAAATAAATTCAAATAAAAGTTTGTTATCCTGTCTTTCTGATGTGCACTTTGTCCCCATCAGCCTCAGGCTACAGTATGAGTTTTTTACGATAATACCCAGTGGCTGTAAAGTTGGGTAGTATTTTTAGAAGGTGATTTGATAATGAAATTAAAAACCCCAAATTTTTTTGAATTGCTTTGAGTTATTAATTCCAACTCTTAAGATTCTATATCAAGGACCACCCAACAGTGGTACCTATAGAAGCTCAAAGTGGAAATAACCTACTTGCTATTTAGCAATAGGAGCCAACTGATGCGCACACCAGAACGCGGACAGCAGAGCTGGTGGATGGTAGGGGTAGGGGTGCCGTTTTTCTGCAATATTTGTGTATCTATACTTTTCCCTTTATTTTTACAATGTGCTTACGCCATGATTTCTGATTATTTAAAAATATAGAAAAACTTTTATTATAGTTGAGCCTTTTGCACCATGAATTTGAAAAGTATTTCTCGCATAATTTCTGGTTCTTTTATGGTTTGATTTTTGATATTTTAAATCATCAGTGAATTTGGAGTTTATTGTTATGTAACATGAAGCTGTGGATGAAAGTTTTCCCCTAAAAGACCTTTATTGTGTAATACAGCTTTTCCACATTAATTTGAGGTGTAACCTTTATCATATATTAAATGCATTTATATATTTGGGTCAGTTTCTGAATTTTCTACTTTACAAAATTGACTTTTGCCAGTATTTGCATCTACTATACGGTAAATTATCGAGGCTTTATAATATCTTAAACTCCTGGCAGAGCTTGCCCCCTCATTATTCGTCTTTTACACATTTTTTTTCTAGCTTTTCTTGCTTATTTTTCCATATGAATTTGAGAATTACTTTGTTAAAAGACACTTGTTAGACTTAAAAGAGAATATAATTTTGATTTCATCTTTTAAAAAGTAGAAAAACCATCATAAGAAAATTGAAAAGACAAATGACAAATAAGAAATCAGTATTTGTAACTCATATTCTAGAAAAAAGTTAATTCCCTTGATATATAAATCAATAAGAAACAGAAAAATACCTTCCATAAATGGATAAATAATATGGAAAAGATTTGACAGAAGTGGAAAGTAGTCAATATTACTCATCATAAAAGAACAAACTGAAGTACACTGAGAGCTTCACGGCAAAGAAACTGGTACTGGAATTGCCATGTGCTGTAGACATCTAGATACTGGGAAGCATGCATGGAACACCTGTTTTCACACGTTGGACAACAGGCGAGTGGGTCTAGGATCCTAGAGGGGAGGGGAAATTGACGTAAACTTCACAGTGGCCCATTTTCCTGCCTGGCAGCGCTTTCCAGGCTGCAGCACCAGAAGGGAGGACAGCCTAGACATATGTTCTTTCTGAATGGGAGAGACAGTTGGATATTGGACAGGCTGAGGCAACTGGAATTTGCAGAGCAGATTACCAGCAAGGAGTGAGCCAAAGATCGAAAGAGCTCAAGAAATCTGCAGAGGGACCCTTGAGTCCTTGGCTGAACATGAAGCATTGTGTGTGTGTGTGTGTGTGTGTGTGTGTGTGTGTGTGTGTGTGTGTGTGTGTGTGTGTGTGTGTGTGTTGGCGGGGTGGGAGGGGGACACTTTCAAGATAGGGCAAAGAACAACTATCAGGAAGCTGTGAGGCAAACAGTTCTCAGAGCTAACATGGGGTTGGGGGCAGCAGTTCCAACCAGCCAAGGAGAGAGACCACATCAGACCCTCAGGCATTCAGGAGAGAGCCGAGTCACACTGGAATATAGCCTAATGTTCATCTGAAGGCTACACACACCCAAGCAAAATAAAGAAGCAAACCTTGAAAAGACTCAACTGATCTGCAAGTAACTCACTCTACACTAGCACAAGCATTGACACTGTCCAAAGAATATGACAAAATCTAGATACTTAATGTGGCAATGTTCACAATATCTAGCAACCATCAAATTTCACTGGGAATAGGTAGAAACAGTAAAATATAACCCATAAATAGAAGGAAAATCAGTCAAAAACAGACCCAGAAGGGACAGAGATGATGCAATTATCAGACAAAGACATAAAAGTACCTTTTAAAATATGCTCAAGGATTTAAAGAACAATGTAAACAATGAGGACAGAAATGGAAAGAATGAAAACAACCAAATGGAATTTCCAGGACTGAAAACACACTCTTTGAAATGAAAAATTCATTTGATGGTCTGAACAGCAGACTTTACACTGAAGCCTTTCGATTTCTCTGGCTCTTCTGGTTACTTGTCCCGTGGTGAGGGAGTGGCCCACCCCACATGCGTCAGAGCTGAAGAGGTTGAATGAACACTGCTAGGACAAATCAACCTTCGTGTGAGTTTATAAATACCCAAGCAGTGCTGAGAACGTAGAATGCTGTACAAATGCAAGGGTTCATTAGTTGGAGTAATCACTCAATTCTTGAGTGTACTAGAATTTTACTAATACAGAGAATCTATGGAAATAGTTCAAACATTTTGGACAAAAATAACCAAATATATTAAATTTTATATTATCTGTTACAGACAGTTGTAAAATACATCTTTTTAATTCTTAAAAATTTAATATTTTTCATTAATATTGAGGTGAGTTAAGAATTACTGGGAGAAGATACATAATTGGGAGACTGGACAAGATTGTGTTTAAGATCCTTTAGAATCCCAGGATTTTATAATTTCTGAGAGTTTGAGACTTTAAGGTTTCCCAATCCAAATTTAATTTATTAGGATAATAGAGATGAAATGATCAATAATTAAGGATTTCCAATTCATTTCCTTTAGTAGGATATAATTTGCTAATGTTTAATTGTATATGATAAAAATGAAATTACAATAAATTTCTAATTTCTATTTATTTTTAATTAAAGTTTTTTTTTTTATCTTTTAGTGAATAACCCTATACCTTCCAATTTGAAATCTGAAGCCAAAAAGGCTGCTAAAATCCTAAGAGAATTCACAGAAATAACTTCCAGAAATGGACCTGATAAGATCATTCCTGGTAGGTAAATAAAATATGTTGGTTTCCTAAATTACCTTTGCCTCCTTCGTCTTAGGCAGTCGACCACCTGTGAGCAGCACATCCTCAGACCTCTTTTCTCCTCTTGGCCGATCTCCCCAGTGGGTCTCCTGGGCAGCCCCCCGCCCTCTCCCCTGAGACTTCCTCCCCTCTCCCCTTTGGTACACACGGACCTAAGTGCCATGTGTCCTTCCCCACTTCCACTTTCCTTGAACTCACAGGTCCTTGTCTTCAATTCCTGAGGACCTTGGAGTTCATGTTACAAACTCACTAGCTAATCTCATACATAAAATTTTTTTGTTGTTTTCTCTTTCTAGAGAAGATAGTTATATTTTATAGTGGTTTAGAAAGACATCACTCAATAATTCCCAGCACAACTGGATATCTGTATTTCCAGAGTCATTAAAGTTCTTAAACTCCCCCAGACCTGCTGAATCAGATCCCAGAGCAGTGTGGCCAGGAGGGCAGATTTTTAACACATTTCTCCTGTGATTCTCCTGCAGTCAGGCTGACCACATAGGACCTGGCCCAGAGCCTTTGGGAACCGCTATCTCTTCTTTACTACTACAGTCATTTCTAAAAGACGTGTCATATGATCCTCTCCTGCAAAGAGACACACATACAGACCAGCTTGGGCTGATTTCCTTCCTGGTGCATGGCTCTCACCCTGCATTGAAGAAACCAGCTTAATTTCTGAAGCCAGATTTTCTGAAGTTATTTAACAGAACTTTAAATGTTTAAAAAGTTTTCTAATTTGTTGTTGTTGTTATAAAAATAATATTAATAATCATAATTGTTGATATTTTGGCCCAGCCACTCCTCCCATCTTAAGAAAACAGTGCTTCCTAGAGCCTTGTGTCCAAGTGTAGACTGGACACATACAGGCGTCACCCGGGAACTTGTTAGAAATGTGGAACCTCAGGCTCCACTTGGGCCTAAGGAATCAGTTTGCATTTTTCACAAGGTCTCCAGGGAGTTACATGCATGTATAAGTTTGAGAAGCACTGCTTAAGACTTGAGGAAAATCTGACTCTTCTGCAGCACTCTTCTGAAGCAGAAGGTAGAGACATTTGTGGGTATCATTTCAGGCTAGCCCCGCTGATGGCTGAGCTGTGTTTCCTACCAGAAAAACATCTGGGTATGGGTGATTCTGCGTGGATTTTGTCCAGCAGAATTCTGTCTTGCCTTCTTCTGCCTCCTGTCAAAGGGCACCCAACTCCCTTTCAATGGGCACAGTGCCAGAAATGAAAATCCATTTACCTAGCACGGGTACAAGTGTACCCCATGGGGGTGCCCACAGTGCATGTGGGGCCGGGAGACAGGAGCCCCATGTCTGCCAGAGGACCAGCCCCGTCTTTCCTGGGCCTTCCTTGGGATGATGCTTTCACTGAAACCAGGGGGCTCTATTATATAACACAAGATAAAATCCACAAAATATTTTAAAACCAAATGCTTAGGGTGTGAGTTCACTGCCCACTGATGTGTGGGGCCCTGGGATGTACGTGAAACTAAACTTAGAGAAAATTGCAGTCAAGTACATCCCACATGACAAAGGAAAAGCTGACTGGAAAGTTTCTTAGGGATTATTGGTATTTTAATGTCCCTGAATTTGGGTGGATAAGGCTGTAAAAAAAAATTGCCCCTGACATTGGAAATACATTCATTTTAAAACACATTTTTGTTACATCAAGGGCCCCTAGACAGAGGCCCCCAGCACACAGCACAGAGTGAGCTGGGCATGTGGAATTGCGGGCGCCCTGTGGCAGGTCTGTGCAAACGGCCCTCTTGATCTTTGGTGAAGCATGCAGCAGGAGTGCGGTATACTAATTAGGCTCCTGTAAAACAGGGCAGAGGGTCTCAGTCATGGCCAGGCCCTGCTTCAGCACCCGCAGCCCCGGGGGAATGTGTATGAACTTCTCCATGCTCCCAGACAAGTCATCTCTGAGAGCCATTATTAATTTAAATTTTGAAATTGTGTACATAATATATTAGAAATTTAGTGTTTTCCTAGGGACACCTATGAAGCCTTTTTTTGTGTATTTGAGTCCAGTGTCTGGTTTGACTTCCTTGACAGAATATTTGACTAAAATGATGATAAATTAAACTACCTTAAAAGTGATATTGGGGTCCAAGAATACTTCCCAATGTTTAGGCTTCCTTTGTTATTTGAAAGATGTGGTATTGTGTGAGCAAATCCACAGAACAGTGAGGCACTGTGTTTAGTGGGTGCAGACATTAGCAACCTTCTTTTTATACAATGAACTTCCCCAAAATGTGAATAAACCAATACTTTGAATTTTATTTTCGGTGTATTAGTTGTTGTGTGTTACCTGAGTACTGTGAGAGATCACTTTAGAAAGTTAAGAAACTTTTTAAAGTGGCTAAATCACTTAATTTTCCTGGTTTTATATCCAGATTTTCATATTGTTAGAAGGTGAACTTAACTATGTGGCTTTAAGCCACTAGTGGCCTGTTGGTCACCTTTTAAGTTTCTCCTTGATAGTGTATGGGTTTTAATTTCTTTCAAAATAGTAACTTTGGGTTTTTTTTAATTATGAATTATGTTCTAAGTTAATTGAAATCTCCGAATTGTTTGTCTTGCTACTAGGTGTCAGTAAAGTCTCATCCAAGTTCCGGTTTTTGTGGCTGTTGCAGGGTTCCTGCGAACTGGCCGCGTTTGTTTAGCGCTGCAGAAGTAACAGCCCGGGAAGGAGCAGTGGGAGGCGCGGTTCCAGGCCGCCCGTCCCATCTGTGGGTAGCAGGTGTCACTCGCACTCACTCATGCTGCCGATACTTGGGAGAACCGGTCCCACCACGGAAACCTCTGGGCACTGGCCTGTTTAGCTTCCGCCTGTCCAGCGTGCTCACCTGCCTGGCGTCTTCATCTTTTGCAGCTCACGTGATCGCTAAAGCAAAGGGCCTTGCGGTTCTGTCGGTGATAAAAGCCGGATTTCTTGTGACCGCTAGAGGAGGTAGTGGGATTGTGCTGGCGCGTCTTCCCGATGGAAGTAAGTCGGGGTCTCCTCACCCGGAGGAGCAGGGGCCCTTCACCCTCGTGTTTGTTCTGTCTGCACCGTGCACACACTTCACAGGGAATGCGGCAGGCTTTCCAGGGCCCCGGAACCGGCAGCCTCACAGCTGCCCCCCGGGGCGCAGCGGGGTGTCCGCCGGCCAGGGAGCCCCGCCCCCGCCGCGTCGGCGGGACTCGGGGTGGAGGCGTCTTCTCCCTCCTTGCGCAGTTTGTCATCCTTCCACGGGGCGGGTGCTAAGCAGTGACAACATTGCGTTTCTGTTGTTAAATGCAAATTCTCACCCCTCACCTTCATGGTGCGACTGTGTCTTTTGTTTTATGGAAGTTGATAAGGAAATAGGGGCCGTCTGTACGCTTTCCCCCCATTGTTTCTGTGGGAGATCACAAAAACTGAACCATTTTAAAGAATATCCCCAGGGCAGAATCATGTCAAGATCAATATAATTTGGTCTTACTTTCTGTGGTGAAATCTAATACTTGATGTTTCAGACATCAAAATATGTTTGCCTTTAATCCCAAGAACAAACATTTATAATAATGTTAAAACGTACATGAGTGGGTCATAGCCAACTAAAATGCTTTTTATATGAATTTAACATTTGCTGTTCAGTTATATAGTTGAACACATTTTTCTGTTATAGCAATTTTCGGTGTAGATAACTTAATTTTATTTGGAGAGAGCATGGAACACTCACGGGCCATAGACAGATCTGGTACAGGCCCTGGACATGCGTTGGTGGGAGCCACTGTCTCCTGCATGGTGTCTCCCGGTAAATGAGTCTCCTGTGACGTTGTGGTTCAGATTTCATAGCTCCATGCTCGGCTGTGAAACAAAACCAGCCAAATTCTCTTCTCAAGCATTGCCCACATTTTCACGGGCAGACTTCCCAGCAGCACAGGCAGAGAAGTGGAGGCGCACTCACACCGAGTCCACTGCCAGCTGGGCTCCAAGTCCATGAGAACCCTCCCCCTGCAGGTCCGCGTGGTGGGCAGGTGACCATCTGGAAAAGGGCAGGCTCCTCTCAGAACCTCAGGGGGACCTTCCTTCTGGGTTAAATACCTGAATTTCTCTCTGCCGTCTTCCCAAGTGGCAGCTGCTCACTCTGCAGAAGGTAATCTAAGAGCCACACAGCGCGGCTCAGCAGATCCCTGGGCCCTGGCCAGGTGGGCGGTCCTTAAGCAGGGACAGTCCCTAGCGTAGGAAATGGAGAACAACCTTGGGATTATGATACATTGATTTCTGTGATCCAAACTTCTCTAGGCCCGGGTAGATCAGTTCTGGACACATTCCAGCACGATCCTGGCATCCAGAACGCACGCGAGCAGGAAAACTAGGCTCAGCAGCTGAGGCGCAGTTTCACAAAGTGCTTTATCTGGACCATCTCGCCCCCAATTATCCTTTCCTAGACGTGTTTAACATAACTGTTTCTACATCAGGAAAATAAGCAACAATAATCCTGAAATGTACCGTATCACGCAAATGGAATTATTTTACTTAGTTTCCAAATGTAAGGAAATGTGTCCTGTTAAGAATTTTAATAATCTTGAGTTTATAACCTATTTCTTGTGCTCCTACTAGACACAAAAGATGTCAAAACAGTTTTTGACCTTGGTGATTTACAACAGAAACAGTTTAGTGTCGTATTCCCCTAAGAAGTGATTATAATAAACTCTTTTGAATTTTTTTGTTCTCGTAACAATGATTAAGTTTTAACTAAAGCCTAGAATTCTAGCTCAGTTATTTTGTAAAACATTATAAATATTTATAGTTGAATTTATCAAATGCTATGTATGTTTAATTGGTGAGAATTCAATAGTTTGGTATTATGCATATGTATAGGGAAAGGTTAGAATACATGGATTTATGAATCTTTGAGGCTCATGTGAATATCTAATACCTTTCAACTATTTTTAACTTAAAAAATTATACATGCTTATTAAAGAGCACTTAAAAACAGGCAAAAATGCCAAAGTCTCATTATTTTAAAAAGAAACACTATTCATTCACATTTTAGCATTTTTCCTCCCCGTATTTATGTGCCAAGGAGTTTTAATGTTAGACTAATGTTTGTTTGTTTGTTTTTACTAGAATGGTCTGCGCCTTCGGCCATTGGCATAGCTGGTTTGGGTGGCGGATTTGAGCTGGGAATAGAGGTGAGTGGTGATGCGTGCACATCCCGTTGCTGTGTTCTCCGAAACAACTGATTCAGGACAGTGGAGAGGTTTCCGACCGTTCTTGTTTCACTGCCTGTGGAAACTGTTCCCTTTTGTTTCCTTGAATCTCTGCCTAAAGCTGTGTAATGTGTACCACGTTCTCCTTTCGCTCCCTGAGAGCACAGTTTCTTTCATGCATCTCACCGTCTCCACCTTCAGCACCTACAGAGAGCAGATACCTCAGATCCGACACACTAACTGGCAGGTCATGGCTTCCAAGTGCAGAGCGTACTGGTGCGTGGCATCACTGGCGGCAAAGCCACTTAGTTACAGCCATGTTCAAACTGCTTCAAAGTCTGCCAGTAAAGATCACCTTCGAATTGCTTCACTTGATGGCTTTGCTCCTAACGATCGTTGTTCTAGCGCACGGACTGGAGAGCGTGTTCACAGAGCGTGTTCCTGGAGGTCCCCCCGTAAGATCTGCTGCAGGGTCGCTGTCGCTCATCCACTGCTTTGTTGCTTAGTGATCGGTAAATCAATCCAATGTTCTCAAAAAACTTTCTTCTCAAATTTCAGTCACTTTCTTCCTAAGCTTTCCTTTAATGAATTTGCCCTGTGGTCGTAGCTTTACATGTCCTTGGACTTATTAGCTGGAAGTATTTCTGATACTGTTTTCCATCTTTATTGGAACTTGACTTGCTGCTGCAAAAATCTGTCTTCTAAACAGAGGAACGCATTTTAGTTTTGCAATCATGGCTGCCTTTTTCTTGTATGTTCAGCCAAGTCAGAGCCTTCAGAAACATCGCACTCTTGTGGAAAGCGCTTTTTCAGCAGCTGTTGTGTGTCCCTGTTCACAGCCCCTCGCACTGCACACAGATGTATGTCCCTGCCAGTGGTCCTGAGTCACAGCCTCCGACTCCATGCACAAGGCTAGGGGCACGCGTTGGGGCTCCGTCTCAAATAGCGTTTGTTTAAAAATGACAAGAGACTAAGTAGTAATCACTGCAGTAAGTTTAATATATTGAAGACTTAAAACGAGTCTCCATGCTGGTTCTTTGCAAATTGTGGAGTTTTGGCCATAATGCACATTAATAGCCTGGAAAAACAAGTGCAGGTAAATGGTAGTCCTATCCTCCAGTAAATGTAATAGAAAGATTTTAAATCAACTTTTTTATAAGATGGTATTTTTTATTATTTTCCAAAGGCAGTGCAGTGAGAGCAGAACTCATGAGTGGGCCGCTGGGCTTGGCTCTGACCTGCACACCTCCTGGCTGTGGTGTCAGCCAGCTCGCCTGTCCCCTCTGCCCTTAGCTTCTTCACCTCCAAGGGGAGATGAAGTAGCCTTCCCTCTGGGCTTATTAACTGAATGAGTTTACACATAAAAAATACTCAGAGTGACATAAGCTATTATAATTTTTACTGTTAAGATCTTTATCTTCGCAATGCATATTTATATTTGCCATATGTGGGAACTTTGAATGCTAACTTACCCTCATAACTCTGGAGTTCCATTTAAACACCTCGCATAGAAGATGACTTTTAAAAATACCCATTTCAAGTGGAGATTAGAGGACTGTCCTCGGGGCTGGACACCCTGCTTGTGCCTCTTGAACATGGCCTGACTGGCCCCCTGAGACCCACAGACACGTCCTCTGGTGCCATGTGTGCTGCGGTCGGTCCCTTCCAGTGTGTGTGCTGGGGCCCTGTGAGTGTGCCCAGGGCTCTGCCTGCTGTGTCAGGCTGCGTGGGGAGGCGGGGAGTCTGCAGGCCACGTGGCCGGAGCATCCACCATCGGTGGTCTTGTCCACCCGCTCGGGCTCCGACAGGTGCGGCAGCCCCAGAGCCGCAGGGCAGCAGAGACACGGCGTCCTCCTCTAAGGAGGGAAGCCATCTGCAGCAGCCAGCAGATCAGGCTCCTTGCGGGCCTTCCTCTTCCTCCAGACGCTTGCTCCAAACTGGACGGAGGGCTGGACAGCAGCACCAGCCTGTGGGTTTTCTCATCTGGCCCTTACCTAGCCCATGTGTCCTCCATCCCTACATCCACAGACCGGCCAGGTAGACACGCAGGATAATCTGCCTCTGTATCTGGGAGACGATGTGAATGGCTCCATGACCACGCAAGGTCGCCGTGCACGCAGAAAGCACTGGCATCAGTGGTGCAGACTATTCAACGTTTGTCAAATAATGTAACTGTCCGCCACCCTGTTTTAGAATGGAACAATGAGCAATAATAGCCAATGTTTTCATAAAACTTGGACATATATTCTTAGAGCATCAGTTCCACACCACGGCCGTGGAGGGTGGTTCTCTGCACCCTTGTTCTGTGGATTAGCTGCTGAGTCACAGGCTGCTCCAGTACCAGGCAGCCAAGGTGACAGGCTGGTCACTCACAGGAGGCCCTGGTCCCACACCCAGCCAGGGGGTCATTGGCAGCACTGGGTGCTGTATCCCTTATAGGGCGTCTTGTTTGGGCCTCCCTGCGCAGGTGCCAAGAAGGCTCTGAGAAGCTGAGGTACGTATTCTTGGTTCCGCAGGTGCTTCATGGAGAGCACACCCCGCATCTCCTCACTTCTAGTGCACCGGCTGGTCCTAGCTGTAACTTCCATCTGTGTAACACACTATGGATTTTAGGGCCTGTATGAGGGAGGAGGGTGCAGGCAGTGTCTTGCCAAGGATCACACAGGTGGTGTGTGGTTGTCTCTAACTGGGCTCCCTAGAGACGGAGCCTGAGACAGGGGTCTGGGTGCACGTGATTTCCTGAGCAAATGTCCTCAGGAGAAATACTACAAGGGGTGCAGGACAGAGAAGCTGAAGGGTCCAAACGAGGTCCAAACTCGCCCTGGTGTGATGACAGGAGGAGAAGGCAGGTCCAAAACAGAGGCAAGGGAGTGGCATCTGGGGACGGCCGCTCTCACCACCGTCACACAGAGGCTGGGGAGCCAGCAGTGCCCACAGTGGTGGGGCCAAACCCTCTCCTGTGTCTGGATACCCAGTGAGCTTCCACCCACCACGCTGCTCCCACAGATGGGCACATCTTCAGGACATGTGAGATGTGGGTCTGATCACCAGGACTCTAGATTCAGGCTCTGCTTTGGAACCTAGAACAGGTTCGGTTCCAAAGGTGTCAAGTTAGGGGCTGTATCCTTTTTTGACAAGACCTGTTGGCCTTCATCAGCTCAGACATTGGTTAGAGATAGACTATGGCACTGGTCCAGTTATGAGAACTGCTGAGAATTCCCAAGGTTGTGTAACTCACACACACACCAAAAGCAAAAACAACAACAAACAAAACACGTACAAGTCCATGGAGGAGGGAAAGGTAACCTAAGACTTGGTTTAAACATTGTTAATGTTTCCTTTCAGGGCAGTTATAGCAGAGCCCAAAGCCCTGAAAACCCTGATGCCCTGGACTGCCCAGTGGTTCGCTGGACGTCCCAAGCCAGAGCCCACACTGGGCCGTCAAGTCTGGCCCACCTTACTTTCACCCAAGACTGTGGCTTGAGGAAAGTGACCCAGCTCTTCCCGGAGGAATTCGCATAAACTCTCTTACCTTCATGATGAGGACGGCATCTAGGCTCACACTGAGGGGCTACTGTTAGAGACTAGAGTTCAGTTTCTAAGCCCCTGAGGTTGGTGTGCGGGGTGGAGGGGGGCCCTCAGGGTTGGGCAGAGGTTGCGACTGGGGATGCCGCGTGCCGGGGTGTGACGGTCAGCACCGCACGACGGGGCTTTCTAGGGAGGGGCTGACTCCGGGCAGAATGGCTTGCGAGGACAGGAAAGAAGACCCTCTCAGCTTCCGCGGAGGCGAGGGGTGGGGCAGGTCCCATGAGAACCGAAGGCAGGAGGCGCGGGCTTTCTCTCCAGGAGGCCCGGCTGTGGACTTGTGAGCTGTCAGCTCAGCGCAGGGTGACGGCACAGGGCTCAGCGCGTGGGCTTGAAGGGGTCAACATGCTGGAGGGAGACAGGGCAGCGCTGTGCCAGAACAGGGCGTCAGGAGGAGGCCAGCAGCTCCTGAGAGCATGTCTCCCCAGCTTTTCCTGCAGAGTAGTTGTGTTTTGTAAATTCTTAGCTTAAGAATTGAATTTAATTGTAAAACTCACGTCTTATTTATTGTTAGTTGTATCGCAATGCAAACTTCTTAAGAAGCCTCCATCAGATTCTCAAATGTCTGTCACATCCTGTCCACCTGCTCCGCTGCCCCCATCTTCTCCCAGGAAATCGGTTCTGCTTTCTACTGCACGCTGGGGAGACAAGCCTAGAGCCGTCAGCACTGCTGCTCCTCTTCAAACCCTCCGGGGGCCTTTTGACCTGGTTCTTTGTCTATAGTTGTGTCACCAAAGAGCACAGGACCATCTTACTCTTATTTCAGGAGAACTGAATTGAGATTGGACAGAAGAGCAAAGGATTGATTGTTTGCTTACTTTACTGAGATGCACCGAGCAGAAGGGGCCATGGCAGCCAGAGGGCCTGCAGGGTCACGGCTGGAGATTTATACTTCCGAGTGCGGACGTGCCAGCCTTTACGCTTTACTCATATCTGTTATTTTTAGAAGTATTTAAGATTTGGTTATACAGTCATTGGCAAAATTGCTTAACTTTGCTTAAGAAATGCTAAATAATTCTATATCATTAAGCACCATGATCCTTAAAAATCGTCCATGTGTGAAATGAAAACAACAATTGACATGAGTCATGGAGAAGTATTTTCATGGGTCAATTAGCTGGAACTGGAGTGTGTTTTTCCATAAAGTGACTCAGATTAAACTGTATCAGGAATCCCACTGGGCCCTCCAAGGACAATCGCATTTGGTAATAATCAGCTTCTTCTGTTAGACGAAAACATCGATTTTAAAACACTTAGAAAAATTTAAAGAACAATGTAAATAATCCAATGTGTTTGGCCTCTGCCGACTTAAAGAAATGTGCTGAACATGCCAGGCCTTACAGTGATTTCAGCTCAGCCTTCAGACGTGCTTGTATCTGTGTACATATGTATACACGCGTATACACACATGTGTATATGAATATGTATACGCTGATACATGTGGTTGCTATTATTATACCCACTTTGCAGAGAAGGAGGCCGAGGCTTTGAGCTGCTCTCTCATTTGCCCAAGGTCACACCATGTGCGAGAAGCAGAAGTAGTTCAGTGGGGCAGGTCCTGTTATGTGGACTTTAAATATGGAGAAGCCAGAGAGCCAACGTGCCCCATAAAGGCTGTGTTGAGAAGAGGACCTGGGGTGGAAACTCGGGCCTCTGTCACCCAAGGACCTGGCTGGTGGGTGCCTCTTGTCTGGTGGGTGGTGACACTGCTCCATCCTCACCGTGGTTCTGCCACGGCCCCGGGGAGTTTGGAGAACACGCCTTCCCCAGGAGCCCTCCCTCATTCTGGTTTTGCTTTTACTTAAAGAATTAAGCCATGGTGATAGTCATAACTAACGGTGACTAATCTCCCTGATATTTGAATGTCTGTGACCTACAATGTGTACATTTTCCCAGTGGTAGACGCATGGACTTGCACAGATATCGCCAGGGACATCTGTATGGAACCGTCCTAGGAGCTGTATCCCCACTGGCCTTTGACCTTATGACCTTGATCCTCGTTCTGTATCCTTCAGTGTCTCTTTCCTGAAGTGTTTACTGTGAGGAGGCGCCTTTGCTCTTTCCCATGTGGCTGTGCCTGACCTGTTCCAGTTGTGTCTGGGATGGTCTGCCAACCTCATAAACCGTGGTCACCACGCCATTACAGGCCAGTGAGAAGACAGTGCAGGTGCCCATAAACCCAACGCCTGTGCGCAGTGGGTGGTGACCAGCAGACGCGTTTGTCTAAGTACCTGTGGACGCAGCCCCTTAACCCTCAGCTGACAGCAAAGCGTGACTCCTCTTTCATATCCTTTCTCTGTCTGCATTGTCTTGCTACGTTACATAGAGTATATTTGAGTTTAACTGACATACGTTTTATATGATATTTGGACATAATTACATTAAAATAAGTGGGACTTTACATTTCAGGTGTCAGACTTAGTGATAATTCTGAACTACGACCGAGCAGTAGAAGCCTTTGCAAAGGGCGGCAACCTGACACTCGGAGGGAATTTTACTGTGGCGGTTGGGCCCTTGGGACGGTGAGTGCATGAAATGCTTTCTGCACAGTGTTGGGCAGTAAAGGCTTCACAGTATTGTTTTGCATTAAGAGAAAACGTGAATTAAAATGAAGCAAATTTATAATTTAGTTTGTTTGAGGTAGCTTCCAAATAAGAAATTTACAAAACACAGCCAGTGTGATCAAATGAGAAGATTTGAAACTAGCACATGCAAAACAGAAACTAAATATTTCAGAAATGCAAGCTGTTGTATCTATTGGAATTGAACATAAAATTTACCTTCAAGCTTTGAAGGAGCTGAGTCAATTTTAAACAACTGAGAAAGGGCAGCATTCATCAGGAGAGAAAGCTATTTCTCAAACTAGATTGTGAAAAATTGGAATGGAAGTGTTTTACTCAAGTGGTGTTTACAATACTTACAGTGCATCTTACTTCTCTGTTAATGAAGAACTAGTCTTGGGTTAATTGAGCAATTAAATATTTTAAACTGAGACTATTTACAGAAGTTACACAGTGAAATCATCTAAAAATGTTCTTAAGTTCCATGCAAACACTAGCTGTAGAGAGAAACACAGCCCATGATTCTTGAGACGCGTCTCCCTGTTTGGGGAGGGAAGACAAGGCTGGAAAACACCAGCTGTGCACGTGTTCTCTGCAGCGCCACACGCCTCTGCACATTGTACGTACCATGTCCTTGCCAGGACTGCTTTGAACATGCCTAGCTTAGACCAGCAGGAAGCAAAATACATGGAAGCACTGGAGTCAGCACAGAGCAAGGTCTTTCTTTTGGGTCAGAAGCGCGGTCTGGGCAGTCAGCTCTCAGTGCAGGTGCTCACCATTCTGTGATGCATGACCTTCTGTTTTGCAGGAATTTAGAAGGAAATGTCTCGCTAAGAAGCTCAGCTGCTGTCTTTACTTACTGCAAATCTCGAGGCCTCTTTGCTGGCATATCTTTAGAAGGTAGCTGCTTGATTGAGAGGAAAGAAACTAATCGAAAGTAAGTGCAAGGCAGAGAATGCTCATCGATTGGAAGAGTGTGTGGTGAGCAGATGGTACTTGGTGGACTCGTGTCATTCTGAAGGGTGCATGGAGGACCCTGCCTAGGCAGACATCCTTCTGCTGGCTTCACAGACACGGCCTTGTTTACAGGCAGCACTGGGGCCACTGTGCACAGCACATCTGTCAGCAACAGTTTTCCAACCACTTTTGCTCACTTCGTGTCTCTGTGTCACATTGTGGTAATTCTTGCACTACTTCAACTTTTTCATTATTACACACGCTGTGATGATCTGTGATCAGTGGCCATTGATGTTACTATTATGATTGTTTTGGGCTACAGGAACTGCGCCCACAAAAGATGGAGAACTTAAATGCTGTGAATCCTGGCTGCTCGCCTGACCAGCTGTCCTCCACCCCCGCCCCCCGTGCCCCACTCTCATTCCCTCTCCGGGGGCCTCCCTGTCCCCTGAGACACAACGTTGAAATTAATGACCCTACAGTGGCCTCTAAGCCTTCAAGTGAAAGGAAGAGTCGTGTCTCTCACTTTAAATCAAAAGCTAGAAAAACTGAGCTCAGTGAGGACGACACACCGAAAAGCTGAGCCGAGCTGAAAGCTGGGCCTCTTGCATCAGACAGAGAGCCACGCTGCAAAAGCAAAGGGAACGTTCCTGAAGGAAGTTACATGCGCTGCTCCAGTGAGCGCACAGGTGCTAAGAAAGAGAAACAGCCTTACTGCTGATGCGGAGAAAGTTTGAGTGGTCTGAATCAAGATCAAATCAACTGTAACATACTCTTTAAAAAGCCTGATCCAGACCCAGACCCTCACGCTCTTCAATTCTGTGAAGGCTGAGAGGTGAGGAAGCTACAGAAAGAAAATTTGCAGTGTGAATGAAAAATACTGCAAGCCATATCAGTAAACAAAGAATGCTGAAGCCATCAAGTCATCAGCTGCTGCCGCCACCCCCCAGGGAAGACAAGCCTGCAGCCCATCCTCTGCAGCCACTCACAGTGGTGCCCTCTGAGGGGACTCAGAATAAGAAGGGACAGGATACTGGCCCTACATGGCTAGGTGCTTGTCAAAGGGATTAATTCAATGAGCCCAAATATTTGCTCCCTCCCATACATAGAAAAGCACTAAATTCTTTAACTTGAGATGCCTGGTTTTCTTTAGTTAACAAGTAATCTTTTATTGTTCCAACTACCTGGTCTTTGTTGTAAAGCTTCTATATATCCTAGCTTCTCCTCTGCCTCTTCAGAGCAGCCCCTCAGAGCCATCTGAGAGGCTGTCATCCCGGGCTGAGTCCTCAGAATTGTCCACCGAATAAAACATAACTGTCAACTTTTAGGTTGTGCGTTTATTTCAGTCGACAGCAGGTAGCAGAGTTTGGTTCCTGAGGTTTAAGGAAAGAAGCCATCTGCGTGATGTAAAAGAGCAGTGTTCCTCATTATGGGAGGGTTCCTACTATTACACTTGGCCTCTGTCTTTCCTTGGTAAGATAGAAACAAATTTTGTTAAAAAAATTTTCTTGAAAATATCCTAGCTGGCGAGGAGGAACTTCCATTGTAAACTGGCATCTGGCTAATTTTTCCCCAAACTGCTCTTCTAAATTTCCACTAAAATATGTCTGATTGCCCAGAAAAAGCTTAAAAGCTGACTGACAGGACAACTTCTGAAACCTGGCAGGAAGCCCACTAACCACGACCCTGAGAGTGCCAGACCGCTGGCGGTGGACAGGCGTCTGCTGCCTGCAACAGACAGAGCTGCGTCCAGAGCGCCCAAGCCCGTTCACCTGGAGTCTGGAGTCCAGGGCACGCCGATGACATTCGGTGCAAACCTCAGCCACCAGCAGATGCGGGGATGGGAGAGTAGGGTTTGCAGAACTCTGCGTCTTGCAAAGTCAGGAGAAATGTTCTCACTTCTGGTTTTACTAATTCGAGACATTCAAGTTAGGAATGCTTTTAGAGATTCGCGATTCTAGGCCTTCGGAAGACTTTCCCACAACGTTCACCTGAACCCTGGGTGATCTAAGACAGACGTACCTCTTAGCCCCCTGCAGGTCTTCCAGACATGCAAGGCAGCTCCTTAGATAGTCCTGATACAAGTAAGCATTTTAAGGAAATTTCAAAGCCATATATGTTGACACCATTTTTATAAGAAACTTAAAAAAGTGAAAACATATAAAAGTATATGTGCTTGTGGGCATATGTTCACCTGTGTTTCTATACATACTTATACATGTTTATTATATATGTTTATATATGTGTTATATATATGTTTTTATGTGTAAGGGCATGCATATATGATGTGCTTTTGTATTATTGGAGGATGGATGTGCCTGCCAGACCATTTATGGTGGCTGTCTCTAGAGTTGCGCGTGGAGGGTGAATTTAGGGGCTTAACATGGGTTATGGCTTGTAGTTAGGGTTTGAAAAGTAGCATATACAAAGTACTATGTATGAGTAAATCACACACAGATGTGTGTCCTACGTTTAACACTAGAAAAGATTGATGTCTGTAAAAGAAATGTTCTTAATACGATGTTTCTTATTAGATTCTACTGTCAAGATATTCGTGCTAATGACATTTTATTTGGAGATATACCACGGCCTGCTCAAGCAGAAGATCTTTATGAAATTCTTGATTCCTTTACTGAAAAGTATGAGACTGAAGGACAACGGGCCAACGCCAGGAAAGCAGCCTGGGAGCAGAGGAGGGCTTCTGTAAGGCTCAGTTCTGTTTCTTCTCAGTAGTCACAGAAAAGCAATCCCTTTATGTGGATGGAGCATTTTGTCCTTGACACCAGGTTCCTAATAACCTACTAACTTCCCTTGCAATTTCATTTACATAAAGTTCTTGTGAAAGTATCGAACAGCCTTGACAGTCAGCTGTACAAGTTTCAAGGAGGAACGTGGTTTTCCGTGACTGCATTTCTGCAAGGTTAGCGCTTTATAACATTAGTTAATAACGCTACCAATAGCTGCTGACATCTGGGGCTTGCAGAGCTCACCTGGTTCACACCCCTGCCGGAGGGGCTGGGCTCCACAGCACAGAATGAAAACGACAGAGTTGGAGTCACTGCTGCCTTTCCCCATTGATGCCCCACCTCCCTGGGGGTCAGAGGTGCCGGGATGAGGAAGCTCCCAGTACAGACAGGCACCCCTGCCGGCAGTTCAACCGAACGCGGCCCAAGCAGCTCATAAGCTTTGTTAGAAAGTGCAGAGGATAGAACTCGCCACGTACGCTCATTAGGACAAAAAGCCTTATATGCTCCTAAGTAAAAACAGGGTTTTAAAGTCATGCACTTTTTGTTGTTGTTCTTCTCAGGCTAAAGAACTGCCTCCAAAACCATTGCCAAGACCACAGCAGCTGTCTGCACCAGTCCAGCCAAACTATGCCTCACAAAGTAAATACTTCTGTTGAAATTCAAATTAATAATTAATCAATCATGAAATATTATTTAAAATCAAGCTACATTTATTAATAACTGTAAAGTGATAGCTTTAGAGTCAAATGAAAGAACAAATGAGTATTAAAGAGAGAAAAATGTTCAGCCTCTTCTAAACACACAAAGCAAATTCTCATTCCTGTACTTTGTAAAAACCTCTATTCTCATTCAGAAGATGCTTTTTCCAATTGACAGATTTACTTTTGAAGTTTTTCTTTCATTTGTTTGTCATTTCTTCCAAACACAGTTATCCTCCAGATTTGAAACAGAAACAAAGTAAGCCTATTTTCCTTGTATATCCTTAGAGTTATATTTCTGAATATTAATTTTACCATATGTTCTTGGGAGCTCAGGGTTTCATGAGGGAGTTTTAAAATGGGCTAAATTTAGAAACGCCAGGGTTTTGGCCTTACCCCTCTCTCCATTACCCAGTTTTATGACAGTCACTCTTAGAATTCTGCTTTTCACGCAGAGCGGTTACCAGTAAGTAGTAACGCATCAAAGTGGGTGCCACTTCATGTGATGAGTGACGTTTGCACAAGTGGCACTGGCTGTGGCTGCCGACAGCACAGTGCAGAATCTCACTTACAGCCCACCTAAAGAACCTTCCGCCTAGGAGAAGAGATGCCACCTGAGGTAAACCAACTGCAAGCTCTGGAAGGAGGGACAGTGGGCCCTTAAACAGTCTGTGGGTAATGGCACCAACCCCCCATGCAGTCAAAGTTCCACAGATAACTTTTGACTCCCTTAAAACTTTACTGACAGCCCACTGCTAGCCAGAAGCCTTACCGATAACACAGTCAATCAGCACATATTTTGTATGTTACCTGTGTTACATACTGTATTCTTACTAGAAAGCTAGAAAAAAGAAAATATTATTAAGAAAACCATAAGGAAGAAAAGAATGCATTTACAGTGCTGTGCTGTATGTGTCATTACCGAACGTCGACGGCATCTATCTACACGGTGCGTCATCTACACCGATGTTGTCTTAGAGGGTACAAAGCACTGTAAATGTTACAGGTACTAACACCAGACTTCAAAAGTGAACATATAATGTGAAAAAGAAATTCATATGTGCAGGTATAGTGATAGATAAGAAAGCAGCAATATTGATTGCCTCATGGTGCCTAGCCCAGCCTGTACCCTGATGAATGAGTTGTTATAAAATTTTTAAGGGGCATAGTTTTACAGTCATATTCTTAACAAAGTGTTGGAAACACTGTTACATTAAAAAAAAAAACGACTTACCTGTGATGATAGACTGTTACAGAGTCTCTCTGATTATCAGAGAGGGAGAGTAGGGGGCATACTGTACAGCAATGCAATTCTTTGAAAGCAAAGTTATAAAACAGTGAGAAAACGAACACATAACTTTGTATTAGCTATGACTCCCCTTGTGTCTGTGTGAGGATGGGCTCTCCACTTCAACATGAGTCTCACACGTGATGCTCTAGGTGAGGGTGATGGTGACACAGAGCCGTCTCATACAGTTATCAGATTTTTCACAGGATGACACACGTACACAACAGGTAAGTTTATTAACTGCACGACATGGTAATTATTTACTGTTCTTTAAGTGGAACTGGATCCTAATGAAGGTCTTCACCCTCTCATCTTCACGTTTAGTAGGCTGAGGAGGAGGAGGAGGTGGAGGGGGATCCTGCTGACTTGGGGGTGAGAGGTGGGGAGGTGGGGAGGTGGGAGGGGGCAGGAGAGACAGGTACACTCAGTGTAACTTTACGGAAACACATCATAATTTCTGTCTGCCGTTGTGCTTTTTTATTTCTCTAAGACTGTTTCTGTGCAGTGCCAACAATTCTTCCACCGTTTGCTTGAGTTTCTGTGCCATATCGTACGAGGGTCCATGTTATAAAGAAGCAGTCGGAAATACTCAGCCCTCTGCCAGGTTGTCTGGTGTTGGTTCTGTTTCCTGGCACCGCTTCTTCCGCGCCTTCCTCACCATCTGGCGCTGATTCAGGAGTGCCGTCTCCATCAAATCATCCTCTGTTGATTCCTCTGGTGTGGGGTCTCTTAGCTCTTGAAATTCTCCAACATCCATATCTTGAAACCCTTCACACACACACACACCCTGTCTTTCCTGCCACATCCACAGTCTTTCATGATTTCCTTGACTGGCTCTGTAGTAAATCCTGTGAAGTCGTGCACAGCATCTAGAATGGTTTTCTCCAGCAGGAATTAATTGCTTCAGGCTTGATGGCTTTCATGACTTTTTCTAGAAGAATATGGCATCTTCGATAGTGTAATCCTTCCAGACTGTAATGATGCTCTCTTTTTGGGGTTCTCTTCCACAGTGTTGACAGTCCTTTCCATAGATCACCATGTGTAATGAGCCTAAAAGGTCCTTTTGACCCCTGATCTGGAGGCTGAATGAGAGACTGTGTTTGGGGCCACATACACCACTTGAACTCATGAACTCATGGGGTTCTGGGTGGCTGGGGGCATTGTCTAATTTTAAAAGGCAGTCCCTTATTACAAGCAAGATATTTCCTGACTTTAGAGACAAAGTGTCAATGGAACCAATCCAGAGAATGTGTTGTCCAGGCCTGCTTGTTACAGAATGAAAAGACTGGCAGCTGGTGTTTATCTTTCCCTCCTAGGTTCGGGGTTAAAGCCTCACAGTCAAGAGCAGTCCTGATCATGCGCCTGACTGCATTTGCACAGAAGAGTAGTAAGTCTGTCCCTCCCTGCCTTAAAGCAGGGTGCTTTATTCTCATCTTTACTAACAAATGTCATTTTTTATTCCCCCTCCCCCCAGAATAGGGTACATTCATCTGCATTAAAACCTTGTTCAGACACATATCCTTCCTCCTCAGTGATTTTCTTAATGGCATCTGGAAACCCATCTGCTGCCTCTTGGATGGCAGAAGCTGCTTCTCATGTTATCTTGACATTTTAAAAGCCGAATCTCTTTCTAAAGTTATCTAGCTGTCCTTTGCTGGCATGAAATTCTCCAGCTTTAGATCCCTCACCTTCTTTTTGCTTTAAGTTGTAATATGGTGGCTCCTTTATCATACGTTAATTGGCCGTAAGTGTGTGGGTTCATTTCTGGGCTTTCTATCCTGTTCCATTGAGCTATGTGTCTGTTTTTGTGCAAGTCCCATACTGTTTTGATGACTGTAGCTTTGTAGTATAGTTTGAAGTCAGAGACTGTGATTCCTCCAGATTCTGTTCTTTCTCAAGGTTGTTTTGGCTAGTTGAAGTCTTTTGTGTTTCCATACACATTTCAACATTTATTGTTCCAGTTCTGTGAAAAATGGCATTGGTTATTTGATAGACATTCCACTGAATCTGTAGATTGCCTTGGGTAGTATGTATGGCCATTTTAACAGTATGGATTCTTCCGATCCAAGAGCACGACATATCTTTCCATCTGTCTGTGTTGTCTTCAATTTCATCAGTGTCACAGTTTTCGGAGTAGAGGTTTTTTTCCTCCTTGGGTAGGTTGATTCCTAGGTATTTTTTTCTTTTTGATGCAATGGTAAATTGACTCTTTTCTTAGTTACTCTTTCTGATATTTCATTGTTAGTGTATAGAAATGCAACAGATTTCTGTATATTAATTTTTGTGTCCTACAATTTTATCAGATTCATTGATGAGCTCTGGTAGTTTTCTGGTGGCGCCTTTAGGGTCTTCTGTGTATAGTATCATGTCATCTGCAAACAGTGACAGTTTTACTTCTTCCTTTACAATTTGGATTCCTTTCATTTTTCTTCTCTGATTGCTGTGGCTAGGACTTGCAAAACTATGTCGAAGAAAAGTGGTGAGAGCGGTCATTCTTGTCTCGTTCCTGACCTGGGAGGAAGTGCTTCCAGCTCTTCACGGCTGAGCACGATGTTGTCTGTGGTTTGTCACATACCGCCTTTGCTATGTGAGGCATGTTCTCTCCATGCCCACTTTCTGGAGAGCTTTTATCATAAGTGGATGTTGAACTTTATCAAAAGCTTTTTCTGCATCTGTTGAGATAATCATATGGGTTTTTTAAATTCTAATTTTTATTTAAGTTTTGTATTTCCAGTCATGGTTAAGGTCTTCCCACCTCCTCAGGAGATTGCACTCATGGTGTCCTACATTTTCTTGCAGTACTTTATTCTTGCAATTACTGTACGCTTACTCTTTTTACCTTAAGACCACTTTAGCAACATACCCCTCCACCCCCAATATGCAATTCTAGTTAAAATAATATTATGTACTTCTATGAATTCTATGATCTATGGATATTAATTACAATAATAAATGCATACAATAATAAATGCATACACTAATAAATTTGGCATTTGTATGATAATCTTCCCACTTTATGCTTTCCGTTTGTTATTATTTTATGTCTTTCCTGACATTTTGTAGGTTCTGTGCTTTTCTTGTTAAATGCATAAGTACTTTATAATTTTGGTTTTCTGTGGTGAGTGGAATGTACTGTCCCACTTGCATTGTAGAGTGCTTATTTTCATAGCTGAGAAAGCCTTAATTTGCATATATTTTGTCTTATGTATTGTCACCTACCTGAAATCTCTTATTTCTAGTCAGTTTTTTGAAATAGATTCTCTTGGGATGATTATGCCCTCTTTCCCACCTTGCCATTGCTTAATTCTGTATTTTTATACAAGTAAACTTCTTAGGCCAGTGGCCTTCAAGTTGGAGCACATCCCTCCTCAGGGGCCACACAGAGACTGTGCAGGGCACGTGGGCACAGGTAATTCGGGAGATACGATTTCCAGATCTCCAGTTCCCACAAGTGTTCATCCTTAAAGCTGACCCATGACATGAGGCTGTCCTCTGTCTGCTGGCCTTTCATGGGAGCTTTATTCACACTTGAACAAAAGCACCGGCAAATCATCTTAACCATTTGCACTGAGTTGTCCGCACAATGTGAGGATAATGATCCAGTTTGAAATGTGGATGTTGATATTGGTGCAGTCAATAAGGCTGATGAGCAGTAAATAGTTTGGTAGATTAGGTGATTTCTATTTTTTTTGCTTTTAGCAAAGTTGAAGGGGGAACCTAATGACATTGTTATCTGAATTTACAGTGAGTAGTAATTAATATTATCATTATATATTAATTATTTTAAAAATCACATAGCTATTTATCACCAAAATAAAAAGTTATAATAGTAAGTTTATTACTTTATAAGTAATATTTTATTATTGTTGCTTTTAGATGATAGATCACTGTATGATTTTTTACCTCTGTCTTGGAAGGGATATAGAAGAACTCTGTCACATTGCTATAAAATATCTCTTTCTTGCCCTCTCTAGTTTTTATAAAAAACAGCTTTCTTAGCACCTATATCTTTAAAAAGGAACACTGAAATACAATTTGATGTTGAACTATGTCATTCCAGAAACAAGAAATAGTCATCTTGTATGTCAATTGTTAAAAGTCTTGCCCATATATTGAGATGCATTTCAAATAAAATTTTACTTTCATGTTTAGTAAATTAACAAATTCGTAATATAGTTCACATTTTGATCAATATATACCAACATGAAACTCAATCTAAGAAATTATTTAATAGAGGATTGTGTTACTTAAAATTTTTAAATAAATTTATGTACAAATTTTTGTTGTAGAAACTTATATAAAAATACATTAATACATTAGTAAAAATATTTGTGACAAATAGAATGAATATATGATTTGAAGGTTAAAAATGAACAGCATGTAATCTCTGACTATTAAAAAAATCTCACTGATTTTCTTTAATGAATGATGGTGAGTTCGAATCACTATCACATTGAGATCCTTTTATTCAAAAAAGGGGAGATATGATTAAGTAATTGATAGTGAAATATGCTGAACATTATACCCTTAAGCTTATATTCAACAATTTTAGGTATCAATTAAAAATACACAAGTGAATACTTGCTGTTTAAAAATTATCTTAGGTGTTAAGCAAGCAAGGATGCTTGAAAATCACTGGCTCGGGGATTGGAGGGTTTTTATTTGGGTATTTTATAATCACTTCTGGAAAAAGATGTGCATGTTTTTTCATAAACATGTAACTGCAAGGCCCTGAACTGCCGTTTATACGCATCTGGTCACACAGACACCAGACGTTCACCCTCTGCATTATGCTTGATCTATTTCCTGTGTTTATTAAGGTACTCCTCTTGATTTAAAGATGACAAATTAATGATATTTCTATCATTACAGTTACAGTAATTTAAAATACTTGCTCAGCAAGGACAAGATTTGGCATTCTGGAGTATCTTGTATACCATACACTAATAAGGGTTCTGAGCGCTGCCCCCTTATACTTGTCTGTTTCCTTTTTGCAGGTAGCAGAAGTGAAAATAAGCTCTACCCTGAACTTCCCAGCTGTCGTGAGAGAGCTGGTAAGTAAATAACCTCTGTTCTGAAATGATTCACAGCCATCTCCTAATCACAAACTTCCTGCTTAATCTGGCAGGATGTGACAGGATCTGGGAACCCCTCCTTGGTTTGTGGGCGACCCACCGCACCGTGAGAAGCGCTTCAGTTAACACGTGCCACGCACAGTTAGACACTGAGCTTGAGGGGTCGCCAGGCTGAGCTTGCTGGGAGGTGCCCTCTCTCCCGAGGGAACAGGGACGTTGGCCACGGTGCACAGAGGCTGTGAACCCCCTGCAAAGGCCTGGGAACTGGAGTTCCTTTCCTCAGACTTCTCTGGAGTCTGCACCTGCAGCCCAGGTGCCTCAAACATTAGAAATGTCTCTTTAAAAGCAAAGAGGGAAAATGTTTAGTAATAAGAAACAAAACCCTAGTGGGCTCTGGAGGCAGAGGCTCAGACTTAACACCCCGTACTTCCATTCACCAAAGATAATGTTCCCTCCCGTGGCTGGGCGGTTGGTTGGGTTTTATTTCTGTATTTGAAGGGGTAGGGCAAGTTGTACAAACAATAAGTGCTAGGTTAATATTAATATTAATTTATTTTAGTCCTTTCTCAAAATATGAAGGACTTTGAAGAAGAAAATAAAAGAGAAAATTTAAAGTCTATTTAAAAAATAAATCTTACTTTCCATTTCTGTGTTTAAAAAAAAAAAAAAGCAGCTGTGAAAGAGTTAAAACTCTTACCAGGGATGTCCTTACACCCTGGTCCATTACCCTTGTGGAGAGAAGTCACAAGCCACGGGCCTGAGGCCCAAGAGGAAAAGCCCCCTGCGCAGGACACCGGCCCCCTGCAGGCCAGCTCTCCAGCCTGCCCCGGGCCTATAGATGGGCTGTGTGACCATCATTCTCCAGACGTGCACACTTCTACTTTGCACCTTTGGAGGCTCCAAGCATGTCCTCGGGTCTCCCGGAGGGCCGCGGCGAGAGCCGGCAGCCCTGCTCACTGGGCTTGGTAACTGAGCCTGTGTGACAGAAGTGACAATAAGCTCTATCCTGAACTCCCCACCGTCATGGAAAGTTCCTGGGCCAGCGTCCATCCTGGCCTCGCTCCCACCCTGTAACCATCCATGGGAACATGGCAGCTCTGTGTTGGCTGTTGTCCTGGCTGCATGGGGCTGAGCGGCACCTGTGGACTAAGTCTGCCTGGGGCCAGTAGTGCCCCCTCCCTGTCTGTGACAACCCAAATGCCCCAGACTTTGCCTTCTGAGAACCCCCTGGTCTGGTGGCCTCACTCGGTGGCCTATCCAGCTCGCTCAGCATGACACTCGCAGTCCTACAGAGGACGTGGCCCCATGTGGCCTAGGCGGAACGTGCATGCCAGGATCAAGTCACCTACCCAGCTCATCACTGCAGTAAATGTGAAACAACCCCAAGGCTGTGTTCTCTTACTTCTGGTCACTTCTTGAAAGGGACCTTCCAAAGGCTGAGACCCTTCTTCTGAGTCATGTCTGAGGCCAGATGTATTAGCTACACATGGGTCACACTATGCAGGCTCCACCGAGAAGTAAAGCAGCGGAGTCCCGTGGACCCAGCCTTGCTCGTCACGAGCCTTAGAGCAGCTGCCAATCACTGGAGCTGATGTGATCTGCTTCCTGTTACGTGTAGCCCTGATTTGGGAGAGAAAAATAACCTCTGTTTGAATTAAACTTGAGTATTTTGACAAAAAAGGCCAATTGCTTTAAAGATCCTTCCGATTTTTTTTTTTAAGTGCAAAAATACAAAACTTGAAGGCATGTGTTACTCAGGAGGGCAGGCACCTGTGCAAGTGGGCTGCTCAGTGACCCAGTGGGCTTGGCTTCTGTGGCCTCCAGGGTGGCCTCCCTTCCTGGAAAAACATGCCTCCTTGGCTCATCGGGTTTTAATGAATCATTTTGTGAACATTAAACATCTCCTATGGAAATTGTTCCTAATACTCACAGTGAAGAGGAACTTCACCGAATTCCCGGCTCACTGAAGAGAAAGCTAGCAGCAGGGCGTGGCACCGAGCGGCCCGTGAGCCGTCCCGTCCTGGGAGCACCTGCCTTCGCTCAGGCCAGGCTCCCTGCTTTGTTTCCAGGTGGATGAAGTTTCCCAACACACTAAACTCCTGACTCCTAGACTCGTCCCCCGGGAGGTGGAGGGTTGGCCTGACGAGGCAGCTGGGTGAGGCGTCTGGCACACCCACGCCTGCCTGTCTTAGCCACGTCCCTCCCCAGCTCTGCCAGCATGAGCCCCCACATCTGCCTCGGCTTGGCTCCAGCCTGCACAGGAAGAGGGGCCTCCTCCATCCCAGCAGCACTGCCCCTCCTCACACCATCCATCCCTTTACTGCTTTACCCTTGTCTCAACTGGAGACCACAGAGCAAATTAGAGGGCAGGGAGTGAACCAAGTCTGTGATCCCCTCCGCCTTTCCTCTTCTTTAGTTTGTAATATCTTTTTCCCCTAATTACTCGTCATAAGACATATTTCTGTGACCACTAGGAACCAATCCCGTTGTCAGTGATTAACAAGGATCATCAGCATCAGCTATTATTATTTGCACAGTCTGTATAATGCAGGCTTGCGGGAAAAGATACTGATTGTCCTTGAAATTTTGCCCTGCAAAAGCAAAATGCTCTGCTGAATCTCAGCTCAGTCTGTTGAATACAATTTAAGACGTGTGTGGTTGCTGAGGACCCTGGGTGTAATCTCAATAGTGGTTAAGAGCGCTGGAGACAGACTTCCCAGAGTCAGCTCCCACCCCTGGGACCAACCACTCAATGTCGGCAAGTCTAGGTTCGCATGCTGTGCAGTGGGGATGCGTGGGCACGTCCAGCGCCCACCTCAGTGCCCAGCTCAGCAGACAGGAGGGACTTACCGTGAGTACGGCGAGGAGCACCTGCTACCCTGCCATCAGCATTCCTACACATCTTCAGTTCTGCAGTTAGTGCTCCAAACAGGATACGCGTGCGGCAGCTGAGACGGCTGTGGCTTCCAGAACATTCCCCGATGCTCACAAGCATCTTTTACTTGCTTCTTTCTGTCGTCTGTCATTTCTGGGAGACAAGAGGGTGAAGGAGTTACTTGAGGGCTTCCGTTATTTAAGTTCAGTTACTCTAGATTGAGCTTTACATAAGGAGGTCATGACTATCGTTACTGGTAAGAAAATAATGTTCAGAATGATTTTTTCTTCAACATTAACTTACGTTCTTCTGATCTGGTGACAACGTGGCACGGCATGAGGACTGGTCTCAACGTAGTGTGACAGCTACTTTCCCTGGTCGTCAGGGTGTTAGTAGTCATTCAGCTGGTTTTGATTGTATCCAGACTCTATCAAATTTTATTCTTTTAGTGACATACTTTTAACCTGACTTCTTAAAATTTATAGGTTAAAAATAAATATAGTATAAACTATTAAAATATGAAGAGCTTCATTTTACAGAAAAACTATGCCAGTAATATTGCTACTGTAATTAGTTATTATTAAGCTTATGTCTTTTAGGAGAACTCAACTATAAGACATGCTTTATAGAAAGAACTGTAGCACCATCTTGTGTGAGATACAAATTCAGTGCTTCAGTCATTGTAGTTAAAAGTGATGACTGTTTTTATTTCTTACTGACAGGCCAAATTCAGTTTATTTTTTATTATAGTAGTAGTATAGTCTCAAATGAGTAACTGGCTTTAGAATTTGGTTATTTATATTTTCTGTGTATTTGCTCTTAGATGCATTTAACAAGCATCTAATGGCCTAAGGTATGCACAAAATTGTACGAAACATGGAAATGCTGAATTCCATGTAGCTGAGCGCACAGAAGGTGTGTTTCTGTAGAATTCTTGTGATGCTGCACAGTTTATAGTGTTGGCTGTCTTTTACTCATGTTGCCCACTCAGTTTTGAAGGTTTTTCTTCCCAATACAACACACAAAATTCTAGACACAGTGTAGAAGTTCTTGTTAAACATGTGTAGACGTGCTTGTTGATGTGCAAGTTTGAATTTCACCAGTGTTTCGCGAGAAGAGATCAAGTAAGCACGGCACGGAAAACAGCCATAAAAGCCTGGGGGAAGAGTGTCCGCTGCGGCAGTGGCACAAGCACCTGGGCCGGAGTCCTCAGAACCCCTGACTGCAGAGCACGGTGTTTGAATCGAGCCTTTGATGATCCAGTCAGGAGCATAAGCATCACCTTTTATCAAATAAGTATAATTCATGGGAACTATCACGAGTATGCTATTAAAATGGGGAAAACTGAGTAATATTATCTTACAGATTATTCAAAATTTAAACAATTACAACCACAAATATTTGCTAAACACATAGTTTAAGCACATAATTTTATGCAGTTTGACTTGTGTGGATTTAGGGAGTGTTATTCCCAAACATGGCTCTTCACAATGTGCTGAAGTCGCACAGCCCACGTGCTTCCAAGGCGTCCGCACACCAAGCCCTGAGTTGTTAAATGGTATCTTATTGACACATACTTCCAGTTTTCTCATAAAAATGTGAATAATTTAAATAAGTTTTTCTTGTTTTAGGCAATTCAGACCAACCCATAGAAGTGACAGCACTGTATTCTTTTGAAGGACAGCAGCCAGGAGACTTGAATTTTCAAGCTGGAGACAGAATCACAGTTCTATCAAAAACAGACTCACATTTTGATTGGTGGGAAGGAAAGCTCCGAGGTCAAACTGGCATTTTTCCAGCCAACTATGTTACCATGAATTAAAGTTTATATTATTTCCTTCTTTGAGAATTATAAGAAAATTATTTCTACACTCACAGGATTTACTATCCAGTTAAACAATGTTTTTAATACAAGTCCAAAAACTCTTCTGTTTATTCCATAAACTTTTATCCTGTATGTAAAAGTTTTTTCTGTATATAAATGGTTACCTTACGTACCTTTAAATACTTTCCACTAATTTTATTACATACACTATTTAATAGTTAATGTCTTCCAATGTATGTGGTCACATTTCTTTTGTGTTCATTTTCAAACATCCATAAACGTTTGATTTGACTTTGTACGTGATGACTTTAATTTGGGAAGCTTAAGAATGGGGCATGAATTCTAACGGTATTAAGTAATACTTAGAGTTGTAGGTACTAACTAGAATATTAATTCTTAAAATTATTTCTATACCTTCAAAAATTGCATATTTATATTTCATGCACATATATGTAACATGCTATTACACAAAAATTCAACCACTATTCATTAAAAAAGATGACATCTATTAACTTTCCTTCTTTGTGAGGTTATGTTCATTTGTAGCAGTAGAATAAACTTATGCTGACATGGTTCTGTTGTCCCAAAATAAATGTTTTAAATGCTAAGTTACTGTTTTTATCTTGTTTTTCTTATTTGCTTTTTGTAAAGTAACCAGAGGTCTGTGGTTGGTCTGCAGGTTAAAACTCACCTCCATGATTATATTCTAAATTCTTTTTTTCAGCTTTATTGACATAAAATTGACAAATAGAATTGTAAATTTTTTTAAAGTTCTGTGATTTGAAATACACAGACATTGTAAAAGGATTCTTACTGAATTAATGAACACATCCAACATCTCACGTATTTTTTTATTTGATGAGAACCCTTAAGTTCTACTCTCTTACCAAATTTCAATTATAGAATGCAGTATTATAACTGTAGTCACCATGCTGTACATTAGAGTCCCCAGAACATACTCCTCTTATAAACTGGAAGTTTGTACCTTTGATCAACATCTCTCAATTTCCCCCACCTCCCAGCCCCTGGTAAACACCAGTCTGCTCCCTGTTTCAATGAGTTTGGCTTTTTAAAATCCCATTTGAGATCATACAGTATTTGTCCTTCTCTGCTTTATTTCATTTAATATAATCCCCTCAATTTCATCCATGTTGTTACAAATTTCAGAGTTTTCTTCCTTTGCCCAGAGAATGAATATATCTATATTTATCTATAGATCTATCTGTAGATAGAGATCTCATATTTTCCTTATCCATTCATCTGTTGATGGACATTTAGGGTTTTCTAGATATAATAACATGCCATCTGTAAACAGAGATAATCTTACTTCCTCCTTTCCAATTTGAATGCCTTTTATTTCTTTTTCTTGCCTAATTGCTCTGGCCATGGCTTCCAGTACAATGCTGGAAAGAAGTGGTAAGAGTGAATGAACATCCTGATTGTTCCTGGTCCTGGAGGGAAAGCTTCCAGATTTTCACTGTAGAGTATGATGTTAGCTGTGGGCTGGTCAAACATGAGCATGTTGTTTAATCTCCACATATTTGTGAACTTTCCAGTTTCCTTCTTATAATTGATTTCTAGTTTCATACCATTGTGGCCAGAAAAAGATGCTTGATATGATTTCAATCTTCTTAAATTCATTCAGACCTGTTTTGTGCCTAACGTAGGCTCTGTCCTGGAGAATGTTCCACATGCACTTGCCGAGAATGTGCATTCTGCTGCTATTGGATGGAAGGTTCTGTAAATGTCTGTTATGTCCATCTGGTCTGACATGCTATTTAAGGCCAGTGTTTCCTTATTGATTTCCTATTTGGATGATCTATCCATTGATGAAAGGGGGGTGTCAAAGTCCCCCCCATAATTTTGTATTGCTGTCTATTTCTCCTTTTAGGCCTGTTAATATTTGCTTTATATATTTAGCTGCTCCGATATTGGGCTCATAAATGTTTACAAACATTTTAGCCTCTTGTTGAATTGACCCCTTTATTACTATATAATGACCTTCTCTGTCTCTTATTACAGTATTTCGATTAAAGTCTGTTTTTTTCTGATATAGCTACCTCTGCTTTCTTTTGGTTTTTGTTTGCATGAAATATCTTTTTCCATCCCTTCACTTTCAGTCTGCATGTGTCTTTAAAGCTGGTGAGTCTTTTGTAGGCTGAGTTGAGTCTTATCTTTTCTTAAATCCATTTAGCTACTCTATGTCTTTTGATTAGAGACTTTAGTCCATTTACACTTGAAGTAATAATTGATAGGTCAGGACTTACTATTGCCATTTTGTTGGTTATTTCTTGGCTGTTTTGTAATTCCTCTGTTCCTATCTTCCTCTCTTGTTCTCTGTCTTAGTGATTTGATAATTTTATGTAGTGCTAGTCTTAGATTCCTTTCTCTTCTTTTGTATACCTACTGTATGTTTTTGCTTTGTGTTTACCATGAAGCTTACAGAAAACATAACAGTCTCTTTTAAGCTGATAACAACTTTGCACACATATTAAAGTTCTACATTTTTACTCTCCCTCCACATTCTATGTCTTTAATGTCACAATTTATCTGTCTTTACCTGTATATCCATCAACAAGTTATTGTAATTATAGTTACTTCAACGCTTTGTTATTTAACCTTCATACTAGATTTATAAGTGATCTAACCACCACCACCATTACAATAGGAGAGTATTCTGAATGTAACTCTATTTTTAATTTTACCAGTGAGTTTTATGCTTTCATATGTTTTCCTGTTACTAATTTGCATTATTTCACTTCCTCCTGAAGAACTCCCTTTAGCATCTCCTGTGAGGCAAAGTCAGTGGTGATGAACTTCTTCAGCTTTTGTTTATCTGGAAAACTCTTTATCTCTCCTTCAATTCTGAAGGACAGCTTTGTGAGGTAAAGGATTCTTGGTTGACAGTTTTTTCTTTCAGGACTTTGAATGTATTATCCTGAGAGCTCTCTTCTGGCCCACAAGGTTTCTGCTGAAAAATCCACTGGCAGTCTTTTGAGAGTTCCCTTGTCATAAGTTGCTTTTGTCTTGCTGCTTTTAAGATTGTCTTCTTGTCTCCAACTCTCAACTGTGTGATTACAATGTGTCTCAGTGTGGGATTCTTCAGGTGCAGCTTATTTGGGGTTCTGGGCTTCCTGGGTCAGGACGTCTGTTTCTTTCCTCAGTTTACGGGAAGTTTTCAGTCGTTACTTCTCTGAATAGGCTTTCTGCCTCTTTCCCTCTCTCGTCTCCTCTGGGACCTCTGTAATGTACCCATCCACCTGCTTGGTGGTCCCAAAAGTCCCCTAAGTGTCTTTACTCTTCATTCTTTTTCCTTTTTGTTCTCTACTTGAATAAATTCTACTGCCCTATTTTCAAATTTGTTGATCATTCCTTTTTCTCAATCTAGTCTGCTATTGAACCTCTGTATTTGAATGTTTCAGTTAAGTTATTTTTATTCTGTTTTTCAGCTCTATGATTGCTGTTTTGTACTTTGCTCATGGATTGCTTTCCTGAACCAGTGAGCATCTTTATGAGGGTTTTTTTGAACTCTCTATCAGGTAAATTGTTTCTTTCTATTTTATTAAGGTAAGTTTCTGAAGATTTATATTGCTCTTTTGTTTAGAATATGTTCCTCTGCTTCTTCATTTTCCTTGACTTTCTGTGTTTGTATCTGCACATTAGATAAAACAGCCACGTCTCCCAGTCTGGATGGAATGTTCTCATGTAGGAGTTGAATCCTGGCTATCAGCCCAGCCTGAGCTCCTGAGCTCTCAAACCTCTGTGATTGTCCAAACTGCTATCTTAGTTTTTAGTGGCTCCCAGTAGTTGAGGGTGTACAAAGACCCGTCAGTGTTCCAGAGAAACTCTCAGTCGGCTCCTAGGTTTGGGCTGATTGGAAGCTGGACCCTCAGGCAGGACTGAGAAAGTATGTAATTTAGCCCTTTCTGTGGAGAAGCTGGGAGATGAGTGTTTTCAATTGCTCAGTCCATGCTGAGCTGCAGGGTATAGCTGGGGGTATTCCTGTGTCCAGTTAAAAACTGCATCTTGGTTTCAGTCCAGTGGGATTTGTGAGTGTCAGTCCTGCAGGCCACCAAACTGGGTGATTGGGGGCCCATCCCTCGAATGGCAGCTATAAAACCTGGGGCACTAGATGTGTGGACAAGCTCCTTCCAGGGAGATGCCTGGTTTTACTGTTGGAGTGAACCAGAGCCAGAAGGCAGGGCTCTAGGGAGGGTCACAGCCAGCACCTGGATGTGTGCTAATTAGATGCTGGGCCCCAGGCAGCAGATTGCAAAGTACACAACCAAACCCTTTCCAGGGAAGTGAAGCGGGAAGATGGCCTTTCTACCTGCTCTCTCCGAGCTGGGCCCTTGGGGAGCAGCCTCCCCCTGATTCCTCGTTTGCTACATTCCGGTGGGACTTGTGGACACAGGCCCTGTTAGCTTTCAGAGCTCAGTGACCTGGAAGCTCATCCCTTGGGTGGAAGCCTTAAAGTTGGGGTGCTAGTTGTTCAATTTAAACCCTTCACTCTGCAGGGAGAAGCTGGGAGTTGGGGGTTCCCTCAGCTGCAGGGCACTGTGCTGGGGGTGGGGTTTATGGTGTGGATGCGCCTTTCCTACCTTTTCTGATGTGGGTATTTTCTGTTACCTGATGTGTAGGAATCACTCAGCCAGGCTCTAGATTTCTCTCAGAGGAAACTGCTCCATGAATAGCTGTGTACTCAGTGCCTCTGTGGAAGGGAAATTCAGGAGCCTCTGGGTCACCATCCTGGTCCTTCCAACTTCTTTCTTGAACTCCAGACCCGTATCTCCAACTGTGCATTTGACAGCTCTATCTGGACCTGTAATAGCATCTCAAACCTTGCTCGTCCAAAGTAAACCCTTGCTTTCCCGCCCCTAAAGCCTGCCCCTCCCTCAGTGCCCCTCTGGAAATCCCACTCATCCATTGCCTTAGACCACAGGATTGCTCAGGAGACATCCTTGATTCCTCCTCTCATCTCAAACGCTAAATCAAATGCACCAACTTAGTGTTGGCTTCAAAATACTTAGCATACCCAACCATTTCCCACTGTCTCTGTCACCACCACCCTTTAATTAAGGCAAACTCCCAGCCCCAGACTTCCCTCACAGATACAGTGTGGATTCCTGCTTCCACACTGCAGCTAAGTGAGCCTCACATGCCAGCTTTTCATCCTGCTTTGCGTTCTGACAGTCTCACGTTATGTGCAAATGTGTGATGACCTTTTTATAACATAATTCTTAAGACATGGAAAAAGGAGAATATTATCATTACCCGGCAAGAAAGAAAACAAACTCTTCCTAACCTTCCTCCCTTTCTGACTCAAAGGTAATCAGCCTGAATTGGCTATTTATTAGTTCCATATATTTCTTTATATTTTCATTATATATGTATGTGTCCCAAAGCACTATGTCATATTGTCTTGGATAGTTATAAGCTTACAAAATTTACACTTTGAAACTTACAAAAGTGATACAGTGAATGCATTCATTTGCCATGGAATTATCATGTGTTCTGGTGTATATATTCAAGGAAGGAAAAGATATGGTGGGGAAGTTCAGCAGAAAGTTGGGAGAGAACTAAATGAAAAAAATTGGAATTAAAAAGTAAACTAAACCAAGAACACAATAAACAAATTTAACAGTAATTTAGACACAACAAAAGGAGAATCATTGAACTGGGGTTAGGTCTAAAGCCCAGAGTTAAAAGAACTAAAACACAGGAAAATCCATTTGCTCATTTCCCTGCTCCGGTCAGATTTCAGGCCCTAAAGGTGAGCCGTAAATGCAGCAGGACCAGCAATGCTGCTCGCTTCTTTTTCTTTTCTTTTTTTTTTTTTGCATGTTTCCTTGGCTGTTCTTTATATTTATTTTCAAGTGTGAAGTTGAAGAATCAATTTAACCATCTTTGGGGGAAAAAAAAAGACTTAGTATGTTTTAGTGGGATTGTGTTAAATTCATATATTAACATAAGGAAAATTGTCATCCTAATGAAGTTCAGTCGTCCAAAGCAAGGATAAAGGATGTCTTTCCATGTGTTCAAGTCTAATGTTGTCTCTAGGAGTGTTTTAAAGTCCCCTCACATGTAATTTGCATGTTTCCTGTTAAGTTTACTATTTTTGTGGATATTTTAGTTTGGCATCTACCTACTTTCAGTATCTCATCCACACCCCTCGCTGCAGGGGCTTTTACATGCCTCCCGCTTCACCAAGGGTCCTGGAGGAGGAAGCCAAGTCTTCTTCAACTTTGCATTTTCAGTGCCCAGCAAGCAAAAGGCTCTGTTATTGAATGAATTTCCATTTCTCAATTGAAGAAAAAATAGGGAGAAGACAGGAAAATTAAAGTTTGTCAAGGGCCACGGACTCTAAAAGAACTAGAACTTAAAACACACCTTTTGAGTCTAGAGAAATTGTCTCTATTTAATGGAATTGAACTGAACCCTCCAACCATTATTCATAGACCACAAGATATTTGTTTTATATTTAAGGCCTCACTAGTAGTCGGCTTTTGTATAAAAGACAAATATTTTTTCCTAGTCCAAAATGCACATGAGCATTTCTTCAATATCATCTACAATTTGAAGATTTTTATCGAGGTTTAATTAGAATTAAAAATACTTTTTTAAAAAGTGAAGAGATCCAAACACCTTTTGAGTTTTGTCTTTTGCTGTCTAGAGCATTTCCCATACGCTGTCTCTTCAATTTTAGTTTTCTCATTTTCCTGCTATTTAATTACCACATTAATGTATGGTCACTTCAGATGGTCTGGGCTCTGACTCAGCACTGTGCTGTTAGTCAGAGCTGCATGTACAAAAGGTGGTAATCAATCTTAACAACTACCCCCAAATGTTTCCAATATCACCAGGCCACTTCTTTTTGCATATTTGTTCTAATTTTGTTTAAATGTGGCTTTATCTTACTGTTTCTAGGAAAGTTGAAAAGAGGCCACAGAATTTCCTGAAAACGTCTCCAGCAGAGTAACTAACTTGACCAGTCTGACCCGAGAGACACGGCAGGAAGACTCCCACCACACGGCTGCTGTCAGCTGCTGGAGCACCTGGGCCCAGAGCTCCGGACAGAGAGGATTCTCCAAACTGGAGGTCATGCCACTCTGCCTCAAAGCAGTGTGCATTTTAAATCTGACTGTCACAGAGAACTTAAGAGATGGTCCCTCTTCCCAAAATTCTGAAATAAAATAATGGCGTTGGTCAGATGCCTCAGTGCTTGGCATGGTTTTGTGGGTGGACAGTGGACTTTGGGGGTCAGTCTCCCCACACTGTATTCAGCCTGTTACCCATCATGACAGCTTGGAAATTCACTCCTGAAGACACCTGCTCGGCTGGGCTCCAAGGAGGTTGCACCAGCACAGAGCCAGTTGTGCGTGTTCAGTAAGCACCTGCTTATTCTTCCTGGGACAGCACTGGCCATTTTTGAGCAACTTCCATGTTGTGGTGCACACCATTTTCCATGCAAAGGTAATGCACAGACTTTTTTTTTAAGCTAAACTAAAAACTGAGTGAGTAATCCTTATGTTGAATAACGAAAAGCCTTGTACTTACCATCAGAAGGTAGTTCTTGCATAAAAGCAACTCATTATTCCTGAACCTCCCCTGCAATCAGACTGGCTCTTAAAGTAATGATAAAAATGGAGTGAACAGGGGAATGTCTTCTGCTATGGATATAACAACTCATTCTCTGGCTTAAAAGTAAAAATAAATTTTACAGAACTGCCAAGAAAACCCAGCCCATTCATTAACATAAAATGAAATTGTAACAAAGGTACCACACTAATGCAAAATGTTAAAAATAGGGAAAACTGGGGAGGGTAGCTTGGGATTTGGAAACTTTCTGTACTAGTAGCTAATTATTTTTCTGTAAACCTAAAACCACTCAAAAAATAAAGTCTTAATTTAAAAATAACATGAAATTAATCCATTTGCTCTTATAACTTAATCCACATAAATAAATTTTAACAGTTGAGGGAAAACATAATTTCCCTTTTTGTATGGAAGTATTAGGCCTTATTTTCAAGTTTCAAACATCACTATATTCACACTGTGTAACTTAAATGTTTCAGGAAAATTAGCAGTTTCAGGCTAAGAATATTCTGGAAGGAACTAGGCCAGAACTTCTGAAGAGCACATGAACAAAGCATGGATTTGACAAGAATGTTGGCGTCCACGTGGCCTTGCATCAATAATGGAAATTCTGAGCCTCCGTGAGTTTCCACCCTACTCACTTAATATGGTTTTGGGAGGATTAAATGAGCTAAGAACATGAAAGCTCTAGAAACCTCTGAGGGGAGCAGTCGCGGGGGGTGGGCACCTGCTCCCTCCTCCAGGGCCTCTTCCACCCACCCTGGGGGTGGTCTCTCTCCAGCCCATCGCTCCCGGGGTCCAACCCTCCTGAGTTTTGCCAAATGTAATGTTGGATCCAAAGTAGGCAAACATGTTTGGACATCTTGAAAGGCTATTTCCCACAAGCACAGGGAAGATGGAAAAGTACTTGAATATCTGTTTTGTAATTTCACACACACTCCAAGAATTTTCAACTGGAAGTTCCTTCTGAAATGAGCTAGTGGCCAGCTGATTACCCAGTGGGGTGAGGGAGAGACTCCCAGCAGACACAGAGCGGTGGTTTTGGTAATTCCCGTGAAGATGGGCTCGTTAGGTTGGCGGGAGGCAGTCTCCCCTAGTGATACTGTCAAGTTCGTCCTGTACAAGATTCTTCCACAACAGGAGAGTGAGCCCAGTTGTTAGGATTGCAGGATCTGGGCCCAGCCTCCACGGCTGGGATCCCAGTTCACTCTGCTTTCTCTGTCTCAGTCGCCTCGTCATTGATGGTGACTGAAGTACTTAGAACAGTGCCCAGCATATAAAGAGCACAATGAATATTAGCAATTATTGATCTATTTCTTTGCAATCAGAGGAGTCCCTGGCTGACAGGCTGGCTTAACCAGTTTTTCAAGTGACCACCTGTTCTCACACTTTAGACAAGATGCGTCAGGAAGGGGAGAAACAGTTCTCCCCTGCTCCATGATGCGATGCCACGTGTCTACAGATGGGGGGTCTGGCTCCTTTATCTGCAGGTGGGGATGTTTCCTCTGGGTGTGGAACCATGACACCTCCTTGGATCTCAGTTCTGCAAGGGGGAGTCCTTCCCTCCGTCTGCCAGGTGAACCCCTGGAGGAAGAGGCTTCAGTACAGAAAGCTTCATACTTGGCCCTACTAGGGGAGCCCCTCTCCCTCCTGTTTTACATGACCAGGGTTGGTTACAGCAGCAAAGTAGGGAGGTGGCTAACAGGGCAGGTGGGTTTTTCTTTGCTCTTTGGGGGTCAAGTGGAAGCAAATTCTAAGGAGGGCTCCTTTTGTTAGTTGACAAACTTTTTTGAGTATCTATTTTGTTTGGTATCTTCTGGAGTCCTGGCAATACTGAGGCTGTCCTAATGGAAGGAAGCACAATTCCTGAGAAATGAAAATAAACAACTACAATAATTTCATGGGGTAATAAATGCTATTGAGAAAATAAAGCTGAGTTCTGGGGTCAGGAGGAGGGCTGTTCAGCCAGTATGTCAGGAGATCTCTCTGGGGTGAAATACTGAAGCAGGAAGTAAAAAGTGAGTAGAAAGCCAACTGACAAGGGCCAGGTGAGAGTGAGGACTGGTCAAATCCGTCCCACCTGCCCTTGGTAATGAAGGTCATTTTAGGACTTGTGTGTCCTCTGGGTGGAGTCTAAACAGCACGCTGTTTTCCAGGAACTTGGAGTCAGCTGCCTCCAGTCAGAGCTGAGCTGGTTGAGACTGAGCAGGACGCCCGGCCCTCCAGCTGGCATGTGGGGGTGCCTCTAGTGACCTCCTGAGGGCGGAGGGCTGAAGCTCCACCCTCAGGTCATGCTAAGCACCTCCATTTTTGAGCATGCAGAGGCCAGTGTCTTGATTACAGACGACAGAACAAACACAGCACCTTTTCCCGACCACCCGTGGGCACCTCGCCTCGGGCAGGCAGGTCTGAGACTTGTTCTCCCAGCTTCTCGCATGGCTGCCTTGAGAATAAACCCACTCTTCGCTGTGAACCTCGGAGTCTCAGTGTCTGGAGGCCAGCTGGGGGTCAGTCCAGAAGGACTTTCTGCCCAAGGCTCCGTGGGCCCTTGGAGGTCCTGAGAGCCTTTGGACCAGTCCCAGCAGCTGCCTGCCCCTTCGTTCCAGGCACCACACGTCCCCTGGGAGGTGCCACCAACCTTTGGAATTTAGTTTTGTTTTGCAGCAAAAAAGACAATTTTGGGGCTTTGCTTTTGGGGTTTGGAAGATGTATCAAACTTGCATAACCCCATTACAGAAATGCACCTGTACCTAGAGTGCTTGGCAATCCTGGCCAGATTGTGGGTTGGAGGCCTGCCTGGCGGGATTCTGGCAGACTGTATAAAAGGTTACAGCTGCTGAGTTTCTCCGCACCTGGGCTAGAGGCCCAGCTGGGTCCACCAGTACCTCCCTCCGGGCCCGATGACTGTGATGGTGGGAAATCGACTTCTGGACTCTGGTCCACGGGGGGCACTCACTCCATTTCAAACAACCAGCTCTCGAAACTTACCTCTGAGACTGTGTTTGTAGTTAGGGTGCCCAGAAGACCCTGAAAAAGCCAAGAAGACCAGGCATGTACAGTCCTCGGACAACGACAACACAGGAACATTTATCCATGAAAATGAAGGGGAGAAATGTTAAACATTACTGAATTTTAAAAATCAGAATACAAATATGGTATGTCAATATGATTCCTTTTTTTTTAATTTAAAAATGTATATATGACAAAAAACAGAAGGTTTGATAAACATCAAACTATTAACAGTGGGTAGATCTGAGTAATTCGGATGGTATGAATCAACTGCATTTATTCATAACAAAAGTTATTTGGAAAATAGAAACCTGACCAGCCACCCTTGAACCAACCAGGAGCCAGGCCTCTGTCCATGACCCTATGGAGGAGGGAAGGGCGCGGGGCCCTGGGCCAGCATCACCTCCTGGTGGGTGTGGTGAGCGTGGTTCCCAAGATGCATGTCTGTGGACGTGGCCTGAGGGACCTCGAGCAGCGGTCGTGGGGTCATCAGACAACCAAGACAGTCGAGACGAAGACCATCCCGGGCAGATGGAACAGGAGCAAAGCCTCACCCAGGACACAGCAGAGGCCGTGAGCTCAGAGCAGGCGAGGGGTGGGGATCAGCGTGGGGCGAGGGTGGCGGGGGCTGCCGTGGAGAGTCTGCAGTCATTAAGTCCCTAATGAGTAACCCCATGTCCTCGCGGATTCTGTGGTCTCTCCCTCCGGTCCTTCCTGAGCCTCATCTCCAGGCCACCACTCACCTGCTTTCTGTCACTACGGACTGACCCTGCACTTCCTAGAACTGTATATACGTGGAATCATTACTGTGAACTCTTTTTGGTCTGGTTTACTATAGTCAGCATTTTTCTGAGGTTTATCAGTGTTGTTGCATTGTCAATAGTTTATTCTATGCCATTGCTGAGAGGCGAGTTGCAGTCCGTTGTGTGCTGTACCCCCGTTTTTATCCTTTCACCACAGACATTTCCCCCTAGTTCTTGGCTAAAATAAAACACAAGTTTCTTAAACATTCTTGTCCAAGTCTCTGCAATGGACATACCCTTTATTTCTCTTGAGTAAACACACAGGAATGGAAGGTGCACGGCTTAGTGATTAAAAACTGTCAACGGTTCTCCCGAGTGGCTGTACCTGTTTGCATTCCCAGCAGCCACGAGGGGTCCGGTCCCTCTGTGCTTGGCTTGTTGGTCACTGAAGGGTCTGAAGTGTGACGTCATTCACTTCCAGTTTTATTGGTTCCGTTTCCGTTTTCGCTTCCCTGACGACCGAAGACGCTGGCATCTTATCCTGTGCTTATCTGACATCTCCACGTCTTTAATAAACTGCCCAATTCGATTTCTTCTATTTTTATATTGGCTCTGTTTCTTATTATTGAGTTTTGTTACTTTATATATTTTGGATAAAATCAGGTATAAGATTTGCAAATATTTTCTCTCAGTCTATGGCTTATATTTTTATTCTCTTAACAGTGTATTTCAAAGAGCAGATATTTAATTTTGATGAAGTTCACTTTATTAATTTTTCATTTTGTGGATTACACTTTTAATGTTTAATCTAAGAAGTATAACCTAAACCTAGGTTACAAAGATTTTCTCCTATGTTTTCTTGCAGCATTTTACAGTTTCAGCTTTTACATTTTAGGTCTATGACCCATTTTGAGATCATTTTTCTGCATGGTGAGAGAGAGATCTCAAAAAAAGTCTTTTAGTGTTGATTCTTTTTCTTATACTAGGAATACATTAGGCTCCCTGAACCCAAAAGCTGCCTTTTCAACAATTCTGAAAAAAATTCTAAGCAAACTTTCTTAAAATACTGTCGTGATCCCAACCTCTTTTTTCCTTTGAAGGTCTCATTAAGCATACATTAAATCGTCTCACTCTGACATACTTCTTACACCCTTCTATGGTTTCTGTCTTTGTCTAGTTAGACTGTATTTTGAACCATCTATTTAGATATATCCTCTAGTTTCCTGATTCATCTTCAGGTGTTTCTAATCTGCTGCTTAATACACCTGTCAAGTTTTAAGTTTCAGGTGTTGCATTCTTCACTGATAGAGATTCCGCCAGTTTCATTTTCAGATACGCTTCTTCCTTTGTCTCTGGTTTTTGCTTATATTGTCAAGCTCCTTTATTTCTCTTATAGTTGTTTTATATTTTATATCTGACAATGTCAGTACTAGACATCATTGTAAGTCTAATTCTTTGCTTTGTACTCAGTTCGTTGCTATTTCTCACTCATAATGCCTTGCTCCTTTGCGCTGTGTTTTTTTTTTTAAATAGAAAACCAATTAATTTCATGGCAACTATTTTTATGTCTCAACTTAAAGTTGCAGGTCTCCAGAGGAAACTTGTTTCTGCTAGTACCCTGGGGCTCTGGAAGCCCCGGACTGCTTTACGCTGGAGTACCCAATTGAGACGTTTGGACCACACAGGTAGCAGATGCGGGTCCTAATCCTGTACACACAGTCTGCATCACTGTTGACACAGGACTGTTTGCTTCTCCCCTCTGGGTGCAGAGTTCTTCTCCTGCTGGCACCTGTGCCGAGCGCACAGTATTTCAGAGTCTCAAGTTACTTCGGGGTCTGTTCTTGGTCTTCCGCCCACCACAGGGGTGGCTGTTTCTCCTGTTTCGTATCCAGTTCTGCCTTCAAACTGGGTCCAGTCTGGGTCCAGTCTGGCTGAGGCATTATCTACCCACCAGGATTCCTGCTTGCACTGTTTTTGCCCTCTGCTTTCCTTATTTTTATGCCGGCTCATCACTGCTTGTAGAAATCCCCCTATTTTTCCTTTATCCCAGTTGACTTACTGTTGGAAGTTGACTTACTGTTGGAAGTGGACTGAGCTGGTAAAGCTGCTGGTGCACTCAGTGCCGGTCCCTCCAGAGTCTGCTCATCACCATCCAGAAGGGCGCCTGGTGGCCCCTCCACGCCTGCCCCCAAACAGCAGCGTCCAGTCTCTCTGCTTGACATCCCTCACAATTCACGTGGAGTCTGCAGATTATACCTGCTCTCTTGTTTTGCTGATAATTGTTTCCATTCAGTTTAAAAAAATTCATTGCCCTTGTGGCTTTTTAGTGATTTCCAGGAGGGGAGTGTGGGATACTGACTTATTCAGCTATATTCAATCTGGAAGTCAGGATTGACATGCTCAGATTTTAACATGTCACTATTTTCATGTGAACTGGATAAATATATAAATTTCACATTAAACACATTGTTTCATAAATCACATTAGGATAAGGCCAAAGGTAGACTTTTTAAAAATCTACATTAGATTTATACAAACCATAGGCATGTGCATTTAAGAATACAGATAAATATTTTTAAATTTTAGTTTAAAAATATTTAAATAGTCATATGCTTATGTTCTAAATTTTGGTTAGCATGAATAAAGTAAAACTTAAAAAGTGTATTTCCTAAGCTTCATTTCCATGCACACCCTAAGATCTGGATGTGGACAGTTTTCATCATAGGAAGGTGTTTTACATAGTGAAAATCAACTCACTTTTGGTTACACAGAGATACCCTTGCCACTAGAATTACACTGAAGATTTAATACAATGGTGAAAGTTGTCAGTAATATTAAGACCAGGATACTACATTCTTCATTTTAGAGAAAGACATATAAAACATTTCAAATTTGGGCTTCACAAATATTTTCTCAGACCGGATGGCAGTAGTGGGTGGAAAACAGACCACTCGTGCTCTCCTTCTGAACATGAAACAGCTTAGCACAGTGAAAGGTTAGTCCGTTGTTCTAGAAGACTCTTGGGAACAAAATTATTTTTAAAAAATAGTTACTTTCTTAATTTTGATTGTAAGTTAATGAGAAGTTAATAAGAATTTGTGGTAAAATAATTGTGATTTTTCAAACACGCGAGTTAGCATTTGCAGCATGGCTTAACATTGAGACCAAAGCATTTAATTTTCTTAAATAAAAACTTACTTTTATCTTAGAGTAAATGACACCTAAAAATCTGTTTGTTACTAACTCGTCATAAATCTCCATTTTCCCCCTCATTTGGGAAATATATTTAAGTTTTCATTCTATAAAATCCAATAGATATATTTAGATGTTTAATTTTATTTTTTTAAAGTGATATTTTTTGTACTCAGGCTTACATGTAAAAATTTGCTAATTTTCTAAGTCAAGTGATACCAGTTTTTCACTTAAAATGTCCATACAAGATTTCCATTTGAAAAGTGCTAAGTAGTGTGTTGTGGGGTGGATATAGCTCTGTGGTAGAGTGCGTGCTTAGCATGCAAGAGGTCCTGGGTTCAGTCCCCAGAACTGCCATTGAAAAAAAGAAAATAAAAGGGCTAAGTAACCGAAGATAGTTTTCTAAGGAGGTAAAAAATAATGTGACATTATACATAAATGACAGGTGTTTGAGGAACAATGCCTTAGGAGATACAGGCACCTGCTGTAAGAAATGTGGCGACAGTCTGTGACTCACGTGATTCTGAAAACTAGGGTTACATGAGGCAGATGCTGTTAGCGCAGCAGAATTGTTCAGAGAGGTTTTGTACAAACGAATTACATAGCTTGATGTGAATGTCAGGGTCAGTGTTTGATTTCTAAACTACAAAATAAACAATGCTATGCACAGTAAATAAAATGCATCATTGTTTAATTTCACTTAAATTAAATTAGGGAGACAAACACAATCTGAGAAATGCAATGCCGCAGACTCATGTTACTGTTATGGAAAATTAGAATAATCACCCTTCCTGACCCTATTTCTACTCAAAATCTTCAGTAGCATGTTGGATTTCACTATAAATGAGTTGGTTATCACAGTCTTAGCAAATTTGGCAGGGATTACAAATACGTAAAATGATAGTTGAGTATCTAAATGTGTTTACAAATTAGAGTAAAAGATCAAATCTAATATCATATAATTCAAGTACAATAAATAGCATTTTCCTCCCCTGTCCACAGCCCATTCCCCAAATTCAATAAACATAAGTGGCAAAGGAATAGCTTTCAAAAGTGAGCATGGCTATTCAAGAATTTCCATGTTCTTAATTCACAGTCAATGCTCAATGAAATGTTTATCTTACACAAAGGAAAGGAAGGATGGAAATCCATCTTCTCAAAATCTGCTTTTCTCTTCTTGGGACCTGAGAGAAACAGGCCAGCCTGACACCCCCTCCCCTGGAATTTTATCCACAGTGTTCATGGGAGTGCAAAGGTGCAATTGTTGAATGACTACTGGAGCATCGAGGCCATGCTGATGTAACAACCCTCACAGTCAAAGTGTATGCGGATGGCCTGGCACGTCTGGGGTGCAGCCAGGAAAAGATGGGTGTGTCTGACTTGGAATCATCTGGAAGTGACAAGCTTTGTGCCTGTCTGGAATCCAGTCCCTGTCACACAGTATTTTTGGAAATGCCTCTATACAAGAGCCCAAGTGAGTACTTAGGGTGCCGTGAGATTAACGTTCACCTCCAAAAAGAAGTTTTCCACTAAATTTACCAGCAGTCTTTGAAGATCCACCATGAGTAAATAAAGCATCATTTTAAGCAGTATCAAAGAACACAGAAGTGACAAAAAAGGAGAGGAAAAACCACCCAGTGACCCTGACTATGTTGCAGGTGAGTGACACCCCCACACTGAAGGAGCAGGAGGGAGACAGCTCACCTGCACGACCTTGACGGTGTTTTGACTGAAAAAACTAAGCTAAAATTGTACACAAGTACTGTCCTCTAGTTGGTGAATTTGTTTTTTGGTGATGTGGGATAGCAACTCTAGAACAGCTTTATGGATGCACTAGGATTGGACAAGCCAGGAGGTACATTGTGGATAATGTTTCTGATCCTCAGAAAAAGAAGATTCAAGTACATCAAGGAGTAAGACAGGAGTAAACCCTGGTTTTGGATAGAATCAGAGGCATCAGTATGAGCACATGGCTTCTAATATCTACACAGATAAGTGGAGAGAGACGTGTGTGTGCCTGGGTCATGCACCGCTCTGTCCAGGGAGAGGTCCCAGAGACAATGACACCCTGTTTGTTCTGCACTCACCACATCCTGGTTTCAAAATTCCATTAAAATACCATCTAAATATCAGTAAAAGGAGCCAGGGCTCCTTGGAGAATTTGCTGGTTCCAGGGCTGGGGGCAGGGAAAAAACACAAGATGAGCCTGGGAGATCTTGTTGGGCCAGAATGTAAGGAAGTGCTCAGAAAGGGCGTGGAAACATGGAAAGGGAAGAGGAGCTCACCTGCATGGGTGCCCAACCACCCAAGCCTGAATAATCTGGGCAACAAAATAAATAATGAAAATATTCTATTATGACCCCAAAAATAAACACCCATGAGTCCATACTGATATAAATCATTGAATAAATGCATAAATGAGGGAGAAGGGCAGCAACTCCTCACAGAAGAATTCCAACCAATAATGTAAAAGGAATCAAGGAAGTCTAAAGTCACCATTAGACACAACAGTTATCATTCTTTCAGGCGAGATCCACTCATGGCTGCAAAATTAGGGGCAAAGAATTCATACATAGCTTCAAAGTATCTCCCCAAGATATTTAGTGAATAAAAGGGAAACAAAGTAACCCTGCAATGGAGAAACCCAGAAGGCAGTGCTTCAGTCAAGGGATCTGGGTTACATCACCAATAAGATGTTGGGGAACAGTCGGCCCAGTACCTGAGCAGAGCTCTCCAAGACCTTCCTTCCTCATGAAAGACATGGAAACGCAGAGAAGCACTAGACAGATTCCTGGACCAACCAAGGGCATCCATGGAAAAGCATGAAACCAAAATAAACTCTGCGGTCAATCGTTTTGATGATTAATAAGATAACTAACATTAGAAACTGGTGGAAAATCTATGCAGTGTTTGTGCAAATTTTCTGTAAGTCTAAAATTATTTTAAAGTAAGAAATACACAATTGTAATTGAATTTTTTGCAGAAAGAGTTTTTTCTTTTAAGGTTTCTATGTTTTTGAGCATTGCATGAATACGCCTTTAAGGCCAGAGTCTCTCCACTTGGCATTCTTAAGGGTTAGGGCTCAATTGCTGTGCTTGGCTGGGCTGCTGTTGTGTTTGGCTTTTCTGTATGTTTTTATATGCACTTTTACATTATTTCATAACTGCATTTTTATTATCATAGCCGTGCAAACAAAGCTGTCTGTCTTCAGACCCAGTTCTTGTGGGACGACATCAGCAAAGGCCAGGGGGTGGAAGCCAAGGAGGGAGACTTTGCCTGAACCAAGGGGTGCTTCTCACTGAGCTCAGCAGGTCACCTGGAGGCTCCCTGCGGTCCTAGGGCCACTGTGCCCACGCATGACATGAGACTTCCGGGGAAGCTGCCCAGACTTTGACATCAGTCTGGAACAGAAAGAAAGAGGCCCTGAGTGATTTCTCTTCTTTTTCTCTGTCTGGATGAAGCTGCACTGTGAACACACTGCCCCTTGACCAGATGGCTCTGCTGTTGGTGTTTCCGGACTTCCTGGTTTCCACATACGAGAAGCTGGCGTTTCTCTCTGGTTAAGGCTCATGTTCAAATAAACCCTGTGGGGCCAGTTTAGTACCTGACAGACTGACCCCTCCATCAAATACCCCAAAATCCTTACTGGTCACAGCACAAGCTGATACAACTGTGCCATCCTAAGAAGACAGTGATTAAAGAATTTAGTTAAAAACAATAAAACAAATTGTTTAAATCTTACACAATTATATTCAAAAAGGAAAGCAATGTTTTTTCTTCATCCTGTTAAAATGTCCGTATTTTAATGTAAACAAAACACAAACATTGCATGTGTATTTTAGGCCTCATGGTTTCCCAGATCCTGCCAAAGCCATTCCCTCAACTAACCTCATCCTGAATGGGTGGCGTCACCACGCAAGCGTCAGTGGTCCTGCCCACCTGCCACCGCAAGTGTGTGACAGAGCCAGGGCCCCGGGTCGGTGGGTGTGCTGGTTCCAAACCCATGCAGAGGCTCCAACCAGCCCTGAGACTGGGAAAAACAGGCTCTCCCACCCGGGCTGCTCTGCCGTACCTTCTCAGGGTCCTGCGTTTGAAGTAATTTATGCGTAGTCACGTCAACGTTAAGTCAACACAACATGCTGGAACCAGACTGCTGGGCCCAGGGCTAAACCTGACCAGACTCAGCTGCCTGGGTTTGACACCGGCTCTGCTGCCTACAGGCTCTGTGATTTATGCAAGAGGCTTTCCATCTGTGAAACAGGTATGAAAGAAGTTCATGCATGAAAGTAATCTCATCCAGTGCCGAGCACTTAGGAAATGCTCAGTGAGCATTACTGAAGTGTTATCACTATTACTGCTGTCATGTGAAGTTTGCACGTGAACTGGGGCTCAGCATTGATCGGTATGTGTAAACGCAACTGGTGGTCAGAGTTCAGCTGCCGTGCTTTACTTGGCGTTTGCTGCTTCCTGCATGACCATCGGTAGACTGTTTGCATCAAGGAACGGTAAAGTGGGAGCCCCTGGGCATCAGGCAGGGTTGTTCGTCAGGACTTCCTGCACCCAGGGGTTTGGTGGGTACTTGCTGGTCTGACCGTAGTTTCTGTGGCACGTTTATTCAAGACTGAACCTACCTCTAACACATGCTGTATTTTCTGTGCCTGTTTGTGTCTCTGTGTCTCCCACCAGATAGCAGTGCCTTCCTGGAGGACAGAGGCTGTGTCATTATGCACTCAGCTACTGACCTGCAGGAAATGCCAGTTAATAAATGGAAGTTGGGTAAGTCTTGTAATTTCCAGGTGAACAATTTATACCTACGTACATATTAAGTCCATGCCCTGTAAGAATTTATTATGAGTCTGTTATGTTAGATGCCCCTTCAATCATCTATATGTTCAATCAACATGTGTTTATTGAGTATCTACTGTGTGCCAAACACCATTCAAGGCAGAAAAAAGAAGACAAATATCCCTGCCCTTGTGTAGTGGTGTGAGAAACATTACTGTACTGGTGCAAAACAGAAGGTGCTAGCACTCTTGTCATTCACTGGGGTCTAGAAAAACAGCACAAGAGTGCATTAGAAACAGTGTTTGGTACACCCACTCTCTCTGATGCCATACTGTGAAATAAAACTGAAAGTCACCTAGGTTCCATGAAATTGTTCCAGACCACTTCTTCCCCCAGACATCCTGAAGCCAGGTATTTTCCACAGGCCAAACCCAAGCCTAGGGGGGAACAGTCTCTTCCTGCCTGTGAGGTCCTGATGGGCAGTCTGTGCCTCCCTCAACTTCTCTTCTCAAATCTCTCTCAGCCACATGTCAGGTTGGCAAACGTCCCCCTGAGCCAAAGCAAGTCTGGTAGCTTGCACCCTTGCAAAGATGTGGAAAACAAATTAAGGCAGAAAAGGACATGAACACATGTGGGTGTATGTTTGAAGAGCTCAAAAGTGATCAACAGATTCGCAAAGCTAATTTTTACTCAGTGTGTTGGATTTTTTTTCCCCCATAATTATGCTAAAATGGTCACGGTGCTTTTTTCCCACACAGTAAGCACAGAGGAGGGACACCGTCTTCTGTGGACCTTGTGAGGGTTGTTTGCAAAGCACCCATCCCTCCAAAAGGCAGCCTTGATCTGGATTTATTTTCATAATTACATGCACGTTATCTAAAAGAAACACAGCACATGGGAAAGGATAAAGTTTAAAATTAAACTGTGGGAATGTGGGCACCAGCCAGAGAAAAGAGAGCCAAGGGAGAGTGAGCCTGTGCTGAGACACCCACCCCAGCGAGACAGCCCTCGCCATGGAGACCAGGCTCCAGGAGGCAGAAACGGGACAAATTCACTTCACTCTGAAATAGTTAATGAATTTCAAAGTATGTGAAGCATAGAGAAAAGTCAGCTGTTGTTGGCCACGCAGGTAATAACGTGTAACTCCTCAAGGCCTGAAGTTTAGGGGCGTGTTTCTTTCATCACGGTGCAACAGCATTTTATTCACAGCCATGTGAACATTATATTTACTGGTATTAAGAAGATCTGAAATGTGACTCAGCCATTACAATTATGATTACGACAACTAAATAACAAGACAGAAAGTGCCTATAACATGTTGTAGAGAAAAAATTTAGGATAGACCATTTTACATGCATTATGACCAAGCGGTGTAAAACTGGTGTATGTCTGGAGACTGGAAGGGAAAATAAAGGTGAACACATTTTGCGTGTTAGAGTGCTGTGGTTGTGCATTTAGATTTATCTTTGTCCAGCATTTTATATCACGGTTTTTAAATGTTTTTTTAAATTTTTTAATTTTTAATTTTTCTTCAGAGGTTTTTTTGACTTCGTTTTTGTTTCAGTTGAACTATAGTCAGTTTATAATGTTTTGTCAATTTCTGGTGTACAACATGTTTCAAGCATACATGTACATACATATATTCCTTTTCATATTCTTTTTCATTACAGGTTAATACAAGATATTAAATATAGTTCCCTGTGCTGTACAGAAGAAACTTGTTATTTATCCGTTTTATACGTACTAGTTAGTATCTGCAAATCTCAAACTTCCAATTTATCCCTCCCAACCCCTTCCACCCCTGGTAACTGTAAGTTTGTTTTCTACATCTGTGAGTCTATTTCTGTTTTGTAAATAAGTTCATTTATGCCCTTTTTTTTTTCCTTCTTAAAGTTCCACATTTAAGTGATATCATATGACATTTTCCTTTCTCTGTCTGACTTACTTCACTTAGAATGATGATTTCCAGGTCTATCCATGTTGCTCCAAATGGCATTATTTTATTCTTTTTTATGTCTGAGTAGTGTTCCATTGTGTATATACATCACATCTCCTTTATCCATCATGTTTTACTTTCTTAATAACAGCTAAAAAAGAAAAAGAATTCAAGTAGAAATTATTTTTTCCCAAAGGGTAAAGATAAACATAGCCAGGATATTAGTTTATTCTTGCTTTGTTCTGGCTTACCCTTGCCAAGCTAGATGGAATTTCTCTCCTGGCACCTCCGAGGAGATTACAGTTATAATGTCAGTCCTGGGAAGAGACTTTCCCATGAGGTTACATGTCAACCCCTTAGAAGCAAGTTCAGTGCATTTCAATGTGGACTGTTCAATGTGTTACTTATGTTCTAAAAGTTATCTGGGCAGTGATCCACGCAGTACTCACATTTAGAGAGCACATTTCCTGTTTTAAGTCATCAGAAGTGAATTGTTTCTCACTCAACAGGAGCAACAATGGATGTGTAGGGACTGTGTCTGGCTCCATGGCTGGGTGGCCATGGAAGGGGCAAACCTTGCCCAGGCCTCTCCACCACCCGCTGCCCAGGCCTCTCCACCACCCGCTGCCCAGGCCTCTCCACCACCCCTGCCCAGGCCTCTCCACCACCCGCTGCCCAGGCCTCTCCACCACCCGCTGCCCAGGCCTCTCCACCACCCCTGCCCAGGCCTCTCCACCACCCGCTGCCCAGGCCTCTCCACCACCCGCTGCCCAGGCCTGCCCTGGTGCTGCTGCAGCAGTTAAATGGGTACACTTGTCCAGGTTTTTAATTTGCAACAATATTTGAATGTTTCTTAAATATAGGACTTTAAAAATGCTATAAAATATTTAGTTGAAAAAGACAGTTCATAATACATGCACACAGACACAAATCCTGTATTCTAGAAACAAGGTGACTAAAATCCTTAAGTTCTGTCTCCCAGGCAATTACAACTGTTTCACCAAGGCTCCCACATTCTGCTGAATGGAAGCTCTCTTTTCAGTTTAGTTCTCCCCACAAGAGGAAGTGCTCAGTGTTGAGTTAGTACTGCTGTGACTGGTGACCAGAGACCTGAGACAGGAACTCGGTGACAGGTAGCATAGGGAACTCCATGAAAGTCAAGCTCTGGACGAAGGAGGAAATCCGTCATGGACAAAAATTGTTTCTAGCTGCTGATGATGCTGAATTTTGCGCAGCCCTGGGCTCCCGGCAAAGAGAAAAGCCAGGCACACCCTTCACGCTGTAAGGACTGATGGCAGAGGAGCCCCTCTCTGCACACCGAGGTGAGGCAACCAGAGGCCCTTGTTCTCCAGCAACAAAGCTAGAGGCAGACCCTCCATGTTCCCATTCTTTGGCCCATAAATGATTTACTGGACTGACTTGTCTCCACGGATGCGTGGAACAAAATCGTGTTGGCTTGCTAGCTGATCTCTGACTAAGATTCTCTCCTCCCCACAGGCCCTGAACTCGGGCCTCCCCAGAGCACCAGGATGAGGGGTGTCACCTCCATTGCTTCTCTGAGGAGCAGCTGGCCTCGGGGTAACATCCTCTGACCTGCTCATCTTTCGATCCCTTTGCATGCCTCCTCAGAAAGGAACATCCTCTTCTGCCCAAGCTGGTGAGCTGGCGATGCTTGAAGGTCTCGGGATCAGAACTGTCCCCTCCCCCTGCCCCTCCTCTTCTCAAAATTCTTAAGTCAGGGTTTGTGTTCTGTTCAACACCACACTGGCTGAGAATGATATGAAGTTCTTAACCACAATGAACAGCAGCAAAGAGAGGCCTCACTCTCTGAGACACAGGGACCTGGGGACTAGGAAGTCAGGAAAAATGAAGACAAACCAAACATTAAAACACAGCTGAGGAGGAAAGCTTTGGAAGTCCAATTCACAAAAGCAAGCAGGTCTTGACTGGCTGAAGGAAAATGTTAAACCTTGGGGGCACGAAAGTGGGATTTTCAGGGCTCATTGGCCAGAGGTAGAAGTGGCCTTTGTAAATTCAGTCCCTTTGCAAGGGGACAACTGGAGTGCTTGAGAAGACAATCAACCTCACAGACATACTTACTGCACTATGAACTCTGGTGGAAGGGTAAACAGGGTGGAAAAGGGGGGAAAAATCACTCCAGAGTGTTCCTGAGCACAGGGCTTCAGTCTGGGGTTTCAATCCACATGCCTCTGTGGCCTCCAGACCCTAATTCTAACATGTAAAGATGGGACCAGATGGAGCAAACGTGCATCCTCTTTGAACGGAGGGCTTCCAAGATGGCCTGGGCTTTAGGGACACATGGGCCCAGGTCCAAAGCTTCAGGCCTTTACAAGACTTTCGGTGACAGAGTGACAGTCTGATGTGCTCAGCGGCTGGTGAGCAGTGGACTAAAAGCAGCCACGGAGGAGCTATTGTGGAAACCCCAGCATCCTGATGGGTAGAATGCGGAGGTGAGAACAGGGAGGAAGGGGTCCATTTGTCACTTGGGGGACTTGCAGAGACACTCTCCTGTGGCTACATAAAGTCTCAGGGCCTGTTAGACGTCCAAGGGGAAGCCTCAAGGGGAGCCCTGAGTCTGCAAGTCTAAAGCCTGAGGAAGGCTAAGGGCTGGAGCACACCCTGACCCAGAGAAGCATCTGGAGGAGGAGGGAGGCCCGGTCCCAGGGAGGGCTCTGTGCAGGTCAGAGCAGCAGGACTGCAGATATGAGTGGCCAACAAATTTGGGAAAGGCCAGGAAGATTTAATAACATAAAACCAAGGGAGACAAATGAGACGTGCCAGTCAGGAGGATGCGGCTACGGGGATGCCAAGGAAGGTGAAGATGGGGGAAAGCTCCTTGGACATTGGTGCAGAAGCCACTGACAGCCTTGACAACAGTCCTTCCAGGGGTAGGCACAGCCGAGAGCCCCCTGCAGTGAGGGCAGGATCGGGGCGACACAGGGGAGAGGCAGGTGAGGTCGGCTGTAAAGAGCAGAGAAAAGGGCAGAAGTGGTGGGCATGTGGACACAGCGGGAACACCTGGACGACTGAGCTTTGGGAAGGTGGCCTTTGATGTGCTTGGACTGGTCCAGTTACTTTCTCAGGAGGAGAGAGGAACTTTGTGTCCAAAGCAGGCAGGCCTGTGGGCTCAGGGCTTGAAGGCCAGGGCGGTCCCACCCGACTTCTATTTTCTCAAAAAAGAATGAGAACAGTCTCTAAGTGAGAAGTGGGAAGTTGAGGAGAAAAGAAAAGGCATAAAGCAGCCATTATGGGGATTCGGAGTCAGTTTTAGGGAAACGCAGTACGTTTCTGGGTGGTCCTCAGGGCCGGCCGAAGTTGAAGGGTCAGTCTCCAGGCTTGTGTCTCTAGTCGTTTTGGGCTTCGCGGGGCAGACCCAGCCTGGTGGCCACAGCACCACCACAAAGGTGGGTCAGCCACACTCCGCAGGGCCGAGCACAGGGAGGGTTGCCTGTCTGGCCACGGGACGAGCCAGATGCCGGCCGTGAGGCCCTGGTGCAGTTTACTTTCAGAGCTGTCACCTCCCCTAGTCAAATCAGTGCTGATTTCTTGGTTACATATTACTTGCAAAATTCCCCTGCAGGGCCAGCTCCCACTTAGAAGGAGCTCAGAGGCCAGTTTAAGAGCAGACAGCGAGAAAAGACCAAAATTGGAGTGGGAAGAGACACTTTGAGAGGAGAGATGCCAGGCTTCACTGTGGTGCTGAGAATGAACCGTCTGTGTATTTCCCCTGAGAGGGCTGCGAAGGCGGCAAGGACACACGGAGAGGAGGTGCTCTGAGTGACAGATGAGCACTGACTGGCATCAACCCCATGCTCCTCCTTCTCAGGTACGGGGATGGCCCCAGTCACAGGACTGCAAGCCTTCCAATGTGTGCTGGCTGGCAAAAAACACTACAACTATCTCAAATATTAGTTACTTAAACATATGGATATATGGGAAGGTACCTCAATAAAATAATCCAGAAGGAGAGTGAAATCATAGTAAAAGTTACTCTTTGGAGTGTGGGTAGTAACATAATCTAAACACCCAGCAATAGCACTGAGTGGTCATTCTTAAAACATTGTACAAGTAAACTAATAATGATATATTATATTATTAATGATATGTTAATTATATAATGTAATATGCATTATATAACTTATTAATATTATATAATATTACAATAATATATTAATATAATAATAATCCAAATAAAATGCTAAGTATGAAGCAACACATTATAATACTTACTATAAAATAGATGTGAAATAAATACCATACTGGGATAATTTTTCTAACATTAAAATAAAGTACACATGATGTATACATATGGACAAGAGCTGCGAAGTCATGTGGGAAAGTGCAAACAAGGAATTCGTCAGGGGAGGGAGAATGTCGGTGGAAACAGGATTCTGAGTTTCCCATTTTTCACATCACCATCTCTGCATTAGACAACCTCTGCATCCCACACGCCCTGCCTGGATTATCACCGGTGCCTGTCGTGAGCAGTGAGTTGTGGTGGGGACAAGGGCTCCCAGGACACTAATGCCGGCGTGCAGGTGTCAGTGCTCACAGGTAGGTCCCTGTGAAGCCACCAGGCACGTGGCGGGTCCTGGTCCCTGCAGAGGGCTGCTCCTGCTGTCCCAGGGCTGGTAACACATGCCTGGCCTGATTCTGGTTTCTGAAACCCTCGTAAGAGTCTGTCCTGTGGGCTCCGTCTCTCTGTCTGCTGCCTCCCCTGTGTGTCCAGAGCGTGAAAACATCCACAGGGTCTCAGTTCAGAATTAACTTCTACTTATTTTGTTGTCTATTAAACACACATTGAGCTAATAAGAAAAAACACGCTTTAAGGCGATTTCTAAAAATCAACCTTCTCCTCAGACTCATGGTGAGTGATTAGTTATGGGAAAATGTCGGTAGAGGCCCCAGAAGGGCCAAGACTATGTGAAATTGGAAGATTAAAAAAACTCTAAAATAACCCCCTCTTTCTTTGCCTCCCACAAAGCTAGAGAACTTTAGGAGTCAGATGTTTTCAGAAGGGAAACAACGTCCCAGGGAGGACTGCTTGCAATTCTGAGTAGTAGATCTTTGCCTCTGTGACCTATTAATAGCTGCCCTGAGCTGAACAGCAGGAAGGCCTTCGCCTCTGGGCATTAGCAGGCAAAGTTAGTAACTGAAATTCTTCACAGACCCCTGCTGACCTAGCCATGAGGCAGGGGACTGGTGTGTTTGGACCACAGACGAGGTGTGAGATGCAGATACGTCTGGTCTGTAATACGGTCCAGTGAGTAAAGTTTTACAGCTGATTTTCCAGGAGTGAGAGGTAGACACCCCCCGAGCTTTACCAAGAAACAAAGCAAAACCCACGTGAGGGCTGGCGGGGCAGGGGAAGCCCTGGGGGCCCAGGAGCTGAGGGCGCGCTCTCTCCACAAAGGCCACTGGGGGTCACAGAAAAGTCCAGAAATTATCCAGTGTGGAAGGAACTCCCAGGCCCTGCTGGTGAGGATGCAAATGCGGCCACATTAAAACAGTTCAGCAGCTTCGTACAAAGTTAAACACACGCTGGCTCGATGGCCCAACAGTCCACCCCCACGTTCCCACCCAGGAAAAAGGAAAACTTAGGACCTGCAAAATCCGTGTGCGAATGTTTACATCAGTTTTACTTACAATCCCCCCAAACTGGAAACAGCCCAGAGTTTCTCACTGATGAACAAACTGTGATACACGTTCAACAGAATATGTTGTTTAGCAGTAAAAACAATGAACGATTCATTCGCATAACAGGAAAAGACACAGGGAGTAGAGTCCAGTATCCCCTGAACAGACAGGCACAGACAGTGACAGACGTGGGGGGATGTTAACACCAGGGCACCTCCCTGGTCTGAGCAGACGATCGCCAGCCACTTGATTAAAATGGAGAAATTGTTATGGGTATTCAAGGAGCTGAGGCCCTTGGTGTGGTGACGTGGGAAAAGCACAGGTTTACGGTTCAGAAAGGCTTGAACCCGCTGGTGACAAGTGGTGATGTGGCCTCAGGCAAGTTTGTCACCTGCTCTGACCAAGGTTTCCTCAGGGCTGTGAGGAAGCACGTGCCACATACAGGCACACCCTGGGCATCCAGTGTGTCTTCCTCCCCTCAGCCCTGACCCTGAGAAAATAGTGCCATGTTTCCTTAATTTTTCTTCTGTCTCAATTACAGCCACACTTACTTTCTCTTCAGCTTAGTTCTCTGACATTAGCACGAGTCATGAATCCAGTCACTCACCACATGTCCACCGGCTGGTGGGGATCTTGCCGAAGGGGCTGCTGTCCTGCACCAGGTTCTGTCAATTCCAGCAGGCTGACGGCATGGGCTGGGGGTTTGCAGGGAGCTTGGAGGAATGGTGCAAACAGAGAAAAGAGAAGCTGGCTCCCATCTGGCAGTGCAGGTGATGACGGAAAATCCACAGATGTGGGTTGTGGGACAGACATCAGAGGCACCTCAGTTGAGCTGGTAGTTCTTTGACTTGGTGTCACAAAGCTGCCACTCGTTGGGTAACTGTGTCCTGTGACTGGGGAAGCATGCACATGTTATAAATGTTTTACATTTTATTTCTAATTGTGGTTACAATCACATTACAATGTTTATCAGCGTAATCATTTCTAAATGTAGAGTTCAGTAGTGTTAGGTGTATCTACGTTATTGGGCGACACACCTTCAGAACCCCTGTGTCACTGAAACTCTGTGCCCATTACACACTAGTTCACCTCCCTCCCCAGCCCTCAGCAAACACTATTCTGCTTTCTATTTCTCTTTCTATTCTCAGATGAGTGGAATCTCACACCATTTGTCTTATGCTGAGTGAGCTCAGCCAGTCACAAAAGACCCTCCAAGTCCATCGATGTTGCAGCCTGTGGCAGAATTTCCTTCTTTTTCAAGGCTAAATAATATTCCATTGACCATATTTCCTTTACTCATCCATCTTGGAAGGGAAATTCAGATTGCTTTCACCTCCTGACACTGTGGGAAATGCTGCAGAGTGGACATGGGAATGCAAATGTGTCTTTGAGATCCCGCTTTTAATTCTTGTGGGTATAACCCCAGAAGTGGGACTGCTGGAAAATATCTAATACTTTGAGGACTCTCCATACTGATTTCCACAGTGGCTGCACTAATTTACATTCCCACCAACAGTGCCCAATGTCCCAGTTTCCCCACACCCTCACCAACACTTGTTATTTTCTGTTCTCTTGATTTAGCCATCCAGGTGGGCGTAAGGTGATATCTCATGTGGTTTTGACTTGCATTGCTCTGATTAGTGATGCTGAGCATATTTTCCTGTGCTTTTTGGCCATTTTTGTGTCTTCTTTGTAGACATGTCTGTTCAAGTCCTTCACCATTTTTCGCAAGATTATTTGTTTTGTTGTTGCTGCTGCTGAAGTGCCTATGCTGTTAAATCACACAATTACCTGAAGTTAATGAAGAAAAGTTGTGATTTTTTTGCCTTAAGTGATACGTAGCATAGATTCCATCATCTGATATTAGGGTGTATTTACACATGTGAAAAAAAAGAAAAATATATCATTTTGATGATTCATTCAATTGAGGGTTTCTCAGCCTCAGCATTAGGGCTGTTCAGGGCATGTGTGTCTCTAACACCACCCTCCCCCACAACAGTGACAAATGTGTCTCCAGATGTTTGCACGTGTCGGTGGGAGCAGGGACCAGAACACTGGGTGAGAATCACCAACTTAATTGTTTGAGCATCCAGGAGTCATTGCGATACCGAGGTCCCGTTGGAATTATTATTCAGGGTATCAGCCACTCTGCTAAAGACCTTGGTTTTTTTAAGTTTCCTTTCTCACCCAAGCAATGTTTACACTGGATTGAGGATGATTTTGTTTGCCTTGTAAGCACATGGGTGACGGTCAAAAGAAAGCTATCCACAGATTCTCCCTCTGAAGAGTCTCCATTGGTTAAACTTCGGGGATACAAATGACTCCAAGGGAAAATAGTGATATTTTAGAGGAATTTGTACTTTATTTTTTACTTAAAAAAATCTTATCAGCAAATGGTTTGAGGCCAACATGGAGATACAATTTTTTCACAAAACAACTAGCTTAGTATTATTACAATTATATTTGACATGTGTACTGTACTCTAAGAATATAAAAATAAAATATCTCTCTCAAGACCACTTATAAATAGTCTTAAAAAAATAAACTCTCTATGTAATTGCTCTTGAATTTTGGCATGCACACATATTCTTTAAAAATTACAACAAAAACTCCCCTTTTAATTTTTCCCTGGTGTCTATTTACAAAATTAAGTCTACAGTTTACCAAAAATTTTTAACACAGCTGATATCTTCTTAACTGTCTTAATCATTAAAGGAAATATCATATAAACCATTATCACTTCTCCTACAAGATAAGAGAGTTTTATACACATATTATTATATATTTTAGCATATATATATGTGACTATAATACTTTTACAGATCAATTTTGAAATATGTGATAGTATTAAGAAAAAGGAATGTTTCTTCCAAGTCTTTATATGAATTAAAAAATGACTGAGATTACACTGTGCATTGCTATTTTGATACATTGCTTTTTAAATTTTAGCATTTCCCCCAGTTTAAAAAATTCCCTGAACATAATTTTATTACATAATATTCCATTTTTTCTCCACCTGCTAAATAATTTCTTGTTCATATAAATATGGATTATTTCCAACTTTTCATTGTCATATACATTTTAATGTGTGAAGTTTTCTTGTAGCACTCATTTGCCCAAAGAAATTTCTAAAATACTAAGTCAAATGTGGTATTTTACAACTTTTGATGTATATTAACAAACTGTTTCCTTAACATGTTGTACAAATTTGTTCAATATCAATAGAAATATGTATTCCCAATATGATGTTTCCAAAAAATCAGAGAGGCATGCTGCTTATAGAATTATGTAGGTATACATATAAAGATAAGCATATTTTTGTTTATAAAAGTGTCTCGGTTAAGCAAGAAGTGGTTGAAATAGTTAACATCTTTTTAGATTTTCCATATAAAAACTAATAACTCTATTTAAAAATAAGACTGTTCAAAGCTTTTTTCTTGTACAATTTTTCTTTATTTAGGCAAGTCTGATTTCTTAATAGCTATTGTTACTCTGGACTAGGTAATGGTATAGGATTTTCTAAACCCTGTATCTTTAATATGTTGACCATAGGATTCCATATGCAGATAACACACTTATAACTAATAAAATATAAAAACTCACTTGTTTTTGTTTTTAAACATAATTTATTTTTATTCTTAAAATCCTTAGTATTTAGGTATAATTGACATATAACGTATTAGTCTCAGGCGTACACTGTAATGATGGAACACTTGTACACATTGTGAACTGACCACCACAGGAGGTATAATTACCATTCATCATGCATAGCTACAAATGTTTTTTTCTTGTGATGAGGACTTTGACTTTGTATTTTTGTTTATTCTCACAATTTTGTTAATCTCTGCTTTTATAATTTTTAACTATTCTCTTCTTAAACTGATCTTTTATTTTGACCTTATGGGTAACTTTTTATTTTGATATAAGCTGAGATAATCGTGAGAATGTTACAAATAGCTCCTGTTGACCCTTTTCCTGCAGCTATGTACATTTTGCGGCACTTGCTATCATTTCTCGTGTCTCTGTATGTTGCATATGTGCATGTTGTGTGCTCTGAACCGTCTGAGAGTAAGGTGTTTTCTGTGTGCATGTTGTGTGCTCTGAACCGTCTGAGAGTAAGGTGGAGACAGTGGGCCACTTTGTCCCTAGATACTTGGGTGGATGTTTCTTTCTAAAAGAATTTGTGGTGGAGGAATATGCTTGTCTGGTGCAATGTAACAAAGTACCCCAAGACTTACCGGACTAAGTCCAGGTGTGACACAGCCCAGTGCTTCTGCACCCAGACCATCAGCCAAGGCTGTGCTCTCATCTGAGGCCTGGCTGGGCAGCCTCTGCTCTGCACTCGCTCTTGGGCATCACCAGGGGTCAGTTCCCCTCGGGCTGTTGGACTGGGGGCCTCCACAGGGCTACGCACAGTGTGACAGCAGGTCTCCAGCAGAGCAGCACATGTGAGAGCAAGGGAGTAGGGCCAGAGGAGCCCAGAGTCTTTCTGAAGCAGTCACTTCCTCCATGGCCCAGTTATCAGCAGTGGGTCACGAGGGCAGACCACCCTGCCCTGAGAAGTTTGCACAAAGGCCTGAGTGCCAGGAGACAGGATCCCTGGGTCCCACTGTGAGGGATGACGGCCCCAAGGGAGAGTTCATCAACCCTACTGCCCATCTCTAGAGAGCTTCCAGTGAAAGTTACATAACTGTTCTGGGGCTGAATGCCACAACACGTCCTCCCAAGTCAGTTTTATTCTGTGCGCTTTATGCTGCAAAAAGCAACAAAAACAGAAGCAAATAATACTTTCAAATTTGTATACTAGATACACATTTCTACTGGTGAATTATTTAACCGGAATATTAATTTCCCTTAGAATAGTTCACAGTCAGGTTTCTAGAGGAATTGGAATATGAATCATAATTCTAGTAGTTTCTATTCCACAGTGAAAAGCAGTGAATATTTGAAAATAATGGAATAATTCACACATTTATTTGCAAGAGACAGCATCCTGCTTGTTTTCCTGTAAATCTGCAAAGTAGATTTTAAACAACTGAATTACATAGGCTTCCTCGCTGCCTCCTCACCCCACCCCACCCTCAGGAGGTTGCTCTGTAGTTCACGTGGTCCACGTGCTTGAAGACCAGCGTGTCGCTGTGTGAGGAGGAGGAACGCGCCGCGCCCGGAATCGGGGAGCTTTGGGCCGGCATGTCTCCCATTGGGCGTGGGCACTGCGGGCGCCCGGGACTCAGCCCCCTGACACACTGCACCCCTGAGACGGTGCTGGGTGCCCGGTGTGCCCACAGACCCCTTCCCTTATCCCCTGACTCTGAGAGCCTCTGCGGAAACCTTGAGCTAGCAACTTGCTCCTGGGCCGGAGAGGAGAGGAGGGAGGCTTACAGACAGCCGCACTGGGGTGAACGTGCGCACAGGTGGTCCCCTTTCCTGGGGAAGCACGGGAATGGAGGGTGAGGAGACCCCCGAGTGGTGGGGATCTGAGCCCCGCGTTCCCGCAGCCGCGTGGCTCCTCCCGCCCTCCGGGCTCGCGCTCCCGCTCCCGCTGGGCGGGCGGTGCCTTCTGCCTCCGCCGCCTCGCCTGCGCCTGCGCAGCGCCTGGGGGAGTGAGTCAGGGCACTGACTCCTCTTCCCGGTTCAAACGTGGCTCCAGGCCCTCAGCAGGCCACACGTGTCGTCCACACATCGGCCCTATGACATAGATATTGTTATTCTTCTTCAACTGAAAGAACATTGAAGCGCAAAAATGTCCAAGCTCTGGAACCCAGCGCTTTTCCACTTTCCACTCGAGTCCAGTTTCTTCCGGATGGACACAATCTGTTCCCAGACGCAGCGAGCTCAGGGCCTGGAGAGAACACAGTTCTCCACAGCTTTCTTCTCTGAACTAGAGCCCTCTAGCAAGAGAGCCTTTCTGCAACTTTCATTGCAATAGAGATATCTGAGGCCTTTGCCAGAGCACGGCTGCAAGGTTAAAGGTGGTCTTTTTCCTGTAAAATGGGGCATTGACGAATTTATGACTCAGAAATGAGAATGTCATCTGGCAGAGCCGAGACATTTGAGCTCCCAGAGCAAGAAGGCTTTGTTTTACCAAAAGCTGATGAAACTTGGCTGGATCATGGCTTATAGGACTGCAACACCCCAAAGAGGGACCTAGCATGTTAGAGAATTTTGTTTACATGACACTAACCCTCACACATGTCCTTCAATTCCAAATAAAATTTCCATAAGCAATTTGTATAAGAAGCTTGCTTTCAAAAAAGAAATTAATTGTATGACAGTTTTATTACATGTATTACAAACTAGACTGGTGAACATTTTACTCAGCATTTCAGTATGTAAAACTTACATAACAAAATCTAGCAAAATTGTATGAAGTGTAAACACATTTCTGAATGAAGGCTGGTGCCACACAGACGTGCGTGCAGGAAGCAGCACTGACCCCAGGACATCTGGTCAGTGTGCCTGTGACCTTCGCTCAGATCCTTCCTCCCAGGATCTGGAACCCCGGGCCATGGCACCTCCTTTTCCCTGAAAGAGGAACTAGGTAGCCTCAGGATTTAGGTCACTTGCTGATGTTCTCAAGGTTGAGAAGAAGAAGAGCAAAGAGCTCATCCTGTTCTTTATATTCAAGTTGGGAATGTCAAGTGCATTTGAAATCGCCGACTTTGATAACCCAACTCGTCCCAGGTCACAAGGGCTCTCTGCTAAACTGAATGTTTTTTCTTGCAATCACAGAATTCCAACTTGTTTTATTTTTACATATTTCCAAAACAGATCATTTGAGAGATCCAAGAGGCCTGTATTCATATGTAATGAGAAGTCTGGGGAGAGCCGGCAGGGGCACAGCTCTGTGACACCCATGGTGTGACATGGGAGAAGCAACACACCAGACCACTCCCGGTGGTGACTTCCCCCAGTCCTGGGAGGTGCTGCGTCAGCCATGGCCATGCAGAATTGGCATTTTTGGTCCCCAGCCTTCGGCGTGGGGAATGGCATGAGGCAGGTGTTTACTCAAGGTACCGCACGTGAGGCTCTGGCCTTCTTCGTGGGGTGAGTCTTTCCTGTGAGTGGGGGTTTGCAGGGCACAGGGGCACTTGTGTAACCAGCAGTGGTGCTGCATAAATGGGTGGTGATGCTGATGTCTCGATGGAACACCAGAACTGTGGTCTGATCTGTCATCTCACTGCTCCTCTGTGGCTGCAGCAAAATGCTCACTATGTGAAGCTGTGACTTGGTTGTGTTTTCTGGTTTTCAGAAATGTCCTTAATACCCATGAATATGTATAAATGATTGGGACTAAGATGTACTGGAAGTTCCTCTCCAGGCACCGTCTCCTCCCAGCCCCTGTGCACGTTTTCATTCTCTCCCACACAGCTGGTCCCTTCTTCTAGAGGCTTGTAAGAAAATGAAAAGGAAATCAGTTCTAATGACTCACAGAGGCATCTCTTTGTTCTGAAGGGAGCTGAGTTGAATACAGCAAGCTCATGGCCAGTGCGTGAGTGGGTTCAGTCCTAGGCAAGATGAAAAGTTGCTTGCAGACAACCATCCCCTGCCAATGGTTCCCCCAGCCACCTAGGTAACTTGTCTGCACTTCACTTGGACATGTGCACACATGTGCATGAACACGTGATATGTAGTATGTACTCATGTGGGAACAGTGTACATATGACTGTAATCCATGTGCACAGTGCACTTGTGTGTGCACATGTATGCATAGCACGCATGTCTGTGTGTGCATGTGTCCACACTTGTACACATGCCATGTGTGCATGCGTGTGTACATGTTTCCATGTATGTCCATGTGCACGTCTCTGCATGTGTGTGCATGCATAGAGGGCACACTTGCTAATTTAGTCTCCAGACATCTGACAAGAGTCAGTCTTTCTTATATTTTTATGTGGGAATAAATTCATTTTAATTTCTTAAGGTGGATATTTGTACAGTTATCTGGGTCTTTCCTTCCAATGAGGGTTTAACTGCTTTGCATCTGGAATATGTCAGGTTTATCCTTTTTGGAATCAGTGTCCTGAAGCCTTGTCCCCTGGGTCCATTCAGGAGTCTGCTGTCAACATGATGCTCTCTGGTTACACGAGTTCATGCGAGTTCTGACTCTGTGGACACATGTTCTTGAGGTTAAGGCTTCCTGCTTTTACCTCTATTTACATATCATCCTTTACTCAGGTCTTTCCCCACTGCCTCTGACTCATGCCCACCCCAGGGTCTCATCTTCGCCAGTTCTTCTGAGTCATGAACATAGAAGACATGGAGTCAGTCAGCCTGACTTCTGGTTCTGTCTCTACTAATTCCTTGCCCAGAAGGCAGCTTCACTTATTTGGTCTTGGATTTCTCAACAGTTAAAATATTTAGGTATATTAATTACAATTACAGGGTTGTTTAAAGAACAGACAAGACATTCCTTTTTCTGGAGAAAAAACCCTCCTCTCCTCTCAGAAGGGGGACACATGGTTGCTGGTGCCCCTCACTGGTAGCAGGGAGCATGGTGTGCAGCTAGACGAGGTGGGTCTGAGAGTCCACCGTCCCAAGTACAGGTTTTAATTAAGCCTCTGTGTTCGGATGCCTGTGTCAGTGCCCCTCAGTGTCCAGAGCTCCATACACGTGCCCCCGGGAGGTTCTACGACTGTGGTCTCCTTTGCTCTGTGAGTTACCACGTCATGTTTCACCTTCTGATCACTGCCCCAGTCTACGATGGATTTGCTGTAGTAACAACACTTTCTCAGGAGGAAAGGATAGCATGAGGGAGAACTTGGTCTATCATCCTTAATGGGGAAGGCTTTTTCCTCTAACTAATAGCAAACCTTGAGAAAAGTTTTTAACAATATACAGTAATGCAAACTTTGGGACAATTTGAACATCTTAAGGCACCAACTTACTGTGTTTCCTGAAAGTGGTGGTGAGGGAATAAATAGCTAAGTATTTAGCTTCTGCTTTGTTTAAATATATTATGCCAGGTTTGTGTGGTATTATTTACGCTCAAAAAGTGCAGATCAAATTTTGATATAATGTTTTCTTGGAAGAAATGACTTAACTACTCTTTAATGCAGCACTTAGGGTATCATTAAATCTTTATTTGAGACAAATAAAAGACTGATTTTTTCTCTATATACATTTTTCTATATATCTTTTTTCAAAGATATTGCACTTTGAAAAAAGCATGCAATTTGGAAATTCTAATGTCTTTATTGGTTTTCTTGAAATTTTTGTATAACAGAAAATGACCTGATGTGTATCATATTATTTCCATTGAACTTTCAGCTCTGGGCTGAGAAGGAAGGGGAATTTTTTAGAGGAAAACAGGGACAGAGTGTGACTATCACTGTGACCCCTTTGCAGAGATGGAAACTGGGGCGGGTGGGTTGAAACCAGCACCTGACCTTGTGTTTTGTCGTTGAGCATCCTTTCTCTTACCCCACATGGCACCCCTCTGTGTGACCCTCTCTGCCAAGGCTGACTGACCATGAGTGTCAGCCCGAGGTCAGCACACACCTTGTCCCTTACCCTTTGTTGCTGTATGTGTGCAGGTAGACTTGTCAAAAGTCTGCATGGCCACCATCCAGGCTCAGAATTTAGTCCCCTGCATCTGGGGCTCTGTCCCCACAGTCCTGTAGAGCCCCCTGGTGGCCAAGGTCCATGTTGAGGCGCTCCCCTCCAGGTCCAGCCCCTTCTGTCAGAATCCCCCACCTCCAGGGAAATAGGCTCCCGGACAGAGCAAATTGTCTGATTCAGTCAGTGACACTTGAGAGGCTGGATACCTTTGATTTCATGAGACCCAGTAGTTTTCAAAGTGTGTAGTGGGAACTCCAAGGAGATCCATAACCTGCACATTTTGTATTTAAAGTCCATCTAAATAGTCCAAGCATTGTATGTCCTCCATTCTTGGCATGCTTTTCCATGCTTTAATATTTCTGAAGTCAAAATGCATCTTCCAGTCGAGGTGCTGCACTTACTTCAGTGAGGTCTCTGGTCACTGAAAAGGTACGGGTTCACTGGTGGTGAATGTTCATTTGAAGGGTCTCAGACTCAGGAACACCCAGGTTATAGTCATTAACTATCCCACAGTGTTGAGATGCATGAGGATCATATTTCTCTCTTTTTATAAGTCAGATTGTTTCCAGCAGATGCCCCCATCCACCAAGATGTGGAAAATTGCAGCTCTCAGAGATTCACCGTCTTCTTCTGCACCAGAGCTCCAGACTCTTGTGACACCCGAGAACACCTGGGGGGATCTCATTCCTCCTCCCTCCCCAGTAGACACTGTGGTGAGAGTCCTCCCAGCAAATTCTTTATTTCTCCCTTAACCACCCGCCCCCAGCCCATGTGTGTGTGTGTGTGTGTGTGTGTGTGTGTTACAAAGGGCCCTAATCTACAGAATGTCTTGGCATTCAAGAAATGAGATGGAGAATGGAAAAATAAATGCTTTATTCTTTCCTGGTATATGCAAAACACAAGAAAAAAGTTGTGAATTAGCAATATCTCTAATATTCAGTCAATGGCATTGGACATTTAAAATTGTAATAAAAAAGTATAAACTCATGCCCATGAGAGTTATAAAATTTAGCATCAATAAATAATTGAATATTGCCAATTAAATTAATCTGTTCCTGTAGACCATGGACTAGATTCCCTGCCATCTATATGCACAGGTTTACCACTGAACAGGAGTTGTAGACAATTTTTATTTTGTTATTTTATTAATAATATATATTAATTAATTAATATATAATATTAATAATATAATAATAATAAAATAAAATTATTTTATTATTAGTGGTTTCCCCTAGAAACCACTAATCATTGTACTGTCTCCATAGTTTTGTCTTTTCCAGAATGTCATGTGCTTGGAATCACACAGGACATAGCCTTTTCAGGTTAGCTCTTTTCACTGAGTAATATGCATTTTAGGTTACTTCATATCTTTTCATGACTTGATAGCTTATTATATCCCTGAATAATATTCTGTTGTATGGGTGTTTATCCATTATACCTTGTTTGTCCTACTGAAGGATATCTTGGTTTCTTCCAGTTTTTGGAAATTACAAATAAAGCTTTTTTAAACCTTTGCGTGCAGGTTTTTGTGTGGACATGACTTTTCAACTCAATTGGTTAAACGTGAGCACAATGGCGAGCTGTGTGATGAGACTAATGTAGCTTTTTAAGGAAGTGCCAAACTCTTCTAAAGTGGCAGTGCCACTTTTATTCTCCTCTTTTGGAAGAATTGTTTATGGTGGTTAAAGTATTCTCTTTTTAAAGTCAAATAAAAAAGTTCAAAATTATAATATGCATTTGGCCAAATCTTCCTATTTTAAATACTTGGAGTTAAAAACGTAAATAAGCAAAGTATATGCTCATCACACTTCTCCACTGCAGATGAGCAAAAATTAATTTTTAAAAATTAGTGAAGGGAGGGGAGAGTATAGCTCAGTGGTAGAGTGTGTGCTCAGCATGCACGAGGCCCTGGGTTCAATCCCCAGTACCTCCATTAAAAAAAAGAGAGAACGTATTAAAATACAGCACAAAAAAAAAAAAAAAAAGATGGGGGAAAAATTAGTGAAGAAACACCATATACCAATGTTATCTCAAATGACTCAAAAACCTAAATGTAAAATCTAAGACTATAAAATCCTGTGAAGAAAATAGGACAGAATCTTAATGACCCTGGATTTGGCAATGATTTCTTAGACACCAAAGGCACAGGCAACCAAAGGAAAGCAGATAAACTGGACTTCACGAAAATTTTTAAATTTTGTACATCAAGAGACAATATCAACAGAGTAAAAAGGCAACCACCATGATGGCGAAAATGCTTGCAAGTCACACATCTAATAAAGGACTAATAGCTTGACATATATAAAGAACTCCTAAAATGGACAAAGGACATAAATAGATATTTAAATGCCCAACATCACTAATCACTGGGGAAATGCAAATCAAAATCACAGTGAAATATCACATGTCTTAGGATGGCTAATATTAAAAAAAAAAAAAAAACAAACAGAAAACAAGTGTTGGCAAGGATGTGGAGAAACTGGAACACTTTCCCCTGGTAACCATAAAATTGTTTACTATGCCTGTGAGTCTGCTTCTGTTTTGTAGATGAGTTCATTAGTGTCTTCTTTTTAAATTTTTTTAGATTCCACATATAAGAAATCTCATATGGTATTTTTCTTTCTCTTTCTGGCTTACTTCACTTAGAATGACAATCTCCAGATTCATCCATGTTGCTGCAAATGGCATGATTTTATTCTTTTTTATGGCTGAGTAGTATTCCATTGTATAAATATACCACAGCTTCTTTATCCAATCATCTGTTGATGGACATTTAGGTTGTTTCCACATATTGGCTATTGTAAATAGTGCTGCTATGAACACTAGAGTGCAAGAGTCTTTTTGAATTAAGGTTCTTCTCCCAGGAGTGGGATTGCTGGGTCATAAGATAAGTCTATTTTTTGTCTTTTGAGGAATCTCCATTCTGTTCACCACCATGGCTGCACCACTCTGAGTTCCTGTCAGCAGTGTGTGTGTGTGTGGGGGGGGTGGTGTTGAGGCTGATATTCTTGAAAATAGTATTTCTATGCCTACTTGCTTCTTCTCAGACTTGAGCTTCAGGATTCTGCCCTAGTGGAGCTGCTGTACTTTTCTAATAGTCAAAATGCGTTTCTTCCACGTTGTATTAAATGTGATTTGATGCAGCCTTTTATTTTAATTATCTCTCTGGAAAGGAGGCCAGTGGGTACTCACTGTTCTCACATGGAGACACCAGGCCATACTCTATCATGGTGAGCCCTAAGCCTCACTACCAACTTAGCAAATGCCTGAAAGCAGATACAAGTAGAAACCAGAATTGTTTACTGACTCACATGAGGAAAGGGCAGCTCAAGTTCTGGTATATTCTTAATTCTGATTTTGGTTGTCCTATTGATGGCTCAAAAGTGAAAAAAATTTGCTGACCAAATTTTTTTACCTTTCTATTCAATAAAATGGTAAAGAATATGTTTAATACTTCATTTCACTTACTCAACAAATAAAATTCTAATCCAGCCCAAGTTGATGCTGATCTTAATTCTAACCTACTTTCTTTCCTTGAAAACAGGACAGTTTTTGGTTGGCACAAGGTACCACATTTTGTAGTATTAAAAGTTATATTTTTCTTGGTGTCTATTAGAAAGTTAAAGTTTAAAAGCTGTCTGAAAAATAAAAAATTGATTTATGCTATAATTCGCTATGCCCTGGAGAATATCAGTTGTTCTAACATCAAAACTGAAAAAGTGAGCCAGGTAGTCTGGCAGTAGCTGGGAACTCACAGGAGTGGGCTGGCCCAGGGCACCTGCTGGCTCCTGAAGCTGGTCCAGCCACCTCTGGACTCAGCAGTGAAGGAAAGGAGTCCCAGAGGGCTTCTTAAAAAGAAAACATACTCACTTTGGATATAATGCTCAACAATGAGTTCAAGTTGGAAAAAAATACCTTCTCCCTGATTTTAATTCATTTTGCATATTCTACCAAGACCCTGGGGCAAATGGTGTCACAGGGAAAGGGGCATCAGCTCTGCCACCGGGGAGACTTGGGCTTGGAGCCCCACCCTGCCTCGTGGCACTTTGTAACCTCAGGTAAGTGACACTCTGAGTTTGTTTCCTACCTACAAATCCACAAATACAATGTCTAGTAAATTATTGTTGTAAGACTGAATGAGAAAAGTATGTAAACCAGTTTGCACACAGTAAGTGCTCAATAAATGGTAAATTAATTACCATCAATATTAACACATTTTAACATTTTTATTTGGTGTAATGTACCTTAAATTTATCTTATAATTGTTTCCTCTTTGTTTTCCAAGTTTATCAGGATGAAAATATGACAAATTTAAGAGGAAAATGTAGTTCTTGAATATTATCAGCCCAAATCAAAGTAATTTGTATCAGATATCTAATCTTTCACTCAGGGGAGTCAGTGTTATGTTAAACCTGGTTAAACCTGACTCATAAAGGCTTATAAGCAAGTGAGGAGGTTTAAATCACTGACTAGGTCACAGGGCCCCAAGATTAGGTAGCAAGACACAAAAAGCAAACGCAGAATTGAGGGGCCTTTGACGGGACTTTGACTCCCAACTTTGGTTCCCAGTCGGGACCAAATGAATTACACGCATCGTGCAGGGAAACACCAGCCCGCATTTTAGTCAAGATTCCCAAACTGGAAAAGAAATCCTCAAAATAAAGAAATATACAAATGTATATCCCATATTATACCACCCCATGGAACAAACATTCCAAATTTGGTTTACAAGCTCACAGAATTAACATATGGGTATGAGTATAGGGAGAGACTTTTGTCAAAAAGGAGATGAAACTAGACATATTGTTTTACATATTGCTTATTTTATTCACCCTATATTATGGATGTTTTTTAAAGAAAAATGAAGTTTAGTAAAATGTTAGCATCAACTGAATTTTATTTTTGTTCCTGGGACATTTTACAGTGCAGTGTCTCTTTCAACCAGGTCTAAAGGATAAGCTATTTTCAGTCCTGGGACTTAAAAAAATACTGTTCACCTAATACAAATACAAAGCTTTTTTAGTCAGAGTCCAGATGTTTTGTCTATATAAATATAAACAGTTAACAGTTTGGAAACATCCCCATATCTGAGGGGTTTTTTTGTGTGTATGTGTTTAGGTCTTATTGAATCCTTTGGGTTAATGTAGAAATGATAAATGATTAATATCAGTGAAGTACCTTTAAAATTTTGGTCCTGCCTTATTAGGTGGTACTGATTTTTGTATCACCTTTGGCTTGCTTTCAGGAAACCATAAAACATTATCAATTTTGCTAATTTCTTAGCAGTTCTAAACTAAGCCTTCAGTCAAGATGAAATAAGGATGGAGAGTCTCTCAGAATTTTGAGAAGCTGACAACCTGTAAATCATTACTTTAGAGTACACACCAATTACATGTGTGTATAACCAGCTTTTCAAACAAACACAGCCTCTTCCATTTTCCCCAATTTTAAGAATTTCTGTCAATGTAACAGATTGGCACAGCCAGCATTGGCTTTTGTCATCTCGTAAGTAACCTTTACCTTGAAAAGTTTATACTATTCCTCTGTGGACACTCTCTTACAAAAAGAAAACAAAACTTCTTAAAATGTTATATTCCCAATCAGATCCCCAAACAAAAAGCTGACAGAGGTTTTCCTAAGAAATCACAGCCAGGTGGTTCAAGTCACTAACTTAGTAAGACTGTAAAAATGTCAGCATTATGCAAATACTTTGCAAAGGAAGTTAAACAATATACAGTTTATGGTTATGTCACTCATTGCCCACTTGTTATACTGCTGCATTAGCACAAGGATCAGAGGAAAACAGTAACAGAAAAGTCTTCTGCAGAAACGAAATGCTAGATTAAGAGAACTGAACATGGCATTTTTTTAGTTGGTTTCCTTTTCCTTTGGGGCTCACTAATGCTTACTTGAACTACTGGTCAGTCACGACGTGCAGCACAAGCTGCCCAGCGTTTCCAACCACAAAGAAATAATATTAACAATTAAGGGGAGTTTTGCATTAAAATTTCCTACAAAGTGTCAGTAAAATTTACATGGCAAGTATGTGACTGATAGTTTAGTTATGAGAACACTTAACTCTCAGTACTAAATGAGACACAGTAATAAGATTTGTATAGTTAAGTGCCCAGATATCTGGTTTTTATTCAATTTAGGAACAATTACCCAGGTAAAAGACCGATGGAGACAGCTGTGATAAAGCTAGGGACCTGGCTGCAGCAGAACGACTATGATCCAGAAGCCAGGCCAAGAGACGCGCAGGCAAGATCTCACTTCGTCTTCCCGACCACCCTGTAAGCAGGTGCTGTTATTATCCTTAGTTTTCATTTACGGAAACTGAGATAAGGAAACATTCAGTGGCCTGGCTCCAGGACAGCACCCTGAACCTCTAATCATGCCCTTCTCGACACCTGTTTTCAGAGCAAGAAAGAGTCAATCCTGCTTTTTAATTCTTTCTCGCCCTTCTTAATATTTGTGCCCCTAATGCCATGGCATGAGTGGTATTTCAGGGAAAGAATTAAAACTGTGTTATTGGAACCTGATGAATCAGAGTTGGCAGTTTGGTGCCGAGAGAACGAAGTTCTTCACCTTAAGCGAGGCGCTGTGAGTGTACATACTTTCCAAGCAGAAACCAGATCCCGGGGAAGAAGCCCGTGAAGTCAATGAGATGAAATCAAAGAAATTGAAAACAGTAGAACAATAGAGAAAACCAATGAAATCAAAAGCTAGTTCTTTGAAAAGATCAATAAAACTGATAAAATTCTAACCAGGTTAATCAAGAAAAAGAGAAGACAGGAATTACTAACATCAGAAATGAAAGGAGGGCTGTCACTACTGACCATGTGGACATTACACGAATAAAGAAGAAATATTAGGAATAACTAACTCTATGCCTGTGAACTTGATGATGTAAATGTAATGGACCAAGTCTTTGGAAGACACAATCTACCAAAACTCACTCAAGGAGACATAGATCATCTGAATAGGCCTGTATCTGTTAAAGAGATTGAATCTGTGATAATAATCTTCTAAAACAGAAAACATCAAACCTAGGTGGTTCCACCGGTGAAGTGCTCCAGACATTTAAGGAAGGAATTCTACCAGTTCTCTACACTCTTTTCTGGAAAACTGAAAGAGAAGGGTCATTTCCTAATTCATTTATGAGGCCAGTGTTACCTTAATACCAAAAGCAGATAAAGGCATTACAAGAAAGGAAAACTACAAATAAATATCTCCTATGAAGATGGATGAAAAATTATCAGTAAAATATCAGCAAATCAAATCCAACAACTTAGTAAAATAATTTTATACCACATCCAAGTGGGATTTACCCCAGGTAAGCAAGGCCACTTCCCCAAAGTCACAAAATCAATGAATTACATTTCTATTAGTCAGCTTGCGCTGCTATAACAAAACATCACAGACCGGCAGCTTGAACCATAGTTAGTTTTCCTCGCAATTCTGGAGGTGGGAAGCCCAAGGGCAGGATGCCACCAGGGCTGGTGTCTGGTGAGGGCCCATCCCTCGAGCTGCAGATGGCCACCTTCTTGCTCACTGGCTTTTCCATGAGTGCAGAGAGAGAGGGTGAGCACTCTGCGTGGTGTCTCTTCTTACAGGAACACACGTCCCGTTGGACTAGGGCTCCATCCTTTTGACCTCATTTAACCTTAATTACCTTCTAAAGGCCCAGTTTCCAAATAGTCCCACACTGAGGGGTTAGGGCTTCAACAGGAGTATTTGGGGGAGGATGCAAGCATTCCATCTATAGCAATACCAAACAGGCTAAAGGAGAAAAGTTACATAATTATGTCAATAACTGAAGGAAAAATTTGGTGAAATCTAATAAAAACTCTCAGCAAACTAGAAGTGGAGGGAGGACTTCCTCAGCTTGATAAAGACCACCTACGAAAAGCCTACAACTAACATCACTCTTAATGGTGAGAATCTGTTGCTTTTCTCTCCAAGAGCAGGATCAAGACAAGGATGGTCCCTCTCACCACTCCTGCTCAGCATTGTACTGGAAGTCCTAGCTAATCCAATGACACAAGAGAAGGAAACAAAAGGTATACAGTTTGGGAGGGAAGAAATAAGACTGTCTGCGTCTGTGGATGACATGATTATCTATGTACAACTTTCCAAAGAATAGACAGAAAAATACTCCTATGTCCAATAAGGGATTACAGCACGGTTGCAGGATACAAAGTTGGTATAAACAAAGTCACTTGCTTTCCTATATACCAGCAGTGAGCAAAAGGAATTTGAAATTAAAACCCAACACCATTCACATTAAGAGCAAAACAAGATGAAGTAGTTGGAATAAATCTAGCAAAATATGTACGAGATTTATAGGAGGTAAACTGAAAAATGCTGATCAAAGCGATCAAAGATCTAAACAAGTGAAGAGGTGTTCCGTGTTAATGGATAGGAAGCCTAAATAGTGTTGAGATGTTAGTTCTTTCCAATTTGATCTACAGATTTAATGCATTCTCAGTTGAAGTCCCAGCAAATTACTTTGGTGTTACGAACAAAGCCGGAGGACTGACACAATCTGACTTCAAGGCTTACTGTAAAACTACAATAATCAAGACAGTGTGGTGCTGGTGAAAACATAGACTAATAGATCAATGGAACAGAATAGAGTTGAGAAATAACTCATACAAATGTGATCAACTGATCCTTGACAAAAGAACAGAGCAGTTTAATGGAGAAAGGATTGCATTTTCAACAAATGGTGCTAGAGCAACTGGATATATAAATGCAAAAATAAATAAATAAATGTAGACACTGACCTTGTACCCTCAATAAAAATTATCTCAAAGTGGATTATAAACATAAAATGCAAAACTATAAAACTTACTGAAGATAGAATAGGAGAAAATCTAGGGGACCTGAGGATTTGGTGATGAGTTTTTAGATACAACCCCAAAGCACAGTCCATGGGGAAAAAATGATGAGGTAGACTTTGTTAAAATTTGAAACTATAAAAACACTTTAATAATTAAAAACATATTTGCCTTTTGCTTTTAGTTTTTCCAGTTCCCATGAGCCCGTTATTTTAGCATCACACTCTAATCAAATCTGCCCTAAACAGAAATAATGCCGTATGTCATTAAACATTTGGTTGATGCAGGAAGAACCTTTTGCAAATGTGAATTAAAGGATGAAACATAGAGGAGTTTGGTGGAGGGGAGGAAGAAGCTTTGGGGGATGTCAAGGGCCACAGTGGAAGTTGTGAGGCCAGTTCTGCCTCAGTCCAGCGTGAAGAATCTCCACTACTCTCCTAATTACTCAGGTTCACACCTGTTGAACTCATTTGATTTGTTATTCACAATGGACTGTCAATTACTCAAGAACATTCTCTGGAATATATTAAACTCTGGATGCTAGACACATCCCAGAAATACACAGACAAATTGTATGCTATCACTAGTGAATTGTCAAAAGACCTTGGGATTCAGCTGAAGGAAACATAAATGTTTGCACAAATGGGGAAGCTGTGTAGGGCACAGGATGGAGCAGAGCCTTTGGCAGCTGGAAAATCTGGCCCACATACTCTGTGGTCCTTGTTGTGACAATCACATAGTGAAAAGAAAAGGCCGCATACTTAGTACACATACTACTCCTACATAACTTAGTAAGGGAGGCCATCTCAAAAATAAACTGATTTTAATAACTTGTCAGCCAGAAGTACACAATTTTAAGAAAAATAAGCAAGCTAAAGGATTGGAAAGTGACAGAAATTGCGTTTTTATTTAGTGTGCTTAGGGACTCTCTGAGCATGTAATACCTAAGAGAAGAAAGCAAGTCTAGAAAAAGTCAGAGGAGGGGGCAGTGAAGAATGAGGAACAGGAACAAAAATCTTGTACCTGGAATAAGCCTGGTGTCTGAAATCCAGTGTTCTGAACACGGCAAGTTTGTGGAAAGGTAGCAGGAAAGGAAGACAAAGAGTTTGCCGTGGTTAGATGCTGTCTATGTGCACAGTTCGATTAAGCTGGAGCCAGTCTTCCCAGAAACCCTTTCTCCTCTGAATTGGCTTTGGCCACAGGAGGTGTCTTGCATGAGTCGAATGAGGAGTGCAAAGCAGCAGCCGGTGTTTGCCCAGAGTGAGTGAGAGGACACATCACACTGGGGGAGCCGCTGTTCCATAGGTGTGGTTAGAGGGAAAATGATGAGAGGGAGTGAAGATAGAGGACGCTGTCTATGGAGGTAGCACTAAGATGATGGAACACCTGCATGCAGCAGGTGTTGGAGCTGAGACATGTCCTGGAACAAGGCCTGCCCCCACCCACTGCATGCATTTCTCTGCCTGAAAGGTATGTGACCCCCAGGTTATGCGACACCACAGCCAGCTAACCCTAACCCTAACCCTAACCAGCCATATTAATATAAAGGAAAATCATGTCTTGGAAACGGTGCAGCTGAGCACTTCTGGGAACACTAAAGACCACCTTTACTAAGTAAAGTTAAAAGAAAATAGAAACTTAGAAAACTTTTCTGTTAACTAGATAACCTCAGTGTCAGAGAGAAAGCTTTGTGAAGTACACCACCTGACAGGAGCTGTGATCTCGGAGCAAGGACCATCGCAGCTCACCATGGCCAGCAGAGCAGTAAGTACCTGCTGATTGAGCCAACGAAAAGCTGGAAGGCAGGAGAACCTATGGACAGTTCACATGGGTCAGCTTTCCAGGGCACTGACAGAGTGAAGGTGGCTGGGACTGGGTCTGGAGAGCAAGCAGACCTCCAGCACGTTCAATCACTGCGCTTCTGTGCTGGTCACGGTGACCACAAATGATTCTAAGGTAAATACAAATTTGCTTTTTTATTGTATATCACTGCTATGGAGTGTCTGTCTCCTAGGTATTCCAGCAAGAATTCAAGGCCTATAAGTTGTATGATTGGTTCTTTCTTGAATGTACACATGAGTAATTTGCCTGACGTTCCTCAGGGCTCATAGTAGTGTACTAAGAAATAATCTGAGTGTCTGTGATACTCTACAAAAGTAGCATTCAACCCTTAGTAAAGGCTTCCCTGTGTTCTTCTATGTGTGTCTGGAAGGACCACAGGTGTGCAGTGTTAAGTAGGTGACACCTCAGACAAGAGAGCCCTCTGGTGGAAACTGGTTGAGCTGGACCGTTGCTTGTCTGCCCGCCAGGCCTGAGCTCTGATCAAAGAATGAAATGTCTGTTCAGGTCACTGACTGCTTTAAATCCAACTCCACCTCAGCCAAGGGTGTCAGGGCCTCAGAAGTCACAAAGGACTTCCATCTGCCCTCCCACCTGGGAAGGGTGGCGCTGGCCCTCTCTGCCTGGACACACATGTTCGCCTGGATGGTCAGATGTCAAGGGCTGTCCTAATGCTGCCCACTTGGACGGGAGGAAGGAAGTCCTGGGAGGGCCCCACCAGCCCTCAAAAGGCTGCAGCTGGGCTCTGGCAGGTTGCCGCACCCAGTCTATATAAACTGACGCATGTCTACTGAGGGCCCTGTGTGTCAGGGCTGTGTGGCCACCACACCGTTTCCACAGTGGCTGCACCATTTTACCTTATTCCTTTAGATCGCAGAATAAGATGGCAGTTTGTGGATGTAGTCCATCTGTTTATCTGTTCACTCTTTGATGGATATTTCAATTGTCCTACCTTTTGGCCATTGTGAACAGTGCTGCTATGAATATTCACGTACACATTTTTTGTTTGAACATCTGTTTCTAATGCTTTGGAGTCTATATCTAAGAGTGGAGTTTTTGAACCATATGGTAACTGTATTTTTATCTTTTTGAGGAAATGACAAACAATTGTATACATAGGCTGCACCATTTTCCAATTCTACAAGCAATATTTAAGGGTTTCAATTTCCCTGCATTGTTGCCAACATTTGTTATTTTTAGTTTTCTTGATTGTAGGCATTCTAGTATGTGTGAAGGGGTATGACATTGTGGGATAAATTTGCATTTCCATGATGACTAATGATGTTTAACATCTTTTCATGTGCTTGTTAACTGTATCTCTTGTCTGGAGAAAGGTCTGTTCAGGTCCTGTTGCCATTTTAAAAACTGGATTGTTTGCCTTTTTGTTGATAAATTGTAAATCTTGATATATTCTGGCTAAAGACTCATTTCAGATATGTAACATGCAAATATTTTCTTCCATTCTGTGGGCTGTCTTTTCACTTTCTGGATAGTACCTTTGATGCACAAAGGTTTTTAATTTTGAGGAAATTCAATTAATCTTTTTCTCTTATATCTTGTGCTGTGGTGTCAAATCTAAGAAAATTGCTGAATCCAAGGTCATGATTTCTCCCTATTGTTCCTTTGAGAGTTTATACAGCTGTCACTCTATTTCTGTGGGGTATTGATTCCAGGACACTCACTGGATATGCAAATCTGTAGGTTCTTTACATAAAATGATATAGTATTTCCAAATAATCTAAGCATATCTTCCTGTATACTTTAAATCACTTCTAGATTACCTGTAATACCTGATACAGTGTAAATAACATGTATATAGTTGTGAAGAAAATGTAAATGTTATTTAAATAGTTGCTGTCATGGGACAAAGTCAATTTTTTCTTCATGGAACTTTCTGGAACTATGTTGTTGTTGTTGGTGGTGGTGGTGGTGGTGTGTGTGTGTGGGTGTGTTGCTGATTTTTTTTAAATTGCTCCCTGATGTTGGTTGAATCTGCAGATGTGGAACCTGCAGGTAGGGAGGGCTGACTGTAATTTTACCTCTCCTTAAACTTAAGCTTTTTGTCTATTTTGAGTTAATTTTATATGTGGTGGGAAGTAAAGATCCAATTTCATTCCTTTGCATGTGGATAGCCAATTGCCTAGCACCATTCGTTGAAAACACCATTCTCCCTCAATTTAATGCTGGCCACTGTTGTCAAAAATCAGTTGATCCTAGATTGATGGGTTTATTTCTGGGCCCTCCATTCAAATCCATGGATCTGTACATGTATATTTATGCCAGTGTCAGCTGTTTAATTTACTGTTGCTTGGTAGTGCTAATTAAAAATTGGCACTTGCCATCTAACTCTCCTTGGATTAAATTGTGAGCCACTGCAGCCACTGACCTCCAACATACCCTGAAAGGAGTGCAGGATGGAGGTCAGGAATGAGGCACTCTGTGCTCTGGGAAAACTGACTGAACAGGCCTTCAGATAGTTAGATACTTTTAGGAGAAGATTTTATAAGCCCAAATTCCTGCATCTCCTCCTATCTAGAAAAAAACTAAATTCATCAATGGTGACAACTGCTCCTCGTGACTAGCAGCTAGCCTCTACCTAAGTGTGTGCTTGATTGCACATACAAGCCCCCCTTCACTAAAATCACATATAAAACTGAGGAACAGTTTCTCAGAGCTTTCTGGGGTGCCATCTCCCTGGCTATAGTCTTCATTTTGCCCCAAATAAATCTTAACCCACAACTCTCACACTGTGTGATTTTATTTTAGTTGACAGTACTAAGATTCGAAATTGGGAGACATGATCGTACAGTTTTGATTTTCTCTTTGAAAGTTGTTTTGGCTTTTTGGAGTTCCCTGTAATTCCATACATAGAGTAGGATAGGCTTGTGTATTTCTTCCCTTAGGCCTTGGGACATTTCACAGGAACCACATTGAATCTGTAGGTTGCATCATGTACTGTTGCCATCTTAACAAGTTTAAGTCTTTCTATCACCATGGGATGTCTCCATATTTAATTAGGGTTTCTTTCACCAATGCTTTATAATTCTCAGTGTACCAGTCTTGCATCCTCATTAAACCTGTTCCAAAATATTGTATTAATGCTGACATTATTTAAAGGGGAATTGTTTTCTTAAATTCCTTTTCAGGTTATTAATTGCTAGTGTCTACAAATAAAATTAACTTTTGTTTCTTGATATTTTGCTCTGTAGTTTTGCTGAACTAGTTTAGTAGCTCAAATAACTTTCTGTTGATTCTTTAGATGGGTCTATATATAAGATGATGTGAGTGGTGTCTTTGAATAGAAATGGTTTTACTTTTCCCTTCCACATGTGGTTACATTTTCCTTCCTTCCTCATTGCTCAGTGTAGAGATTCCAGTACAGTACTGAGTAACAGTGGGGAAAGCCATCATCATGGACTTTTTTCTTGATTTCAGGAGTAAACCTTCAACTTGAGCATGAAGTTTGCTATGGGCTTTGCATAATACTTTTTATTTTTATCATATTGAACAAATTTCCTTTTACTTTCTTGAGTGTTTATGAACATGAAATAGCACTGGATTTTGTTTAAAGTTTTTTTCTATATCAATATAACCACGTGTTTTTATGTCACATAGTTACTGTGGTGTATTACATTGTTTGGTTTTAATATGTTGAAAAACCTGGATTTCTGGTGTAGAGACACTTGCTTGTAGTGCACAATCCACGCCTCCCCTCTTTTTTTTAACCTGTTATGGTTAATGGGTATGGGTTAAATTTAGGGTTAGGGTAAGATATGGGTATGAGTCAGGGCTAGACTAAGCCTAGTGTTTAGTCCTGGGTCAGGATCAGTGTCCACATTCAGGGTTATTGTAGGGGTTGTAGAGTCAGGGTTAGAGGGTTAGGGTGAGCATAAGGGTCAGTGTTTAGAGTTTAGGGGTCAGGGCCAAGGGTCTAGGGGCCTGGGGTTAGGGTATAGGGTTATAGGTTAGGTAATTAGGGTATAGGTGAGGGTGTTAGGTTTAGAGCATTAGGGTTAGAAGAGTTAGGTTTAAGCATCATTGGCCCATTCCCTCCTCTCTCTTATCCATCTCTATGAGGCCTCCAGGATGGACAGGATTAGCCCAGAGTCACACATGAGTCAGGGAGTTGACTGTACCACTGTTTTTCTGCCCCCCTTTCCTGGGCACTGAGAGAATGAAATGTCTGTTGTTATCACTGACTGTTTCAAATCCAACTCAATCTCAGTCAAGGCTTGTGGAACCTCAGAAGTCACAAGTGTTTTCCTCTGCCCTCTCACCTGGGCAAGGCATTGCTGTCCCCACTCTGCCTATGCAGCCCCAGGTTCCAGCACAGTATTGGCACCCAGAAAACTCAGTAGACATGTGTGGATGTACACAGGACTGGGTGGAGGGACCTGCCAGCCCTCAGGTGCTCCCTTCGTGTGTGTTGATGGGCCACCCCCTGGAACTGGCTGGATCTTTTGTCCCACCTGAGTGGTCATCAAGGGATAGTCAGGTCAGGCAGGACAGCCCTTGACTTCTGACCATCTGGGCAGGCATTCATGGTCCTCCAGCTCAGGTCAGCCTGGGCCTGTCAAGACTGTTGTCAGTTACTAAGCTGACTATGCTGCTGGGCAATTCAACAACCCCCTGGGCAGTGTAGAGAGCACCTTGGGATGTTTCAGTTCTCTATATCCATGAGGCTGACAAAAGTGACTTCTGCCTTGCTACCTCTTAGCTTGCTAAGAGAGATAATAAACCAGGTGGTACCCTGACCTGGGGTCCTTGGCAAGCACCACACCCCATTGCCTTTACCCGATGTGCTTTTGGAGAGTCCGCCCCTGCCCCCAGCAGAAATACTGGTCCTGAGGCTCTCAAGTGCTCTGCCCCACCAGGCCTCACCACTGAGCCACAAGATCAGCCCTGCACAGCTCCCCTTTCCCAAGGGAAAATCACACAGAAGAGGGGAATGGGAAGTCCTACTTGTCAGCATGACAGGGAACAGGGACATGGACCAAAGCACCTCAAGAGGCCTGGGTCCATAGCACCCAGAATCCCCTGCGTGGCCCGGGGATACAGTACTCAGAATCCTCCACGTGGCCTGGAACTACAGTACCCAGAATCCTAGGTGTGCTACATCCTGGGACTACAACACCCAGAAGACTCAGCATGCCTGCCTGCCCAGGGACTACAGTACCCAGAATCCTCGGCATTTCCACGAATCTCAGGACTACAGTATCCAGAATCCTTGGCATTTTTGTTCATCTGAGAACTGCAGTAACCAGAATCCACGTGCACCCTCCCATAATCCTGGGGCTACAGTACTCAGAGGTCTTGGTATGTTACTTGCTCCACAATGTGATCCATACTGGGGCTTTATCATCCAGAACCCTCGGCATGCCTGCCTTTCCAGGGACCACAGCACCCAGAATCCTCAGCATGCCCGCCCATCCGGGGACTACAGTACCCAGAATCCACGCGTGCCCCTTCCCCTTATCCTGGGGCTGCAGTACTTAACGGTCTTGGCATGTTACCAGCTCCCTACTGCTGCCCATCCAGGGACTACAGTATCCAGGATCCTCAGTGTTTATGCTCATTCTGGGACTAGAGTACCTAGAATCTTTGGCGTTTCCGCTAACCCCAGACCTACAGGACCTAGAATCCTCAGCGTGGCTCTGGACTGCAATGCCAGAGCCAACACTAATCCAATCTGGTTCATTGGCAGTGGAGGGTTTTTTTCTGAGCCTGCAGTTTGTTACCTGGTTGTTGGCCACTTTGGCTCCACCCTTTGCTGCTCTTGTTTTTTTTTTTTTTGCATGAAGGTGGGCAACCAGGATCCTTGAGCGCAGGCCTGCAGTGGCCTGGGCAAACCGTGCACCATGGGCTGGTCCCCAATATCCACAGGGCAGACTGAGGCCTGAGGACTCCCCCAGTTGCTGGCTGGAATGCATCTCTGTGTGCTCCTGTGGGGTCCTGAGTCCTTTCGCTTGGCATCCGGGCTCTCTTGTCAGTGATGGTCACCTGGCACCAGAGGCATCTTGGCCTAAATCCCAGGTTTCTGCCCAGCCCAATCTTTGAACCTCTGTGACTTCCCTGCAAGCCCCAGGGCTTGAAAGCCCTTCCACTGGGTGGGAAGGCCTTTCCAGCTGGGCACTGAGGCAGGAAGGAGGCAGGGCACAGCCATTCAAGGAATGCTACAGCAATTAACATCAAAATAGTGAATGATTCAACCCCCAGTAGGCCGTAAGGCTTAAGATGATGGGATATTTAACTTCTAGTAGAATTTGAGCTTCATTATATGCTTATTATAATATGTTAGCATGATGAATAACATGCCTCCAGGAGCCATGACAGTCCCAAGGCTAGCCACAATAAGTCAAAGAGTGGGAAATAGCCAAATTTCTGGGAATCCCAGCCCCTTCCCCAGGCTAGTTAGACTGGTCCTCCCACTTATTTGCATATGAAGCTACCAAAGCTCATAAAAATGGGCAACCCTGCCCCTCACGGCCTGTCTCCCCCATCCCACCATTCAGGGTTGGCCTGCACTCTGTCTATGAAGTGTGTACCTACTTCTAATCTGAGCACCCAACCCCCACACTTTATGGTCTTTCTCTTGCCTTTCAATGTATCTCTCTGAATAAATCTACCTTTATTCAACTGTGGCTTGCTCTTGAATTCTTTCCTGTGCAAAGCCAAGGACCCACGCCTGGCAGGGCATGTCCCAGTGATGCAGGAAAACAGATGTGAGGCCTGAGAAGGGCTGTGTCCCAGGCTTCAGTTGAACCCCTGGGATGTGCCACAAGGTGTGGGAGGTTGGGTGCTCAGATTAAAAGTAGGTGCACACTCCATGGACAGAGTGTGGGCCAGCTCCAAATGTCTACTAGGAGTTAAATCTCCCATCATCTTGAGCCTCAAGGCCTACTGGGGGTTGAATTTTTTACCATTTTGATGTTAATTGCTGTAGCATTCCTTGAATGGCTGTGCCCTGCCCCCTTCGTGTCTCATTCCACCCTCAGAGATTTTATTCCCATTATCTTATGGGGTTGTGGAGGGGCGAAGAAGGTCCATCTTTTGAAACTGCTTCCAGCCTGAGTAGGGTCATTGGCCCTGCCTATCAGGGAGTAAAAATCTCTGAATGTCTAATCTAGGGACCCCAGGAGCAGGACAGCCTATTGTTTTTGCATCCAAGGGCTGAGGGTATTGTCTGGAATCCTCACATAGCCATCATCAGATGTGGGGCTGCTGTAACCCACTGTTTTCACTGACTTTTGATGAATTTTCTTAAAGATGAAGCACCTTTGTAACAGCACTTTGACAGTCTGTAACAACAAAAAGACTTAAAAGTTATGGTTAAACATCTGTAATTGATAGAGAGTTGTTTGTGATTACTAGAATTGTGACTGATTATGTTTAACTTAACATATTTTAAAAAAAAGTTAACTTAATATCTAAGATGCCCTAGGTTTCCTTTAAAGCATCTCAAAGTTAGCTGCAGCTAAAAAGAACTTTTAGAACTTGTTAAATATTTAAAATCCTGATTATGCATGAAATTTTTGTATTTTATGAAACTCTTTTACTGAAAACATATATCTTTCCCACTGTATTTTAAAACACTTATTTTAGGAGCTTTAATTGGATATATTTAAGAAATTATGTACTGTTGTAATCATTACATGGTGGTCTTTTTTTAAACAGGTACCTGAGGTTATGTATTCCTCACAAGTGTAGGCTTCTCCTGGTTCCTGTTGGGGCTTATAAGTTACAAGTTTCATTTTGGATTAATGTACTGTGAACGAATAATAGTGCAAGCCATATCAGTAAGCAAAGAATGCTGAAACCATCAAGTCATCAGCAGCTGCTGCCACCACCCCCCCCCCCGCCAGTGAAGACAAGCCTGCAGCCCAGCCTCTGCGGGCACTCACAATGGTGCACTCTGAGAGGACTCAGAATAATAAAGGACAAGATACTGGCTCTAGATAGCTAGGTGCTTGTCAAAGGAAGGAATTCAATGAGTGCAAATGTTTGCTTCCTCCCATACATAATACAGCACTAAATTGTTTTACTTGAGATGCTTGGTTTTTTTTTTTAGATAACAATCTTCTATTGTTCCAACTACCTGGTCTTTGTTGTACAGCTCCTATATATCCTAGCTCCTTCCTTACCTCTTTGGAGCTGTCCCTCAGAGAGATATGAGAGGCTGTCATCTCAGCTCAAATCCTCCTGCTGAATAAAACATAACTCTCAACTTTTAGGCTGTACATTTATTTCAGTTGACTGTTATGCTGACCAAAAGGGACCCAGAGCAGACTTCTCTCCTTTACCTGAACTCTACAAGGAACCAGAGCCTTGGTACCAGCAGAGGCCCTTTGTGCCCATCTGCCTCCTTGAGTCCAGATGAATATGGGTGAGTCTCTCCTGGTTCTCAGATCTCTAATATTGGTTGATGATCCTGGGTTTTACTTGGTGGTGTGTCTAGTACCTGGCCTTCCAGTTGAAAGATACCAGGGTGGAGGGATACCCACCCAGTGGAGACGTGCTGGGTGGGGCCTGATTGAAAGATAAGAGGAAATACCCACCTAGATGAGACATCCTAGGTAGGGGGTGCTGCTTGAAAGTCACCAGAGAAATACCCACCTTGAGGAGATGTCCTAGGTGGGGCTTTGTGAAAAATACCAGGGAAATACCCACCCAGTGGATGCACCCTGGGTGGGGCCTGGTTGAAAGATACCAGGGTCTGGACTGAGTGGCTAGGTAAGAGGTTGGTCTAATGCTTTCCTCATTTTGGTTACCTCCATTGAATTTCTCAGGATAAAAGTAAAAATCTTATGAGGAGCCTTTTGATTCCAAAAATGGGACTCTCCCCCTGGTTGGCAACAGCTTTTTCAGGTGACTGAGAAACTTGCAGGAGTGGTAGAGGCAAATGTGCAGTTGTCCCTGTGGGGAAACCTACTAGCAATTTTATTTTAACAACCTGACCTTAGATTGGGAATAGAACTTTGAAAACAAAAGAAAAAGAAATGACAGATTTCCAGACTCCAACTAATACCCCAGCCAGGTTTATGTACGTACAAAACTTACAAATTTAATTGGGAATTAAAAAAATCTCACCCTGAAAATAACTAGCCAGGCCTGATAAAAACATTTTTTGGAATTCTGATCTTACAAAAACAAAAGCCCCTTTAGGGGGACTTGGATTTCTCTTCCTGTGTCCTTGAAATGTAAATGTTTTATCTTTCTCTGGGCATTTTCTGTGTATGTATGTATGTATGTGTTCCTTTTTTTAAAGAAAACTTGGACTGCCATCCAAAAGGAACAAGTATGGCGTACATAGTGTGGCCAAGCAAATAAGTTGGGATTCTGAACAGTCCTTTGATTGTACCAATTCTCAGGCATCTTGCCATCTTAACCTTTGTTGCATCAGCCTGGACTGCAAAGGCCTTTACCTTTTGGGGAGTAAACTTCTGAATTTTATTTAGGTGACACCCCCCACTCTCATGTGGGAGAGCCCCTTCATCTTATTGTGAAGGAAAAACTGGGCTGGTCTGACAAGATAACTCATAAGTCTAGGAATGTGAAGGAGAGGCTGGGCGGGTCTAACAAGATAACTCACAAATCTAAGTATTGGAATACTGATCTGAGTTCTGCTAGACTAACTTGTAAATCTAAGTTAATTAGTGTTGGTTTGCTGTTTATGTTTTTTTGCTAGCCAGCTGAATTTTCAAAGATACATATCTGGCTTTGGAATGTTGGTTTGCTGCCTCCCCGCCTCCACTTTTGTGATGATGATGATGCTAAAGTTGTTCCATGCCTATTGGCCAAATACCCCATGCTTGTACTTTACCCTATAAAACCTCATGTGCACATCTTGAAGGTGCTCAGAGCTTTGGAGCAGAAGCCCCTCTGAGCCCACCGGTGTAATACATCTGAGTACTCCAACCCTCCGAGTGGTGCTTGTTTCTTGACTGGCCTGTCATTTCCGTAACATTATTAGTTTAAAATCACTACTAATATATATTGATATATTAATATATATAATTGATATATATTGATATATCTCATTGATGGCCATATGACCTATCCTTTAAATTGGAGAAACTTCTAAATTGGTGAAAGCTGAGAGATCTCTCATTATAAACAGCTGCTTTATTGGTACCTATTAAAATCAATCAAGGTTAAATGTGGGAAAATATATCTAATGATTAGCCTAAGAACTTAGGGAAAAAAAATGGTTTAGAAAGCTACATTTGTTATTTCCCTTTCCCTTCAATGGGTTTTAGAGATGCTAATAAAAACATTAGAATAATTAATGTTAATTAGGTTGAGTAACTGGAAAAAGGAATGTAAAAAAGGTCAAAAGATTTTTTTCTTAACAAGGGAAAAATAAGGGACATACCCAAAATGGATAAATATTTTTAGATGGTTATTTTGAATGTGATAAATAAAATGGACATTTATGGATTAAGATACAAGGTTTTGATACTACACTACGTAAAGTTTAAAAAGGCCAAAGGGATCACCTACTGGACCCTGACAGTAAAGTTCAAACAAGTTGACTTTATTTACCCCAGTTTAAAATATATATATTTAAAGGGCCTGGAAAAAATATATAGACTGATATACTTGATCAATGATTGGGGCAACAGATCAATTAATCAAATTAAAAATTGACAAGGGCCTAACTCCTTTGGCTCAAATTTGGGGATCCCAGAGACTTTTATATAAAATTATATAAATTGGACAAGAAATAAAAGAAAAACGCTTCTGACAGTCTTTCTAGGAATAAGACTTATTGATTAAACCTAATAAATATTAAAATTAAGAGTATAAGAGTTGATAAAGTTGAGATAATGGTTGATAAAATTGATATATTTAAATGGGCTTTATATAACCTCTTTTGCTTAATTATGTTGTGGGATGGATATGTTTCAATGAAAAATGCTTCCTTTTCTTGGTATTATAAGACTGGGCACATATCTGTCCCTCAGAAAATATTAATTAAAAATAGTAAAGGAAATGAATAGAGTTACCTGAGCTGTCTAATATAAAGTAGAACTAAAAACTAATATTCAGGGGCTAATAAAAAAAATAATAAGAGATTTACCCTGGGTTTAACATAACTCAAGGAAAAGAGACCTTACTAAATGCCTTATGCAAACTTTTGAAGACATGATAAAGTAAGCCTTAAAATTTAAAACAATGGAATTCTTTGTTTAGAGCTCTTCTCACTGATACAGAAAAGCAAATTAAGGAGATACAATTGGACCTAGGTGACAGACCAGTTCTTTCAGGAACTGGAAGCAACTCTTTGTCTTGCAGATCAGAAATATAAATACAGCAAGCAATGACCTGAGACTGAGCCTAATTAGCTCAATGAAATAAAACTTAAGGCCAAAGAAACTTTTGGCATTTTAGAACTCAGAAATCTGAAGGGTCCTTCAGATTTTGTCAAGGACAAATAGAAATCTAAATATCTTTTTCATAAATAGTAAGCCTTAGTGATTTAAGCAAGCAAATTCAATGTATTCCAACTGTCATTTATAAGCGGTAATTTATATTGTAATAGCTAACTCATAACTAAGTTTTAAAGTGAAGCTATGAGACCTCTAGTTTTGTCTGTTTATAAGTCTGTGTACACGTTATAGATATGAGATGTCTCTACTGCTAAAAAATATCAAAATCAAAGAGCTCTACTTAACTGACTTAAAAATAAGCACTACAAATTAAATATTTCTAAAATAAAAATTGACCAAATTGAGTTTCAGGTTCACGTGAGCTGGAAAATAATCGATATTAAGTTAATACTTGGTATTAAATTTAGTTTAAGTTTGTTCTAATTAATATAGACATCTTTAGAGTCAGCAATATTAAGTATAATACCTTTACTATACCTAGGTTTAATGAAAGTCAAATAAGGTCTTGTTATATCAGTTGCAGATTTGTCAAAAAAAAAAAAAGTAATAATGTGGTGATAAAATTCTAAGCAAATTAAATACAAATGAGCTAAGAGCTTTTTAGTACATGCTTTAGAAATATATTTTTAGAAATGTATGCTTAAGATAACCTCTGTAAATATTTGGTATCTTAAAATTCAAGAGTTGTGCTAAATTAAGTTAAATGATGGGAGTTTATTAAATAGCTATGCCATTTTCAGATAAAATAAGATTGAAATATTAATTGCTTAACATTTGACTTCCTCTTATAGAGAAACTAAAGGTGTTTAGAAATGTTAATAAATGGTTAGTGCCATCCTGAATTATTCTCTACTATTAAGGGAAACATCTCAGTACCCTAGCAAAGTAAGATGAATGTGTAAAAGAAGGTATGAGAAATGGAATTATATTTTGTTAATGGGAAATAGTGACTTTGTCCTGAAGCTGGTTACTTCTGAATGGAAGAGAAAATAAGGGACAAAATAATATGGTATAGAAAGTTGTTGAAGGCTTGTGGAAGAGAGATCCTGAGGAAAGAATTTTGTACATGGTCAGGATTGGCTAAGTTTAGAATAAATTTAATAGAATCTTAGAAGTAAGCTGGTACAAGACTAGATTTGGTTTTCTCTCTGTTAAGAGGACAAAGTTTTCTTAAAATGTTAATCTGCCTTCACTAACAGATTGTAAAGTTTCTTTTATCCCTTAAGTGATCTATTCTGCATTTACTTTTGAAATATTTTCTTGTTAATGAATAAGTACTGTTTCATAGTGACCTATACTTTTATCTGACCAAGTGTTTTGAAACTTTTTAACAAGTTTCCCAAATATCAAACTTTAATCAGAATTCTTCTGACCTCCGGCTAAATCTGGGATGCTTCAGAGGGCCCCTGAAACATCCCAAAGAGAGATTTTAAACTAGTAAGTTTCATTTGGTATGTTAAATTATGCGGGAAGTACTGTCAAGTGAAAAATAAATCTTCCTAGATTATATTGTATGAGATAATACTATTAATGTAGGTATTCTAGAAATTATATGGACTCCCTAAAAATCTGGTATATCTGAAATGTTACCAGTCAAAATTCTGGTTATTGTGACCAGGTTTCTTTATTGATTACAGTGTAACTAGGTGTTTAATCATGCTTTTAAGTCTTTTGTCATTTAGAGACAGTTATTGTTTTATAGTGATGCTTTTGCAAAATGCTTTCTCTTCAAGGAAATTTGCTGGTTTCTAATAAATTTTAAACTCTAGCACTGAACTAAACTGGGTAAGAAATTTTAAAGGTCTGATGAAAACTCTGATTTCATAAAACTGTTAACAAAAGGATTAGTTACATGGGACTGAGTAAACTGATGAATATGGTTATAATTTTTGATTTTTGTCTGAAATATTACTGGCTTTTAATCTGTGTTTCCCAGACATAAAGAAAGCCTTCTCCTTAAGCTAATTATGACTCAAAGCAATTTGACAAACATACCTATGTAAGCAGAATTGGAACAGTTATCTTTTCTCTCTATCTGATCCCTCCAGAGACTGGAAACACTTAGGTGGCTCTATCAGATAAATTAGGAAAATCACCTCCTAACAGGTATAGGAATCACAAAGTATTTTGAGGACCTTAAAGATAAAAAAGTTCACCTAAATCTGTGAGGCAAAAATCTATGACAAGCCCTTAATGTAGCTTTCTTGGCCTTAGAAAAGCTTATTAAAATTATAGCCTGAGACTCCTTATTAAAAGTTCCAACACAGCCATTTTAAAAGAACATCTATGATCAAATAATCAGTCTTAACTTGTAAACAAATTAATCTTGATTTGGCTATATTTGATAAAAATGGGGGTAACTTCAGAGAGAAAATGATTATATTTTAGTGGATATTAAATTCTAGTTTTGTTAATTGAGGTCTATATTTACTAAGACTCACTTCCCAGATCATTCCTTGCTGCTATGTTACATTGCTGCAAAGTTAAATTGAATTATGAAAAGGACAGTCTAGGTTTGTTTCTGAAGCTCTGTAATCTACCCTTGGATGAAGACCCGATGCCCCATGATCCACAACTGGGGCATTATACATACTGGAACAGACATGACTTAAAAAACTATCTCCAACCTGGATGGAAGGGCCCTTTATCAGGTACTCTTAACTAGACCATACACAGCAGAAGCTGAAGGAAGCTGAGTTTTGGATTAATTTCCAGTCAGAAAGAGTCCCTGCACTGGACTGACCTATAGAGCACTGCTCTCCTTAAAACAATGCTCAAATGGAGAAGAAGATACCAGACCAGGATGAGAAGACAACATCTGAGGTAGACAGCTGACCCAAGACACTGGACCAGGCCTGTCTACCAATGATTTTGATAATTGCTCATACCTTTGCTTATGAACTAATCCAATTGTTAGGTTTATGGTCAATTACTTATATCTAGCACTTCTGTGTTACCTTGGTGGGTTTTCCTACTCCAAGGCTCTAACTAGATAGCCCTCAGAAAATTTATTCTAAAAAAGAAATTATAGCTTTTTAGGCCACTATTAACATTACAAGATGGGAGAACTCACCTGGCCAATTAATAATACCTGCTCTGAGCCTGACCATAAATATGAATATTCTTATAAGATCACTCAAGCTCAATCAAGGCAACAAGCAAAGAATATTACTTCCCTCAATTATGGAAAGGACTTATATAGATAACACCAGGGTATGGACATTTAAGTTTAAAGGTTATCTTATGTTGGAAAAGTTAAGCTATACTAAAGATAACCAACCCAGTAACACTATGAAATTTGGCTGGGAGTCTTATGACAATGCCTGTATAACATCTTCCTTAAAGATAAGGATTAGTACAGAACAGACTAATTCATATGACCTGGGAATTCACTGAGCTTCACCTAATGGAAGCTTTTGGCTTAAATTCTTATGACCTTAGTAATACTGTTAACTATATTATTTGTATTTTGCCTTTTTTATAAAATTGTTTCTGCATTACTAAATGTGTGACTGAGCCTCTGATAAAATAATGACTAGGCAACTTGAAACAGTAGATCAGATATATACTTCTGTATGACCAATGATTGTAATAGTGCAACTCTAGATATGGGACGAAGCAACATGAGGGAATATTTTCCTGGATCATGATAGATTAGTAAGATAGGTGATCCAGAGAAGTTTTGAGTATCAACAGGGCCTGATCCAAAAATTAACACTTGAGTGGCATGTCAACAGAATCTTCTGCCTGATCTAACAATGAGCCTTCATAGCATCATGGGACAGAATTGGTCATGAAATGTGTCCCAAAATATTGGTCAAATTTAGGACCAAGGGGGAGCACTGTGAATGAAAAGTACTGCAAACTATATCAGTAAACAAAGAATGCTGAAGCTATCAAGTGATCAGTGGCTGCCACCAACCCCCAGTGAAGACAAGCCTGCAGCCCAGCCTCTGCAGCCACTCACAATGGTGCCCTCTGAGGGGACTCAGAATAATAAAGGACAAGATACTGGCCCTAGATAGCTAGATGCTTGTGAAAGGAATGAATTCAATGAGCTCAAATGTTTGCTTCCTCCCATATATAGAAAAGCGCTAAATTCTCTAACTTGAGGTGTGTTGGATGCCTTTTTTTCTAAACCTCCAGACAATTTAATTTGTGCGGTACAGTTACTGAAGTTGACAGGGTCAATTTGGACACCAGGGAGGTGTCAACATGTGAACTCATCTTGTTTCCAGGAGGGCTCCCTTACAGGGTGGTTCTCAGAAGTGCCTATAGTCTGTTTCTAAGTTTTAGCATTTTATGTTATCTGCAGAGACAGGGAATTCCCCAAACCATCCCCTGGCTCCCTTTTGTTCAATAGTCCTTCTTTTAGCTATCTGTCTCCTTTTTGCTATTTAGTTTAGCAGCAAGGAAGAAGCAGCTAGGAGACACTCAGTACTTTCTGGAAATCTTAGCTAGTTCACCTAATGCTTGGGCTCATTTTGAACTTTCCACAGTACTGTCAGAAGAGTGTTACTAAACTTTCTGACACTACATAACAAAGATCCTCTTTCCTCTAGTTTGTAATTAGAGTTTTTGATACTATACTTTAAGTCCTGTCAACTGAAATAAATGCGCAGCCTAAAAGTTAAGAGTTATGTTTTATTTGGCGGGAGGACTCAAGACGGGATGACAGCCTCTCAGATCACTCTGAGGGACTGCTCCCAAGAGGTAGGGGAGGAGCTAGGATATATAGGAGCTTTACAACAAAGACCAGGTGATTGGAGCAATAAAAGATTACTTGTCATCTAAAGAAAACCAGGCATCTCAAGTTAAAGAATTTAGTGCTTTTCTATGTATGGGAGGAAGCAAACATTTGGGCTCACTGAATTCATTCCTTTGACAAGCACCTAGCTATCTAGGGCCAGAATCCTATTCTTTCTTATTCTGAGTCTGCTCAGAGTGCACCATTGTGAGTGGCTGCAGAGGCTGGGCTGCAGGCCCATCCCCACTGGGGGGTGGCAGCAGCGACTGATGACTTGGTTTCAGCATTCTTTGTTTACTGATATGGTTGCAGTATTTTCACTCACATTGCAGTATTTTCATTCACAGTCCTCACCAACAGCCTCCTCAAAATATGGACTTCTGTTAACAGTATGTTGACACCAAGTCAAGCTTTCACTAACACTTCTGAAATCCTTTTCACTTTCTCCCACTGCCTGATATCAAAGCCACTCCCACATTTTAGATTTTTGTTATAACAACCCAGTGCTATAGGTACCAAAATTTGTATGAATTGTGTAATGTTGCTTAACACATTACCGTGCAGTTTATCAACTTAGCAAGCACTTATGTTCTCCCATAGTTTTTGTGGGTCCAGTATCCAGGAGGGGGGTAGCTGGGTGGTTCTGACTCACGACCTCTCATGAGGTTGCAGCCAAGTCATTATCATTACCATCTGGTGCTGGAGGATCTGCCTCCAAGGTGATTGTTACTCCTTTGCCTGGTACAATATTGCTGCTGGAGGGCAGTTCCTCCTGGTTCCCTGCATGTGTTTGTTTGAGTGTGCTCACAGTGTGTGGTTCCAGGCATCCCCTAGAGTCTGTGAGCCTAGAAAGAAAGCAAGGAGGAATATCCTGTGCCTTAGACCTGTTCTCCAAAGTTCCAAACATCACATATTTTAAATTTTATTTTTGGTTTTTAACTCCTTAACTGTGGTATGGTTTCTGTATAGTAAACTATACATATTTCAAACGTACAGTCTGGTGAATTTTGATAGATGTATACACCCATGAAGCCACGACCACAATCAATATAGGTAACATTTCCATCATTCCCCAAGAAGTGCAAATTTTAAACTCCTGATTTACCCCTTCCCACCCCGTTTACCCACTGGTAACCGTAAGCTTGTTCTTTATGTCTGTGACTCTGTTTCTGTTTTTCATTAAGTCCATTTGTGTCTTTTTTTTTTAAGATTCCACACTTAAGTGATAGCATATAACATTTTTCTTTGTATTTCTGGCTATGTTACATGATTTTTTGTTTGTTAAATGCAAAACTCTAAATTCAGCCCACAATCAAAGGTAGAGGAATTAGGCTCTCCCTCTTGAAATGATCAAGGAATTTGTGGGCCTACTTAAACCATCATAGTAGGACCAATTTATATCTCTTCACTCAGGGAACTCAAGGAACACTGTCCTTTCTACCTGATGCACAGTTTCTGAAAACATTTGCTTCATATGTTTGGTCATTTTTCTAGTTGCTTACGGCAATGGGCTAGTCTCATGCTAGTTATATCAGAGATCTCAATGCACTGATTTGGACCTTACATGTAGATTTTCTTCTCTCTGGATTCAATTTCCTCACCTTTAAAGTGGAAATTTTTGACTTAAAAAAAGAAACAGCAACAGAAATTTATAGTTTTACTCTCTGCTTCCATTCCCGAAACATTCAATTGTTTCCTTATTTACCTTTGAGTGACCTTAGATTTGTGAAGAGAATGTTAAGTAGCAGCAAAAGTCTACTTTATCATATAAATTATTTGCCCCTTTACTGTACAAATTATCGAACATTTGACTATGGCTGCCTATTGCCTAACACAGGCCCAGGCATTACAGGCACCAATAAAAGTGTGAACGACTCCTGGGCATATGTTCAGAGGGAACTTTAATTTGAAAAGACATATGCACCCCAATGTTTGTAACAGCACTATTCACAACAGCCAAGAAATGGAAACAACCTAAACGTCCATCAACAGACGGCTGGCTAAAGAAGTTGTGGTATATTTATACAACGGAATACTACTTAGCCATAGAAAAGAATACAATAATGCCATTTGCAGCAACAGGGATGGACCTGGAGATCATCATTGTAAGTGAAGTGAGCCAGAAAGAGAAAGAAAAATAACATATGATATCACTTATATGTGGAATATTTTTTAAAAAGACAAATGAAATTTTTACAAAACAGAAACAGACAGACATAGAAGACAAACTCATAGGAAGTGAAGCGGGGGAAAGGGGGTGGAAAGGGATAAATTGGGAGTTTGAGATTTGCAGATACTAACTACTATATATATATATAAAACAAGGTTCTGCTGTAGAGCACAGGGAACTATATTCAATATCCTGCAGTCACCTATCATGGAAAAGAATATGAAAAAGAAAATATGTATATATATATATATATATGACTGAACTATTATGCTGTGCCCCAAAATTGACACAACATTGTAAATGGACTATATTTCAATTTAAAAAAAAGTGTGAGTGACTCAGTACTGCCGTCTTTTTCTGTCTTGTACTAGCTCTGGAATGTGAGCACAAGAAGCAGGGCAATACAGAAGTAAGATAGGGGCCTGGATGCTGGCTGAGCAAGACGTAGCTCTGGAAAGGCACAGGCAGCTCACTTATTGTTAATGAAAACTGATTATGGTCCAGATGCCAATAGTTCTCCATTTGTGTGCTCTGTGAAACCATGTTTGGGGAGTGTTGGAAAGGAGCCCCAGGCCCCGTCTGATACTTTCACGTTTGTAGGTGTCTAATGAAAAAAAGCACAACCTAAAAGTTGAGAATTACATTTTATTTGGGGATGTGGCTGAGGACTATAGCCTGGAAACAGCTCCTCACATCACTCTGAGGAACTGTTCCAAAGAGGTAAGGGAGGACCCAGGTTATATAAGTTTTTGCTGAAAAAAAAGTATTCAAGCATTAAAAGACTATTGCTAATAATGAAAAACATACATCTCAGGTTAAGGATTTTAGTGGTTTTCTACGTATGGGAAGATTCAAGCATCTGGGCTCATTGAAATTATTCCTTTGATATGCACCTTAACTGTCTAGGGTCAGTATCCTTTTTTTTTTTTAATCCTAAATTTCCCTCAGGGTGCACTTTTGTGAGGGGGCTGCTGCAGTGGCTGATGGCTTGATGGCAGCATAATCTGTTGTCTACATGGACCTGTACCTATGTTATTATGTCTACACACATAATCTGTGTCTGAGTGGTCTTTGCCTCTTCTTCTGAGTCCTAAAACATCCCACTGAAGGCATGTATGGTAGGTTGACTCATGGTCTCTCTCCTGGGAATAGAAGCCACTCTGATGAGGTAATTGATAGCTGTAGTCATTCCTCAGAAGTTTCAGCTTTTATTCAGATAAGGGGAGCTCCAAGAAGGCTTTTTTCCTGCATCTAAATCTCAGGTATCTTCAGCTTAAAGTGTCTTTATACCAACTATGGGGGTCTGCCTGGATTTCCATACCTCCAAATTTGTTCTCCTTTTTTCAGGATTCCTTGATCTATTCTGAACCCCTTGCCTTTTCCACATGAATTTTAGATTGGTTGTCAATTTCAGCAAAACAGCACCTGGGATTTTGGGAGGAATAGCTGACAGTCACCAAGGCACAAGGAAAGGGGGGACTGGGAAGCCCCAGGTGTCTTGGCTCAGCAAACAGGGAAGGTGGGGCTGCTTTCTGGGGTGTGGGGAGTGGCAGGATCACAGCCATGTGAAGGGCCTTTCAGCCTCAAGGTGAGGGGGGGATGCAGTGGTTAGACAGATGCATCTGGCCTAGGAGTGGGGTCCAGGGAGGAAGAGGAGAGGCTGGGTCAGGGCTGGTGGGTTACAGCAGACATACTATCCCCAAAGTGAGAGGGGGACACAGTGTTTGGATAGAGGCATCTGACCTGGGTCAGGGGTCCAGGGAGAAAGGGGAGAGCCCAGGTGAGGGCAGGTGGATTACAGCAGACTCCATGCAGGGGACTGTGGTCCTGATGGAAGCAGCTCAGACCGGAGAGAATTGGCTGTCAGATGCTCAGAGTCACTCTCCTATTCCTTTATAAAGCCACTGTGTCAGAGTTTGAAACACTGCCAGGGGATCCCTGAGTCCAGTTATGCCCTGGCTTCATCCAAGGGGCTCAGGTGGAAAACAGAACCAGTGCAGGCCCCACCCATGTTCCCACAGGGAATGACCCCATCAGCGTACCAGGCTCACAGACTTCAGGAGACCCCTTCCCTCAGGACTGGTCTTTTTCCTTGCTTTGGCCTGCTGGTCAGAGAGCCAAGCACCCTATCCTGGCTCCACCCTCCAGGGCCTGGATTCTGGGATAGCTTGGTGGTGATTCAAGACCCTCATGCTCCTTTATCTGCCTGGGGGTGAGAATGTCTTAAAAGCTGCATTGGCTGATTTCAAAGGCCTGAGTTTTTCCAGCAGGTATGGGGGGAAGGAAGGGGTGTGAGGTTCCTACATCTGCAGGACCTTCCCAGGGTAAAGAGCTGTGCCTTCCCCTGGCCAGTCCACTCCCCACACCATCCACCTAGGAAATTCAGATCCAGGAGTATGAGGGCCAAGGCTCTCCCCTTGCTCATCTGTGACTTGCCATTCCCACAGCGAGGAGCCTGGCTCCCCCCACCTTCCTTTTATCAACTCATTTCTCTTTTCCAGGTTACATTCACAGTGGTTTCAGAATTGTTAGCCACTATACCCTGGAAGGAACTTTGTAGTATAAAGCTCACAGTTTAACAGTGGTCCATTTTGCTTTGCAAAATTATTCTGTACATTTCCAAAGTTAACTTAGGTCAGTCAGCACATTTTGCCCCACCACTGACTGTGAGTTTTTCCACCCATTTCTAATACAGTTAGATTCTGTCACATTGTGTGTTCCATCTTGTGATGCTGCTACACCCTAAACAGCTAAATTTGAGTAGATTATGATTGACCTTTGGGCTGTACAAAGGTGTGGGCTTAGGCATACTCACAGTGACACCAACCTAAAATTTCACATGGGATACTTCAACCCCCCAACCCCATCCTATGATCTGCTTATGTATATAATTGTGCCTTTTCCATGATTGTCATAAATAGGATCATACTGTGTGCAGCCTCCTCAGACTGGATTCTTTCACTTGGTAATATACAAGTAAGATTTACCCATGTCTTTCTGTGGGTTGATGGTTTAATTTCTATTGCTGAGGAGTATTCCACTGCGTGTGTGTGGGAGGAAAACCAGTTTTCCCTCTCTCCTTCTAGGTTCTTGGTTAACACTGCCCCCCCTCCCATAAGACAGATTACAGGGAGAAAAAGAAGCAAGTTTAATAACATGCATACATCCTGTATACAGAGGAGATATCCAAGAAAACTGAGTCCATTCCTGAAATGGCCAAAAGCATCATTTAAATATCACCTTCAGCTAAAAACAAAAGCAAGGCCTTGGGGAGGGAGGAAGTCATTTATGGCAGGTTATCATGAAAGCTCAATAAACAAGGATGTAAGGTTTAAAGTTTGTGTCTCCATTCACTTCATTCCATATGGCTTCCAATTGATTGTTTCTTAAGTATTTGGAGAAGTTATGGATATTTTGCTCTATTTCAGTTTGAATTTCCAGTTTAAAGGATTGAGCAGAGCCGCTGTCAGGGCGGTGTCTCCACTGGCTGTGAGGGCTGCTGGGTCCGCACTTTCCCATTGGCTGGCCGGGCCTGGAGCCCGCCTCCCCCAGCTGCGGAGGGAACTCACCTGCGTTCTGCTTGAGGATTTGGCGTCCTGCGCAGCTGACTGGAGCCGCATCTCCTTTGGACCTGCCAGAGCTTTGGGACAACAGGGAGTTATGTCCCCGCTGACAGGAGCACAGTCTCCTCAGGACCCAACAGGAGGTGCTGCACTGAAGGGAAGGTGAGGAGGAAGGAAAAGTGAGGGAAAGTGAGGAGAAGCTTCCCGTGAGGGGCTGACTGCTGAGGGGAGGCCCTTCTCAGAGGCCCCAGGAGAGGAAGGGCCGGATGTGGGAAGCTGTGGGTTTTTAGTCAGGTTTTGTGTGTGGTGCAGAGAGTGTGCTGTGTCCTTCTTTGGTGTGTGGTGTCCAGTTTTCCCAGCACCATTCATTGAGGAGACCGTCCTTTCCCCGTTGCAGGTTCCTGGCTCCTTTCTTGTGAGTTAACTGACCACATCCCCGTAGGTTTATCTGCAGACTCTCTCTGGTCCATGTCCCTGTTGTGCCAGTTCCACAATTTTTTGGTGACTGTGCTTTTGTAATGCAGTGTGAAGTCAGGGAAGGAGATGCCTCCAGCCTGTTTCCCTTTTATAGAATCTCTTTGGCTGTTCAGGGTCCTTTGTGTTTCCACATGAATGTTAGGAATGTTTGTTCTGTTTCTGTGAAAAATGACACTGAAGTTTATTTTATTTTATTGAAGTGTAGTCAATTCACGATGTTCTGTTATTTTCTAGTGTAGGGCATAATGATTTGATGAGACTTGCTTTGAGTTTGAGCACTGCTTTGGGTAGAATGGACTTTTTAACAATATTAATTCTTTCTGTCCATGATCACAGGGTATCCTTCCATTTATTTGTGCCTGTTCGGTTTCTTTCCTCAGTGTCTTAGAATTTTCAGTGTGCAGGTCTTTCACATACTTGATTCAATTTATTGCTAGGTATTTTTTTGGATGCAATTGTAAATAGGATTTTTTAAAAAAGCCTCTTTCTGATGTTTCATTATTAATGTATAGAAAGACAACTGATTTTTGTGTATTGATTTTGTCCCTTGTAGCTTTACTGAAATGATTCATTAGTTCTAATAGTTTTTTGATGGTTTGATGTGGAAAACTAGAAATCAGAATTCACTCTGTTTGGACTCCATCCAGGTCCCCCACAGCACCTAAGACACAGTGACTCCTAATCTTCCCACAGTGGCTCCTAATCTTCCCACTGTGCCTCTAAATTACATGTGGACTTCTACAAGGGCGATTAGCATCAGCACTTTGGGTGAACTGGATCTGGTTAAGGGTTTGCCTCTATAAGGAAATCTGATGTCTCCTCTGCTTTTTTTTTTTTTTGGCATGGTGTTGACATGGTTGTTTTCAAAAGTAATTTAGTTTCTCATAAAGTTTCTTACAAAGTTTTCTTATAAAGTTGCATGTAAAATACTTTAAATAGCATCACACAGTACTCGCATTTGCCACATTACATAAAATACTCCAGTGGGTTTTACCTAAAACTGGGATACTCCCCCAGGAAACCAGCACATAAACCCCAAATGAAGAAATTGTATGTTTCACCTTGTAATCCCATCCACAGTCCCGCTTCAGCCTTCCCCATTGCCCCAACTTACGGAAATCCTTTTTTCCATTCTGTGCCAGTTTTCTTTTTCTGAAACTATTACTGAGAATTTCCCTCTTTTTCAAAATCTTAATGGATTTAAGGCACAGAAGATGAATATGATCTGGGTGGCATCTTTTGTGTGTCTCCTTTCACTTAGAATGTTTTCAGTCTTTATCCAATTTGAATCATTATTGATTAATTCACATTTTTCATTGTCATTAAAAAATACAGAACATAACATTTGCCATTTAAACCATTTAACTATGCAGTTCTATGGTATTAACTAGATTCACATTGTTGTACAGATGCCTCACCGTCCATCTCCAGAACTTACTCATTTTCCCCAAGTGAAGGAAGCCCTGTGTCCAGTGAACACTGACTCCCCTCAGCCCCTGGCAGTGACACTCTTTCTATCTCTGCATCTGACTTCTCTGGATGCCTTGTATAAGGGGAATCTTGTAATATTTGTCCTTCTCTGTCTTGCTTGTTTCACTTAGCATAGTGACTTCAAGATTTATTCAGATTGTAGCATGTGTCATAATTTCCTTAGTTTTTAAGGCTGTGCAGTATCCCATTGTGTATACACCACATGTACTTTATCCATTCATCCACTGATGGACAGGTGAGTTGTTTCCACCTTTTGCTGTTGTGATTAGTGCTGCTGTGGATATGGGTGTACCCATTTCTATTCCAGTTCCTGCTTTCAAATAATTTGAACATATATCCTGAAGTGGCATTGATGGATCACATGTCAACCCCATGTGTAAGTTTTTGAGGAAGTCCTATATGGTTCTCCACCGTGGCTGCACCATTTTAATCCTTTATATGGCAGAATAACATGGCAGTCTATGGATGGACCCTGTTTGTTTATCTGTTTAGCCTTTGATGGACATTTCAGTTGTTCTACCTTTGGAGCCATTGCACATAGTGCTGCTGTGAAAATTTGTGTAGCATTTTTTTGTTTGTTTGTTTGAACACCTATTTTTAATGTTTTGGGGTCTATATCTAGGAGTGAAGTTGTTGAACCATAAGGTAACTGTATTTTTTTTTTTTTTTTTTATCTTTTTGAGGATATGACAATCTGGACACATGGGTGTACCATTTTCCAATTTTTCAAGTAACGTTTAAAAGTTTCAATTTCTCTACATTTTGGCCAATATTTGTTGTTTTAGTTTTCTTGACTGTAGGGCTTCCAGTGTGCTTGAAACGGCATGGCATTATGGTATTCATTTACATTTCCATCACGGCTGACTTTTAACATCCTTTCATGTGCTTGTTGACTATTTGTCCTATCTGGAGAAGGGTCTATTTTTTTTAATAATTTAGTTAATTTTATTTCTTTATTGGTGTTTTTCTTCTCTTTCATTTTTATTAGACAGAATCATTACTGTTTAATAGCACAAATACATTATAATGCATGTAAATATATATACAATATACTGTACTTTTTCTTTTTTAGTTTACATACGGAGAAGGGTCTATCTAAGTCCTTTTACTATGTGAAAAATGGATTTTTTTTAGTGAGTTGTAAAAGTTCTTGATATATTCTTGATAAGTTTTTTTTCAAGTATATAATGTACAAATATTTTCTTTGATTTTGTGTGCTGTCTTTCAGTTTCTGGATAGCATGCTTGATGTACGAAAGTCTTTAATTTTGAGGAAGGGCAATTTATTTTTTTCTTTCCTTGCTTGTGTTTGCTATCAGATCTAAAGAAATTGCTAAATCCAAGGTCATGATGACTTATCCCCATTGTTTCTTTGAGAGTTTATGTAGCTTCCCTCCCTATCTGTGAGGTATTGTTTCCAGGACACCCTGTGGATACTAAATATTTGTCGGTGTTCAAATCCATTATATAAAATGGTGTAGTATTTGCAAATAATCTAAGCACAGCTTCCTGTATACTTAAAATCATCTCTAGATCATTTGTAATAAATACAATGTAAATGATATGTAAATAATTGTGAAGAAAATATAATGTTATTTAAATAGTTTCTGGCATGCCACAAATTCAAGTTTTTCTTTATGGAACGTTCTCAAATTATTATTATTTTTTTTATCTGAAGGTGACTGATTCTGCAAATGTGGAATCAGCAGATAAGGGCTGATTGTCACTTTAACACTCTTTAAATTTAAGCTTTTTATGTATCTTGAGTTAATTTTTCTTGTGGTATGAAGCAAGGTTCCAATTTCATTTCTCTTGGAAATGGAAAAGAAATTTACTGGATAGATAATTGCCTGGCACCATTTGTTGAAAACACAATTTTCCCCCCAATTTAATGTTGCCCACCGCGGTAAAAAAAAAAAAAAAAAAAAAAAGTGTCTTTTCACATTAGAGTGCTCCTCTGGATACATGCCCAGCAGTGGGATCTTAGAATTTCCTTACTTCTGACCTAAACTGGAGGAGGTCACTATGTGGAACCTACACTTCAGGAGAGGGGGAATAAGCTCCACCTCCTTGATGGATGTCATGGATTATTAGGAACACTTCTGCATAGGTGTTTTCTATTCAATCTCACTTATTAAAAACAAAACAAAACTATGTCATCATTTAACTTCACCATTGTGGACACCTGGATAGTTATTTAAGTCTTTTGGTTGTAATCCAGCACTACAGGTTTGGTTGCTCAGTTCATTGCTGCTTTGTGTACTGAGAACTCTTTCATTGGCTCCTGTTTCCTTTGAGATCATTCCAAATTTTGGGGTTTCCCCCCCAAGTACTTCCTTACTTTCTGATACAAGAGTCAAGATTATCCTGGCTCATATATTGACTGTCTCAGTTCTAGTATAAGCCATTTCTCCAAAGAGTCCTGACTCCTTTAATTAGAGAATGGTATTAAGAATTTACAGATGGGAGGAAAATGTTCTCCATTGACAATGCAAGGAAATGTATGCGTATGTTCCCACCTTAGTGTATTATTGTTGCTCAGGGAGCACCATTCCCCCCCCCCCAGTCTGCCACAACCATATAGTGTTTTAAATTTAAGTTACTTAGAAATGGTCAAAGCAAGCGGGACACTCTGACCTCTGCTGTATCTCCCTAAAAGCAGGAAATAAGCCTGTCATGTGAAAGGTTCAGAGGCGCATGTAAACATAACTTGTAACTTCTTTAATTTACCACCCCAAGCCCAAACTCTTTAGATTCTTCATTGAGTACCCAGAAGCTACATTTCTTTGGGCTGTCAGTTGCTAGCAAATGTATAGTTTTCTAGATGTATAAAATCTGCCTGTTTTCACTACTTCTTACTTCCCATTTCTATGAGACTTTTGTGTGTAGGAATTAAAATTTCTTTTTCTCCTGTGGCTCTGTCTTACATTAGTTTTATTCTTAGTCCAGCCACAAGAAGTCAAGAGGGAGAGAGAGAGAACTTTCCCCCTCCCCAATAGTATACATTCTTAATTATAGAGATTTCTATGTGGAAATGTCTGTATTCATATTAAGCAGAAGACGGGTTTATACTGATGCCTCCAACATGATCCATTATTGTATGGACAGGGTACGTCTTCCCCCTGCTTATCTGTAACTCCTAGTCAGACAGTAGAATCCTGGTTCCCACCATCTTCCATCCATTCAACTCATTTCTCATTCTACTCCAGATGACTGGTTTGAGCATTCTCACCTCCTGCCCCTGTGGGATGGATCTTACAGATCCCACTGTTTACGTGCAGTATGTTTTCCCTTTAGTCTACACGTTTCATTCATTCCTGCAGTTACTGAGGCTGGCACCTTCTGCTCCACCAGCATCACTGAGTGTTTTCATACATGTCTGATACAGAGGCTTTGTTACATCCTGTGACACTATCACTTACTTGATCATGTAATTGACTTTTTTTCTGTAAGAAATGGAAATCTCCCTCACAAAAGGGCAACCTCTACTCAGTTTTCTGAGAGTCTTTTTTTTTTTTTTTTTAATTACTCAGATTGTAGTAGTCATTAGGCTACAGACCTATTTGGGGGGTGGCACATTCTGCCCCCTGTGACATGAATGTGCACTACTTTGCTTATGAGTTCATCTACAGAAAGGCATACTGATCACTTGAGTTTCTAAGCCATTATGAATAGACCTCCTGTGCATTACTTGATGTTACTTTTTATCAGGATAGTTTTTCAAAGCAGTTGACCGAATTCAAGAGATGATTTTTTTGGATTCTAAGTTGAGACTGTTTATCTTTGGAAGAAACTGCCAAACTGTCTTCCAAAGTTGGCTGTACCTGTATTCCACTAGGATCTTGAATATATTTTTGTATGATTATTTTCTGTCTGTGTACCTTCTTTAGCCAGATATTTGTTTCTATCTTTACCCATTTTTAATGGGGTTGTTTGTTCTAGATTTTATTGGTATAACTTGAGTACAAATCCTTTATCAGATACGCATTTTGCAAATACTTTCTCCTAGTGTGTGGCTTCTTTTTTGCCTTTATGAATAAGACCTTTCACAGAGTAGACGTCTATAGTTCTATAAAGTCCATGTCATTAATTTTGTGTTGATGTGTAGTTAGGCACTTGTTGTTGTGAGTTTAAACTCATCACCAGAACCAAGGTCTTACAGATTTTCTCCCTTTTCCTTTTAAGATTTGTATAGTTTTGCCATTTAAATTTGTCTATGGGCAATCTTGAGTGTATTTTGCTATCAGTTGTAAAGTCTGTGTTTATGTTCACTTCATTCTATATGTTTTTTAATTAATTGCTCCTTAACCAGTTTTTGAGACAATATAGTGAGCTACTTGGCTGTGTTTCAGTTTGGATTTCCAAAGGCACTACATAGAGCAGAACTGCATTCAGGATGAGGTCCCTGGGCTTTGTGAACTCAGCATCCCCTGAACTTTTCTGATGGTCCACAGCAGGGCGCCATATCCACCTCTGACCCACAGGGCACAGGTGCATTCTGCCCATGGACTTGGCCCCTTGCACAGCTGGCTGGGGCTTGGTCTCTTCAGGACTGTCAGGGCTTCATCTTCTAGACAGTGGGCCTGTGTCCATGCTGTCATGGGCTGAGTTTTCTTGAGCATCGCCATGAAAAGGTGCCATAAAAGTGGAAAAAAAAAAAAAAACCAAAGTGGGGAGAAGCTTCAGTGTGCAGCTGACTGTTCGGGGGAGTTGTGTCTTCAGAGGAAACTCAGAAAGAGGTTGATGTGGAGAACTGTGGGGTTTTAGTTGGTTTTGTGTGCAGTGGAGATGGTGACCAGTGATGTTCTTTGGTGCTTGGTGTCCCATTTTCCTGGCAATTTTTATTGAGGGGAGTGTCCCTCTCTCTTTGTAGGTCCTTTGCCCCATTTTCATGAATTAACTGACCACAGCCGTGCAGGTTTATTTCTGAGCTCTTTATGCTGTTACCCTCGTCTGTGTGTCTCTGTTTGTGCCAGTTCCTCACTGTTGTGGTTACTACAGCTCCATGATAAAGTTTGATGCTAGGGAGGGAGATGCCTCCAGTTGCGTCCTCCTTTCTCAGAACTTCTCTGGCTGCTCAGGGTCCTTAGTTGTTCTATATTAATAGTAGGATTGTTATTTCTATTTCAGTGAAACATATCATTGAACATTGTATTGATGTTGCAGTGAATTTGTTGATAGTTTTGGGTAGAATCAATAATTTAATACTAGTAATTCTTACAATCCATGAGTACAGAATATTTTTCTGTTTATTTGTGTCTTCTTTAACTTCTTACTCAATGGTTTACAGTTTTTTGAGTACAGATCTTTCACATCCTTGGTTAAATTTGTTCCTAGTTATTTTCTTCTTTTTGCTACAATTATAAATGTGACTGTTTCCTTAAATTTTCCTTCTGATGGGTTATTATTAGTGTATAGAAATGCAACTGATTTTTGTACATTGATTTCAAATTGAACTTTACTGAATTTATTTATTTTAACAACTGTTTGTTAAGTGTTGTGGAAAATTGAAATTTTAAAATCTCACTGTTTCTCCTGCATCCCAGGTCATGCACAGGATCCAAGACTCAGTGGCTACTGGTTTACTCCTCTCACAGTGCCTCTTAATAACAAGTGGATTTCTACAAGGATGATGAGAATCACAACTTTGGTTGACCTTGGTCTGGGTGAGTCTTGGCTTCTATAGCAAGCTTTGATGTCTGTCTTATCAACTTCTCTGCCATGGTATTGATATGGTTGTTTTGAAAAGTAATGGACTTTCCAGTAATTTCTTTGATGGTAAAATCTACTCACAGTTGCCACTTTATACAAAATACTGTAGAGTGTTTTAGCCCAAACAGGGATAGTCTCCTGAGAAGCCATCATATAACCCACCAGTGAAGAAGCCGTATGGCTTCCACATTATTGTGTGACCCACTGGCCCACTTCAACTTTTACCACTTGGTCTAGTGGCTTGTTTTCCTTTTCTGGGTTTGTTACTGAGACTCTTACTTTCACAGCCTTGATGGATTTAAAGCACACACGATGACCATGTGATCTGGGGAAACATTTCTTTATGGCTCTTTTCACTAGGGATCTTTTCAGTGTTTGTTAATGTTGTAAGTTGTATCAGTTCTACATCCCTACTTATTTTCATTGTGATTAATAATGCATATGAAACTTTTAACTGAAATCATTTCAAGCACACATTTCTGTGGTGTGAGCTACCTTCACATAGTTGTACAAACAAGTTCGAGGACTTGGGTGCCTGCTTTGAGCCTGGGAGGTGCCCAGGAAGTTGAGTAGTTCCCTGAGATGGCCCAAGACATCACCTGAAATGCCATCTTTCTCTAACACCAAAAGAAAGGAAGGTTATGTTCATTATATAGATTTAAATCTTAGCCTTCTCGATTTCTGATGTTTAGTCTTTCTTTTATTCCTGGTACAGAAAGGGAGATTACTTTTCAAATGGAGATTTCCCTTATAAATGTAAATTTGCCTCACAAAAGGCAGTCTTGACTTGGGTTTCATAGAGTCTCATGTGTCTTATTTTTAAAGAAATCTGCCCATTGTAATCTTCATGCCAAAGAGATATATTTTAGGGTGTCATTTGCCCTCTTTTCATGGGTGTACCCCAACTGGCTTATGTATTCATTCACAGAAGGACATCCTCATATTTTAAAATTTTTAGCCATTATGAGTAGAGTTGCTATGAATAATTGCATGCTAGTTTTTGTTTGGACACTTTATCAAAGCAATTATCTAAATACTAGAGGTGGAATGTTGGATTCTCAGGTGAGCATTGACTAGCTTTGGAAAAAACTGCCAAACTGTCTTTCAAAGTAGCCACACAATTATTTCATTTGAGGGAGAGTTCCTGTTTTTCTTCATCTTCCATCAACCACAAGTAATGTCATTTTTTTAGAGTTTCGTGGTTCTCATAAGTGTGCAGTGTTAAGTTATCGTTGTTTTAATTTGCAATTTCCTACTGGCATATGATTTTTGAGAACATTTTTATATGCTTATTTACTATCTGTGTATTTTCTTTGGAGAGGTGTTTGTTAAGATCTTTACCTATTTTTATTTGGGTTGTTTGTTGTAAAGTTCTGGGTGTAATTTGAGTCCAAATCCTCAATCAGTTATGTGTTTTGTAAATTTATGTTTCTCAGTATGTGTCTTGTCTTTAGGTTTTCTGAATAAGGTCATAAACAGAGTTTAAATTTTTAATTTTTTAAATTCCATGGTATAAATTTTACTTCTGTGGATAGACTTGGGGATTTTTGTAAAAGTTCATCACCTAGACAAGGTTATGTCAATTTCCTTACAGGTTTTCTTTTAGAATAATCCCAGATGTGTATTTTATAATTGTCTATGAACAATTTAGAGTACGTTTTGGTGTGAGTGGTAAAAACTGAGTGGTTGTGGCCTGCAGTTCCCAGCTGGCCAGCGGGTGGCACCACACCTGTTCTCTGACCCTCAAGGTGCACGTGTCTCACTGGGGGGTTTGGCTCCTGTGGGAACTCGGCTCCTTGCGGGGCTGGTGGAGGCTGGGTCTCCTCAGGACCCACCATGGCTTCAGCTTCAGGACAACGCTCTACCAACCAAGTCCACCCAGACAGGAGCCAGATGTCTTTAAGAATCACCAGGAGGCATCACTGTGGGATTAAAAAGTGAGGGAAAAGTGGGGAGCGGCTTCCCGTGTGTGACTGCAACTGAGGAGGTCCATTTTCAGAGGATCCAGCAGAGGAGGTGCTTGATGTGGAAAATTTTTGAATTCACTTGATTTTGTGTTTAGTGTTGACAGTGTCTAGTGTCATTTTTGGGGGTATGGTGCCCCATGTTCTTGGCACCGTTTATTCAGGGGACTGTCCTTTTCCCATTTTGTGTTGGCTCTTTTGCCATGGAGTAACTGACAACATAAAGATGGGTTTATTCCTGTGCTCCCTGTTCTGTTCCTCTTGTCCATGTGCCTGTTTCTGTGCCAATAGCTTACTGTATCTCTACTGTTGACTGTAGCTTCCTAACCGCATGTGAAGCCAGGGAGGGAGACACCTCCAACTGAGTTCTCCCTTCTCAAGTTTGCTCAGGCTATTTCAGATTCTGTTTTGTTCCATACAAATGGTAGGATTTCTTGTTTTCTGTTTCTGTGAAAAAAATGCCATTTGGTAGAGTTTGGTAGAGTTTGCAGTTAATGTGTACACTGCTTAGGCTTCGTGAGTGTTATAATAATGTTCTAGTGCATGAGCACAGCTTTATTTTGTGTGTATGTCCTCTTCAATTTCCTTATCAGTGTTTTCTAACTTTCCCTGTGCAGGCCTTTCACATCCTTGGTTAATTTTATTCCTGGGTATTTTATTTTTATCTTTATTTTGGTGCAATTGTTAAATGGGATTGCTTTATTAATTTCTCTTTCTGAAACTTCTTTATTAGTGTATAGAAAGTCAATTGATTTTTGTGTATTGATATTGTATCATGTAGCTTTACTAAAGTTAATTATTACTTTTCAACTTTTTTTTTTTTGTATTTTGATGTGGAAAAGTAGAATTCAAAATTGCCCCCCCCTTTTTTTTTAAATCACATTCATGTCATTCACAACAACCAAGACACAGTGGCTTATGACATTCTCTTATGGTGTCTCTCAATAATATGTAGATTCCTGCAAGGGTGATCAGCTCAACCATTTTGGATCAACTGGAACTGGAGAAGGCTTGGGCTCTACAGTGAAGTTTGATGTTTTCTCAGCTTTTCTGTAATGATTTTGACATGGTTGATTTAAAAAATATTTACTTTCCAATAATTTTGAACATACAGAATATGTGCAGTAGCAGTACAATGTCCTCTTCATCTGTAAGCTCAGGTTTCTCACTCATCATCGATGTAGCATGTATGCCGCTTTTCATGACAATCTCTAGTGTGTTTTTGCCTTGAGTAGAGACACTCTGTCTACTCACATAACATGCAAATGAAGATTCATTATGGTTTTCACTTCATAATGCAGTCCACAGGCTCAGTTCCACTGTCAGCACCTGCTCCAATTGTGTGGCAATGGGTTTTTCCAATCCGATCCAGTGTTTTTTTTTTTTTTTTTTTCTTTTTTCCTGGAACTGTTCCTGAGACTTTCCCTTATCTTTCCAACTTTAATTGAATTAAAGGACACAAGATGAGTATGATCTGGGTGGCCTTTTCTGTATGTCCTCTTTTCCTTAGGACGTTTTCATTATTCATCCATGTTGTAACAAATATCAGTAATTCATTGTTTTCATTGTGATTAAATCTATTCCATATAACATTTACCATTTAAACTGCTTTAAGTATATAGTTTCATTACATTTATGTCATTTAGTTTTTGGATATTGACTACATTTACATTGTTGTATAAATATTCTCAGCATTCATCTCTACTATTTTTTCAGTTTCGCCAAGTGAAACTGTATCCATTAGACCGGAACTCCTAACCCCCTGGCAAGTACATTGTATGCTTTGTTATTGAATTAGACTTATACGGATACCTCATCTTAGAATCATAGAATGTTTGTCCTTTTTTGGTTTGGTTTGGTTTGTTTCCCTTGAATGACTTCAAGGTTCATCCACGTTGTATCATGTGTCAGAAGTACCTTCGCTTTAAAGGCTGAACCCTATTTAAATGTGTATATACTACATTTTGTGCATGGAATCATCCATTTGTGGACACTTGGGTTGCTTATGTCTTTTGGCCAGTGTGAATAGGGCCGCTATGAACATGGCTGTAGAAATGTGTTTTTCAGTCTCCGCTTTCTATCCTTTTGGGTTTATACCCTGAAGTTGAATCAACAGGTGATACATTAACTGTATGTTTAAGTTTTTGAGGAACCACCATACTGTTTTCCACAGTGGCTGCACCATTTTACTGTATTTCTTTCAATGGCAGAATTATATCAGTTTATTGATGCACTGTAGTTTGCATATCTTTTCATCCATTGATGGACATTTGAATAGTTTCTACCTTTGAGCTGTTTCAAACCATGCTGCCATGATTATTAGTGTAGTGTAGCATTTTTTGTTTGGACACCTGTGTTAAATTTTTTGCCATATATGCATATATATGAGGGAAGTTGCTGAACCGATTGATAGTTGTTGGGGGAAAGCTGTGACTCAGTTATGGTCATCAAGACCTTAGCAGACCCAAGTAACCTGTAGCTCAGTTTAAATTGAATACTATTTACCAACATCATCGACCATCATAATGTGTTATTCAGTCAGTGGTCACAGGACATTCAGTAATTACACATCCATGTGCAAATCAGTAAATAGCTTGCTTTATTACCCCTCTACTTACTGCTTAATCTCATACTTTGTCTGTCCTTATCACCTTGCCAACCCCCCCAAACAAGTCAAAGGATGTAACTATGTAAGATTCAACTGACTCATCTAACAAAGATACTTCCCTTACTTCACCCAACCAGTTACTATAACTACAAAGTGGCCTTTTAACTGTATCCATCAATTGCTTAGACATGTAAGGCTTATACTGATAGGCATACCCCTAGATCTGCTATTTACTTTGAACAAAATTAAAAATACAGTACATGGTAACAGTCTGCAAAAGAAACATTGTATGTTTTAATAGTAATTTTAACACAATGTGGACTACTATACCAAATACCAAGGTATCAGTTAAATACATAAATCTCATATGTTGAAAATCCTACTCAACCTGTTGTTGTAGCTTTAATAATTAAAGCAAGGCAGTGAAAATGCCTGGACGAGTTTACTAACTCCATAAACACATAGATTTCATTTGAGCCTTTCTAATAACTTGTAATAAAATTACACATGCAAGTTTCTATATTCCCATGAGAATGCCCTCTAAATATTTTAAAAGGGTAAAGTGAGCAGGTATCAAGCACCCTAGACGTAGCTTTCAATGCCTCGCTGAACCATGCCCCTATGGGAAATGACTGATAAAAATTAAGCCATAAATGAAAGTTTGACTAGGTTATCATAACTAATTAGGGTTGGTAAATTTTCATGCCAGGTACCACTGTCATAACATGAACCTCAAATGATAGAAAGTCAGTGTGACGCGTGCTAAAGAGTATTGCAAAATGAAGTCAAGTCTGAGCTACGGTGTGCAAAGCCATAACTAAAGTGAAAATAAGCTACTAAAATGACTTTAACATTCCTTATTACAGGTCAGTAAAGATTCAAAGTAGTGTCCATGTATTAGTATGGGTGTAGATACCCAACTATTCTTATCTTTAAATCAAAATAAAATAATTATAATTATTTTACACATTTAAGTAGAATTCAGCCTTTAAAACTAAGGTAATTCTGACACATGCTACAATGTGGATGAATCTTGAAGTCACTCAAGGGAAACAAACCAAATCAAAATTATTGGCCAGATGAATACTCGCCTAATACAAAAAACAAAAAGGATCCGTTGTGCTTCCTATGGTGTTTATAATCCACAAAACCTGATAAACCTCACCACTCTCATGAACACAGTCTGTATGTCTATGTACCAGCATCTTCAGCAACCCCCCAAAGGAGCAACAGTGATCATAATGATCAGATATAAGAACATTAGTTCTAGGTGTAACCTATGGGGTGGGAAGATAAGGGTTTCATTTTCTACCTTGAGTACAAAATAATATATACAAAATTGTGATGAAATACCAAGGGAGAACTTAGTTGTAAATTAAGAGTGCCCAATACAGTCAGGCCACAAAGCAGGCACACTCAGCCCGTCACCCTCCTCAAATAGCGATAAATTTTCATAACCCATTAACAAGTAGTAGACATTAAAAAGGAGAGGAGTTCTTACAAGGTGGGCACACTGGAGAGTGTGCTTGGTTACATCAAAGTGTAGTTTTAATAAAAGCACCTATTTTACACCCAGTCGATTCCATACTTCATGAAAAATTTGAACTAAAACTAGCTGAGGCTTCCTACCAAATGTAACTGTCATGAGTAAATTAAAGATTCATTTAACATCTAAAGTATAGAAGATAGACATTTAAATCTGGTAGCATAAAGTACCATTAGGGAATGATGAAATAAGTTAAGTACCTTGAACCCAGATGAGGTACTTAGGAACAGTTTAGTGGAACAGACTCATCTATATGTAAAATGGAAGATCTATGAGTAGAGGTAGTAAACCTAACAAGGCTGCTGGCAGCAGGTTGTTCAGAAAAGACTTTTAGTTCAGTTTTAATTATTAATTAAGAATATAACTTCTAATATAATTTTTAATGTTTTTAAAAAGGGGCAGATTTTTAGTTACAGGATAAAAACTCTTGAGAACCAATATAAACAATGTTGCAGTTGGCTTAAAAACAGCCACCCATTAAGAAAGTATTCAAGGTTGGGGAAGGTATAGCTCAGTGGTAGTGTGTGCAAGGCATGCACAAGGTCCTGGGTTCAATCCCCAGGACCTCCATTAAAGAAACGAACCTATTTGCCACCTCCCTCTAAAAATGGCAAGTATTCAAGGTCAAGAACACATTCATCACAATTCCAATATAAAAAAAAACCCTCATAATTTAATACTGGACTAATCTATTAACTAGTAAAAGCAATACTCTTTGTATAGGCAGCAGGAAATACTTCTTGCATACACTTATATCAGAGTGAATAAGTTACTGATAGTTTACTGTAAAATAAACCCTAATCAATATTTAATTATTTATAAAAACAATTCTTAATCTAACACAGGTATGAATTTCTAGGAAAGATTAAAAAAAAAAAAAAAAGTAAAAGGAACGTGGTGATCACAAATCCTGCCTGTTTACCAGCAAGATTTCCTCTAGCACTTCTGGCCTTAGAGGCACTGCCTGATCATGGACATGTTTAATGGCCATAGTTCCCCAACCCTGCCAAAGTAGCATGATCATTTGTTTTGCACATAAGGAGTTGGGAGGATGGCCCCACAAGGTTTTATTATCTCTTTTCATCAGTGAGATTGACCTTCCCAATAAGAGGTGGGAGCCATATAAAATGAGAAGATCCTATGGTGCTTTAAGCATTTAACCTATAAAGTAAATAACTGAATATTAAGGGATAACATAGCTTTTAATGGCTTAAAATATTTGGTTGTGGTGGCCCTGGTGAATAAAACAAACACCAAACTGCAAGTGATTAACATTTAGACCAGCTATTGAAAATGCTGTGGCATGTATTGATCTAATACATTGATTAACAGAACGTGGTGCTCTAGGGATAACAGTTCAATCCAAATTTAGAGTTCATTTCAACAATAGGGTTTATAGCCTCAGAACTGGATCAGAAAATCCCAATGTTGCAACTGCTGTAAATGGTTTATTCAATGATTAAAGTTCTGTGAGATGTGAGTTCAGACTGGAGTAATCTTGATTCGTTTCTACCTTTTATACATTTGTCCCAGTATGAGAGGACAGGAGAGTTAAGGGCCGCTTTACAAAATCACCTTCAAATTAATTGGTGATACAATACAATTTAAATAATTTTTACATACTCTACTGTAGAACATGGTTTGTTAGGGTAGCAGAACTCAGCGATTGCATCAAACCAAAACCTTTATTTCCTGAAGCCTAAGTCCTCTTCCTAAGAATAGGTTTATAATCTGTTATAATAGGTTGATAATATATATAATATATATATATATTACATTATATACATAGTGTTAAATTATATATAATACATCAATTTACATATATAATACATCAATTTACACATATATATTATATTATATTATATATAGTGTTAAATTATAGATAATACATCAATGTACATTATATACATATAGTTGCACCAGTGTTGGCCTTAACCATGGCTTCCACATTAGGAGCTCCTCTTCCCATACCTTAGCCACTGTCTGCTCATGTGAACCTAGGCATACTTCTCATACTGGCTGTATTAAGCCTAGCCATGTATTCCACCCCCTGATCTGCATTACCTTCATACTAAAAACACACACTCACCAGAGCTCTGTGGGCAGCAGCACAGACAATCTCATGTGAAGTAAACTAGCATTTATTGGTTTATCATTCCTACTGATAAATAGATCATTTATACTCTCAGGCATTACACAAGAATATCTGATTAATTTCCCCCTCCCAACTCCTAGTCAGATTTTTATTTACCTCTAGTGTAGCAGAAATCAACGGAGCTCCATTTGACTTAACAGAAGGAGACTCAAAAGTTGTATCTAGCTTCAATGTAGACTATGTAGCAGGTCTATTTTCTCTGGCCTTTATAGCAGGTTAGGTCTATATCATGATAATAAATATTTTCATAATCTATTTTTAGGAGCATTTCAAATCCCTAGATAACAGAATTATATACAGACAAATTACACACAGCCAATGTTGTCATTCTAACACTCCTCCTAACAATCTCCTTCCTTGGACTTTGAATATCCTACCCACAATCTTGAGATGATCAACTTATACATCTCCTATGAAAAAAGAAATTAACACTAACAGTAGTCCTGTGTATGTTTCACTACCCATCAGTGCATCGGGCATCCCACCGAAACATTGATATGCTTGACAAAAGAGTTATCTGAAAAGTAAATAAAAGAGGTCTAAGAACTCTTATTCCTAGAATCACAGGAATTGATCGTTCCCTTAAGAACTTAAAAGTATTCATGCTGCCACGTTACACCACATTCTGTGGTGATGGATGGGCCCCCAAGTGAGCTATCAGTGTTGTTTGATATCCTTACTATGCTAATAAACCCTATTTTTACTATCATTCTACTGACCATTCCATGATTTTATTAGCAAGCTGACATTGTACAAGTATTTCCATTCTAATAAGAAAATTGAATGCACAAGTTATAGAAGCACCCAACAACTGTTCTCTAACACAACCCACCACATCCATACTATTTATGTGGGATTTTACTTTTAATCTAATATACTCCAGCCATGGACAAGTACAAAATTTTTTTATCCAACAGGATCCACCATTTAAACAACAGCCCTAGTCACAAAGTTGGACTTCTCACGTTTCTTTTCTGAGTGACTGAAGCTACACAGGGCATCCCCCACACAGCAGGGCCAATGCAATTAACGTGATGAATGTGCACCCCCAAGTGTCACAGCAAATCTCGACACCCACCCCCCGAAGCATACTGTTATTCACAGGTGTGTTATGAATTATCGTCAGCAGCCGAGGCAGACTAACAAAACCCAACTACCACATTTATTGTCTGCTTGTCAGTTGTCCATAGAGGATGGATGACAGCTATTACAGTGTGTAATCCAACCATGACGACCCTAAATGTACTAACTTATATCATTCCACACTGTCGTCTTGCTATTCACGCTCTGCTCATGGACCACAACTCTGTCGTTATCATACATGTGGAATAAAGCTCTTGCAACCACGACCCTCATCCCCAGCATCATGTTTTATTAGGAGGCCTCCCACCAGGATCAGGGTTTTTCCTCAAATGAGTAATCATTTGAGATATAACAGAAACCAGTAACAGCAACCTACCAGCACTAACAGTGCTCACAGCACTGTTCAACATATATTTGTACATCTGGCTAAAATTCTGCATATCACTTCTTCTACTTTTATGAATAAATTAAAAAAAAATGAGATTTTAAGCATAGACAACAACCATCTGATGGTTACTAATCCTAATAGTCACACTATTACTGCCCTTAACGCCCATTCTATCAGTGCTGGAGTAGGAATTTAGGTTAATATACACCAAGGGCTTTCAAATGTTCAAGGAGGTACAATTTAAACTTCTGAAAATATGGATTGCAAGAGATTGTACTACATCAGTTGAATGCAAATCAAACATGTTAATTAAGGCAAATACTTGGTAGATTGGTGGGCTTCCACCATAGCACATTTTAGTTAACAGGAAATCTTCTGGTAAATTGGCTTCCAGTTATTTCTCCAGCCATCTAGAAAACATTTGCAGGAGAAGCCCTAGCAAAATTGAAGCTGCTTTTTTTTTTTTTTTAGAATTTGCATTTCAGTATGTTGATTCACCACAGAGCTTGACCCAAAAGGGGCCAAACAGTCTAAGGCTTGGTCAACTACTTCCACCTAAGTTCACAAACCAACTTGTTGACAACTTTCAACAAGTCACAAAGATTGGCATTTTATATCACCATATTATTGTTTGAACTGGAATAGTAGGCACTGCTGTAAAGTCATCAATCCCCGCTGAGACAGAGAGACCTGGAGCGCTCCTCAGAGATGACCAAATCTATGATGTTGTCATAACAGCGTATGCATTTGTAGTACGCATATCCGGTGCATGTGTTTTTTAGTTATACTAAGGACAATTGGGGGACCCAGAAACTGACTTGTCCCACTGATAATTGGGTCATTCAATACAGCATTGCTCTGACTGAATGATAGCAGCTTCTCACAATTTCTCCCGTCATTCTTACACCTGCTCATATCATAAAAAGTAGAAGCGGGTGCCAGCACTTGTCGAACCGTGTGTACCTCCACCTCTAGCTGGCAATCTGGCCACGTAGGAGCCTCTGCCGACCTAGCCACGTCCTCCATGTATTTAGGAGGTGTCTCTTTCATTCTTGGTGATTTAAATTTTTTTAAACTACAATCAGTAATATAAAACCATCGGCCATATCCCAATGTATGTAGTTTGAGTTAATTGTATATGTGGTGTATTCCCCTGCATGTGGATAGCCAGTTACCCAGCATCATTTGTGGAAGAGTAGTAAAAAAAAAAAACCCTAAATATTCACGCTTGTCAAAAATGTATTGATCCTAAGTGAATGGGATTATGTTCGGGCTTCTTATGTACTGCCATTTATCTATATTTATACTTTTATGGCAATATCATATTTTTTATATTGCTTTGTATTGACATGAAATTTGAAAATATGAAGCTCTATCTTTTCCCCCCCCCCCCCCCCCCCCCCCCCCCCCTCCCTGCTCCCCCCCCCTCCTCCCCCTTTTCAAGTTTGTTTTGTCTTTTGGGGTTCCTAAAATTATATATGAATGTTAAAATCAACTTCTGTGTTTATTCCAAAATTGTCATAGAAATTACCTTGTCTCCCTAGATCGCTTTTGGGCACTCACACCATATTTAGTTTTGTTACCAACATGGGATGTCTTCTTCTTTTTTTTTTTAAAGGTTGTATTTCATTTCTTTTAGTGGTGTCTTTTCCATTTTAATTTACTAATCTTGTACCTTGATTAAATTGACTCAACTATTTTAGTAATATTGACATCATATAAAATACAATTCTCTTAAATTCTTGAGATCATTCATTGTTAATGTGTACATGTAGACAAATTTTGATTCACTGATACTTTGTATCATCTACTTGCTGAAGTATTTGAGTTGCTCACAGTTTAATAATTGAGCTAGTCAATGAATTGCTCATGCTTTCAAGATGTATCTGTAAAATGATGTCAACTGTGTTTGTGAATAGACGTCCTTTTATATGTAACAATTTTATGTTTATTCTCTTTCATCCCGGATTTGCGTGGAATTTCCTGTACCATAGTGAATAACAGAGGTGAAAGGAACTCTCTGGGCCTAGTTCCAGATGATTGACATTCACCATGTGTTTTTTATACTGCTTTGTATCACACTGAATAATGTGTTCCTAGTCCTATTTTCACGAGTGTTTATGCCATGAAGTAGGAGTGGAATTTGTTTAAAGCTTGTGGTGAATCAAGTGGATGGGATGACGTGATTTTTCTGTATTTTACAATTGTTGTTGATCATATTGCTTACCTTTACATAATAATTTATGACATTGCTTGGTTTACAGTGTTAAAACTGGATTATCTGCTTTGGAGACATTTGCAGGAGGTGGATACTCATTTCTATTGTGCTGTTAATTTCGGGTAAGTAGTAATATACAGGGAAGTGGAGGATTCTATTGCATAGGCTAGTGGATGGGTTTTTGTTAAGTCTTTGTGGGATTTGACCATCAGGAGAGTGCTAGGTTGTTACAAGAAAATAGGATTAAGGATTAGGATTAGGGTCAAAATCAGGGGTAGGATATGGGAATGGGTTAGGGTTAGGGTCAGTGTGAGGGTACCGGTGAGAGTTAGGAAAAGGGTTAGGGTGCAGATTAGGGTAGGAAATAGGGCTAGAGTACAGGTTAGGATAGGAGTTTGGGAACAGGTTAAGTTCAGGGTATGGGTAAGGTAAGGGTTACGGTACAAGTAAGGTCATGCATTAGGGAACAACATAAGGTGAGGGTTAGGGCTAGAACCAGAGCAAGGATTAGGGTTAGACTCAGGGTTTAGGGTTAGAGGATTAGGGTTAGACTAAAGGACAGAGTTAGACTCAGGGTTAGGGGTTAGGTTTAGACTCAGGTATAGGGGTTAGGGTATAGAGTCAGGGTTAGAGTCAGGGTTACGGTTAGCGTTAAACTCAGACTTAGGTTTAGACTCAGGGTTAGACTCAGGGTTAGACTCAGGGTTAGACTCAGGGTTAGGGTTAGGGTTAGACTCAGGGTTAGGGTTAGACTCAGGGTTAGGGTTAGACTCAGGGTTAGACTCAGGGTTAGACTCAGGGTTAGGGTTAGACTCAGGGTTAGGGTTAGGGTTAGGGTTAGACTCAGGGTTAGACTCAGGGTTAGACTCAGGGTTAGGGTTAGACTCAGGGTTAGGGTTAGACTCAGGGTTAGGGTTAGACTCAGGGTTAGGGTTAGACTCAGGGTTAGACTCAGGGTTAGACTCAGGGTTAGGGTTAGACTCAGGGTTAGACTCAGGGTTAGGGTTAGACTCAGGGTTAGGGTTAGGGTTAGACTCAGGGTTAGGGTTAGACTCAGGGTTAGGGTTAGACTCAGGGTTAGGGTTAGACTCAGGGTTAGACTCAGGGTTAGACTCAGGGTTAGACTCAGGGTTAGGGTTAGACTCAGGGTTAGACTCAGGGTTAGACTCAGGGTTAGACTCAGGGTTAGACTCAGGGTTAGGGTTAGACTCAGGGTTAGACTCAGGGTTAGACTCAGGGTTAGACTCAGGGTTAGACTCAGGGTTAGGGTTAGACTCAGGGTTAGGGTTAGACTCAGGGTTAGACTCAGGGTTAGACTCAGGGTTAGGGTTAGACTCAGGGTTAGGGTTAGACTCAGGGTTAGGGTTAGACTCAGGGTTAGACTCAGGGTTAGACTCAGGGTTAGGGTTAGGGTTAGACTCAGGGTTAGACTCAGGGTTAGGGTTAGACTCAGGGTTAGACTCAGGGTTAGACTCAGGGTTAGACTCAGGGTTAGACTCAGGGTTAGGGTTAGACTCAGGGTTAGGGTTAGGGTTAGACTCAGGGTTAGACTCAGGGTTAGACTCAGGGTTAGACTCAGGGTTAGACTCAGGGTTAGACTCAGGGTTAGGGTTAGGGTTAGACTCAGGGTTAGACTCAGGGTTAGGGTTAGGGTTAGACTCAGGGTTAGACTCAGGGTTAGGGTTAGGGTTAGACTCAGGGTTAGGGTTAGACTCAGGGTTAGGGTTAGGGTTAGACTCAGGGTTAGGGTTAGACTCAGGGTTAGGGTTAGACTCAGGGTTAGGGTTAGGGTTAGACTCAGGGTTAGGGTTAGACTCAGGGTTAGGGTTAGACTCAGGGTTAGGGTTAGACTCAGGGTTAGGGTTAGGGTTAGACTCAGGGTTAGGGTTAGACTCAGGGTTAGGGTTAGACTCAGGGTTAGGGTTAGACTCAGGGTTAGGGTTAGACTCAGGGTTAGGGTTAGACTCAGGGTTAGGGTTAGGGTTAGACTCAGGGTTAGGGTTAGGGTTAGGGTTAGACTCAGGGTTAGGGTTAGGGTTAGACTCAGGGTTAGGGTTAGGGTTAGGGTTAGACTCAGGGTTAGGGTTAGGGTTAGGGTTAGACTCAGGGTTAGGGTTAGGGTTAGGGTTAGGGTTAGACTCAGGGTTAGGGTTAGGGTTAGGGTTAGGGTTAGGGTTAGGGTTAGGGTTAGGGTTAGGGTTAGGGTTAGGGTTAGGGTTAGGGTTAGGGTTAGGGTTAGGGTTAGGGTTAGGGTTAGGGTTAGACTCAGGGTTAGGGTTAGGGTTAGACTCAGGGTTAGGGTTAGGGTTAGGGTTAGGGTTAGGGTTAGGGTTAGGGTTAGGGTTAGGGTTAGGGTTAGGGTTAGGGTTAGACTCAGGGTTAGGGTTAGGGTTAGACTCAGGGTTAGGGTTAGGGTTAGGGTTAGGGTTAGGGTTAGGGTTAGGGTTAGGGTTAGGGTTAGGGTTAGGGTTAGGGTTAGGGGTTAGGGTTAGGGTTAGGGTTAGGGTTAGGGTTAGGGTTAGGGTTAGGGTTAGGGTTAGGGTTAGGGTTAGGGTTAGGGTTAGACTCAGGGTTAGGGTTAGGGTTAGACTCAGGGTTAGGGTTAGACTCAGGGTTAGGGTTAGGGTTAGACTCAGGGTTAGGGTTAGGGTTAGACTCAGGGTTAGGGTTAGGGTTAGGGTTAGGGTTAGGGTTAGGGTTAGGGTTAGGGTTAGGGTTAGGGTTAGGGTTAGGGTTAGACTCAGGGTTAGGGTTAGGGTTAGGGTTAGGGTTAGGGTTAGGGTTAGGGTTAGGGTTAGGGTTAGGGTTAGGGTTAGACTCAGGGTTAGGGTTAGGGTTAGACTCAGGGTTAGGGTTAGGGTTAGGGTTAGGGTTAGGGTTAGACTCAGGGTTAGGGTTAGGGTTAGACTCAGGGTTAGGGTTAGGGTTAGACTCAGGGTTAGGGTTAGGGTTAGGGTTAGGGTTAGGGTTAGGGTTAGGGTTAGGGTTAGGGTTAGGGTTAGGGTTAGGGTTAGGGTTAGGGTTAGGGTTAGGGTTAGACTCAGGGTTAGGGTTAGGGTTAGACTCAGGGTTAGGGTTAGGGTTAGGGTTAGGGTTAGGGTTAGGGTTAGGGTTAGGGTTAGACTCAGGGTTAGGGTTAGGGTTAGGGTTAGGGTTAGGGTTAGACTCAGGGTTAGGGTTAGGGTTAGGGTTAGGGTTAGGGTTAGACTCAGGGTTAGGGTTAGGGTTAGGGTTAGGGTTAGGGTTAGGGTTAGGGTTAGGGTTAGGGTTAGGGTTAGGGTTTAGGGTTTAGGGTTAGGGTTAGGGTTAGGGTTAGGGTTAGGGTTAGGGTTAGGGTTAGGGTTAGGGTTAGGGTTAGACTCAGGGTTAGGGTTAGGGTTAGACTCAGGGTTAGGGTTAGGGTTAGACTCAGGGTTAGGGTTAGGGTTAGACTCAGGGTTAGGGTTAGGGTTAGACTCAGGGTTAGGGTTAGGGTTAGACTCAGGGTTAGGGTTAGGGTTAGACTCAGGGTTAGGGTTAGGGTTAGACTCAGGGTTAGGGTTAGGGTTAGACTCAGGGTTAGGGTTAGGGTTAGGGTTAGGGTTAGGGTTAGGGTTAGGGTTAGGGTTAGGGTTAGGGGTTAGGGTTAGGGTTAGGGTTAGGGTTAGGGTTAGGGTTAGGGTTAGGGTTAGGGTTAGGGTTAGGGTTAGACTCAGGGTTAGGGTTAGGGTTAGACTCAGGGTTAGACTCAGGGTTAGGGTTAGGGTTAGGGTTAGACTCAGTTAGGGTTAGGGTTAGGGTTAGGGTTAGGGTTAGGGTTAGGGTTAGGGTTAGGGTTAGGGTTAGGGTTAGGGTTAGGGTTAGGGTTAGGGTTAGGGTTAGGGTTAGGGTTAGGGTTAGGGTTAGGGTTAGGGTTAGGGTTAGGGTTAGGGTTAGGGTTAGGGTTAGGGTTAGGGTTAGGGTTAGGGTTAGGGTTAGGGTTAGGGTTAGGGTTAGGGTTAGGGTTAGGGTTAGGGTTAGGGTTAGGGTTAGGGTTAGGGTTAGGGTTAGGGTTAGGGTTAGGGTTAGGGTTAGGGTTAGGGTTAGGGTTAGGGTTAGGGTTAGGGTTAGGGTTAGGGTTAGGGTTAGGGTTAGGGTTAGGGTTAGGGTTAGGGTTAGGGTTAGGGTTAGGGTTAGGGTTAGGGTTAGGGTTAGGGTTAGGGTTAGGGTTAGGGTTAGGGTTAGGGTTAGGGTTAGGGTTAGGGTTAGGGTTAGGGTTAGGGTTAGGGTTAGGGTTAGGTTAGGGTTAGGGTTAGGGTTAGGGTTAGGGTTAGGGTTAGGGTTAGGGTTAGGGTTAGGGTTAGGGTTAGGGTTAGGGTTAGGGTTAGGGTTAGGGTTAGGGTTAGGGTTAGGGTTAGGGTTAGGGTTAGGGTTAGGGTTAGGGTTAGGGTTAGGGTTAGGTTAGGGTTAGGGTTAGGGTTAGGGTTAGGGTTAGGGTTAGGGTTAGGGTTAGGGTTAGGGTTAGGGTTAGGGTTAGGGTTAGGGTTAGGGTTAGGGTTAGGGTTAGGGTTAGGGTTAGGGTTAGGGTTAGGGTTAGGGTTAGGGTTAGGGTTAGGGTTAGGGTTAGGGTTAGGGTTAGGGTTAGGGTTAGGGTTAGGGTTAGGGTTAGGGTTAGGGTTAGGGTTAGGGTTAGGGTTAGGGTTAGGGTTAGGGTTAGGGTTAGGGTTAGGGTTAGGGTTAGGGTTAGGGTTAGGGTTAGGGTTAGGGTTAGGGTTAGGGTTAGGGTTAGGGTTAGGGTTAGGGTTAGGGTTAGGGTTAGGGTTAGGGTTAGGGTTAGGGTTAGGGTTAGGGTTAGGGTTAGGGTTAGGGTTAGGGTTAGGGTTAGGGTTAGGGTTAGGGTTAGGGTTAGGGTTAGGGTTAGGGTTAGGGTTAGGGTTAGGGTTAGGGTTAGGGTTAGGGTTAGGGTTAGGGTTAGGGTTAGGGTTAGGGTTAGGGTTAGGGTTAGGGTTAGGGTTAGGGTTAGGGTTAGGGTTAGGGTTAGGGTTAGGGTTAGGGTTAGGGTTAGGGTTAGGGTTAGGGTTAGGGTTAGGGTTAGGGTTAGGGTTAGGGTTAGGGTTAGGGTTAGGGTTAGGGTTAGGGTTAGGGTTAGGGTTAGGGTTAGGGTTAGGGTTAGGGTTAGGGTTAGGGTTAGGGTTAGGGTTAGGGTTAGGGTTAGGGTTAGGGTTAGGGTTAGGGTTAGGGTTAGGGTTAGGGTTAGGGTTAGGGTTAGGGTTAGGGTTAGGGTTAGGGTTAGGGTTAGGGTTAGGGTTAGGGTTAGGGTTAGGGTTAGGGTTAGGGTTAGGGTTAGGGTTAGGGTTAGGTTAGGGTTAGGGTTAGGGTTAGGGTTAGGGTTAGGGTTAGGGTTAGGGTTAGGGTTAGGGTTAGGGTTAGGGTTAGGGTTAGGGTTAGGGTTAGGGTTAGGGTTAGGGTTAGGGTTAGGGTTAGGGTTAGGGTTAGGGTTAGGGTTAGGGTTAGGGTTAGGGTTAGGGTTAGGGTTAGGGTTAGGGTTAGGGTTAGGGTTAGGGTTAGGGTTAGGGTTAGGGTTAGGGTTAGGGTTAGGGTTAGGGTTAGGGTTAGGGTTAGGGTTAGGGTTAGGGTTAGGGTTAGGGTTAGGGTTAGGGTTAGGGTTAGGGTTAGGGTTAGGGTTAGGGTTAGGGTTAGGGTTAGGGTTAGGGTTAGGGTTAGGGTTAGGGTTAGGGTTAGGGTTAGGGTTAGGGTTAGGGTTAGGGTTAGGGTTAGGGTTAGGGTTAGGGTTAGGGTTAGGGTTAGGGTTAGGGTTAGGGTTAGGGTTAGGGTTAGGGTTAGGGTTAGGGTTAGGGTTAGGGTTAGGGTTAGGGTTAGGGTTAGGGTTAGGGTTAGGGTTAGGGTTAGGGTTAGGGTTAGGGTTAGGGTTAGGGTTAGGGTTAGGGTTAGGGTTAGGGTTAGGGTTAGGGTTAGGGTTAGGGTTAGGGTTAGGGTTAGGGTTAGGTTAGGGTTAGGGTTAGGGTTAGGGTTAGGGTTAGGGTTAGGGTTAGGGTTAGGGTTAGGGTTAGGGTTAGGGTTAGGGTTAGGGTTAGGGTTAGGGTTAGGGTTAGGGTTAGGGTTAGGGTTAGGGTTAGGGTTAGGGTTAGGGTTAGGGTTAGGGTTAGGGTTAGGGTTAGGGTTAGGGTTAGGGTTAGGGTTAGGGTTAGGGTTAGGGTTAGGGTTAGGGTTAGGGTTAGGGTTAGGGTTAGGGTTAGGGTTAGGGTTAGGGTTAGGGTTAGGGTTAGGGTTAGGGTTAGGGTTAGGGTTAGGGTTAGGGTTAGGGTTAGGGTTAGGGTTAGGGTTAGGGTTAGGGTTAGGGTTAGGGTTAGGGTTAGGGTTAGGGTTAGGGTTAGGGTTAGGGTTAGGGTTAGGGTTAGGGTTAGGGTTAGGGTTAGGGTTAGGGTTAGGGTTAGGGTTAGGGTTAGGGTTAGGGTTAGGGTTAGGGTTAGGGTTAGGGTTAGGGTTAGGGTTAGGGTTAGGGTTAGGGTTAGGGTTAGGGTTAGGGTTAGGGTTAGGGTTAGGGTTAGGGTTAGGGTTAGGGTTAGGGTTAGGGTTAGGGTTAGGGTTAGGGTTAGGGTTAGGGTTAGGGTTAGGGTTAGGGTTAGGGTTAGGGTTAGGGTTAGGGTTAGGGTTAGGGTTAGGGTTAGGGTTAGGGTTAGGGTTAGGGTTAGGGTTAGGGTTAGGGTTAGGGTTAGGGTTAGGGTTAGGGTTAGGGTTAGGGTTAGGGTTAGGGTTAGGGTTAGGGTTAGGGTTAGGGTTAGGGTTAGGGTTAGGGTTAGGGTTAGGGTTAGGGTTAGGGTTAGGGTTAGGGTTAGGGTTAGGGTTAGGGTTAGGGTTAGGGTTAGGGTTAGGGTTAGGGTTAGGGTTAGGGTTAGGGTTAGGGTTAGGGTTAGGGTTAGGGTTAGGGTTAGGGTTAGGGTTAGGGTTAGGGTTAGGGTTAGGGTTAGGGTT